>NC_090930.1:979134826-979759826 GCF_040938575.1 Ambystoma mexicanum | reverse complement strand
CTACTTAAGAAAAATCAGTTTACCATCTGGGAGCCACCCAGGCTCATCTCAAACAACTAGAAACTGTATAAATAAAAATAAAGTTAAACAGAATATGTCACAAAGTGCTTACAGAAGAGGCAAACAGATCAATTGAAGCTTTAAGTGAGAGCGAGGAAATTGCCCAAGATCTGTTAGAATTATCAGAATATGAAACTGAAGATCTGATCGAAATTCCCAAATTTTAAAGGAGAATAAATGATTTTAACATCTATGAAGCAAACACGGTTTGTCTGCCTCTTAAGGCGGTCCCCGAAGATGAGCCTTGCTTTTTGACAATGAACGAAAAAAAGAGATAGATTCAACTTCAAGTATCACATAACTTGCAACACTCTTGCTCAGGACATTGAACCGAAGCCTTCTGTCGTTAAACCAACAACAGCCATAAGTCAAAAGAATACCAATCTTAAAGAACCAACGAATGGCATAGCTGACCGAATGCCACAAAAAAATGAGAACTATCGATCCAATGAAAAAAAAATGACCACTCCAGATTTGAACACTAAGATAACCTTGGAAAGGATTGCAAGAGCCACAAATGGTCTTATCCTTAATAGATCTTCTATGATGAAACTTCTACAATATATACCACAACTGAAAACCATCCGGTCTGAAGAAATATTGACCGTAAGCTTCCCAAATGAAGCACAAAATTATCTGGCAGAACTAACTCTCAATTCAGTGGTCTTAGCCTCGATAATGATACAAGCTGAGGAAGACTTCAGATTATTAGGCTTTAAGATTCGAAGAAGTGCTGACTCTACTGTCCCTCAGGACTTAAGCATAAAGCTTGCAAAATCCATAGTTACGGAAACACCGCAACAAGAGGACAAGACACCAATCATACTGTCTGAGATGAAACTGCAAACATTATCCACAGATCCTATGATAAACCTTGAAGCAGAAAGTAATAAATATCAAAACATGCTCAAAGAAAAAGACCATCTAGAAAAAATTCTAATTACCTTTAAAGGCAGAAACACAATTGAACAACAACTAACAGGCCGATTCATGGAATTAATGTGCGCTGAAATTTTCGGTGCAAGCGTGCGAAAGCGTGCGAAAGCGTGCAAAAGCATGCGAATCGCAGTGCCAGTGCGAAAATCACAGCGAAACCCGCGCACAGCGATTCATGGAAGTCCGTGCGCGTGTAAATCCCAGGATGTGCGCCAAAATTCTGCGTGGTGCACGTTGGCGCACACGTCTCCAAACAGCGTGCACTACACGCACAGCGAAATCGCACGTAGCGCGGCGCACACAACAAAAGTAGGAGGAACAGAGGGCGTGACAGGCGGAATGGGGAACAACGCATGAAAATGTGGGCATCACGGGGGAAGTACAGGAGGCAAATGCGCAGAACGCCCACACGCACGTTCAAAACACGTATTCATGGATTCAAACAGGGCTAACGTGTGCGCCAAAAAAGACACGCTAATCCGGGAACACGTACGCCAGCAGGAACCAGGCGTACGTGGACCCGCGCAGCATAAATGTGCGCGCAAACAACAAACAAGCTCAGACGCCAGGATGAATATACCGTTCCTAGCAGCAGTGGTCGTGGGATACCGCAGGAGGAGCAAGAGGATAGTCAGGCCTAGAATTTTCACACCCAGAACCAGCCTTTTTGGGATGCCTGATGACCAGGTGTATGGGAGGTACAGGTTTCCACCTCACATAATACTCGACCTGGTCAGTGAGTGGGAGGATGACCTCACATCACCCACCCTGTGCTACCAAGCACTCAGCCCCCTGGAGAAGGTCCTCAATGTACTGCACTTCTTACCACTGGATCATTTCAGCGGACAAGTGCTATAGTGGGGGGGTGTCACAGGCCACGCAGTCACACTGCCTACACCAGGTCTTGGCCATCATGACTGCACGCCGATCCGTCCGCAGGCACATATACCTGCCCAGAACACCTGCAGAAAGGCAGGCTGCCGTCCAGGATTTCTACGGGGTGGCACAATTCCCCAAAGTGCTAGAAACCGCAAGCACTGTCATTCCATCAACGTCCAGGTAGTATGTGATGCCAAGGGAATCATTACCTCAGTAAATGTCAACTATCCAGGGTCCACCCACGACAGTTTTATTTACAGAATGTCAACCCTAAACCGGGACATAGAAGCTGGGTGGCATGGCGATACATGGCTGCTCGGTGAGTATAAATGCCACAGCACATGCATGCATGTCAGATACTGAGTAATGTCACAACCCCACTAATGATACCCATCACCACCTCCCCAGGGGACAGTGCCTACCCTCCGAGCACCCACATGATGACGCCAATTTGGAACCCCACCACGCTACCCCAGGTAAGATACAACACAGCCCACATTGCAACCCAGGGCATAGTGGAGCGCACATTCGGAGTGCTCAAGTCACGCTTTCGCTCCCTTGAACGTTCTGGCAGGTTCCCCCAGTAGGATCATAGTGGCAGCATGTGTCCTGCAAAACGTTGCAACACGCCGGGGCCTGCCCGTGGTCATGGTGGTGCCCCCACATCGCCAACCACATGCACGCCCGCTGCGCATGGGAGGGGAAAGGGCACGGGGTGAGGCAGCCCGTACGCAGCTGGTGGCTAATTACTTCACCTAAAATCACACCCCTGTGGAGTGCACACAGCCCTGACACATACCATCTGACAATCAATGATGATGACATAAGGGACAGTCAACTGTCACAACCATACCAGCCTGAGATTGGCCACCTGGAAGTGTTACATTGTGTGCCTCCCTACCTACACAAACACCACCAATGCTGTGTCATCAAAAGACACACTTCTATGCTGCTAAATTAATTACCCCCTTGCAAAATACAACATGACAACAGTGCCATGTCACCCAACCCCTCCCCAGCACCGCCACCCAACACACCATGGCATGTCATGCTATGTGAGAGCAAGCAAAGCAATCCCCAAAACATGACACAAGTGTCACAAAGTACAGTGTCCCTAATGGAAACTGGCCACACACAAAATGCTCCCAGTAATGTAGAACTAACAACACACATGACCAAATACTTACAAACAATACAATGCAGCTACACAACCTCAAAAATAGCATAAACATGACAGTACTAAGTTAAAGTAGTGGTAGTCTTACAACCTGATTATGCCAGCACATCGACCACTTCCAACTGTACAGTGTTGCTGCCACGCAAATGTGTAAGTGCACTGCTTACAAAATGAACTCCATCTCCAAAGTAGACGGCCTTGTGAAGACATGAGGAATTAGGAGGAAGACATGGATGCACAAGCACATATCAATACACCATGCAGTGTACAATACAACAACAATATCCACTAGGAATGTATACACAGTATTGACTACAGACTGCCCACACAGCTCATGGGAGTCCAACAGCACTGTGTAAGTCACTGTCACTTGGGCACACCCTTTGCAAGCCCATGGAAACGGGAAGCAGGAGGGGTGTGTGTCTCACGAACCCAAGCATCTAACCCAAACTCAGGACAAGCCTGCATGTTCCCAGCCGGAATACAGTGGATACCCATGGGAGCCACACAAGGCAACACACTGTAAAAAAAAAAAATCAAAAATCACAAATCAAAAATCAAAAATGGCCATGTGGGGACTGGGGGGGGGAGGCCACCCAGGAGGTCGGAGGACAGGGTGCGCACCAACAGCCACCTGTGTGGATGTTGGGAAAAAAAACACCTCCATGGGCTCATGGCCTGCACGGCTATGCCAATGTGGGAGAACTGCTGATGTCGCTCTCATCACCCTCTGCTGCTGCTGCCACAGGAGGTGGTGGTGCTATGGGAGGCAGCCCACGCAAAGCCCTGGTATGGTCCTCCACAGCAGCAAGCATGCGGGTGTGGAAGGTCTTGTTCTGGAGGATTACAGTGCGGAGATTCCCATGTACCACCTGACGTGATGCCCGGATCTCCTCCCGAGTTGCCCGCATCTCAGCTGAGAGCGAACGTGTGAGCCGCTTCAGCTGCTGTTCTGTCCTCAAGTTAGTGGAAGCCTCAAGGTGAACAAGAGTCTCCCTGAGGTGATGGAGTTCTACCCTCAGGGCTTCCCTGTGGCCCAGGGACTCTATTGATATCGATTGGCGTAGAGTCTCCAGTGCCGCCCATCTGTCCCTGTTGGATGCCAACATGTCCTCCCTGTGTGATTGGCAAATGGAGTCTGTTGCCTGCTGTAGTTGCTCCATCTGCCTTTCAGGGGGGACAATGGAAGTGGCCACCCTCTCCATTGCTTGAGCCATCATCTCAACTGATGCTGCCTGTTGGGTTGCCATACCGTACATGGATTGTTCCCATGCGGTATTGCCTGGTGGCGTACGGCCACCGCGTCGGCAGGCACCACACCTGTTTGGGGCAAGGCGATCTGCGCCTTGCTGTGCCGGCACTGCCTGAGGCTGCAGGACTGCATTCCCCTCTGATCTGCTGGCCCAGGAACAGGATCAGATGTTGTGGAGTGTGACCCTGCATCCGTAACCACCAAAGGCGGACTTACCAACACTGACATCCCCATAGAGGGTTCTACCCCTGGTGCAGGTGGGTTGGACAGAACAGAATCCCTGCCAGAAACACTTACTTGCAACGCCACATAGGTCTCATCATCCGAATCAGCACCTGAATAGAGGTCTGGGGAGGTGCACCCAGAGCCACTCCTCGACAGAATGGTCTGCAGCAAGATTGGGTTCTCACCCACCACCACACCATGTCCCCCACTGGTGCCTGGTCGTGCCTGAGATCCCTCCTGGGTCTGCACCATCTCCTCAACCTCAACAGCATCAAGTGCGTCATCCCCTGCAAAAACATGAAAGACAAAAAATGGAAACAGGCATTAGCACTATAGCACACAAATAGACCTGACAAGCTACAGAACCAGTACATGATTTACACATGTCCCACATGACTATAACCCCCCCATGTATGCACTGTCACTGAGTTGGTAGGGGAGGCAAAAGGCAGACACTGATGACACCAAGATGGAAGAGCAACACATTTGCTGCATGATGGGTAGCACTGCCATCACACATTGGCCTGTGAGTGGCATGTCCAATACACATACATGACACATGCCATCACACAGATTCCACAAGTACATCCATATGTCAGTGAATGAATACTGTCAGCCATCCATGTGAGATGGACATGATGAGATGAAAAATGCTGCATAGTGTGACAAAATAGGCATGTGCCACACACAGGAACACATCCAGTGTACAAAAATACAGTGATTGCAGGCCGATGTACACATCAATGGTTGTGCACTTCAACATGACAGGAAACAACTATCATGTTCCACATTCAACCAGGCCCCAAACATTTATGTGATCAGGCCAATACCCAATCGGCCTGAATGGTCAAATCATTCACCTAACAAGGTAACACATGTGGGCCAATGCGGGGTTCATCAATGACAGAAGCATGTCACAAATGTGACAATAGGGCTGAGGAATGTGTAGCAAAAGTGGGAGAATTGAAACAATCAGCCTGAACGAACACTGAAAAATACAAACACTGTTATTGCAAGATGCCACTTCAAGGGTAACTGCTGTAATGTTGCGCTAAATTACTACTGTGGGCAGAAGGGATACTGTCACACCCAAATCCAAGGCCGCTGAATGTTTTGGATGAAGCACATGGGTGACCCATACCACTCAGGCACAGACACCCTCACCTGGCACTCAATCAGAACCCGTCACCCAAACAACATACAAATGCATTACACACACATGCATGGGCACTCACCGGACAATGCATCATAATCAGGTAGTTCTCCCACACCTTGGATCTGTTCCTCTGTGACGAAGGCCCCAGCAACAGACTCATGTTCAGTGAGTTTGTTGTCCTCTTGTGGAGACCCACCGCCAGTCACCAGAGTAGCGGCATGATTTGAGGCCAGCTTGTTCTTTGCTCTGCGTTTCAGGTCATTCTACCGCTTGTAGCAATCATCAGCTGTGCGCCTCACAAATCCAAGGACACTTATGCGGTCGGCGATGATCTGCCAGCGTGCCTTACGTTGACCAGTTGTGGTCTTGGACCCTGCAGTCACCAGCATTTCGTGGCTATGTGCCGACACATAGGCCACAAGTGCATCAAGTTCCGGATCATTAAAGCAAGGCTTCCTTGAGGTACCGGAGTGTGTAGCCGTGTCTGGGGTCTCAGCCTGTCATGCCAGAGCACCCTTCTTCCTCTTCTTTAAAGGTGGAGCAGAGCCAGAGTGGCTTACGCCGCTCTGGTCAGTAGGGGCAGAATCACCGGTGGACTGGGTAGTAGGAGTGTGGGAATGCACAATGACCATAGGTCTTGATGCAGTCATTGGTTGCAGGGTAATGTTGGCAGGGGGAACGTCAGTTTGATGGACCTGTACTGACACTGTCCTGGCTGGGAGAGTCAGAGCTGGGGCGGATGGAGCTGCAGCTGCCCCTGCAGCCTCCCCACCCTGCATACTTGGGGCAGCAGATGACATAGCTTCCCCAGATCCACGTGGCTTGGTGACAACAACTTGCACCGCCACACGTAGCCTAGACTTGGAAGTCAGCCAGGGAGTCATCCTGTGCCAGGTCAGGTGCCACAATGGGCTGGTCCAACAGGGGCTGAGCTGGGATGGTGTCAGCCACGTTTCCCTCAACCATGGGGGGGGTGGGTGTCCCTGATTGTTCCTCCACACATGGGGGTATAGGGAAACCCTGCAATTCCCGGCCACGTCCCCTACCGTGCCCACCACGCCCACCTTTTGTAGGTCGGCCACCTTTGCCTCCCTTACTGCTTGGTCCCCTCCCAACCATCGCACTGATGTTGTTGTGTGTATGGGAGTTGCAGTAAACTATTGTCCTGGGCAATTGTGGGTCAAAGGGGTAGGATACCAGATGGAATTGGTACCCTGGTGCTCTAACAAGGCTGTCTGTGACCCCTCGGGGAAGATGACGAGTCACAAATGCACAGGCAGTCCAAAATCAATAATTAACGTGCATGCAACCCCTCGTAGACCACGTGCGTGAAAAAATGAACCCGCACTACGCTGTGGCACCCAAAAACACAAAACTAAGCATACGTGTAATACACGCATGCCTACAATGACCTCTGAAGGGGAACGCGACACAGGGGGAAAGGGCAGTTGCTAAGTACGTGCGGAACTCACCGTCTGCCTGGAAAAAGAACGTGAAAAATATGCGTGTGTGCGCGTTGGCAACACCCCCACCAAAAGAAGAATTGTACGCTGTCTGAGGAGACAGGACAAAATGAGAAGTGAACTCTGTTTGAGGAAACAGGCCCAACTGAAATTCAGAAAAGAGCTGTCAGAGGTAACAAGGAGTACGAACTAGAAACGCTGTGAAGTAATCGCATGTGAACCGACAAGAAGTACAGATTTCACCCACTCACTCTCCACGAAAAGCACGTACAAGGAAATGGCATCATACACGTAGCTTTTAAACCGGCCCACACGTACACGTTAGATACGCGTGTACGCGGGCACTTTCCTCCAATTACACGTGATGACACTCGGACGTGCAGTTTTCCCACATGTGCTCTGTCATCACGTGCTATGAGGGAAACGCCCTCGCGTGTAATGTAATTTATGCGCTTACGCGCTAAGGGCCTTTGGTCCAATGGAATCGCGTGCGTGTGCTGACGCACTTACGCGCTAAGGCCCTTTCCTCGAATTACACGCTGACGTGCAATTTTTTCACGTGCCAAATCACTCTGTATCAAGCTGGCCACGCGAAAACACACGGAAGACCACGCTCCTGCCCAGAAGGCCGAATTACTGCCCCCCAGAACCCCAAGCACACTCCCACCTGCCATCTGTAGCTGCCTGACTGCCTGCTGCCCACGTGCCCTGTCATTTGCTGCCTGCACGTCAGCCAGGGGTGCAGTTGCTGTGACCACCCCTGCTGGAACCGAAGACTCCCGACTGGGCTTCCATTGCTCCACAGCCCAGCCCCAGGACCCAGTTGCCCACCCACTCCTGCCTCTGGGGTTGCCATGTCCAGCAGTGCCAGGGAAGTTGGTGTCCTGGTGGAGCAAGTACTGGGGCAGTATGATGCCCTCTTTGGAAGTTTGCGCGCCGACAATGAAGGACAGACCAGGATCTGGATGGACATCGTGCAAGGGGACATGAGTGGGGGCCTGCTGGCAGGTGCCCTGCACTGCTGGGGGGTGGGGGTGCAGGGGGACATGAGTGGGACATGAGTGGGGGCCCACTCATGTCCCCCTGCACCCCCACCCCCCAGCAGTGCAGGGCACCTGCCAGCAGGCCCCCACTCATGTCCCACTCATGTCCCCTGAACCCCCACCCCCCAGCAGTGCAGGGCACCTGCCAGCAGGCCCCCACTCATGTCCCCCTGAACCCCCACCCCCCAGCAGTGCAGGGCACCTGTCAGCAGGCCCCCACTCATGCCCCACTCATGTCCGCCTGTACCCCAACCCACCAGCAGTGCAGGACACCTGCCAGCAGGCCCCCACTCATGTCCCACTTATGTCCCCTGCACCCCCACCCCCAGCAGTGTAGGGCACCTGCCAGCAGGCCCCCACTCATGTCCCACTCATGTCCCCTGCACCCCCACCCCCCAGCAGTGCAGGGCACCTGCCAGCAGGCCCCACACTCATGTCCCGCTGCCCCCCCACCCCCAAGCAGTTCAGAGCACCTGCCAGCAGGCCCCCACTCATGTCCCACTCATGTCCCCTGCACCCCCACCCCCCAGCAGTGCAGGGCGCCAGCCGCGTGCGCCACTTTTGTGGTGAAAATTCTATGAATTACCCTGATAATACATAACAAGATTATATAGTAATGACAAATATTTCATAAACAATTACAGAACCTTAAAAAACACAGAAAAGTATTTGCATTTTTTTTTACAAAATAGTTAAGATTAAAGCAACAAAAGCTTAAAGTTAAAATAATGCAAATTGTAAATACTAACACAAGCAGCACAGATATAATACACATTAAGAAACAGGGTGAGTTAAGGTTACCATGATATTCGTTTTTTAAAAATATTGTTTTTAATGGCATTTTGAAGTTTTGAACATTAACATTAACAATCCCCTTCCCCACAGGCCTCCGCCCCAGTCAAGTCCTGCCCCTCCCCTCCCCTGGATCACTGCGATGCATATCTTGCCAAGATGAATATTCAGGGCATAGCGAGTCATAGGGCCTCATTCCGAGTACGGCGCTAACCAATGGCGCTATTAACGCCTTGGTTGACGCCGTACCCGGACCGGCAGCGCCTTGGTGGTTGGCGGAATTACCGCCCCATTCCAAGGTTGGCGGGGCGGTAATTCCCCAATCCCCATTTACCCTTCCCCATTCCCATTCTTGCCCCATAGGGCATAATGGGAGTGGGGAAGGCGTCAATTACGCCACCGTAAATTACGGTGGCGTAATTAACATCAAGGTCCCTTAGCGCCATGGTATTTAACGCCTGCTAAAAGCAGGTGTTAAAAGCACCATGGCGCTAAGGGAACTCGGAGTATGGCGGTAAGGGATTACCGCCACCGCTCTCGTTAGCGGTGGCCGCTATCCCTTACCGCCATACTCGGAATGAGGCCGATAGTCTTTATAGTATGCCCAATAGTCTTAGTCTTTGGGGGCACCATTGTTCACAGTAGTCTTTTTGCAGGAAATCCAGAACCAAGTCCCACTCCTTCTTGAATTTGGCATAGTCCCCCTGGATAGTGTATGTTACCCATTCCAGTGAGGTGTAATGCCATATTTTTTGTTATCCATTCCTGTTCATTGGGGATCGTGGCTTACTTCCACTTTTGCGCTATTTAGGAGAGAGCCGCCACGCTTAGGACCATGTATGCTTTCCTCTGTGGTTTGGTCAGGAGTGTGTCCAGAACGTCGCTCAGGCCCAGCATAGCTTCTCCACATTCTCTCCATATTTGGAGGCCGAAGATGGCTTTCATTTCTTTGTTAACTACTTCCCAGAACGGTTTTAGTATAGGGCAGGACCACCAAATGTGGAGCCATGTGCCTACCTCTTTGCATCCCCGCCAACACATCTGGGATATTGAGGGGTGTATGTTATCCAGCCTCTCTGGTGTTAAGTGCCACCGCACCAGTATCCTGGTCCACATTTCCCTCATTTGCATCCCTCTCATGAATTAACAAGATTATATAGTAATGACAAATATTTTGTAAACAATTACAGATCCTTAAAAAACACAGAAAATTATTTGCATTTTTTTTTACAAAATAGTTAAGATTAAAGCAACAAAAGCTTTAAGTTAAAATAATGTAAATTGTAAATACTAACACAAGCAGCACAGATATAATACACATTAAGAAATAGGGTGAGTTAAGGTTACCATGATATTGTTTTTTTAAAAATATTGTTTTTAATGTCATTTTGAAGTTTTGAACATTAACATTAACAATCCCCTTCCCCACAGGCCTCCCCCCCAGTCCAGTCCCGCCCCTCCTCTCCCCTGGATCACTGTGATGCAGATCTTTCCAAGATGAATATTCAGGGCATAACGAGTCGTAGTCTACAGTATGCCCAATAGTCTTAGTCTTTGGGGGCACCATTGTTCACAGTAGTCTTTGTGCAGGAAATCCAGAATCAAGACCCACACCTTCTTGAATTTGGCATAGTCCCCCTGGATAGTGTATGTTACCCATTCCAGTGAGGTGTAATGCCATGTTTTTGCTATCCATTCCTGTTCATTGGGGATTGTGGTTTACTTCCACCTTTGCTCTATTTAGGAGAGAGCCACAACGCATAGGACCATGTATGCTTTCCTCTGTGGTTTAGTAAGGAGTGTGTCCAGAACGTCGCTCAGGCCCAGCATAGCTTCTCCACATTCTCTCCATATTTGGGGGCCGAAGATGGCTTTCATTTCTTTGTTAACTACTTCCCAGAATGGTTTTAGTATAGGGCAGGACCACCAAATGTGGAGCCATGTCCCTACCTCTTTGCACCTGTTAGGGTTATATTTTATGCAGCTTCTCTGGGGTTAAGTGCCACTGCACCAGTATCCTGGTCCACATTTCCCTTATTTGCATCCCTCTCATGAATTTGGGGATTCGCTGCCACACCTCCCATCACTGTGCTTATGCGATCGGTAGGGGCAGCATGCCCGCCCATTGTTTCATATAGGGCCATTGGGTCTGGGCCGCTGGTGTGGTGAACAATTTGTACATTTGGCTAATCATTTGTCTATCACCCAAGCTTGTTTATAAGTACTTTTCTAGCAGGGTGAATTCTCTGGTGGTGGATTGTTTCATGTCCGGTGATGAGAGCCAGTGCCTCAATTGAGCATAGCGATACCGATCTTCTTCACTCAACCACATGGTTCGTTTGCAAAGCCAAAATGACTTAACCTCCTGCCCCTCCATCATGTCCCTTGTGCGGTTGCAGCCAGCCTCTTCCCACCTGGCAAATGCTCCCTTCTCCAACCCCAGGGTGAATTGAGGATTTCAGAATATGGGAGTGAACGTTGATGGATAGGCTGTAACCCCTTCTTTAATAGCCATAGCGTGCTCACAACACAGTTACTAAATCAGAAGATAAAACCGACACACAAGTGGTGGGGGTCCACAAGTGGTGCTGAGGAAAAGGGCTCACCTGCCTGGGTAGGTAGTAGGTAGGCCAAACCGGTATCTCTAGGTCGGTACGCAAAAGCTCACCACTACATGAGTCAGCTGTTAGTCTCCACGAGACAATTAAAGCCCAGAGGGATTCGAAATAAGGCGTCCTGCAACCAAAGGCCAAAATCAATTGCCCTCAACAGATCACGAGGGTATGGAGATCCATACAAATTAGATGTAACCAAATTAGTACTAGTGCCAATTAGTGCCTTGTGGTTTTTATTGAAGGCCCTTTTTGCAGATTTTTTAACTAGCTTCTTAGGGTAGCCTCTTTGTCTTAATTTTTTACTAAGGGAGTCAGCTTCTCTCTCGAATGTGTCTTTCGAAAGACGGCAGGTATGTGATGTCCTGATGGTTTAATGCACTGTGGCTGATCTTTTGGTTATGGTTTGCCCCTGTCACTATGGGCAGTGCACGATTGACTTAGTTCAATGCATGTTGCTGTTGGTTCCAACCGCCCACTTTAGTTACGGTACCTATGACAACTGTCAGGGTACTTTTCCTTCTATCCACAGGTGAACCTCACGTTTCTTGCGGGACCCCTTTGTCCCACCTTTGGACCACCATGTAGTACTAATTTGGTTACATCTAATTTGTATGGATCTCCATACCCTCGTGATCTGTGCTATGAGACAGACCCAGATCAAGTCTGTGACTCTATAGGAGCTAGGTTTTTCGTTGTAATTATCATTTTCTCCTGATGAATGTTCGTTAATTGTGTTTGTGAACAGAAACATGTCGACACAGGTCTCTGGATCGAAAACAGAGAAATGAGAATATGATATACTAATCCAAATGGAGTTTGGTACATAGCAGGTTGTCCTAGATGTACTCTGTTTTTTCTTGAATTTGTTTTAATTAGCATCTATTGCCAATTACGTATTCCTATGTTTTCTGAGAAGTTTTGTATTTTGGACCATTGAATTTAATCATGTATTTTAATTATCTGACTTATTATTAAAAATGATGTTATAATTTTTTAGATGCGTCTGGTCCCCTCTTCCTTTTAGATGTTTTGAGATCAGTACCTGTATCGCTAGCTCTGTCTTCTGTTAGATTTGTAATTGATCCTCCCGGATATAGACAAAGTAGACACTGCCAACTGGTTTGTATAGTAGTCTACCGGGTTTCCTCTTTTGATATTACGGTCTTCAGGCCCGCCACTCTGCTAAATTCCCCTAGGAGTGCCATTAGCTTCGGGAGGGAAGAATTCATGTCGTAAGCACAATCAGGAGGTCGTCAGCAAAGACCATCGCTTTATGGTCTTCCCCTCCGAAGGTAACCCCTTTTATGCCACTCGCCTGTCCTGACTAGGGACATAGGAAAGCCCTGTTTAGTACCCCTGGTTACTCTTATCGCCTGGGAGACGTGCCCATTGATGACTAGCCTAATAAGTGGTGCTCTGTAGATGGCTGAGACGAGGTGGAGAAAGCCCGGGCCAAACCCCATTGCCTCCATGGTGGTGAACAAGAATGACCATTTGACACAGTCGAAGGCCTTCTCGGCATATAGAGCCACCACCCCTGCTTTTAGTCCCACCTTGTTGGATTTCTCTATCAGGTAGCAGATTTGCCTAATGTTGTCAAACGTTTGGCTTCCCTTGACAAAGCTCGCCTGGTCCGGATGGATCAGGTCTGGGATTACTTTATCCATTCTAGATGTTAAAACATTTGTGAATATTTTGGCCTCGAGGTTTATTAGGGAAATAGGGCGATATGAGCTACAGAGGATTTCATTCTTATTTGGTTTAGGGAAGAGAACCACCTTAGCTTCTTCCTTGGGCTGGGATATATGGCCAGAGACCGACAAGGAGTTGAACAGGGATGTCATTAACGGGGCTAATGTGGTCTGGAATGCCTTGTAAAACATAGCGGGGTAACTGTCTGGGCCTGAGGCTTTATTTGGTGGTAGCGATCGGATCGCCGCACGGACCTTGTCTTTTGTGATCACCCCTTCCAGGGTGTCTCGCTGACTCTGGTCTAGCATTTGTAGCGGGCAAGATCTTTGGAAGGCCTTTCGGAGGTCACTGTCAGGCATTTCCAAAGAATACAGGGTTTACTAGAAGTCAGTGAATGCCTGTAGGATCTCCTCTGTTAACGTGGTTACCTTTCCCGCTGCCGTCTGGATGCAGCGTATCGTGCCTGCCGCCTCCTTTTTCTTAACCTGCCTGGCCAGGAGTCGGCCAGCTTAGTTTGCCTGTTCGTAGTACCTCTGTCTCAGGAACAGGAGCGATTTTTCTGCCTGCTTGGCCAGGATGGTGTTAATTTGCCCTTTGAGATGCCTATATTTCTTCCTTACCCCCTTATCGGTTTCCATTCTAGCCATCACCTCTTTAAAGCGCTGTTCTAGGTCTGTCCATAGGGCCTTCTCCTGTTTGGCTCATGTTGCCTGCTTTGCTATGAGCATCCCCTGCATGGTTGCCTTAAAGGCGTTCCAAACGACCTCTTCCTGCACCTCTGGGGTTTTATTTTCCCCAAAGAATTTGCGGATGGACTCTCGTATCTCGTCACATATTACTGTGTCTCTCAGCAGATGGCGAGGGAACCGCCACCTCCAGAGCCCCGAACCCCCCCTTTTCCCTTTGGAGTTCTAGTTGCAGGGGAGCGTGGACTGACAGGGCTTTGGGCCCCATTTCTACGTTCTGCACTTGGTTGAGCAATGTCATCGAAACCCATATATAGTCGATTCTTGAAAATTTCCAGTGCACATGGGAGTAGAATGTATACCCCTTGGCGTCCCCTTTCAATTCATGCCAAGTGTCCACTAAAGTCAGTCTATCTATACTAGCCTGTAGGCTTCGAGTTGGGCCTTTAGATGTGGTCCTGCCCGCGCTTCTGTCTGTGGTTGGGTGCCATGCCATATTAAAATCCCCTGCTAGTATAAGCTGTCCCGTTGTGTACTGGTCTAGATTCTCCATTACCCCACACAAGTGCCCATACTGCCCTGAGTTGGGGGCGTACACTGTGGCGATTGTGAGAGGTGTTCTTACATATTGGAGCTGGACAAAGAGGAATCTACCCTCTTTGTCGGCTTTTGTGCCTACCATTTGCACATCAGGTAGGTGTCTAAATGCTGTGAGGACCCCTTGCACCTTGCTCTTATCATTAGCCTGTAGGACCTGGTGGTACCCTCTCAACTTCTATCCGTGTTTATCTTGCGTACGGATGTGGGTCTCCTGTAGTGTCACTATTTCGGATTTGGCATCTTGGAGGAGGTTCTCAAGTTTCTGTCTCTTAGCCGGTGTTTTTAACCCTCTAATGTTCAGTGTGAGTATTTGGATCCCTTTTTTGCTACCCTTACCCCGTTTTACCTTGAGTATTGCAGTATTGCAGCGATCCCCCTCCCACTTGCTCCATTCCCCCCTTACCTCCTCCAGCTAGACTCGGCTCAACTTCCCCAGACCGTAAGCTCAGCCATGGGAGCCGGGTCTCGTTCCATTCTCGGAGATTAACTGTGCGGGGAGAGCTATCCCTCTGCCCTCCCCCGTTTCCAAGATCTGCGACCATCCCCCCACCTCCCACAGCAGACCCCTGGACTGAAGTTTCCCCTGGAACCCTGCTGTGTCTCGACCCAGAACATTGTGGTCCCTGTGGCAGTTGTTGGGTGAAAAGTTTATTTAGCCTGGGGACTATGGTTGCTATACCCCTGGGCCCCGCAAATGTTTACGTCTTGTCTTTGACTCCCCTACTCTTCTCCACTCCCATGGCTTCTCTTGATGACATTTATATCCTGGCCTTCTGTTTTGTCCTCCGCCTGCGTCCCATTCTTCTTCGATATTCAGGATCTTGAGCCTTTCCTCCAGAGTGGTGATGCAGTGTTGGCGTCCTTCCCATTTGAAGACCACTGCGAAGGGAAATGTCCACCTGTATCGTATTTGGGCTTTGGAGAGTACCTTGGTCACCGGGCCCATTTTTCTCCTCTTCGCTAGCGTGGAGTTGGCCAGGTCTTGAAAGAGCTCTATTGCAGTGCCATTCACCTTCATCAGGGTTGCTTTCCTCGCAGCTTGTAGGATTGTTTCTTTTTGGTCATATTGTTGCAGAGCCATCACCACTTCTCTTGGCCTGGCACCGGGTTCCTCTTGTTGCGTATATGGATGTCTCCCCCCATCTCAGGTCTTTGAACACTTGCTGACTCGTTTCCCTGAGGTCGCTGTCATTCACACTTTCGGGCAGCCTCTTCACCCTGATGTTCAACCTTCTCGAGCGGTTCTCAAAGTCCTCTGCTTGGAGCTCCAGATTATGTGTCGCAACCACCAGCTGCTCCGCTAGTATGTCTATCTTATGGGTGTCTTCAGTAAGTTCTTGGATGGTGTTTTCATTTGTGTCAACTCTATCTCCCAGTTCCACAATGTCGCAGTTGATTTCCTGCAGGGATTGTGCTAGCTCTGTGCGTATTGGGCTTAATTGCGTTTGTAAGGTCACTGTCATTTGGTCGCTGAATGACTTAAAGCATTGTTGGAGCCCCTTGCTCATGACCTCTTGTCCCTGTGGTAGCACTGGGGGTTCCTCCATGGTATCAGGTAATAATATCCCTATATATATGGTTGCCGTATATACTGTCGCTGGGAAAAGGTTGTGGTGACATTATATAGGTGACCATATATATAGGGACAGGGGCAGCAGGGGTTGCGTTGGTGTCCCCCACTCCCCATGAAAAATAAAAAAGGGTTGCAGGGGTGTTCCCCGCATGTTCCATGTGATAATGTCCCCACAAAAAATGACAATTTTTTGGTGATTTTTTTGCATGGCAGTATTTTTGAGGGGACATTATTACATGGAACCTTCCTCCATCCCCTGCAACTCTGTCAATGCTGGGTCCTCTTCTACCAGGGTTTCCCCTCCTTTCTCCATAGCTTTTGGAGGGCCCCTTCTTATTTTGTCGAGGGCCTGGCTCCCAAAGGCCCCACTTTGGCATCCTTGGGTTTGTTTTGCGACATTGCCGGGTGGCGGTTAATGCCTGTTCGCACCTTGATGCGGGGGGCTTCTCCCACGGGCCTTTGATGTTCCTCCTGCCCCCTGGGCAGTGGCCGCTTGTGCCGTGTGGGGAGGGTACTCCTTACTCCCTCCTGGGAGCTGCAATGTTCTGATTGCCCTGTAGAGCCTGGGTTGACTGCCCCCAGGGGGATAACAGCTGGGTGCACTAAGAGGTGGTCCCGGTTTGGTCGGGGCCACAATGTCCTACAGGTTAGGAGCGTCTTTCATTACTTGACCTTTCCAATTTCCTGCCTCCCAACTTTCTTAGGTGCCCCCCGTGTTCTTACTATTCCGGGACCGTTATGTTAACCAGTGCACCCCTTCTCTGCTTGCCTTTTGTTAACTGCTTCCAGTTCTCGTGGGGATGATTGGTGACGTGGACCTGTGCACTTCTGAAGGAGTCCAATGCTGGGACCTGGCAGCCCGTGCTGGCCCCCTGAGACCCTCCTGGGGCGATGGTCAGGGGTGCCGGAAGAGGCTTAGTGAGGCGGCCTTTCGGTTTTCTGCTGGCGGTGTCACAATTCGTATCCCTGGTGACTCTTCACATATTTGCCCCCAGGCCACAGCGGTAATACAGCGTCTAAGAATGGCCCCAAGGGCCCCAAAGGCCCTAAGGAGGAATTCCTGGTCCCAGTCCTGGCGCCTCTGGAACCAGGCTTCTTGCAGTGATTAGGTCAAGTGTCAGGTACTGATCTGAATTCAACATGGAGGTCTGCATCACAGTTCTGTTCCCAAACTAGTCCATGCAGACTAGTGTTTTGGGTGTGGTTGGGCCTGCGGGAGTGGCTGGCTATATAAGCCACGCCCCGGCTGGAAATCGTGCTTCGCGTTATTCTGCACGTTGCAGCGTAACGCTCACTGCGTCCAGCTCCAGTTTACCTGATCTCCGGCCCTGAAATCTTCGGTCCTGAAAATCACTGCTGATCTACTAAGGAGAAAGAACTGAACAACATTATTCAGAGGGTTAGCTACCTTCACAATTGCCCCAAGCCCAACGCCAGCGTTTTGTGCACTAAAACTTACCTGTCATCCTCGTTGGCCTCGGCTCTGCGCCCTCCGCTCTTCATCCGGCTGTAAGCATAGACTACATGTGGCCCCACGCCACAAACGACGGCAGAGGCAACACCATGGAGACAAAAAGGGACATCATATTAGATGGGCACATATCGAACAGTCGGAAAAAACACCGAAAAGAAGGATAAACACGGAAAGAGAGGAAAAGGGACAGGTGAGAGCCAGAAAGACAATTGAGAAAGAATACAAGAGACTCTCATAACGTACAGGGAAAAGACACTCTTCACTCACCTGAAAAAACAGCAAAGCAAGAGTCGGAGCTGCAGCTGGTCTGGGCTTGACACGCAGGTCCACGGACCAGTGAAGTAACTAGGTCCATTAGGACGTCTGCATCCACAACGGCACCCCTGCATACAGAAGCAGGACGAGAGATCACTGCTTACAAACCTAAGGTGAGAGATAACCCTGAGGGAAGGGGTTTGTGACCAGAGGGAGGTGAGGGCCACACCAATCAAGAACTCTTTCTAATTGCTCCCTTCACCTGTTATAGGAGCAGACTTTCCCAAGGTGAATTGTTGACCAGAGTGACCACAGAAGTAGCGTTCGCCACCCAGCATCGTTTGGTGCCCCCGTGGAGACCAGGTGAGCGTAACAGGCGGTCTCAGTTGTTGCTTTGTGCTATGGGCCTGGCCCTTTCCCAGGGTCCGGGTGCGCCGCTTCTCTCCCGCCATTGGGGGTCCCCTCCTCAGTGTAGACCCGGGTGCCTTGGGGTTAGAAATTGCTGGAACCCCTATGTCCAGAGAGTGGGCGTAGCTTTGTGCGCACCTTCCTCGTGGCAGCCGGCTCCTTTGACTACTCCCCCTCTATGTATGTCCCACGGCTCTTTCTCCTGGGATTGCCTAATTAGCCGGGTGATGAGCATCACCACTCTTGGGGGCTCTGCGCCGTAAGGTGTTGGGTTTTACTGTGGGTGGGACTGGGGTGGGGGAATGCCAGAGGTAGCTTGCCCGCTCCCCCTTCTTACTTGTGTAGCCGAATTTCCAGAGCTGCTCGGGCTGTCCTGTAGTGCTGCGCTGCTGCCTGCATGTTTGCGTATCCTGTGGAGCGTGTGGGTCTGGCAGCCTCGCCACCCCTAGGATTGGGCCGTGGGGTGTCAGCAGTGACTAGTGTGTGTGTTCACTTGCCCCGTTGGTGTGCCCACAAATGGATGGGCACCACCTGTGTCTTCCTGCCCTAGTTGTGGGAGGTTGGATCTCCCCTCCGGTCTCCCCGCATTCGGTGACGGGTTTCCGGCCCCCGCGCAGGCACTGCTGGTCGCGGTCTTTGTTCCACTCACACTGCCCCACTCTGCTTTAATTCGCTCCGATTGGAGTCTTCATGGGGACCAATCTTCTTTCTGACTGTTCCCCTTGTCTTTGCCGCCTTGGGGTTAGATATTTCTCGCCGCTTGTTGCACCTCTATGGGGTCGCCGGGGAGGAGCATGCTCCTGACGGTGGAGTGGTCACGGTGGCCATCTTGGAAGTGATATTCGTTTTTAATACAATATTTTGTATTTTATTGATTAATAACGTTTATCATGTTGTTATCTGAACGTTACTATTTCTATTTATATAGAGAGATATGTTCATATGAGAACCTAACACAAATAGGTTCTTGCGAAATGTACTTGTGGATAATTCCAGTGAAAATATCTCATGCGAACAAAGTAAGTACATTTTTATGCAGGCATTCTTAGGTAGACTGGATGAATTGAGAAGGGACCAAGCATCTCAACTACAAAAGTTGTGTGCATATTGCTTATGTCTATGGAGAGAGCATTTTCGACTATTTTTGCCAAACATTAAGATGCTCCCAACAATCGAGATGTTTCCTATAATGCATTTCTGGTTTAGATGCTTTTCAATTTTGAAATGCAACATTTACAATTGCAGTGTTGTTCCTTGACGTGAGATAAGAAAATCGCTATGTTATTTCTAAAAAAAGTGCTTAAAATTGTAAATGGGGAGTTCATGAGCTATGTCTGAAGATAGCATGGATTTGGGGAGTGCTGATGTGGTGATTAGTGAAGGTATGGATTTTTTGGAGGCCAAGAAGTCTGTTATTTTTCTGAGCAATTGGAGGACATCTCAATATTGTGTCATACAAAAATTTTGAATCCCATAACTGCGAATGTGATTACAACGCATCAAACAAAACAAATGTCAGTGAAAATATAGATGGGAGTTTGGTGTAATCACTAAAGTGGGGGGATGTTGGGAGGGCTGTGGAGGGTAATTTATTTCCATTGAAATTAATTGTAAAAAATCTGTTGTGATCGCATACGCAGTAACTAATGTTATATTTTCACATAGATCCGAATTGAGAAGAGACGTGGATCTTTTTGGACATGTACCAATAACATATCTGGAAAATAGAAACATTGACCGTATACAGGAATTTTCTGTTTAAAATAGTGACACACAGCTGAGGATAACAACTCAGTGCTTTAAATATAAATGCTACTGACATCTGAGTAGAGTAATCTACAGAGAAGTTACATGATGCGTTTTGTGTAGGAAGACATTTTGTTAGATATTTTTAGATGGTGTTATGCAGTAAATGAAATGGACATTTGTTTTGTAAAATTATTTCAGAGATATACGTATATTTTTGTTACATACTTAATTAAATAAAGACGGTTTTGATAAATAAGAGATTAGAATGCATATGAGAACTAAAAACCTTTGTTGACATATCCATGGTAGGTCATGCATACATGAGTGATTGTCGAAGTTGCAGGTATACTTACTATGGTCTTGGTGTTCATCACGGTCTCCTCTTTTATTAATGGTGTCCTATGGACTCCAGAAATTGAGAATTACCACAACGTGTAAACCCACAGAGACCACGTGGTGGTAACAGTAATCGAGTTTGGGGGTAATCTGTTGGATTTACAACAGAACTAACACTAAACTCATAATGCGGCCCATTGTCCTGCCCAGGATCACCAAATTTGGAAGGTTTGATGGAAATTAATGCACTGGTTTAAAAATGATATATGTGTATCCATTTGGCTAGATGAAAGCTGTGTGCACATGTACCTGAAATGCTATATACTTATAAGAAACCTGAACCCTACCTGACATTATGTCCTTCTCAGAATCTGCATAGGTTTATTCTGTTGCTCCGCATTAACAACCTGCCTGTGTTGTCGGTAGTAGGCCCTGTGTTGAAAATACTGTTTGGAGAAAAGGAATTGTTGTATTTGTGAGAATCAGGAGTTAGTCTGCAAAACATGTCCTGATGGAATGTACGAAAATGGGCCAAACCTATATGTGATATTTTGGGGAATACTTTCAGGACCTTGAATCAATTAAAGGCCTAGCCTTTTGGAGATATTGTATGAACACCAAAAGTAATAGTTTGCACTTAGCACTTTACAGAATATGGTTGACTATTTAGTTGCCGGCACCATTGTTTCCGGACCGGCACACTCATAATGAGGCCCTATCTGTCCTTTAGTCTTCGACTATGTAGCCATTTCTTGGTAACTTTTTATCTATGTTCCAAATACCTTAGAGTACCGTGCATAAAGGGCCTTTTGTTTTTTGGCCCTAGCCACCCTATAAGGATTTTTTGGGTGTTTGTACAAGTCTGTCTAGCACCAACTCGTGGCAGCAGTTTACTTTTAAAGTAGTTTTGCTTTGTTTTTATGGACCATACCGCGTTTGGCCCAAGACTGTGGCCACTGCCGAAAACGACAGTGCCACAAAGTATTTTATTCTGTCCTTCTGTGGCCAGTGCCGAAAATGACAGTGCCACAAAGTCTTTTATTCTGTCCTTTGGCCATTTTGTCCCTTTGCCTTTCCCCAGGTCAAGAGACCCCAGTATTCCTTATTCGGGCATGCAGCCTCCCGTGAAAACCAAATCTTTCACGGTCTCCTGCATGTCACGTGTGCTAGTGCCCAGAAAGAGGGTTGGGACTGTCCCAATCCACACTACTGGTGCCAGTGTGTCTGGTAGGCATGAATGACTGGAACCACCATGGACTACGGTTGGCCAACGCCTGCCATGCATGAAAAAGAGCAGATCTTTATTAGCTATCTAAGATTTGGGTGCAAAGCATCTTGGATAAGAGAAGGAGCTCTGCATCCATTCCAGGTCGATCACCTGAAGTTCACACTGAACTACAGATAGAGCAAAGTATCCTTAATGAAAGAGTAAACTTGAGGAACCACCAGAGACGTGCTAGGAAGGTTTGGCACCCTGACCCTGCTGTTGTCCCGTCAGACTCCTGCTTTTGCATCATACCAAGAAGGCCTGCAAGGGCGCTTCGATCCAGTGGAGTAGTGGGAACAACTACACTCGGCACCTCCTACTTATCCTCATAAAGAGCCTCTTCAGAAGTTTTCCTGAGCCATCCAGTGAACTCACTAGCTTGAACACAGTGTACCGCACAGGAACGCAGCAGTCCCGAGTTGAGACTCAAGACTTTGGGAATCACTTGCTTGTTGTCCTGGGCCCTTTCCTGCCAAACTGTCCTAGCTCCTCTGGGTCACAATTTATGAGAGTGCACCACAATGCAAGGATTTTTGATCCCTGTGTCACCCGCTGTGGCGACTGTTGCTGTAAGTGCATGCAGATCTGCCCCACCATGTCCTGAGACGTGCTGCACTGGAACTATCCTTCTCCTTTCTTCGAGAGCTGATAAAAGGCTACTGTCCGTCCGGGGACGATTGTCCCATCCCACAGTCGCTAAGAGCTGGAGCATCCTGTAACTCCAGGGGTGAAACCTGCTAGTGAAGTGGACTATACTGGCAAAGTTTGGTTTGGACTGTGTTGAGGGTCGGTGAGTACTTTTATGACTTACTGGTGGCCCTCTGGCACATCCATCTGTTTTTACAGAAGCGAATCCCTTAAAAGATACTCACCTTGGCTGGGCTAGCCTGCACTCCCCAGCTATTCCCAAACTCCGAAAGTCACTCTATATGCAAAGGTAGATCCTCCTCAAGGATTAGGGCTTCATCACCTCAACCCCCTCCCTGAACAGCTAATGCTTCCTGAAGAGAACCTGATTTTTGCTTTACGCACAAAAGCACGTTGTTAACGCACTACTGTACTTTGAGCATAATGCTCCTCACTTCTTAGGGCTGGACGGCAAAAGCTAGGGATTGTCTACGAAGAACTGCCTAATGCGATATCTATCTGTGTACAAGTTACTCCTTTCTGTTGCAGGTTGTAGTTATCTTCTCCCCTTTTCATCAGCATTAGGCTAAACACATTTTGTATATTTGTTACATAGTGAATAAGCGTGTGTGGTAACTGTTTTCTTGATACTGTGGTTAAGTCATGTTTTATTATAAAGGCCTTTAATAAATCTATTTTTGATATACATCTGTCTAAGTGTAATCTGTGGAGATGTACTGTGTGTGCTCATTGTGGGCTTCTGATCACTCTCACCCCTCCTGAGACTTAGACTTGACTGCCTGTCAAGTTATCGTAGATTGGTCTGGTTTGTCATTTCCCATTTTCCCTTCCCCATTCCCATTTTTGCCCCCATAGGGCATAATGGGAATGGGGAAGGTGCTAATTACGGTACCGCAAATTGCGGTACCATAATTAGCACCAAGGTCCTTTTGCGGCACCCTACTTTAATGGCTGGTAAAACCAGCCGTTAAGGTTGGGTCCCGCAAAGGGAACTCGTAGTAAGGCGGTAAGGGTTTACCTGATGTTGAACTGGGTCTAAAGATTACTTGCACTGCCTGTTTTCCTCCCCATCCAGGTGGTCTACATACTCCGTGCTTTTAACTCCTTAGACCCCTTGGTCTTGTATATATATTGTATTGATTGTGATGTATTGGTTTTCTTTAGTGTTACTGTGATTCTTTGCTATGGTCTATGTTACAAAGGCCTTGTAATAAATGTGTATATATATTTAATATAACACCTGTCTGGAGTAATTTGTAAGTGTCCTTGCTTTGTGTGCTCATTGCGGACTTTCAGTCACCCTCACCCCTCTTGAGACTTAGGCCTCATTACACGGTAGGCGGTTACACGCCAAGCGGGGTTTCCCAAATGGGACAGTGGTGATTTCTCCGCTCAGGTTAGAGGAATCGGCCCAGTTCCACTGCAGCAGGCTTCAGGGGCAAAGGGGTCACAAATGCAGTGAACGTGCACAGGTCGTTGCCACAGCAGGGCAACACAGCAACCGCGTTTACTCCGGTCCAGGTACACTCGTCTCACTGCAGACTGGGAAGACCAAGTGTACGAAATTCGGTGCAAGGGTGCCGTGGACACAGAGCTAGCAGTGTGCCAAGTTTCGAGGGCCTCCTCAAAACGGCAGCGGTGACAGAGCAAATGTCCCGTGTAAGCTGGTCAGCCCACTGGTTGGCCCAGGGACACTTCCGAAGAGGCTTACTTGCAGGGTTTGATGAAGGTGCAGAGAATAGTTGGTCCCACTATTCCAATAGGTTGAAGCGTCTTCGCAGACCTTCTAGGACTATCAGAGGCAGAGGGGTCCCACAGGACGACAGCGGGCTCTGGGTGCCAAACCTTCCAGCGGGTCACCAGCAGTTCCTCGTCTCGGGTTCTTGTTGCAGGATACTTGGCTCCTTATCCTTTGTTCGTGTGAACTTAGGAGATTGACATGGTAGTGGTGATTGTCAGAATGCAATCCCTGAAGAAGCTAAAAAGATACTGAAGGAAGGCGAATGGTGACGTCACAAGAACCCGGACTGACTCACATATAGAAGATATGATGACCTGTGAATAATGAAAAGAGACGAAACACCATGGACAAGTAACATCCTGAGCCTAAAGTGGAATAATTGATGTCAAGATGTCAGAAATGATGCCACATGCGCAATGAAGATATTCAGTTAGTTTAAATGTGTACACATGCAAGGAACCGCAAGAAGCAAGAAATCGTGAGGTTTGCTTATGCTTAGTAGTAATATAGATTGCGGCAAGCGCCAACTATACATATCTACCTCAAAGGGGGCACTTTATATAAGTATACTTCCACTATACACAAGAGCAGAATCAACTAAAGGTTACTAAAGGTCTCAAAAGGAGAGCTTCGCAGCAAACAAATCAAGAATTAAAGACGGAAGGAAACTCAGAAGAAGGTAAATCGTGCCAAGAAACCAAGGTCGTATCGGCTGAAATAGACCAACAGTGGTACAATTAATGAGAAGAACAGAGTATTCTGTTCAGAAAGGTCAAGATAAACCACAGATGGCAGGTGACTGGCAGAATTAAATCAAATACACGAAATTGCATGAAGAATAAGACGATTTCACAGTGTCGGAATCACGTGACCGAGCAAGCAGAAGGGATGAGACTTTCACACCTATGCATGGATTCTTGCCATGCCCAGATGTCTTAACATTTTACAGACCAAGAAGCAGACTTGAGGCCAACCACAAAGAAATAATTGACAGGTGACCACTGAGGTGATGATTGATTGTAGCAATAATTGGAGGGAAGCTGGGGGTGCAGACAAACTCTCTGCACCTTGCCGGCTATTCTGCACGCTGCCAAGCAAGTGGAAAAGTATGAGTGGGGTCGATGCCAACCCAATCATAGTGGACCAAGTAATCTAGGGTCCTATAGTTAGTAGAACCAATGAGACGTCATACTTTTAATGATGTCTACAGGAGCCATTTTGAAAGAAGGGCCTAGATGCCCCACCTGACAGTGTTCATCCAATCCCCACTCCCCGTTACCATATACAGATATAGTGCCTATATTAAAGTTACCCTCCTAAAACCAATGGAGTTGCATGCTAAAGTTTTAAGAGTTACATGTCAATGATGACAAGTTTTTCTTATAAATGATATGTTTTTTCTGAAATTAGTCGGAGCTGAAGCGAGAAGGAAGATTGCTGATATTCATGAACTCCCCGTTTTTTGTACTTGTCATTAAACAGACTCCCTTTGCCAAACTATCGAGTTGTCATTATTGATTTGATGCAAAAGTATTAATCTGCATGCCCATCCATCTCAAGGGTGCTGCTGCTCATCTTAAAGTGCTGTTGGGAAACCCCCATTTCTATGGGCCAGCTGGGGTCCTACTACACACTTGGTAGCAGAGATTGATGGTTTTCAATTGTAGATTAGATAGGACACCCATTGGCCGTCAACATAAGTAACTCTATGTCCTCGTCAATATCACAAGTCCTTTGCCATCCGGCTAAGTAGACTGAAAGGCTCCCCGTAGATAGTGGATAGTCTAAGTGAAAACCGTGCAGGTTGAGGTCTGAAGGAAACTGTGCTTTCCCCCCCAAACCCTTTCCCACTTCTACAAGCAGTTGATCGGACGAAAAGCAAGGAGAGGCGGTAACGAAGGCGGTGATCCTGAGCATCCAGAGAGGAACAAAAGCGAACAGTGAGTGAATAAGACTAAATACTTTGGCAAAAAGTTGCATGCCTTAGAACAGATAGAGTAAGAGTATAATGTATATATATATATAAGGGGAAAGAAAGATAACGGGAGGATACCCAAGCCAGAGGGAGGATACCGGGCGTAAACCTGAGCCAGAGAGAGGATACCTGGAGGATACCCGAGCTAGAGGATACGTCCAGATACCTATGCTTTAATATAGCGCTAGAAGAAGCCTGCATTTAAAGTCCTGAAAAAAATATGTCGCTATAGGAGACCAAAATGATTAAAAAGACGTTTTTGAAAGAAATGGGCTTACATTCCATGTCGGAATAATGATAGGGGCATGAGAATTATGTAGCCGGCCGGAGTCTGTCTAGTCTGTTGCGTCTGACTTGTGTGTTTTTCTTTTTTCTGTGACGTCACGAGGTAAGAACATTTTTAGGGGAAATAGCATGAAAATTGTGCGATTGTATAGTGTTGTATGACATGAATTGATGGTTGTTGTTTGAAAAGGTAAAAATAATTTTTGGGGTGTAAAACAGGATTGGAACTTGCGACGATTGGTGCTCGCTCATTTTGTTGATTTTGTTTGAGAAACGTAAAACATAACAAAGTGTTATATGAGGAGAAGATAAACAAATTTAAGCATCAAAGACATTACACCCTTAGTACACTTTTGCAAACAGTTGCCAAAACATGCACCTAAGCTGAAAAAGTACAGAGCAGAATGGGTTAAAGGAAGCACCCACAAAATGTTCATGCCATGGCCCAAGGTGGATCGCTATCTAAAACGGTCCTGCAACACATGACGACATATTTGCACCCTACATACACTGGTAAAAAGTTAGACAAACGCCTAGCTAGTTTAGAGCTTTGGAAGATGTACCAAGAGGATAAGGAGGAGGAGCCACCGTTAGATTGGATACTTAACATATGCACAGAGGGGGGTGAAATGCCTTCTGCGCCACCCGCCCCGTCTGAAACAAAAAGCGAAGCTAGTAAAGATGAGGGATTATACCCATTGAAGGAGCTTAAAGCAGCCACGGGATACAGTAACCAAGCATATGAGTCGCCTACGCATAGTAGTGACGAAAACCCCAAGGATAGAGACAGAGATATCGCCACCAACGTCCCGAGGGACAAGGAGAGACGTGAGAAAGAAAAAGGAGACCAGGCACAAGCAAGTACATCTCTAGATACAGATAGAGAGGGAAACAGATGGAAAGGAGATGAGGACGGAATTGATGAGATGGCATTCACACAGAATGAATGGATTGGAGGTAAGATTTTATTGAAACTTGATGGTAAAGGCATTGAGGACATGAGGCAAAAGGGAGAGCCAGATGATTCAAAAAGGAAAGAGAAGGAAAAAGAAAAAGGATTGATAGACGAAAGAATCAGGAAAAAAGATAGACAGAGACGAGAGCAGTTGTATCGCGAAGAGCAAGAAAGGAAATGCGATCATAAACAGAGGGCAGCCGATGATCAGGACAGGCAAGAACAAAGGATAATAGAAGAAGAAGAACAAAAAATACAGGAAAAGAGAATAAAGAGAAGAAGGGATGAGGAAATATGAAGGGCAACTCAACGTAGATATGCGAAGAAACAGGAAGAAGATAGGGTCAGAGAGGAAGCAAGGAAGCGTAGAGAGTTTGATGATGTCATAGAACGCAAGCGAAGACAGAGAGCACGAGATCTTGAATACCTGGAAAGAGAGGTTAAAAAACCAGATCCAGTAGTAGACGGGGAAGACATAGAAGAATTCTTTCCTGAGTACGATTCAATACCAGGCACATCCAGGGCAAATATGGAAGATGACTTCGACACCAGAAGCATCGGAGAGACGATAAATAGAATATATGATGAAATGGGGCTAGAACAAGTACTACAAGGGAAAAGAGATGATGAGCTTCTGGAGAGCACTCAATTGTACGACACTGAGGACGCCTCCCGAAGTAGCAGAAATAGAGAGCTGTCCCTAGATCGGTTGACGCTAAATAGGAACGAGGAAGATGAGAGGAGTTGCACGAGTTGGGCACAGACAATATCAGACGCAGAAAGAGAGGAATATGAGGAAAAGGAAGATGAGACAAGATGCGAAAAGCGCTTCTCTGGAGGAAAAGGACCAAGATGGTCAGATTCTAGTGGATCTGCACCTAAGACATCAGAGTCAGCCACACAATCAGACCGACAGGAAGGAGTATCTTACGGTCAGTGGGGGGTGTCTCCACCACCCTATGTGAGCAGACTAAGGACATTGCCAGGTAGACGGCGATGCAGGACTATTACCCCTGCAGTGGATAGGAAAATGATGAGAGAAGAAAAGGAGTGCCATGCAGGGCTCAAGTCGAGGGTACACGCGGGGGGACGGAGTCCATCCACTTTATTTAGAGGGTGGACTCAGTCCCCCCAGTTAAAATGAGAAACATTGAATGACCTCTTTGAATTTATGAATTAAAGCCAACCTCTGGGATCGAACTGCTGTCGTCTCGTTAGCAGGCCAGACACTTCACCACTGCACTACGTTACCTGATGAAAAATAACAAACAACTAAAGAGTGAAATGTCACATTTCGGTACTGCATGTTCCAGGGAAAAACATTTATATTGGTTCTTGGAGTTTAAAACATGCACCCCTTTTAATGTTTTCAAAAACACTATTAGAGGAAAATATTCTCTCTTGGTTTTGTGTTTGTGTTGATTTTATCAAAGGCAAATTCCATTTGTCTTGTGCAATTTGGGTGGTTATGTAAAGCCAATTTAATGAAATGTGCACATTTCACCTTGATATGCTAATTTCTGGCGATGTCGCATTCCATTGCGTTTGTTAATAAGTCCCCCACTTTAATTTTTAGGACTTGACCCCTGGTGCCATGTGTTACAGTTCCTATTGCTCGAAAAAGGAGGAACAAGGCCACAGTATATACCCTGGCCACACATGGATCGAGAAAATCTGTAAAATAAGCTTCCAATGTTAACATCAGTAGCCGGAAAATGGATACATGAGCTAAAAAAATTACGGGAGGGAACACGTTAGCTATAGGGGATATCAAGGGTCTTTTAATCGCCATACTTTATGATAGAGCTGACGTTGTGTGGACACGTGCAGGTTACCCCGGTGTGACTACAGTTAATACTATGCATGATGGAGCGCCATTTAACTACTGCAGAGCCGTGGTATGGAAAGCATTACGATTGCTATACCCGGACACTTCAGACATGGGAGCTATAATGACACGTAAAATGAAGGAGACAGAGGATCCTGTGCTTTACATTCAGAATTTCCAAGACGCATAGATGTTGGAAATTCGCAAATCTTGGGGGAAATCCATACCTGTGTTTTACCATATATTATGCCAAGGGCTGTCGGATCAGGTACAGAAGCAGCTCAAGAAATTGGTAGGAATTGAGGCCAAACCGTAATCTGAAATACAGTTGACCATAGCGCACTATTGCAGGCTGCTGCAAGAGAAAAATCGCAAAAAAAGAAGCTGCTCGAAAAGCTGAAGAGGCAAAGTTAGTGCAGAATAAATATTCAAAATATGCCATTGAAGGGGCAATGATAACTAACACAGACGGATCAAACATGCAGCAGGCCAATAATCAAGGGCAGGGTGATCAAGACAGTAATGGGTTTTACCCCAGAGGGAGAGGTTTTCGAGGAAGAGTTTTCCAGAGTAATCAGGGAGGTTTCCAGGGTAATCAGGGAGTGTTCCAAAACATGCAAAACAGCAATCAGGACATGTCAAATGGGCAAATAATCAGACCACCGCCAATATGTTGGATGTGTGGGATGGCAGGGCATCTAGCACGCAAATGCAGAAGTCAAGGCAAGAGTAGGGATGGTGAAACCACCTGTATTTTTACAGCAGGGTGGAAATGGAGTTGCACAACATCACACGGTGCAGCAGCAAGCACCAGGAGCACAGCAAAACTTGCAACCTCAGAATATGACATGTTTTCCGCAAGGACAGTCCCAACAGTCGCCGATGCTACTGTCACAGATAGCAAGTACAAGACAGGTACTGAATTCTAGACTGAGAAATAACACTGGGGATGGAGGAAGTCCATTCACTCAGCATGGGACAAAGTTATATATGGATTAGGACAGCTCACTGGGAAACCTGATGTGTTCTATCCTATAACTGACACCAAACCCTCACGAGGAACCAAGGGTACATGTTTTGGGGATAAAGAATATTCCTTCTTAGTTGACATAGGGGAAACATGCTCATGTATACGTGAAGGCAGGTTTTCCATGTCCGGTGATGCCATACATACTCAGGGCTTCACAGGAGCAACAAGTTGTGTTCCTTTTACAAACGAACTTCCAGTTTCTATAGGAGAATGTGACATGAACGTGCCACTACTGTGGCAGACCCCAGTAAATATATTGGGACGAGACCTAATGACGAAGTTAAACATGACAATCTCGTTCACGGAGAAGGGCATAGTATGTTCAACTATGCGAAATGATTAGCGCAAACGCAGGACAAACGGCTATGAGAGCTGTTCCATTGGAACCAGAAATATTCGCGTATGGAGTGCGTACACTAATGGCAGGGCTACCAGGCCTTGCAGACAAAACCATGAGAACCCCCAATGAGTTTCTATTCAGGCCAAGAATACCTATGCATGAGGAAAAGGGAAAAGTGTTTCCCTTGGCAATACACACAGCTATAGTACGAGGAAACGTGGCTTTGATCGATAGTTGTGGTGATGAAGGCAGACAATGGTGCGCAGTGATCGCCATTGAGGAAGGATACAGATTGACTGACGTCACTGATGACGATCTGTTTGAAGAGCAAACAGGTATAGATGAAATACCAGTTAAGGTTAATCTCGTTTTATTGGGTGAAAAGGATCAAAAGAGAGGTGCTCCAGAGAATGATGCTGGCACAGAAACGTCCTGAATATTTTGATGACAACATGGCAGAGGTGCCTGTCTCAGTGTGGACTACAGGCCCTTATGACGTAGGCTTGTTGAAAGGAGTCGGAGAAGTAAAAATTAAATTGAAGCCAGGAGCAATTTTACCAAAAGTACGACAGTATCCCATGTCTAGGGAAGCAGATGAAGGGATTTTCAAGACAATTTCTGCTATGATGGATCAGGGCATTTTAGTGACATCAGAATCGTCATGCAATACCGCAGTGTACCCTATCAAAAAATCAAAGGGAGGGTCTTGGCGTTTAATCCAAGATCTAAGGCCGATAAATGGTATTATAGAGGCCGAGTCCTCTAGTCCCTAACCCATCCACAATCCTATGTAATATACCCGTTGAGGCAAAATATTTCACGGTGATTGATTTGAAAATTAAATTTTTCTCAATCCCATTGCACAAAGACTCACAAGATTTGACGTCATTCATGTTCAGGCAAATGCGTCTGAAAAGCACAACGTTACCTCAGGGGTACTGTGAGTCTCCTTCGATTTTCAAAAGAGTCCTTACAGATGGACTTAAGCAATATCGCATTAGAAGGTGTTGTCTTGCAATATGTGGACGACATCTTAATTTGCAGCACGACAGAGGAAACGTGCAGACACAATTCTATTCAGCTATTGACTAGATTGGCTGAGAAAAGATATAACGTTGACAAAGAGAAGTTACAATATTGTCAGCAAGAAGTGCTGTACATAGGCCAGCTAATCTCACATGAGGGGAAATGGGTTACAACTGAAAGGGCTGAGGCCATATTAAATGCAGCCAAGCCACACACGATAAAACAGATGCAGAGTTTTCTAGAATTATGCAATTGTGTCAGGACATGGGTCTTTGACTAGAGCTCTTATACCAAGCCCTTGTTACAAGCCCTAAAGAAAGCACAGGTGACGAAAGAAAAAATTGAATGGACCGAAACCATGGAAGAAGGGTTTGTTGAACTCAAAAAGGCCATTTGCAAGGCATCAGTTCTAGGAATCGCCAATTATGCAGAGGGATTCTACCTGTTTTCACACATGAATGGCAGTGTTATGACGGCAGTACTCACACAGAGAACCACGTTGGTGTAAAAGCCCCTGGTATACTACAGTGGTAAGATAGAACCAGTGATGAGGGGTCACTTCCTGAGCAAACAAAGTTTAGCTGCCGCATCGTTCACCATAGAGAAGGCTACAACCATTGTCATGGGATGCTCAATGACGTTGTTCGTCGAGCATGCATTCTTTGCCATTCTAGAGAAACCGAAAGGCACATTGACATCTCAGAGAGCTTCTGCTTATGAAGTGATCATATGAAATCCATCGATTAAGATAATTCGATGTAAGATAGTGAACCCAGCTATGTTTATAGCAAAGCCAGTCACTGACGAAGAGCCAATCCATGACTGCGCAAACTATGAAGAATTCTATGATGAGATTCCCAGAGTGAAAGAAAATGCATTGGCAGAAGGAGAAATTGTCTTTGTTGATGGTTCTTCAAGAATCGATCAAAAAGACGGGCAACGATATATAGGCACAGCTGTGATGAAACACACAGCAAATGGAGAATTTCGAGTACTCATTAGTGCGTGATTAGAATCTCATTATTCAGCGCAAGCTGCAGAATTATTGCTGTTGATCCTCGCTATCGAGAATCACGCAGAACAGGAAGTGACGGTGTACAGTGACTCTGCCTATGTGACATCAACAGTGCACGCTGGAAAAGGAGAGGCTACCTCTGAGTGGACGACACGCCAGTGCAGCACGGACCCTTATTCGATAGGCTCATTAAGGCACTACAACTCCCAGTGGGCATAGCGGTCATGAAATGCGCCGCCCACACGACAAGGACAGATTTTATCTCACATGGAAATCAAGCAGCAGACACGGAAGCAAAGCGTGTGGCGACCAAGCACGAAATAATAATGAATGTGGAAATAACTGATGTGCATGAGAGAATGATTGTTGCGTGAAGTGAACCTGTAGGTTATAGTAACATGGGGCAAACCCAGTTAATGGAACTCCAAGGGGAAGCACCACAGGAAGAAAGAAATCTTTGGGAGCGGCAAGGGTGTTCCTTAAACCCCTCCAAGAGCTTGTGGTGACAAGACAGCACTGGTAAACCGGTGATGCCTATAGCCCTATTGAAATAGCATTGGAAGAGTTGCATTATTCAGCGCACATGACAAAGGAGAATCTAGCAGCGACGATTGCTGAAGACTGGTTTATACCAAACTTAGCAGAGCATGTTGCATTCTTTAACTGTATAATCTGCCAACAGTTCATGGCTGGGCACACACTATGAGTAATTAGAGGAGTCATCGCAAGGCTGAATGGACCTTTTCAGCACTTGCATGTCGATTATGTCGATATGATTCAAGTATGAACGGGTACAGGTATCTAATTGTTGTGGTGTGTCCATTCTCTAGATGGATAGAAGCAGGTCCATGTATGCACCCAAACTCTACCTATGCGGCCACATTTCTGGTGAGGGAGGTATTTCCCAGGTGGGGAGTATGTGAGGTATGAGGTCAGATAATGGTCCTCATTTTGTTAATCCAGTATCTTAACAGATTAGCTTGCTGCTTGGTATACAGCACACGTTTTCTTTGGCGCATCATCCCCAAGGGAATGGGATATGCGAGAAGCTCAACGGCTTGTTAAAGGAAAAGATAGCCAAGTTGAACATTACTCTAAAGAAGGGATGGCTGCACTTCCTTCCACTGGCACTGTATGTGCTCAGAAACCAGCCTGGTTCTGACCACCATCTTACGCCGCATGAAATCGCAACAGCCAGAAGGATGCACGCACCATTGACACCCTAAGATAGAGCTAGATGTGATGCTCAGCCGACAGGGGAAGTTTTAGGATCAGAAATGCAAAATTACTTGAATTGCATGACATGTTGTCTTACTGTAATTTCAGGACAGCTGCAGTAATGACAAAAAGGGTGCAAGGCAGCACAGAACACAGAAGGAGATACTTCAACAGATCAAATTCAAGGTTTACGTGTTCCACAACTGTTCCCTGGGGACACGGTCCTAGTGAGAAACCACACGAGAAAAAAGTGGGACGAGCCAAGGTTCAACGGACCATTCAGAGTGGAGGATGTCACTCCCGCTGCAGTCAAACCACAGGGTAGAAAAGCTTGGATATTCCTGGGTGACGTCATGCCATACAACGGAGAAGGCCCTCTGCCCGCACCCCAAAGCGTAGAGACTACAGACAATGGGGAAGAACCCCAGCACGTGCAGACGAGATCCATGACGAGAAAGAAGGACGCATGACCAGCAAGGCAAAGGCAAAGAACTTTTGTGCAAAGTTGTGACTTCATTTTGGACATTTCCTCTGAGCAAAATAAGGGGATAAGGACATAAACACGGACACTCTGTGAATTCTAGTTGCAGGGTGAAGAAGAAAAATTGCACGAATAAGCAACAACATAGTTTATTGACTTTGAACTTTGGACTGAGGCGCGCTGAATCCTTGATAAGAAAAGGATATGCCAAATTTTGATCGTGGACAAATAATTTGGACGAAAATATAGTATCCGGGCTCTTTTTATCCAGGCGCCTTATTTGGACTGACTTATGGTGTTCCACAGCAGTGACATCACTAAGGACGTTTTAATATATTTCGAGTTAGTACTGAGATTGTACCCATCGTTAGTAGGAAGGCTCACTAACATCACTGAATTTCTTCAGGACCCTGAGAACGAAAAGACAATAAGAAGGCTGCTCATTTTGATTGCTGAGCAGTTCCTTTTGCTCCCGGAATACAGGGAGGACAAGACAAATGTCCCCGTCACCAGAAGATAGCAGACTGGCAAGTAACATCTTCTTTCGCCTAATTGAGGACTTTCCAGAGCTTGTGGGGGGGCCTGCCGGTGTTGACGTCCTCCCTTTCATCAGAGACCCAGCGAACTCTACACAGATGAGCATGCTCTTGCATGGTATTGTAATGCAGGTTTACTTTTTTATCATCATCAGAATTTCCGGAGAAGATTGTAAGACTTTACGCCGAGGGACAGATTGAGAAAGCGTTGCCAGAAACGTCACTCCTGTTTATGCTGACAAGGACACAACATGTCTTCTGGAGTGAAACAGATAAGAGGCATTGACTGGGAGCTTGTTTATTTTGAACAAGCACACTAGAGACTTGCTGAACTCATTACCTTATTTTGACATTTTCGTATACAGAAAAGAGAACTGTTTCCAGAGACAATTGACAATCTATTATTCAGGCAAAGAAGGACAATCGTTCCAGTACCTGCAACCTACGAGCAGAGACAGCAGAATCCTGATATAATATTACCTAGAATGTATTAAAGAGTTAGTTTTCTTTCCTTAAATGATCGAGATGGGCAACCAAAGCAGTAATGTTGTCATCCCTCAGGAAGAGAGGCTCACGCATTGTCCCGGAACAAAGTGTTGTAGGTTAACCCATTGAGGAATCATGTGCCAATGCATTGTATTCATCATTGTTTTACTGTCACTGACAATTAGAATTGCATTTTTTATTGGTGCACAAAACGTTCCAAACCCACGAAGGCACCCAGACTGTACATAGTCATTACAGTCCCTAGAAGGTCTGACAGAGGAGTGAGTGAACTTGAAATGGATGTGATTAGCAATGACACACACTCACATTTGGTAACAAGTAAGTTGAAAAGCCAGAGACAGAGTCGGCAGAGTAAACATGAGAAAAGATTAATGAAAGACACACACACACAAACAATGAGTGCACATATACCAGGTCTAGTGTCAATAACTGCAGAACCACAATCCAAGGAATGGGAGAAGTTTGGACAACCAAAAATTTTAAGTTCTACTATAAGTGAAGTCAAAGGACAAATGGAAAAAGCTGAACTTTTAATAAGACAAAAGGAGTTGGAGAATAAACCGACAGAGACAGCATTGATAAGCACCCCTGACCCAGCACTGAAAGGGGCAAGTGCAAGCCCAGCAAAACTATCACGTGCAGAGATGATAGCAGAATCAATATGGCCATTTATAGCCAGAGCCAGGAAAAGGCAAGAGGACAAAGAAAGAATTACCAGACTTTCTCCTACTCAAATGATACAGATGAAAAAGTCTTGGACCATGGATGGGGGTACCTGAGAATCCTCCAGTGAGAAGAAGTAACATGGATGCTATTAAGCATGTGATGATAGCAAACTACATGAAAACCTTGAGGATCAGAAGAAGCACACAAGAAGACAATAACGAACTAAAGAACTACCTGGGCAGCACTGCACACTTGAGAATTATCATCAGGTACCAACATATGAAAGAAGTTGGAAGACGAAATTCCTAGGAAGAATGCTTTGTTTGTGCACTCCTACCTTACAGCATGGGAAAGTCAAAGATCTTTGTAGCTGTTGAAATAGATGTGCAGACGGAGCACTTTCTATCACACGTAGCAATGTACAAGACCAGAGGCCAGTTCATAGGAAATGATGCTTCACAGAAATTGGCAACTGAAGCAACAGATCCAAATGAAGACGATTATGTCCAGGACATAAAGACAAGAAACAATGGAAAAACAAAGAACATTGTGATCAGATATGAGAAGCCTGGAGTTAAAGGAGCAGAGATCAGAAGAGAGACAAACCAATAACTGAACGTTCAAGGAAGAACTCCAGAAGAGGCTCAGAATTGGAAGAACAGAGGCCAAATGCAAATTTGAGGAACAGTGCTTTCACCAGACGGATGGGAGAAAGGAGTAGTGATCTGCAGAGCATGGATGGTCATCGGTTGTTACCATCCTACCATTGACATAGTACAAAAATGGATGCAAGCCATTATGCCCAAGACTTGCTAAACTATTGACATGGGTCGAGGAGAGAGGAGGACCCTTGCAGATAGTGCCATTGGAGAGTCCAAAATTCTGCTTCAGGAATAATGGCACAAGGAAAATGGGAGAGAATCAGAGCTGTGGATGAGCTTTTGACGCTCCAGGAATGGTACATTGTACTGCAGTGATCATGGATCATTATTGGGCATGTGGATCCAAAGCATATATCAGATTGCCAAAGAATTGGGGAGGTATATGGACGTTGGTGAATGTCCATGTTCCAGCATTGGTGATTCCAAAAAGTGATTTGAATAGTGACAGTTTCCTGAAAGCAGATGCTCACCTAAGAAAGAAGAGATCTATGGAACTTATGAAGAGAACGAAGAGGAAAACTATTTCTCTGCAAAATCCATAGAAGCTTTCGATGCTATCTCATATGAACATAGACTGTTCAGTCAGACTTCTTCAGTGTTCACCTTGATCTTGATGCCAAGAGTTCAGGTTGGAGCAAATACTAAATGGTTGCAGATAACCAGATGGGAGTTACTGCAGACCATCAACACGACAATAAAAGGATTCAATGCAATCAAGGAAGAGTTAAGGGCGATTCGACTAATGACTTTGCAGAACAGATATGTCCTTGACATGATCACAGCTATGGATGGAGGTGTTTGTGCAAAAATCGGAGAATCATGTTGCACATTTATACCATCTCACGATGACGAAAATGCAACTTTAACAGAGGCCATAGGTATGCTGACGAAACTACAGAATCAGATGATTGATGAAACTGACGAAGTGGAGGACGACAGTTGGTTTGGATCACTATTTTCATGGGTTCCACAGTGGATGGCAGACACATTCAAATTCCTAGGAGCCCTGCTAGTGATTCTGTGTTATCAAGATAATAATCTCTCAGTGCCAGAAAACTGTGAAAAGGGCCATAGCGATGAAGATCATGATTGATGTCGAGTCAGACTGGAAGCCCAAGGACCTGACTGATGAAGATATAAGAGACTTTGTGAAAGCCAGCATTTATGCACCAAAATAAACAAAGTTTCGATATCCAAGGAAACATAGCAATTATGTGGGAAAATGGATCTATTGTAGTCCAAGTGGACAATGTCAACTAATGATTTGGAACAAAGATAAGCACGTAAGAACAGCAAGAAGCTTGAAGGGAGTCATAAAGATATGGACCCCAAAGATATATTTCTTCAAACCTCTATGTGTAGATCCAGAGGATGAAGTAAAAGTGGATCCATTGGATGAAGTAAAAGTGGATACCAAGGAAGAAGTGAAAGTGGCTGATGAATCGCCCAGAGGGGGGAGTGTAGAGGAGGTGCCAAGCTCGATTCACACTCCAACCCCCCATTTTGAGGTACCAGGAACGTTCATGCCGAAATATGTGACGTATGATGAGCAAATAAACCAGCAGAGCACCGCAGTTGGGCTCTGTCCAGTCCCTATCAGAAGAACAGCACCTGTTGAAGTACCGACATATAAGAAAACCTAGACAGTAAGGTACCCACTGAGGAAACCATAGTGGCACATGAGACAGAATGACGATTGTCAGAATGCAATACCTGAAAAAGCTAAAAAGATACAGAAGGAAGATGAATGGTGACGTCACAAGAACCCGGACTGACTCACATATAGAAGATATGATGACCTGTGAATAATGAAAAGAGACGAAACACCATGGACAAGTGACATCCTGAGCCTAAAGTGAAATAATTGATGTCAAGATGTCAGAAATGATGCCACATGCGCGATGAAGATATTCAGTTAGTTTAAACGTGTACATATGCAAAGAACCGCAAGAAGCAAGAAATCGTGAGGCTTGCTTATGCTTAGTAGTAAAAGAGATTGTGGCAAGCGCCAACTATACATATCTACCTCAAAGGGAGCACTTTATATAAGTATACTTCCAGTATGCACAAGAGCAAAATCAACTAAAGGTTACTAAAGGTCTCAAGAGGAGAGCTTTGCAGCAAACAAATCGAGAATTAAAGATGGAGAGAAACTCAGACGAAGGTAAATCGTGCCAAGAAGCCAAGGTCGTATTGGCTGAAATAGACCAAAAGTGGATACAATTAATGAGAAGAAGAACAGAGTATCCTGTTCAGAAAGGTCAAGATAAGCCACATGTGGCAGGCAACTGGCAGAATTAAATCAAATACACAAAATTGCATAAAGAATAAGACGATTTCATTGTGTCGGAATCATGTGACCGAGCAAGCAGAAGGGATGAGACTTTCACACGTACGCATGGACTCTTGCTATGCCCAGATGTCTTAAACTTTTCCAGACCAAGAAGCAGACCCGAGGCCAACCACAAACAAATAATTGACAAATGACCACTGAGGTGATGATTGATTGTAGCATAAATTGGAGGGAAGCTGGGGGTGCAGACAAACTCCCTGCACCTGGCCTACTGTTCTGCACGCTGCCAAGCAAGTGGAAAAGTATGAGTGGGGTTGATGCCAACCCAATCATAGTGGACCAAGTAGTCTAGGGTCCTATAATTAGTAGAACCAATGAGACGTCGTACTTTTAATGACGTCTACTGTAGCCATTTTGAAGGAAGGGCTTAGATGCCCCACCTGACAGTGTTTATCCAATCCCCACTCCCTGTTACCATATATAGATATAGTGTCTATATTAAAGTTACCTTCCTAGAACCAATAGAGTTGCATGCTAAAGTTTTAAGAGTTACACGTCAGTGATGACAAGTTTTTGTTATAAATACTATGTTTTTTCTGAAATTAGTTGGAGTTGAAGCGAGAAGGAAGATCGAGCGATTGCTGGTATTCATGAACTCCCCATTTTTTGTACTTGTCATTAAACAGACTCCCTTTGCCAAACTATCGAGTTGTCATTATTGATTAGATGCAAGAGTATTAATCTGCATCACCATCCATCTCAAGGGTGCTGCTGCTCATCTTAAAGTACTGTTGGGAAACCCCCAGTCCTATGGGCCGGCTGGGGTCCTACTGCACAGAACCCAGACATGGACTCCCTGCTCACTGTGCTCAGAGAGGCACAGCTCCACCTCACTGATGAGGCCCAATAAGGCTGAAACACGTGTATGGGTTTGCTGTTGGTACTCTTGTACCAGAAGGGTATTGCCTGTGTGGGCGGGACAAAGACTGATAAGCAAATGGATATTTTCCATCTGTGAAAGGTACAGTGAGCAAAAAGCGATGGCTGCAAACTCTCAAAGTGGGAAAAAACCCACAGAACAGGTTATCATGCCAAGTTCTTTCTGGAGAGGGGCGCCTGCTACCTTTTTTGAAAACTCCAAGCAGCATTGTTCAAGGTAATCCTCAGGGTTCCCTTCCCCAAATCTCATGCAACACAATTCCAAACAAAAAGGGGGAGGGTCTTGAGACTTCACTATCAAAACAACATAAACAGGTTCTTCAGTCTCAGGGCTCCCTTCCACAAGACTTCAAGTTCACCTTTTGTACTTGTTTTAGTTTGTCTGATCAGTTGATTTCCCCAATATCTTGGGTCTTCAGTTTTCAGGGCTCACTGGTCTAGGCGCAGTTATTAGACCACACTGTTCAAACATTATAGGTCACGTAACTGGGATCCCTGGGCTCTTCAGCCCCTTGCCGGTTGCTTGGCACTTGCTCCTGTGTGCCAAGGGATTTCTTGGTGTTTGTTCCTGTGCCCCACGGTGTTCCTTGGCACTTACTACTGTGCAACAAGGTGATTCTTGGCACTCACTACTGTGCATCAAGGTAGTTCTGCTTAATGTCTTTAAGTGGGCCTCATGGCCTTGTATACAACGTAACATTCTTCTGGCTTCCTCTGTGTCAGCCTTTGGGTTGTACTTCAATGTGCATATTGAGTTTCACATGTAAATTGCTGAAATATTTTAATGTGTTTTGAAGTTGAATTGCTCTCAATTCAATAGTTACTTGTGTTGCTTAAGGTTTAAGTTTCATTCCGAAAAAAAGAAACATCTTGTTCTTGATGTTCAAATTTAAGTTTGAAATGTATTCTTGTGAAAAGTAAGCACTCTTGTGTACTTGAAATGCTTTCTTGTTCTTAAAGTTCAAATATAAGTTTGCTTTCCGATCGGTAGTCAAAATGCACTTTGGTAGTTAAATATAGGTTGTCTTTCAGTTCGGTATTCAAAATGCACTTTTGTGTTTAAATATAAGTTTGTTTTCAGTCTGGAATTCAAAGTAGATGGACCGGCACTTGCCTGCGATCCGTTTTGGTGCTCCCTGGTGTTTGCGTGTCCCTCCGACACTCACCAGCGGTCTGCTCCTTCTCCCACAGCTCCTGCTGTTTCTGCTCTTCTTCCGGAGCCGGGAAACACCACCTTTGCAAGCCCTGCTCACCTGCTGGATACTTCTTGCTCCCGTTCTCCTGCTTTCCAGTGGATGCAGACAGCACCGTCTGTGATTCAGGGTCTGCTGGCGTCCTGGTTTGGCATTCAGTCCCACCACGGCTACTCCCACGAAGAGTGGCTCCCCTGCTGGTCTCTGCCATGCCTGCCTCCCTGCTTCTCCTGGTTCCCCTGGGTCTCTTTTCCTCTCTCCCGTTCTCATGGGTGTTACCAGTACCTCAATGTAAGTACCTGCAGCCTTCTAAGAGGCTGCAGGTGTGCCTCGTCAATGTGGTGAAAATGGGTGGTGTTTATGTCCTCTTAGTCTCCTCTTCCTCGTACCAGTACTGTCATATGTCACATTAGGGAAAGGGAGTAAAACAGGCTAATGTTACACTTACCATTCAATAATGATAAAACACACGCATTTTGGAAACCGTCTTGCACATTATAAATAGCATTCCCCAACAATCAGGAATAGAGCAGAAAACATGCATACATTTTTTGTTAAAACAATTGAATATGGACAAGTCCACTTATGCAATGTGGGGGTTTTTCCCAATAGGCTAACTGGGATTACCCCATGACTGGATGGAAAAGCTGTGAAGAATATTGGTGTACATAAGACTGGTTAAGATGTCAAATCACGATGCAATCTTTTGTTAATAAAATCAGAGAAAGTTAGTTAAAGCTTATTTAACAGCTTGTGTGATCGCATACTAAAATTACTTTTTGTTTGCTTTTTCTCATTGTTTTTCTCTGTCTTGTTGAATACCCACAAACCTCCTACCCAACCCCCCTCCTAAAAATGGCCATCTTTATTTTATTTATTGTTATACACAATTTTCTTTTGCAATGTACATGGATACATACTATGTGATTTGTCTCTTTTCACATTTGAACTTGGCAATGACGACATCAATTGCGAAAATCATGGTTTACAAACATTTAATTTATTTTGTTAAACAATTGTGATTTACCTTGTACTATTGGTACTTAGCTCTGATTTGAAAAAGATGGTCGATTCGTCATCACAAAAGGGCACTGAACAAGAAATATATATAAAAAACACTGTGTGAATTACAAAAAGACTTTTGGAATTTTTTCTTTTGAATATATTTTGGAGAAATGGGTGCATTAGCATAATTTAGTGTAACTATCACAATTAACCTTGTCTTTCTGAATGGAGTAGAGGAACCAAGGACTCCAATGTTACTCAAGTTGATGCGACCTGAAAAATCAGATTGAGCAAAACTAATACAGAGGGCGCAGAGCTCTTACAATCAGGTACCTCGAAACAGGTTCCTCACAACCGCAGTAAATAGGCTTACAATAGCCCATAAAGGTCAGGTCGGTTGTTGGTAGGAAAGGGGGATACCATGTCTCTACCAAGGGCACCCCACTCCCAGTCCCCAAACACCCTCCACCCAGGTTATCCTCCTTAGCTTGTCCATGCCCAGGGTCAAAAGCGGTGGCCTTTCCCAAGCCACCTACATAGAGGATCCACAGGGAATAGGAGTGAGAGTACCCTCAGGTTTCTCACAATGCACAGTAAGTGAACATATATCTCGAAGTGAAATATACAAATGTAGTTCAATTGACCTTCCCTTTAGAAGAAATTATGCAATACAAAATAGAATTGGACTTTAAAAAAAGTAATGAATACCAGAAAAATACCCTGAGAGAAGAAATGTTCCAATAAATATGCTGGTAAAGTATGAAAGGTGCTCACCTTTTAAACCCACCAATCTGTCATGAACTATTCCGTAGAAAAAAAATCCCAATACAAAACAAGTGCTTGTGGTCTTGTGGATAAGCGTCTGCACTGGCAACATGACAACCTGAGTAAAATCCTTGTAGCCAAATACTTGAGCAAGCTTGCCATCCTAAAAAAAACAAGGAGTTGCATCCACCCTCTGAAAAAAGGTATGCTGTCCACCCACATGTGTCGTTTACTTGTACCCTGAAAAGCAGACACAATCAGGGGCAAATAACTGCACTAGTGTCCAGGATTGCAAACTCTCTTTCCAAATCGTGCGCAAATTCCCATGACTTACTTGCACTCTCATCATTTCCCCACCTCACCCCCATGTCTCGCTTTTAACAATCCTTTGATTTATAAATATCATTATACATAACACATACCATACTGTCACTCACATATATCCCTGCTTATACAACTATGTTAGGGGAAAATTGTACATTTGTGGCATTATTCTCCACATCTTGATCGGGAGACTACAAATACCAGAATGCAATTTGTCAAAAGGCAAAAAATTGTCTTGTGAGTGCAATACTTTCAAGGACTGACAGTAGCACGATTTAAAAAAAATAATGCGGATGGCGTGTGTTTTCTTAGTGTTTTATGAGATATTTCAAACTAAGAAAACGCACAGCATGCGGGACTGTGGACTGTCTCCCACCCATGCAGGGTGCTTAGCTTCAAAGTGAGGAATGGACTGGCCCCCTCAGGCCATGTTGCTTTCAGTGGTCTATTAACTTGGGCTCATTAATTAGGCAACATGGCCTGAGGGGGGGTGGTTCCTTCCTTGCGTTGAAGTTAAGCAGGGTCAGTACTGGTTACTGCATGAATGGGACACCTGGATGCCTATCGGGTCACTGGCCATGGTTTTTCACCCCTGATGTTACTGTAGTTGTAAAAAAATATATTTTTCTATAGCCGCGAGTACAGAACTACAGATACCCTTGGTTATCTGTAGTCATATTATAGCCGTGAAAATCAAAGAACGGGCCAAAAAAGGCATTCCTTCCCCCCAGGCCTTCGCCAGGGGTCCCCCGCATCTGTGCCTGCTTCACCCCTCCCCCAATGGCCTCCTCACTTCCTCTGCCCTCTCCCATTCCCCCAAAACACACAATATTTCTGTGACGCAGTATGCTTTCAAATGTCAGCTATTCTCATCTGTTCTGTCCACAGCCGAGGCTCCAGAAAAGCTTTGTTTTGCAAACTCAGTCCCTAGACCCAGTCCAACTCCCAAATTTCACTTGGTGTCCTCTTAGTTCCGCCACCTCTAGAACAATGGCATTTGCATGTTTTTTGACCTGCAAATGGTTTTTTTCCTGCGTTTCATTTTCCGATACCGCTGCTATCTCTCACATTGAGCAAAAACAAAGATGGCGGCTGTTTCATTTCTAATAATACCCAGTTTTGGCAATTTACCGAGATACAGCTATCTATTTTGGAGCAGAGAGCACCTCCTTCCCTGTCAAAAATCTAAAAAACGACTGCACGGAATAACCCCAAACCACAAATAGGCCTCACGTCAACACTTCATGCCCAAGCTGTTTCAGACCTTGTCCAAATCCGTCCAGTGGTTTGCACTGTGCAGTCTGGCAAAAATTTACCTTTTTTGTATACGGGAAAATGAATGGAAAGTAGGCTGCAACAATTAACAAACTTTACCAAACATTGCAGTCTGGGGGGTAGGGGCAGGCACGTGCCCCACATAAATTGAACTGGTAAAAAGCCCAAAATATTGGACTTATTTGCCTCAAATTCGAAACAAGTCAGGCACAAGCAGCGATTAACCTTTTGTTGGATTAGTGTAAATCATCCAATAGTTTTAGTGATTTATTTCCGATGACTCATTGCCACAACTGATGTTTTTCAGAAATTAAAAGCTCCTATTTTATTCACTGATATCAGGCGTTCTCATTAGAATTCTCTCGAAAAATGGGAAATTAGAACGTGCTTAAAATGATATGAGGAGTGGCTAAAGGGGATATTTTCCTTAGCAGGGATGGAGAAAAAATAGCAATTGGGAAGTTGCAGCATTTGTGGTTGGCTATGGATAGGATTTGTTTTTAGCCTTTTCACGATAATAGTGATGTTCTCACTAAAATATGTTTTTTTTGTTGTTATAAAAAAACATTTTACACATTTTAGATTTCCATCACTTCACCTTCGTTACTCGTGGAAACTTCTTTATAATTCTTTACGATATTTGTCAAATATCATGAAGACGTCAAGGCTTCTAGTTCGGTCTTATGTTTCCTTTAGTTCCTTGTGGTGTCATTCCTGCTGATTAGTTCTTGATCTTTAATTAGTTTATCTTGCAGGTTTATACCTGCGCACACAAATCGCAAATTTCTTCCTTGTAGGAATTCACTCCACCAATCCTCATTCGTCTTGGTCTTAAATTGTTCCAAATACTTGTTTAGAAGTCGTGCCCTGTCGGCTATTACCTCTGTGCAGTCAAATAACAGATGCCTTACGGTTTCGTGGGATCCCTGAATTTTACAGAATCTGCACTGCTGTTGTTCACACCTCGTTGACCTCTGGTATGTCTAAACTCATTGGTAGGGTATACGTCTACCCTTATCAGCATCATCCTCTCCCGAAGATATTTGCTGGGGAATTTCATCAAATATTGCGGCATGGTATCCCTTTTCCGAGGTTCATTTTCTGCATTTTTTTGCGATTTATAGGCAAGCTTTTCTGCTCGAGTGCTTATCCAGTCCTCTCTTTTTAGCTTTTCTTTTACTTTTTCTGGGTTCATAATCAGTTCTTCTATTGATGAGTCCATCTGCTCCAGGTATAGACACCATTTTTCCTTCCAGCTGTTTAGTAACACAGCACTCTTTCCTTTCCCCTTTGATGTTAGAATGTTCAAACCTATCTCCGGTTTGGTCAATGATTATTTTCTCGATAAGGCAAGTGACTTCCATCTTATTACTGAGTATAATGATTGTAAGCCTAACTCAGCTCTTACTGCTATCAGAAGACACCTAGGTAGTTTTAGAATAGGTCTCCAAAACAAGCTTTGTATCTTTGTCCAAATCCTCCAAGACAGGTTCAGGCCGCTTCCGCTCCATACGCAATGATAAGCATCACTTTCAAATCGTTCATTCAAAATTGCTCCTTGTGAACATAGCATTTTTACTTTTGAGTAGAGCTCTTCTTCCCAATTCTTTTCTGTAACTGACGGGTTGAATTTTATACCCAGCTAATGAATCTCTTTTACCTTTTCCAGTTTATGTTGTCCGATTTTTCAACGGAAGGTTTTCACACTTTCCTTGCTTTTTTCACCTATTGTTACAATTTTGGATTTTGTGGTGTTTATGACAAGATCATTTATCTACATATATTCTTGTAGTTTATCTGGTAGGTGTTGTAATCCAGTTTGCATCTGTTCTACCAGAACTAGATCGTCGGCATAGTATAGCACTGAGATCTCTCTGTTGTTGATTTTCAGTCAGGGGGAAGTACTTTGTCTCTGAGTATCTGCAATATATAGCCTTAAGAGAGTGGCTGCGAGTGGGCAGCCCTGCTTAACGCCTCTTTTGGTGGTAATGGCTGCGGATAGCGTTCCTTCTTTGTTAATTCTTACTCGCGTTGTTGTATTCTCATGGAGGGCTATGATGGGTTGCAGGATCTCCTCAGGAGACTTCCACTTCTGTAATTTCAGTCTTAGTTTTTGTCAGTCCACCTCATCAAAGGCTTTCCTTAGGTCTATAAAGGCTAGATATAATTTGCCTTTTGACCGAATGGAATTCAATTTCAATAATGATAGGATGAACTGGTTTAGCTCAGTTCCGGTACCCTTTGTAAATCCTGTCTGTCGGGGGTCGATGATCAGGGTTTTTTCTGCCCACTTAGTCAGACTATTCTGCAGATTTGAGGCAAACATTTTTCCAATTACGTCAAGCAACGCTATTGGCCGATAGTTTGATGGATCATCTCGTTCGCTTTTTTTGAAAATTGGTACAGTGATACTTGCTTTCCGGGATGCTGGTATTAGTCTGCATTTCTCAATATTCTTAAAGACTACTATGATCAGCAAAGCCCACTTTTCCGGATCTTTTTTTATATTCAAGTTTGTTAGCCCGTTAGGCCCGCTGCAGAGCAGTTTTTCAGCTTTTTTATAATACTTTCAATTTGTCATTCATCTGCGTTCAAGGCCCATTGGTGGTTGGTGTTGGCCATGTGGTTCTGTTGCTACATTGTCTGCACTACCAAAAAACTTTAGAGTAAGGGTTGATCCATTTTGTTTTGGATACTCCACATATTAAGCGACTCTGTTGATTTAAGGTTAGATCATTTATTATTGTCCACATGTCTCTTGTTGTCGCTTGTGCCATTGCTCTCAACATCAATTCCCCTTGCTCCTCGTCTCGTTGTAGCCGAAACCCTGGCCAACCAGTTTTTATAATATTGCTTCTTTAGTTTGATTTGGCGTGTTTGTTCTACGCTGTTTCTGTTTGTTTTTCTTATTTGTTTTATTTCCTGTCTTAGTTGTTTCTTCCTTCTGACCACCGTTGCACTATATTGGTGTTTTGGCTCCAGTAGCGGCAGCTTCAGTCCAGTTTTCCTTACTTTATATATCTTTAGCAAGGACTCGTAGGATGTATCAGATGTTGCTTTCTTTATTTGATCACATTATTTGTCTGTTATTACTGAGATGTCTGTTTTTCTTAACCTCAGCCGGTTTCCTCCCTGCTTTCATTCCAGGGGACCTGTTTTATCACCAGTGTTTTTCCCGTATTTCCCAGTCCATGTTAGCCTCAGTATGTTATGAGTGCTTGCTCGTTGTGACAGTACATCAAAGCATTTGACCCTATACAGATGGTTCTTGGAAATCCAAATATAATCGATCGTTGACTCTTGACTCCCATTCGTCCAGGTTAACTTGCCTGGGATATCTCCCTCAATTTGCCCATTTAGCATACATAGATTGTTAAATTATGCCAACTGCACCCATTAGGAAACATCTTTGTCACCTTTTCTTATTTGGTCAATTCTTGAGATGCCCTGCTTGTTCAGGCATTTTATGTTAAAGTCTCCACATAGGACAATAGCTGGGCAGCTCTCTAGTATCTGTGCTTCTCTCATTTTGTTATTGATTACACTCAACAGCTTTGCCGTGTTGACTCTAACTAGGTTCCAATAAATGTTTATTAACATTATTTGTGATTCTATTTGTGTTTCATGTTCTTTCATTTGTATTAGCGCCCACTGAACATATGAGTTTGGGTTTCCGTGTTTAATTATTGTTACTTCTAATGTTTGTTTTATCAGAATCATAAGTCCAGCATATGCTTTTCCATTGACTCCTTTCGCATATCAGTGTTTCCTGCAGCCAGGTTTCTTGCAGGCAAATTATTTTTGCTCCCTTCAGTTGTTGCTCTGGTTGATTAAAAAAATGCCTGAAGCCTTTTGTGTTACATGAAATTAGAACATCTTTTCGGCATCCGCTTCCTTTTTTGCATCGTTAGGAATGGTGTTTCTTCCATGGAGTCTTCATCTTCTGGTCCTTCCTCGTGACTAGTCACTCTTGGACTAGCGACTTGATCTCTAAGGTTGGAATGCGGTGCTGCATGCTCTTCCACAGTCTCTTCTACTTCTTCCATGTCGGACCGTGATTCATTTAACTCGATATAGTATGATGCGTTGTCTAGCAAGTCATATGTATTGCCTTTGTCCTCTGCGTCTGAGTCTGCTTTACTCTCCTCATATGTTGTGTCTATTTTTATTACTGCTTTCCTTAGTTTTGCAGATTTGACTCCGTGCGCCCCTGCCTCTAGCTGTTCATTATTTTGTACTGGTTTTGTATGCAGGGGCATTTACACATTCCACAAGAACACCCGAGATCCATTCACATGCTACTTTGATCCATTTTTTATGTTTTTTGTTTTCAACTCCGTCTTGTTATTGCTGTTACTTCTTGGATGTCGTTCAGCTTTCTCATCACTTTCTTAATTCTTTGTCAACTGCACTTGTTTTGTATGAAAAACTGAGTGAAGGTCCTCGTTTCCCACATCGTCGTCATTTGCAAACTTGTTCACATGACTGTTACTGCTTGAAGCAGGTTGACATTTACAGTTATGTTGTCCTTGTCGTGTTGTCTCCTTTAATTTGCTATGAATAACATCACTTGCGACTATTGGTGTGCCATTTCTTCCTATCGTTTGCAATCGTCTTGTGGGTTTGTTTCCTTTCTTGTTATCACTCCTCTGATTTACATTTCCCTCTGTGCGAGTTTTACTCACTCATTCCTTCTCTTCCTTTTCTAGATTTGTTGTTAGTGTTTGCATAGGGTTTGTAAATGAACTTCTCTGGGGAGATTGATTTTCTGTGTTCAAGGGCCTGCTGTCGTTCGTCTTTTCTGTTTTTCTTATGTTGTCTGCTTCTCTGTATTGCTCCCTCTCTTTTTCATCTACTAATTTTCTCATCCATTTTATGGAGTCCATTAACACAGACATAGTAGTTGTTTTAGCCCCTTGCTCGCCGCCTGCGAGATCGCATAGCATTCTCTGCCATGATGCTCAAGCATCAGCCTCTTGATTTAGTCGCTCCTCAACTTTTGCTATAAAGGTTTCCAAGTATACCAATTTGGAGTGCATCATGGTGAGCATGGTTGAGTTGTCTTTTACATTTTCATTTATCATCTCGTATCCTTTGGTATATGGTGCTAACGAGATTGTCATTGCAGCCATGACATTGTTGTTTATCTGTATCCCAGCTGAGATGAAGAATTGATTTTTGTCTGTAAGTTGAATATTAGGGTCATTTTTCTCGATAGTAGAGCTTGTTGTTTTCTTTGGCGATAAGAGTCACTGTTTTGTTTTTCCACTTCCAGGTCTTCCGGGCTTTGTGTACCATTAATAGCCATTGTTGTTTCCGATGGGTCAACTCTTGTTCTGTCGTCTTTTCCATCATGTTTCTCTCAGATTATTTGAGAAGTTACCATCAGCGTCGGTGATCTCTCGTTGTCCTGTAAGTCGCGGTTTATGTTGTTTACCTCAGACAACTGTTCTGATGTTGTTTCCATTTCTTGTGTTCTTTAAATTGGTCCTTGATTGTCCGTGTTATTTAGATTTGTTTGTCGATGCTTCGGTGTCATTTGCTGGCCTTGACTTTTAAAGGCGCTATTGTGGTAATATTGTCTAGGTGCCCATATTTCTCTTGCTTTTATCTTGTTTATAAAGTTGGAGCACCATTCCTTTTCTCTCATTTCATCCGCGATTGATGTTTCTTGCAGGCTTTTACGTAGTGATATCCTCACCTTGCCAGTCACTGTTGTTGACATATGGATCCCAGTTAGATGGTTAGTTGCTCCAAATGTTTCTGTTGTCCTGTTTACTGCGTGCTGCAGCTTCTGTGCACGATGGTCCTCGTCATAGCTTCCAATAGCTTGTCTTATGGCCAATACCAGTGCATCTTGATGGCCGTTTTTCTGTTGGAACTCAAACTCATTATGATGTGTGTAAATTGAATCATTGGAGTAATCCATTTTGTTGCCTCTGCTTCTGTTTCCTTCACTTTCTGAAATCCTTCCAGTGTATTTTTCGTATGTGTTCTCTGGAACATTTGGTTCTGTTAAGGTCCTTTCATTTAATTCCAATAAGTCATTTCTCTCGCTGCAAGTCGCTGCCTGCTTTGTATCCACTGGTCTTAAGTTATTTCTTTCATTCGTATTAGTATCGGGGAGCGAGCAAGCTAATCTGTTGTTATTGATGTTGTTGTTATTCGGTTTAGTTGTATTGTACACATTGTACATAGTTATGGCGGCAGGGCCGGTTCCATAATCTGCCCCACGGTTCGTTAGGTTGTGACTTCTTGGACTTGGGCTTGTGCTTTCTTTGTCTACATCAGGACATTCCTTTCCAATCCGTTCGCACTCTGATACATTTAAATTGTCAGTGCAGCACTCCCATTTATAGACAATTTCACATTGAGGATATTACTGCTGTTGGAAATGTAACCGTTTGCTTGTTGGTTAGTATTTGATCTGATGCAGGCGTTCCGTGGGGCGGGTCTATGAAAGACCCGGCCTCGGTCAGCTCTGCATCGATCATGTCAAGCCTTGCCACTTGCGTCGCTGCCGGTTTCAGTCTATCCAGTCTTTCCAGCCTCTCAGCTGTATCCACGCTCGCACGCAGATCCGCTGCGATCCCAACAATCGCAACACTCTCATTCTCAGCATTAACACTTACTTGCCATAAAGCTTGTAGGGCTTGAAGTCCTGGTTTTGCTTTTTTCCTTGCGCTCGTTGCTGTGTCAGTTGCTGACATTTCGGCTGGCGCCTCGAGGCGCAGCTTTGATCTTGTATTTGGCCGACAAGTCGGGTCGCGCGGGTCCAAGGCGTTCATACTGCAATCACTCCTGGAATATGACTGGAGTAAGACTGCACTCCAACTCGGACTCCAACGCCTGGCGCTACGAGCCAGAGATAGATTTTTAAAAGAGGTGCCTCCAGTTATAGGCACCGTCCTTTCCAAAGCAAGGCAGCAAAAAAACACAGGTCCAACGTTCAGCTCTCTGCAGTAAGACTGTACTCCACCTCAGACTCACGCGTCACCGGGCTTAGATCTTTGCACATTCTCTTGAGAAAATGCTATGCATTGTAAGGAGAATTTAATTATAATTTCAAGGTAAATACTTGCTGGAAATTGACACTGTGAAAGCTTGCGAGAACAGAACGGATGGTTACAAAATATCTTCTCAAAATATATGCTTTAACACCAAATATTACACCCATTCTTGTCCTGGTTCTTTATTATTGCAAAGTAGCCAATGGTCATGATCGCGGGTCATGCATGGCCTGTGGGCAACGGACCCATATTGGGGAAAAAATCCCATGCTGCATAACTTAGAAAATGTGGATAATATTGTATATGACATCAAATTATGATATGGAAAAAAATGTTAGTACTGCAGAGAGTTTCAGAATAACATAACAAAAATGCCTGATATTCAGTTAAGAGAGAGTTAGGTTGAAATAGTTTAGAACCACAAAACCCTTGAAATGTAGTAACAAAGCTTTTAGTGGAAGTGATATTAAGGTCATGGTTTAATTAAACAAAACCCTTGACATTTGGGGCAAGTATTGGAGGCTGTGCAACCTTAACTCTGAGCCTCCCCATTGCACAGCCTATAGCAGAATGATGAGGTCACAGATTACATCATTGACACCATCACAGAAGACATCCCTTTTTTCATCATCAATGACATCACTGGAAACTAGAGCACACTGATGAAATCTCAGATGACATTAGAGCGTGCACCACTGGAATCTACTCGTTGGAGTAAAAAAATATTCTCTTGGTCTATTTCAAGACATATGATAAATAACATGTGTATTGCACAGAAATGTGATATATCTATGCACTCAATATACGAGTAACATGGTTACTGTGCCTGACTGCATGTGGGCCCGATGGCTACTTTGGTCTAGCCATAGGGCATCCTCCAGTAAATGACCAAGGGATATAGCCAGTGGCCTACAGACCATTTCCTGGGGTAAAGTGGCCACTGGGCATGTCCGTTAAATCCGGACCGGCTAACTCATAATGAGGCCCTTTGTCTGTGGTTTTCTACAAATGCAAAAGTGCTCTAAAATACTGTACGGAGCCGCTCGATATCTGAAAGGGTATCAGAGTGTGCTGATGGGCGCCAACATGCTTAAGAAAGAAAATGAAAAGTTGGATTAAGATTTCTCCACGTTAGGGCAAAAGGGACAGATGTTACTGGCCTCGTTCAGATGGTGCTAAATAACAAAGTTGGTCTCTATAGGCAACAAATCTAATCTGAACTGAGTCCGCCTTTTCCAGGAAGCTACCTTAGGAATCCAGATCATATATTTGAAAATGGATCTGTAAGATTTTAAGATATAATGGGTCATATTCTTCTTGTTACATAACTTGACTTCCACTTTGAACTCACTAAATATAGCTTTTGCCAGTAAGGCCACATTGTTATTTTTTTATTGTATACATATGATCTTATAAAAGACATTATACACATTTCATCCACAGTACAAAGAAAGAAAGAATTATCATAATATAAAACAGTAAGAGCAACATCACATATCATCCAAATCTTTCGATATATCAAATTCCACATCACACAATTTCACAATGTAATAAATACAGTTAAAATCATTTCCTTTTAAAAATTCCACCCAGTGATAACATATAAATGTTTGATCCATTGTTACAGTACTTCTTTAGAAAAAAAAACTTTAAATCAGTGGGTGATGAGGTGGCGCGTTGTTTCCAATAGCAACTCACCACATAGTCAACAATACCTGCATCTCCTAGGAATACCAATATGCCCCCCGCACCTCCAATGAGGCCATACAATAAAATGTAATGACCAGATATTTTCTTATGGTATTACCAAATGGAATACACAGCAGGGGGCAAGCACCATCTATATAGCTCAGAAATTGTTCACTATTGGATTTAGGTGCTAACGCCACAATTTGCTGTTCTCTATCTTGGGGTTGCAAAGCACCTCATATAACTGACTTAAAGTTGCCAATTGGCAATGAAACAATCTCTGCGTCACTGCTTGCTGCTGAGACCTCGACATTTTTCAAAAGGCCATATCTCAGTAGAACTTCCAATGATTTAAAGGCCAAACATAAACGTTGTACTAGAGTGTCTCCATCAGCTGACTAACTTCTTGTACACTAATAATACCTTTTGCAGAAGCACTGCTTTACAGCTTCACAAGTTAAGTTCAAGAGTTATACATTCCACTGGTAAAGTTTAATGTGTCTTAACTAATTTACTTAAAATGTTTTCTTCCAATTTTACTAGACAAGAGACAAACTTTATGGCCCAAATTTCAGCCCCATTGGTCATTATAGATCTAATTGTAGTATTGTACAATGTAGCAATGGATTTCAAACTATGTCCACCATGAATACCTGAGAAAACGCTGATCGCCCCCACAATCTTATTGACTCCTAAGTTCTTTGAATATGATTCCAAAGCATACAGTTTCTGTTGTAATCCATGAGGAGTATGATCCATGATTATCAGATCGTCCGCATAGCCTAACCAGGATAAGGACAGATTCTCAAATTTTACTGGGCACATGCCTACTAATTCTAAATATTCCTGAAGAACAGCAAAGTATAGGTTAAATAAGCAGGGCGCAAGTAAGCAGCCCAGCTTAACTCCTCTAGTGGTATTTATACACTTAGTAATCTTACCTGCCTGATCCAGGTGCACCTGGACACTGGTATTTGTATAAAGTGCCAGAATCATACACAAGAGGCCACCAGGAATATTGCAATCATATTGTTTTCCCCACAGTTTGTATCAACTCACTGTGTGAAGTGCGGCCGAGTAGAGTATATAGGCGATGTACAAGGGAAGCCCGCACCTAGACCATGTAAATTCAAAAATACTTACAAGGCACAGAATATTACCAGTGGTTTCCATACCCTTACAAAAACCAGTTTGGTTAAAGGGCAAGATTTTGGAACTTTCACTCCAAACCGTAAGCTCATCCAATAGAACCCTGGCAAACATTTTTGAAGGAATGATTAACATGGCAATCATCCTATAATTAGCTAGATCATTTTGTTGTTCCTTTTTAAATACCGGTAATATGGTGCTATCCTGCCAGGCTTTAGGAATTTTTCTGGTTTTAGTAATTGCTACAAACAGTCTGAAGAGCTACATAGCCAATAATAGGGCATCCAATTTAATAGGGCATTACAAGTCCCGTCATGAGACCTTGAGTTTACAAATTATTTTGGTGAGATCATTAATGGAAATATTAAATGGCCATTTAGGGTCACTTATGCCTTCTTCATTAAAATTGGCTTCAACCACCATACCCCAGAGCCGAAGTAACTAAATCCTTTCATAGCTGGCTCAACGCCCCATTTATTAGGAACCCCAGATTATTGTTTTTGTTAATAAATTGTCAGAACAGCCTAGTCTGTGGGCCTCATTACGAGTCCGGCGGTAGCTGTGCTGGAAAAAACGTCAGGCTGCCGCCGGACCGGTAAATCCATTCTGCCTCCGTGATTGTCGGAATCACCGGGGCATTACAACCCCAGTGACCCGGTAATTCTGGAGGCGGAATTCTGTAAAGCCCCATTCCCATGGAGTTCTATAGGACTCCATGGGGATGAGGACCATGAAAACACTGGTTCCGTCTATGACAGAGCTGGTGTTTCCATGTCCACCTGCAGGCGGGTGGTATTACTTCCGCAAGGTCAGACCTGGCGGGAGTGACACCTCCCGCCTGCTGGAATTGGAATCAGCCGGTCCGGAAACAACGGTGGCGGCGGATTCACCACCACCGTTGTTTCCAGACCAGCTGACTTGTAATGAGGCCAATTGTCTTTTAATGCTTTCGCCATTCCCAACCACTCTTCCTTTTTTTATTTCTAAAGTGGGCTTGCAACCATCTCTTAAATTGAGATTTTCTGGCAGTCAATTCTTTACCTATGGTCATGGCATTCACATTCGCCCCCACTGATTATGTTTCCTTCCTATCTCCTGTAGATCCATTCTCAGCAATTTCTTTTCTCGTTGTACCAGAACATCACAATGTTTACTTTTGGGTTTACATTTATCTTTATATTGCCCTGTAATTTTACCCCTACTACCAATCTGAAATACCATCCCTGGGATATTTCTCAGCACACTTTCAAACTCCTCAATTACTCATTCTGCTCTATTATCCTGAAGCAAGTTTTCCATTCTTAATAGGTAATAGTTTAACTCTTCCTGTGCTATTCCTCTAGCCAGGCCTAATTTATCATAATTCCATCAAATCCTACTTTGACCACAGTTCATACTTAAATCTCTCACCTCCCTCACTTCACACAGTTCCTGTGTACCCTGTAAAAGTGCACATAGTGGCAGGTGATCGCTCTCCTCTCTTACTATGATGGCCATGTCCATTATCTTCTCTACATGGAATAAGCTGATAAATAAATCATTTATCGTTGAACATGATTTATAATTAATCCGTGTATAACCCCTCATGATCAATTACACAATTGCCATTTATCATTGAAAAACCACTTAACAGCAGAAAATTGGCCCAGGAGTGACCCTTTTTGTTATACTTCAATTTAATAAAAGAGGCTTGTTCCTCTATATTACTATTATCGACTGACACCCAGGGAATACATCCATTGAAATATCTCCCCCTATGACTGTAACCATATTTGTCTCTGCTGACAGCAACATAGATTTAATAGTCTTCAAGATAGTATTATGCCATTGGATCCCCAGCGGATCATATACGTTGATCAAAAAGAATGTTTCCTTCATGCCTCCCTCTCCTCTCTCAAGCAAACCTCCAGGAACACAATCCATACTTTGGGGATGTTTTTTAATGTGCCAAATATTATATACCAACATATTTAGACCTCCCTTGGGCCTACCTCTTCCCCTTTGCTGGTTGTAATGTTAACCAAATGCCTACCTACAAGCACAAGCTCCTCCACCATCCAAATCCCCTGCAGTGAGAGCAATGAAAAAAGGTTAGATGCGTGATTCAGTCCCTCATTGTCCCAAAAGTGGCTGTGTCCCCATGTGTTCCACGAACACAAAAGAGACCAGCTATCAGGACTGTTTATTAAGATACATCTGGAATGCTTTGGACATCCATTGCAAAAAACATTCTATAATCAAGTTATCCTCAGACCTATTGCTCAGGCAAACATTAGTCGGCTGCTTAGCCACCAAAGCTTCAGTCTTGCTTCCAACAATTCCTTCTTTAACAAAAGGCCTCAGTAATTTTTTTCTTTTTGTCTCTTTTGGGACAGAGACCCGATTGCATGCAAACACAAGTTTATAACAGTCTTCTTCATGCATCATGTCAAAGTTTAAGATATTAGATCTGAATGCAGTATTAGATGCGTAAACACAGTATCGTGTACTTGAGCTACCAGCAATAAGTCATCACCAGATATCGATGTTGATTAATCGGAGGGTGATTCCATCCCCCATAACCCTACTATCTTGTAGGGCAGAGTAACCACCTGCAGACTCCTCTTCTGAATTATGTAAGGGATTTCAATCAGGCACACACCCAAGTCTCGTCTAGCATATAGTGCGCAAATGAAACCCTTATTTATTTTTGTCTATAAGTTCAATATTCTGACTCCACTCATATCACACCCTTCTCAAAATACCCCCCTCCCTCCCGGTCACACTGAACCAGGGATCAGGCTAGTTTGGAACTGTAATTATTTGTTTATTTATTTAGAATTTAAAATCACAATATATTTTTAACAGGTAACACCAATCACCAATGGGGTGACAGAACACTGAATAATATGTTTAATGCACTGGGAATCAGGCAATGAACACAAAAAGAATGCAGCACAGAAAAGAATACTTTTGGTTTTGTTTGGAACAGATAGCACTGTGGTTAGAAGTTCCCCCTGCAACACCCCTCAACCCACCAATAGACAATTTAAACAGATGTGAGGAGAGAGCAGGTATTCAGGAATAATACAGATCAAACAGAATATCACTCCCACCTTCCCCCCTTAAACACCAGAGAAAAACAGATTTTACTTTTCAACTGTCAGGATGGCTTTGAAAGTGGCTGAGCAAAACACTGAATGTGGTCAAAAATGCTTAAATTATCATACATTTCTATGGGAGCCGCTTTGAACAGATGCAAGCAATCATAAGCAATGATTTAATCAAAAGAAAACAATTGGAATCTCAAAGGCAAAGTGTGAAATAGTTTAAAGGCAATTCACACGTGTAAAACATTTGCAAAATGTAAATTTGCGGCAAACTTTACTCATGCGGTTTTTGATAAAGAACTGGTGAAAGACACATGCGGTTTTGGGTTGTGGAGATAGCTGAGGATTTTAGGTATCAGTGGGAATTGCAATTTCATTTCTATCTTTAAAACTGAGGGAGTTACAGAGGTTCTAGGGAGAGGTGTTTTTCGAAAATAAAGACATGAATTTGGACAGGAACTTCAGTTTTAAACCAGAAAATATGGGTTATGATTTTACTCAAGACTAGAGCATTCAGATTAGACAACCAAGTTGGGACACAATAAGCTATGAGACTGATTCATGACTTCTGTAACAGATCCCCAGCGCCTTCCTTGGCGGAACCAGTCCAAACACTTGACGTGGGATTTATGGATCAGAGTTACACAAGTAAAAATGACTATGAAAAATGACGCTTTAGCAAATAGACAGAATAAGATAGCACTAAAGATTTTGACACTGTTACTGGTTATGAAGTAGGGATAGTTCAGAGATTAGGGTGGAACAAGATATTGCAAGGTATACAATAGTTCTCTAGCGTCCTGTTAATACTCACAATCCACTGGGATTTAAGATTTTTGGACCGTCAAAGTTCTGGTCAATGGATTGGTCTATCAGGGAAGGACAGCACATCAGTCTCAGGACAGGATCAGCTAGGCCGGTCGCCGGAACTGCATGGGATCTGCCCTTCTTGTCTCTGGATATCTTAGATCAGCGGGATGGCGAGTTCCTCAGGCAAGCATTATGGTAGCAAGCCAGATAGTTTCAGGATGCTTTCCCATACCACAGCGCTTCACTGGGTTGTAAGGATTAGTTGAGGATTAATTGAGGATTGAGGCCTAGCTGAAAATGGTTCAGCTACTGCTTGGCCTGGTGATTAGTATCTGGATCTGGAAGGATGTTAAAGGCTGGATGTTGAATGCTGGATCAGAGTGCTTCGCTGGAATCAGAAGAGAGAGTGTCTATGTGTTGTCAGCTATCTCTATTTATCCTTTCCAATGACATCACAAAAATGGGTGTATGGGCCGGCTTAACTAAACTCGCCCCTGTGAACTGGAATTGGATCAGAGCCTCATCTCCGCCTTGCATCCGAGTGATTGGCTCAAAGACGGATGATGTCAAGTTTATGGGTTAGTTTTTACAATACTTAGAAACCTCCCCTAGCCACTAGTATCAACATCGAATTTGGTCCTAAATACATATGTATACATTTGTTACCTCTATGAAAATCACACATGGATGACATATTTTATGGAGTATCTGTTCCTCAAAATTCCACGGCTGTGAGACCTTGTTTTGCCTTTTTGCAGCATTTTGTCCATTTCGCCATGAAAAAAGTTTAACAATTCTAGCATAAATACAGTTCCCATAAAACCACATATATTGCCATTCCTGTTCAGAATATGCTACACAGTTCCACCATGTTTTAAAATGTAGGGCCAAAAATTAGATTAACACCTCTGCCCTTTTTATATTTTTCACCACTTCTGATAGCGAGTTATAAGTCTCTGAAAAATGTTCATTACATATTCTTAGCAGAAAATGGTCTGCCTTTTGTCTGTCTCTGGAGGCAAGGAGCAGCCCCCCACCTTTAGGATTTCCTTCTGCAGGCCTAGTTTACAACCTTTCACACGTCCATTTCCTGGCCTGGAGGATATGCCATTGTTCAGTCTTTGGTAGCAGACAAAAGTCTGGCCTAAGCCACAATTATCATATGTCAGTGAGCATCTGCTGAGAGGAATGCCCTCCCCTTGGTTGGAAACCTGTTTTTCAACTTCCTGCAGGCCCAGCCAACCTAAGTTTATTTCTTAATTTCTTTGACTTGAAATCCAGCATAAAACAAACTTGTTGCATCAGATGACATACATAACTTACATTCTTAGATTTAAACCCGTGGGATCAAAACAACTGAGATTCAGTGTGGCTGCACACAGATTTTTGACAGGATCTGTCATTCACAGGCAATCCAGTTTTGCTGAGAAAATATTTTTCTTTTAATATTTCAGGACCTTGTAAATTCACAGTGCTTCATTAGATTAAATGGATTTTAGCACCCAGCAAGATTTTGAGTGTTTGGAAAGCGTTATGTACAGGTAATTAGAAGTTTCAGCAGCAAAATAAATGTCATTTACAGGCAAATTCTGGAGTTTCACTTGCAAAGCGTTGCTGCTCCCTCTGTACTCCATGTTTACTTACCATGGTGCCCACTGGCACTTTTTCCACAGCGTGTGCTCTGTTCCACCACACATGCACCATGGGTGGCAGGTTGCGCAGCCATCTTTTTGTGTGTTGCAAAACGCGGTTTTGAGGGTTTTGGCGCGCCCAATGGTTTTGCCACCATTTTGCTGTTCCTCGAACCATAGATAGCAGAGTGAGGCCGCATAGCATAGCAGAGAGGGTCAATACATCCCACAATTACCAGTCATCATGTACCCACTGTCATTCTTGTAGATTTGCTATCCAGCCCAATACCCACCTGGGCAACTCTGGTATTCCCTCCAGTTATCTCTAGGATGTTAATGTTAATGTTAAAGGGCACTTGTACTGCGCACCATCACCATCAGAATTGTCCCCTGGCGCTCTGGCGGATCTGAAGGAAGAGTGTGGAGGGAGGGTGCAGGGGTTTAGTAAGGTCAAGTGGGAATAGGTAGAGTCAGATTTGTGATGTCCCGTTCACAGCCTCAGTTGGGTTTTCACCGTTCGCTGAGCTTCGGTGCGATTTTTCGGGTCGGTACAGTTTCCATGTGCTGTTGGGCATGACTATGTGTTGTTTGTTTTGCTGTTGCAGTGTGGAGAAATGCGTGCAGACTGCTGTGCAGAGATGTGGTTGCGTGTGTTTGTGTTAGAGTAGTGTATGCGAAAATTAAGGTTTTTAGAGTTGGTTTATTTGGTATTTTTCTAACCTTGTTGCGTTGGACTCCTGTGCTAATCTTCCTATCTGTCCTGTGTGTTGGGTATTATGTGGCAGTTTAATTGACCGGCACTGCATAGGGTGGTGGTTTTCCTCTGTATATTTCTTGTGATTTGTGGGCCTGAGAGGTTGTGATGGCCTCCCCCTGCCCCCCGGCTAGAGATGATTAGGTTAGGGGTTTTGGGTGCCACTCTGGTTTTCTAGTGCAGGATCCCTACCTGTCGGGGGTTGGTGCAGTGATTTCTCTTGGGTTGGCAGTATTGGTTGATGGTCCCCCTGTCTGTGCCTTTGGGTCCTAGTTCCAGGGTATTGATTAGAGGAGGGTATTGTATGGGGTCGTTATTTCTTTGACTTTTCTCCCTGGTTTGTTTTTTCCATTCATGTTTTTTGGGGTGAGCTCTGTTTACAGCAAGGTCTTTGTTTTTCCTAGTCGTTCCCTTCTGATTCTGATGTGAAGTGCAATGTTTTAAGTAGTTTCCTGAATTTCAAGTGATCCTTTGTATTGTGTATGTTTTTTGGGAGGCAATTCCAGGTTTTTGCTGTCAGGTGGGAGAATGACAACCCTCCGAATCTTCTCTTATTGTATGGTTTTGTTTTTAGGTGAATGTTGTTGCTTGATCTGAGTGGTCTTGCCGGAAGGTAGATGCTTATTTTCTTTTGTAGGAATTCTGATCCTTGGCCGTGGATTGCTCTGTCCGGTATGCACATTGTTTTGAACCTTATTCATTGTTTGATGGGAAGCCAATGTAGCATTTATAGTGCTGGAGTGATGTGTTCCCTTCGTGGTAATCTCAGCAGGAATCTGGCTGCTGCGTTTTGGATACATTGTAGTTTCTTTAGTGGGCATTTCCGCATTGCAAGGGATAGGCTGTTGGTGTAGTCTTTTCTGGGCAGGATGAGGGAGATGATGATGAATGTTTTATGGGTTAAGGAAAGGAACAGTAGGATCCTTTTTACCATATGCAGGAGGAAGAAACATTTCTTGATTATTTCTTGCGTTTACTTGTGGTTCTAGTGTTAGTTTGTTGTCCATCAGGACTCCAAGAATTTTTAGTGTTGTCAATGGCATTGGTGCTGTTCCTAGTTCTGTCGGCCATTGGATGTAGTGGTTATTTTCCCCATTTTTGTGTATAACCATTATTTCTGTTTTGCCCGAGTTGAGTTTGAGACTGTTTGTGTTCATCCATCCATAGAGTCCTTGTAGACAGTCTGCCAGTGTTGTGTTTTCTTCATGTGTGTCTTGTATTTTGTAGATGCTTTGTGTGTCATCGGTGTAGTTGTAGCATGTGAAGCTGTGTCTTTTATTGAGCTTTATTAGTGGAGTCAGGTAGATGTTGAAGAGCAGTGGAGACAATGCGATCCTTGAGGTGCTCTACAGGTGGTTTATTTACTTATTTATTTATTTGATTTAGTTGAAATAAATCAACCTTTCAAATGCAAATACAAAATACATATAAAAAACTTTATGAAATTTAAAACCAGTAATAAAGAACAATCAGAGAAAAAACACACAAAAAAAAATTGTGAATCTTAGGCTTCAGCTTTCGACGAAGTTCAGGGATGATGGATGATATCAATAAGTCTCTAAATTTAAACTTGATAGAAAATGTACAGTAGCAATCTGTAATGGTAATTATCCAGAGCCTAGTATTAGAGACCAGATCAAGTCTTGGGAAGCGAGACATAAATAGTTACAATGTCTCGCAAAATGAATTTCTCTCAGGGGCCTAAGGACTTTACATTCTGTGATAAGGTGCACCAAGGTTTCACGAGTGTCCATCGAGATGCAATAGTGGCAAAAATTAATCAAATTACTCAGCAGTCTCCTTTTAATGTGTACCTCTCTGGTAACCCATAAATTAAACCGTAATCTTAAAATGTTATTCCGATATTTGTGTGATGGACAGCTAATTAATTAGGCTGGTAATGTATGCATCTTTTTATGTGGAAATCGAAATTCATCGGCATATTGATATGCAATACATACATTTCAGGTAAGAATCCAGTCTGTATGATATATTTTCAATTTGGCTTTGTCTGGATTTTGCAGTAGTAAATCTAGTGAGACATCTGCCAAGATTAGCACGCGATAGACACTCGTCAACCAGCATTTGATAAACAACTGTTTTGTTGAAAAAATATATGATGAAACATGTTTTAGCAAAACTTGGAATGTTGTTGACAGCAAACATTTTCTAAAAAAGGAGCATAGGCGCCAGTTGTAAATTGCCTGCACTGAGACTAAACCGAGTTCATACCTTATCCAGGCAGCTGGGATACAATTCGGCAGATGTAATATTCAGCACCAAAATGTTGCCTCCCATTTTGCCAATTGTGAGAAAGGAATTTCTTGAAAAGTTTCCAGCCCATGTAATAAAGCTGGAATGGTTTTCGTGGTCCAGAAATGCCATGCTGGCAATATCGAGAATTTGCCATATTTGTGCATTAAAATACTGGCTTGTGATATGAATGATGTTAACCTTATTTCAAGACTCATAAAATGGCCTGTTGGATGAATTAGACTCTCAATAACAATGCAGAGATAATTGTAATAGGGCAACCTATTTGTAGGGGTTTGGTTTAGGGTCCACACATAGGAAAGCGGGCATCGCCTTTTGGGAGAATAGACTACAATTTGAGTTTTGGACAGATTTATTTTCAATTCATTAGTCTGGGTGTAAATAAAAAAGGCGTTCAACACATTGTAAACCCACTTGTGTTTTAGAAATAAGTACCAAATCCTCGGCATATAAGAGGGTTTGAATTGGATGTCCGTTCAATTTTGGGGAGTCTGAAATCACAGTAGACAGGTCATGCCTAACATCTTGAATGAAGTAATTAAAGATCGCTGAAGCCAAGAGACAACCTTGTTTGAGACCTCGTGATGTGTGAATCTGTTTTGACAACATGCCATCTAATGTCAGGCGAACTTTGATTGATGTTTTAGAATGTAAAGCGTGTATCACATCCAGTAATGTTGCAGGACATTGATCTCTCTGTAGTTTCGCTAATAGGAGAACACGGCTCACTGAATCAAATGCAGCGTTTAGGTCAATGAATGCGTAAAATACTTGTTGTTTCTGCAGATGGCATTGCAGCTTGATTGAATTTAATGCAAATAAATTGATTGATGTACCCATGCCTGCAACGAAGCCTGTTTGATGGGGGTCACACAAGTGCGAATGCAAAGTCCAGTCATTAAATTCTGCAAGAATCATTTTGGCAAATACTTTTCCCGGAGCATCGAGAAGGGCGATCGGCCGATAGGTGGCTGGGAGGCAGCGATTGCCCTTCTTGAAAATCGAGATTATAATGGATGTCTTCCAGGAACTGGGAATGGTGCAAGTGAGTATGATGTCCTTGAAGATGAGGTAGAGGATGTGTGCCCATTCGTCCGGATGTGCATTAAACATATAGTTTGAAAGCCCATCGGGACCTTGCGCTCTTGATGAGCTGATTTGCATAATGATGGTATGAATTGATGTTTCGGACAGCTGTAATTGCCAAGGAGAATCAGTTGATGGGATATACTTAAAATCATCAAAAGCTGGGTCAGCATATAAGGAGGAAAAATGCATGATCCAATCAGCTGCCGAGACGCCATTAATTTGTGCGTCACCCTGTAGATTGAACTTTTGATTGTTTAGTAACTGCCACATAAGTGCCAAATTTTTGTTAGACAGGGTGGCTTGCATGGATATACTATTACGCTGGAACTGTGCCGATTTCCTGCTCCTAAGCCAATTTTTATAACGGCATTTAGCACTTTTTAGGAGTTGCCAGCATGATGGATCATTCAGGGAGAGTAATTGTTTCCTGAGTTTCCTATATTCGGCTTTCATACACTTAATTTCGGGATCAAAGGTGTGTGAATGGCAAACACGATTATACTGCAAGATGGTGATATTTTGCGTGAAGGGTTTTAAAAGGTCCGGATATTGTGCACCATTATAATGCCACTCATTGGCTTCTAGGATGTTTGCAAGAGATTGAATCTTGCCAACATTCCATCTGAGATGATTTCTTGCGGTGTTTACTGTTGCCACAGCGTGTAAGACTCGACTACTAGGGGCATGCTCGAAATTCCATGTGATCTGTGCAACTAACAGAGAGTGATCACTATTAGGGTGAGCACTGATGGAAATATGTTGGACGTTTTGGAACAGATTTGGACTCATATAGATATAATCCAGAGTGCTCGTGCTGGACCCGCGGTGCCACGTGTAGTTTGAATGAACATCACCCATAATGGAACCATTTAGCCTGTGTAGATTGCGATCAAACATGATGCTTGTCCATTTCTGTGCGGACCGAGAGAAAACAGCTTTATCTCGACAGTCCATTTTGAGATCTCCTGCAATAATAGTATGGGTGATGGAGTGTCTGGAAATTATAAGGTCTAAGATCTCATTCAGACCATCATAAAAAACATAATCGGCCATGGTGGTAGTGTTGCGATAGACATTTACCAGTGTCAGTTCTTGCGAATGTCCCAAGATAAGAACTAGCTGAATCTGGGCTCCTACCGAGGCCCAGGGTGTAATGGAAAAGCCACTGGCTCTATGCACATCCACTAAAAGGCCCGAGGAGGGACAACCACTACTTAGGATTGCAGGGAGAAGGGAGATCTCATAACCATCCCAGACCGGACACGTAATGAGCCAGGTTTCTTGTAAGGCTATCAGGTGATGGACGTAGGCAAAATTGGCAATAGAGGAATGCAAATGAGAATGACCCCTTGTATTCCAACTTAAAAACAGAATAGAGTCTTTAGCACATACTGTTAATGGTTACTGATGATAGGAGGCTTCACTTTGTGCCTCACCGGACTGCCTCTGTACTTTGTGATAGATGTTAGATTTCCGAGTAAAATGTTGAATTTTTGGAGGCACTTTCTCAGGTTCCTCTGCTATGAGAAAGCCCATGCTGAACAATTGCATTCTGCATTGCCAAATAGTATCTTGGACTAGACCAGAAGGGATCCACAATCTGACAACTGAGCATGTAAATTCTGAGATAAATTCAATTTGCTCTATGTCATTAGATGCCAGATTTCTTAATTCAGCAATATCTCTGAATATGTTTAGGACACTTTGTCGATTCAAATCATAACATGGGAACTTTCCCTCTCTACATTTTAAAATGAGAGTGAAAAACTGCCAACGTCGGGGGTTTAAATGACGTGAGACTGCCTGAGTATTAGCTATCTCTGGAGCCCATTGCAAGTAAGGGGTGTCGCTATTTGTACTGACTTGAGTGTGGAAACCTGCCTCTTGTTCCACTTGCCGTGCAGAGATTAATTTCTGAGTAGGTTGGGCACCAGAGGCAGCTGCAGCTGGAGCAAGGGAATTTTGTGCTTTTGCTAAGCTGATCGCCAGATATTTATCTATTTTTTGTCTGAAATTCTCAAGTTGAGTCATGGTTGAAGGAGCATCGATAGTATCTGGTGACTCTGGGGACTGGATATTTTAGCAGAGACCACAACAACGGGAGATGGAAATTTGTCAAGATGAGCACCTGCTGCTACTCGGTTAGGTGTAGTATTGGACAGTAGAGGGCCCATTGAAACAGAAGTATGAGCGTTCTAAAAAACCCTCATATGTGCAGCATTTTGTGCTTTTAAAGCAGCTAGTTGTTTATCTGCCTCAATGTTACGATCTATAGATGAGACTAGCTGCGACAGTGGAGACAAAGGGGCATGAGCTTGTGTATCAGTATCCTGTTTGTTTATTCTCGAGGGCATGAAAGAGGGCCCAACAAGTAATTTTGAAAGGACTGATTGGGACGGGTCTTGTGCTGGGATAGCCCTTGTCATATCAGCCAAGACTAATGAAGGCAGGAAAAGTGATGAGGAAGGAGGAGGTAGAAAACCTGGATAAGCCACCGCTGATGTAGGATCAATCGAGGGCAGGCCAGCCGACACTGATGATGGCAAATAAAGGGGCAGAGGGACATTATCTTGTTCAGGATTAATGGTTGCTTTGTATTTTAAGGCAGTTGATTTACCCAGGGCCTTAAAGAAAGAGTGCAAAGTCTTTTCAGTTTGCTTAAGATTTGCCATGTTCTTTGTTTTTTTTAATGCAAGAGGCTTTTTTGATACGACTTTTGGATTTCTTACTTTCAGGGCATCTAGATGGCTTAGTAACCTGTCCATTTTTTCGTGCACAAGACAGCTCCAGTCGTGGCCGTGGCGCTTCAGGCTCAAGTTTTTGAGATGGTTGAACTGTGGGTGCCAGCCTTTTCATAGATGTTTGGATGTGGGGTATTTGATCAATTGGTCGAATGATACCAGTGATCAGAGGCAATGCACATGCCTCCAAACTGGACGCCTCAGCAACACTGTAGAAGGGAACCTTGGACGGCGATGATTTCCATTCCACCTCCCCCTCTAGTGGATCTTTTGTCATCCTTGGCCTAGAGGTCGGAGAAACATTTTTAGAAAGAGTGGAATTATAATGAGCCAGCAACCACTTCATTAAATCATCAAACTGCTTGGATTGAAGTGACACTTTTGCGTCCAACGATTCAAACAATTTGCACAGACTCATGATAGTTGTGTTGATGGCTATCAATGCTGGTTGAATCATGGTTGTGTGTTGTAAAAATATTTCAGAAGAAACTTTTTTAGATGTTCTTGGTGTGGGTAAGACAAAGGAATGTAGCATAGAATGTTCAGACTTTGTTGAAGTTTGATCAGACATGGTTGTTTTGCTGCACGAAGGGACAGTAGCAGGGTAATAAGTAGTGCTCCATGGGATAGGAGACTCACTTTGACTGGCATGAATAGATAAACCAGTTTGATCCTGTACTAATGAAGGAAAAGTAATCGGAGAAATAGCAATGCGAAGAGAGGCGCGAGCATTTGTGTGTGGGGGCTAACATTGTGATGTAAGATAAAGGTCGCGGGTTAACTCTCACACATGGAGTTTTTAATGAGGTGGATATTTCCTGGATATTGGAATGCTCAAGTTGCTTAGTATTCCCTAAATGGGAAATTGACATTGAAGAAATAGAGACAATAGATTCGTTTATGTTATTTTCAAAGGTAAACTTTGGTTTTGTAGATAACGAAGTACCTGTTGGGATACAGGAGTGGGTGGAATAAAAGTTTTGTGGTTGAGCCCCAACCTCGTCTTGGGTGGCTTGGGTCAAATGATTTGTTGATATGCTTTATAAAATTGGGATATTTGGTGGCATATTTGTCGTAAGCCTATAAACCATACTTATAATTGAACAAATAATAGTCACAAGGCAAAGATCACCAAACTGTAATTGGGTGCGTGGCAAGTGCCGCTGGGGCTCGCTTTAGTGAGTGCGTGAACCACAATACTTGCGTAAATTGTTGTTATGTGGATAATGTGAGCTAATTCCAATTTCGGACACTTAAAATACCGGAAAATGGTGACAAAGAGTTTGTATCAGGCCCTCGCCCAGCGCACCTCGCACAGCGAACAGCAAACAGTACTCGAGGTACTCGCTCAGGTGCGCAGCGCAGGTGCGCTAAAGCCATTGGAAATAAGGAGGCGGGAGGGGACGAGGCCACCACTGGGGAGGGATCACTGGACTGTAGTCCTAAAAAGTAATAGACACAAAAAAGAGGTAAGAAGGAGTACAGTTGGACACAGTGATGTATTATCGTAATACGCCCACTTGGCGCTACGTGCAGGAGGCACATAACGTGCTTTTACTATACACCCATTCAAGCACAATGTGCAGGAGGCACACAACGAGTATGTACAATACACAGTCCAGGCACAGGCCAGGCACAACGTGCCACAACAGTCACCTTTTTTGCTTTCCTGGGTGGGAGGTCAGGCACGCAAGGTGTTGCCTCGAGAGACGTCCTCCTGATGAAAATCGAGCCGAATTTCTAACACGCAGCAGGGAGTGAAACAGGCAGCAGGTCCGGACAGCAAACAGTACTCGAGGTACTCGCTCAGGTGCGCAGCGCGGGTGCGCTAAAGCCGTTGAAAATAAGGAGGCAGGAGGGGGCGAGGCCACCACTGAGGAGGGATCACTGGACTGTAGTCCTAAAAAGTAATAGACACAAAAAAGAGGTAAGAAGGAGAACAGTTGGACACAGTTATGTATTATCCTAATACGCCCACTTGGCGCTACGTGCAGGAGGCACAGAACGTGCTTTTACTATACACCCATTCAAGCACAATGTGCAGGAGGCACAGAACGAGTATGTACAATACACAGTCCAGACACAGGCCAGGCACAACGTGCCACAACAGTCACCTTTTTTGCTTTCCTGGGTGGGAGGTCAGGCAGCCAAGGTGTTGCCTTGAGAAACGTCCTCCTGATGAATATCGAGCATAATTTCTAACACGCAGCAGGGAGTGAAACAGGCAGCAGGTCCGGACAGCAAACCGTACTCGAGGTACTCGCTCAGGTGCGCAGCGCGGGTGCGCTAAAGCCGTTGGAAATAAGGAGGCGGGAGGGGGCGAGGCCACCACTGGGGAGGGATCACTGGACTGTAGTCCTTTTTTGCTTTCCTGGGTGGGAGGTCAGGCAGGCAAGGTGTTGCCTCGAGAGACGTCCTCCTGATGAAAATCGAGCCGAATTTCTAACACGCAGCAGGGAGTGAAACAGGCAGCAGGTCCGGACAGCAAACAGTACTCGAGGTACTTGCTCAGGTGCGCAGCGCGGGTGCGCTAAAGCCGTTGGAAATAAGGAGGCGGGAGGGGGCGAGGCCACCACTGGGGAGGGATCACTGGACTGTAGTCCTTTTTTGCTTTCCTGGGAGGGAGGTCAGGCAGGCAAGGTGTTGCCTCGAGAGACGTCCTTCTGATGAAAATGGAGCCGAATTTCTAACACGCAGCAGGGAGTGAAACAGGCAGCAGGTCCGGAGAGCAAACAGTACTCGAGGTACTCGCTCAGGTGCGCAGCGCGGGTGCGCTAAAGCCGTTGGAAATAAGAAGGCGGGAGGGGGCGAGGCCACCACTGGGGAGGGTTCACTGGACTGTAGTCCTTTTTTGCTTTCCTGGGTGGGAGGTCAGGCAGGCAAGGTGTTGCCACGAGAGACGTCCTCCTGATGAAAATCGAGCCGAATTCCTAACACGCAGCAGGGAGTGAAACAGGTGGTTTCTCTTGGAGTGGATTTAAGAGTTTTAATCCAGATGGTTTCTGTTCTTTCTGTTAGGAATCATTTGATGCAGGGTAGTGCTAGGTCGGTGATTCCTATTTCTTCCCGTCTTTTGATGAGGATGTAATGGTTGACTGTGTTGAATGCTGCAGAGAGGTCCAGAAGTATCAGAGCTAAGCTTGTGTTGGAGTCTGCATTTGTCTTTAGATTGTCTCAGATTGAGAGGAGTGCTGTTTCCATTCCTCTCATAGGTCTGAAGCCGACTTGTGCCTGGTCCAGTAGTTGGTGTTTTTCTATGTGTTCTTTTGTTATTCAATAGACGTATGTTTCCAGAAGTTTTGCGGGGTTGGGAATGTTTGAGATGGGTCTGTAGTTGGAGAGGTCTTCTACGTGGCCTGCTGTGTCCTTCAGGAGTGATTTGATGTATGCCGATTTGAAAGATCGCAGTAGTTTCCCTGTTGAGAGTGATGAGTTGAAGAGGTTTCTGTAGCATTCTAGAGGTGTGCCTTGTGTGAGGACTGATTTGTATATGTCTGACGGGAAGGTGTCCATGGCAGATCCTGCTTTGTTGCTATTTCTTACCAGCTTGAAGAATGTCTCTGCTGATATTTGTGGGAAATGTTGGAACTTGCTCTGAGCTTGGACCATCTTACCACCAGTCACTACATTTTCTATGTTATTATTCATCCCCAGCATAGGAAACATATGCACCTCCAGATTTTTCATATAAGGTTGAATATCCCTCATTGCTGCTTTCCACTCTACCACTAGCAGCAGCAACAGGCTCTTCCTCAATCAGTTCTATTTAGGTGAAATATGTTCATTAGCAGCCAAGTTTCCTCTACATTTTCTAGCAGTCTGTTTAGAGGCAGATGCAGATGCTGATTCCCCAACTACAGACATGTCTTTAATGGCAGAGTTATTCTTGCCTCCATCACCAATGGAGACCACTTCTACCACATCGTACTTGCCATCTGCATTTTCCACTAATATCATCTTATCAGTGTTGGAGGCACAAATTTGCTTTTTCTTCTTCCCTGCTCTCCTAATGACATACATAAATGCTTGGCGAGTTGATATCTGTTTCTTTTTTTTTTCTTTCTCTCATTCAAACCCACATGCCACATTTTCTCAATACCATCAAACTCTATAAGTGGCTGGGAATCAGCAGTTACATCCTCAATATTGTTAGCATCCTGAGCGGTATCATCAATAACTACGCTTTCTCCCCATGTCACAAGCTTAGGGGTACTTCTTTTTATGCCCACACTCAATTGAGTAAGCTCTTCCAATATGACTTTATGGCTATCTAGTTTATTTTCAAGTAGGACACATTTTTCCCTTACCTCAATATATGTGCAAATATGCGTATTGCCCTGCGTACAAAGTGATTTAACAACACGTAAATCATCAGCTTGTGTACACAATTGTAGCTCAGTTTTGTCACATCTTTTGAGAACCGCCATTAATAATTGTTCGAGGGCTAGGTATTGAGTAATGAATGACGGACTCTAATGAACACTAACCAATGAGTTATTAAGACTGTGTGCCACCCATTATAATTTGCCTGCTACCATGGCCTCCCTGGTTTGCTCTTGGGTAGTCCCTAGCAGGTTAACTGCACCTTCATCAACCACTCTGAAAATTAAGTGGACCTCAGAGATTAAAGGCGTACTAGAATTCGTACCTAAACACAGATCAATGCATGCCGCATTTGCTTCAGCAACCGCCTTATTATTGGCAACTGCCCAAAATCCAAATCTTGTGGTTTATGTATATCAATCAGGACCAAGACTATCTTTACCAGAGTGACATTTTCCAGAGCCAATAAATTGTCAAAATTCTTCTGGAGATCCAGCTCAGGGCTCAAACCTGTCATTTGGGCCACTGGATCCTTTGCAACCAAAGCCATGAGAGATTTCAATGGCTCTGCCTTGTGGGAGAGATAGCACTCTTTCCAGGCTCTGAGTTAGTTTATTACCGAGGCACGCCAGAGATTTAGTAAGGTCTAATGAGGTTGTCTTGCTAAGCGTCATCTTGTCCACACACTCTATTGGAATAAAGTTAGCAATTGTGTTCAAAGATGCACCACATCCACCCACCATGTTTTTCTTTGGCGGAGCTTTGATAATTTTAGGAGGACATGTCCATGGATGACATAATGGGTAATTGTAGCCTGAGTCCAAGGAACGCTGAACTGCTTGCAGTATTGCCAGTTCCATCGCATCAGGCAAACCCTCTTGGACGCACCACCATATCCTTCCATGGCCAATTCTCCTGTCTGTCCGGTGGCGTGACGGCGACCCGCTTTGTGCCCAGTGTGTGCGTCGATGTTGCACCGCGGAGGTGGTGTTTCAGCACTTTTCTCCCTTTTATGTGGGAAAGTGGGCAGCGCCAAGGCACCAGCTTCCACAGTCACTGCCAAAGTAGAGCTTTGGTCCCAGTAGTTCTTCAATGATTAGCCGACTAATAACAGCAACAAACACAGAGCCGCTTCAGCACTTCTCTCCCATTTATGTGGGAAGTGGGTGGCTCCAAGGCACAAGCTGCCCGGAGTCACGGCCAAAGTAGAACTCTGGTCCCTGTAGTTCTGCAGTTCGTAGACATCTATCAGCATGCAATGTTTTTTTTTTTTGCCCTGATAACCTGCAGCTAAGAAAAGAATCCCTGCACTGTATCGTAGTGAGCAATTGCTGAATTTTGGAGTCAGGGAATTTTAGTTGGATGGTCTTAAAACACATATCTGTCAATATTCACCAAGATACAAGGGCAAAGGATATCGCCACAAAAAGATACAGGTGTGAATCTCAATACATCTCCAATAAATGTCACTGTTCACACATTGTGGACAGCAAAACTGGTTGCTGAACAAGGCAAAGCCAGCACTTGTATAAAGAATGAGTCTTTAACCTTATGATGGCTAATAGGATTACATATCCGCAAAAATGATTCTTTCAACACTCACTCAGTCCTGCCTCACACTGTTAAACAAACATAACAGGTAAAATTCCTTTTGGCATCCTCAACCAAGAATTTCAATTTAACAATGTTCATTTGAAGCTCTCTTTCAGATATATCAACAGAGTATTTGCTAATTAAACCTTGTAAAACGAACAACATCCTAGCTATTAGGAAAATGTCAACTGCATTGCTGAGAAGGGGCACAGTCTGTTTCCTTACAAGCAGGATGTGAAACCATCCCCTTGATCAATTCACTTTTGGAGGAATTGGCTTCAAGATTGAACAGGAAGGGGGCGAAGATGCATCCTTGTTGGATGCCCCAGTTCATTGGGGAGCAAAGGCCTTGATATTCTGATTGATCCATTTAACGGGATTCAAAAGAGAATGATGGATTGGCAGGGAACTCAAAGTCTCACATAGCCTCGGCTTTCAAATTGTGTCAAAGGCTGAGGAGAGATCATTGGAGGTCATGTAGATAGGGCTTGTTTGTACGGAAATGATTTGGCAATTAGCAAGTATATGTTTAGGACCTGCTCAGTGGTACCTATTCCATCCCTAAAGCCACTTTAGGCAGGTGCCATTTTTGGCAATTGAAGTATTATTGTATCTTAATTTCTTTGTTACAAATTGTCCAATATATTGTAAAAAAGTTCATTGAATAGGGACACATTATATATGTTTGACAACGTTTTTCATGTGACTAGGACAAAATACATATAAAAAACTTTATGAAATTTAAAACCAGTAATAAAGAACAATCAGAGAAAAAACACACAAAAAAAATTGTGAATTTTAGGCTTCAGCTTTCGACGAAGTTCAGGGATGATGGATGATATCAATTAGTCTCTAAATTTAAACTTGATAGAAAATGTACAGTAGCAATCTGTAATGGTAATTATCCAGAGCCTAGTATTAGAGACCAGATCAAGTCTTGGGAAGCGAGACATAAATAGTTACAATGTCTCGCAAAATGAATTTCTCTCAGGGGCCTAAGGACTTTACATTCTGTGATAAGGTGCACCAAGGTTTCACGAGTGTCCATCGAGATGCAATAGCGGCAAAAATTAATCAAATTACTCAGCAGTCTCCTTTTAACTTGTACCTCTCTGGTAACCCCTAAATTAAACCGTAATCTTAAAAAGTTATTCCGATATTTGTGTGATGGACAGCGCATTAATTAAGCTGGAAATGTATGCATCTTTTTACGTGGAAATCGAAATTCATCGGCATCTTGATATGCAATACATACATTTCAGGTAAGAATCCAGTCTGTATGATATATTTTCAATTTGGCTTTGTCTGGATTTTGCAGTAGTAAATCTAGTGAGACATCTGCCAAGATTAGCATGCGATAGACACTCGTCAACCAGCATTTAATAAACAACTGTTTTGTTGAAAAAATATATGATGAAACATGTTTTAGCAAAACTTGGGATGTTGTTGACAGCAAACATTTTCTAAAAAAGGAGCATAGGCGCCAGTTGTAAATTGCCTGCACTGAGACTAAACGAGTTCATACCTTATCCAGGCAGCTGGGATACAATTCGGCAGATGTAATATTCAGCACCAAAATTTTGCCTCCCATTTTGCCAATTGTGAGAAAGGAATTTCTTGAAAAGTTTCCAGCCCATATAATAAAGCTGGAATGGTTTTCGTGGTCCAGAAATGCCATGCTGGCAATATCGAGAATTTGCCATTTTGTGCATTAAAATACTGGCTTGTGATATGAATGATGTTAACCTTATTTCAAGACTCATAAAATGGCCTGTTGGATGAATTAGACTCTCAAAAACAATGCAGAGATAATTGTAATAGGGCAACCTATTTGTAGGGGTTTGGTTTAGGGTCCACACATAGGAAAGCGGGCATCGCCTTTTGGGAGAATAGACTACAATTTGAGTTTTGGACAGATTTATTTTCAATTCATTAGTCTGGGTGTAAATAAAAAAGGCGTTCAACAGATTGTAAACCCACTTGTGTTTTAGAAATAAGTACCAAATCATCGGCATACAAGAGGGTTTGAATTGGATGTCCATTCAATTTTGGGGAGTCTGAAATCACAGTAGACAGGTCATGTCTAACATCTTGAATGAAGTAATTAAAGATCGCTGAAGCCAAGAGACAACCTTGTTTGAGACCTCGTGATGTGTGAATCTGTTTTGACAACATGCCATCTAATGTCAGGCGAACTTTGATGGATGTTTTAGAATGTAAAGCGTATATCACATCCAGTAATGTTGCAGGACATTGATCTCTCTGTAGTTTCGCTAATAGGAGAACACGGCTCACTGAATCAAATGCAGCGTTTAGGTCAATGAATGCGTAAAATACTTGTTGTTTCTGCAGATGGCATTGCAGCTTGATTGAATTTAATGCAAATAAATTGATTGATGTACCCATGCCTGCAACGAAGCCTGTTTGATGGGGGTCACGCAAGTGCGAATGCAAAGTCCAGTCATTAAATTCTGCAAGAATCATTTTGGCAAATACTTTTCCCGGAGCATCGAGAAGGGCGATCGGCCGATAGGTGGCTGGGAGGCAGCGATTGCCCTTCTTGAAAATCAAGATTATAATGGATGTCTTCCAGGAACTGGGAATGGTGCAAGTGAGTATGATGTCCTTGAAGATGAGGTAGAGGATGTGTGCCCATTCGTCCGGATGTGCATTAAACATATAGTTTGAACGCCCATCGGGACCTTGCGCTCTTGATGAGCTGATTTGCATAATGATGGTATGAATTGATGTTTCGGACAGCTGTAATTGCCAAGGAGAATCAGTTGATGGGATATACTTAAAATCATCAAAAGCTGGGTCAGCATATAAGGAGGAAAAATGCATGATCCAATCAGCTTCCGAGACGCCATTAATTTGTGCGTCACCCTGTAGATTGAACTTTTGATTGTTTAGTAACTGCCACATAAGTGCCAATTTTTTGTTAGACAGGGTGGCTTGCATGGATATACTATCACGCTGGAACTGTGCCGATTTCCTGCTCCTAAGCCAATTTTTATAACGGCATTTAGCAGTTTTTAGGAGTTGCCAGCATGATGGATCATTCAGGGAGAGTAATTGTTTCCCGAGTTTCCTATATTCGGCTTTCATATACACAAAGGTGTGTGAATGGCAAACACGATTATACTGCAAGATGGTGATATTTTGCGTGAAGGGTTTTAAAAGGTCCGGATATTGTGCACCATTATAATGCCACTCATTGGCTTCTAGGATGTTTGCAAGAGATTGAATCTTGCCAACATTCCATCTGAGATGATTTCTTGCGGTGTTTACTGTTGCCACAGCGTGTAAGACTCGACTACTAGGGGCATGCTCGAAATTCCATGTGATCTGTGCAACTAACAGAGAGTGATCACTATTAGGGTGAGCACTGATGGAAATATGTTGGACGTTTTGGAACAGATTTGGACTCATATAGATATAATCCAGAGTGCTCGTGCTGGACCCGCGGTGCCACGTGTAGTTTGAATGAACATCACCCATAATGGAACCATTTAGCCTGTGTAGATTGCGATCAAACATGATGCTTGTCCATTTCTGTGCGGACCGAGAGAAAACAGCTTTATCTCGACAGTCCATGTTGAGATCTCCTGCAAAAATAGTATGGGTGATGGAGTGTCTGGAAATTATAAGGTCTAAGATCTCATTCAGACCATCATAAAAAACATAATCGGCCATGGTGGTAGTGTTGCGATAGACATTTACCAGTGCCAGTTATTGCGAATGTCCCAAGATAAGAACTAGCTGAATCTGAGCTCCTACCGAGGCCCAGGGTGTAATGGAAAAGCCACTGGCTCTATGCACATCCACTAAAAGTCCCGAGGAGGGGCAACCACTACTTGGGATTGCAGGGAGAAGGGAGATCTCATAACCATCCCAGACCGGACACGTAATGAGCCAGGTTTCTTGTAAGGCTATCAGGTGATGGACGTAGGCAAAATTGGCAATAGAGGAATGCAAATGAGAATGACCCCTTGTATTCCAACTTAAAAACAGAATAGAGTCTTTAGCACATACTGTTAATGGTTACTGATGATAGGAGGCTTCACTTTGTGCCTCACCGGACTGCCTCTGTACTTCGTGATAGATGTTAGATTTCCGAGTAAAATGTTGAATTTTTGGAGGCACTTTCTCAGGTTCCTCTGCTATGAGAAAGCCCATGCTGAACAATTGCATTCTGCATTGCCAAATAGTATCTTGGACTAGACCAGAAGGGATCCACAATCTGACAACTGAGCATGTAAATTCTGAGATAAATTCAATTTGCTCTATGTCATTAGATGCCAGATTTCTTAATTCAGCAATATCTCTGAATATGTTTAGGACACTTTGTCGATTCAAATCATAACATGGGAACTTTCCCTCTCTACATTTTAAAATGAGAGTGAAAAACTGCCAACGTCGGGGGTTTAAATGACGTAAGACTGCCTGAGTATTAGCTATCTCTGGAGCCCATTGCAAGTAAGGGGTGTCGCTATTTGTACTGACTTGAGTGTGTAAACCTGCCTCTTGTTCCACTTGCCGTGCAGAGATTAATTTCTGAGTAGGTTGGGCACCAGAGGCAGCTGCAGCTGGAGCAAGGGAATTTTGTGCTTTTCCTAAGCTGATCGTCAGATATTTATCTATTTTTTGTCTGAAATTCTCAAGTTGAGTCATGGTTGAAGGAGCATCGATAGTATCTGGCGACTCTGGGGACTGGATATTTTAGCAGAGACCACAACAACGGGAGATGGAAATTTGTCAAGATGAGCACCTGCTGCTACTCGGTTAGGTGTAGTATTGGACAGTAGAGGGCCCATTGAAACAGAAGTATGAGCGTTCGAAAAAACCCTCATATGTGCAGCATTTTGTGCTTTTAAAGCAGCTAGTTGTTTATCTGCCTCAATGTTACGATCTATAGATGAGACTAGCTGCGACAGTGGAGACAAAGGGGCATGAGCTTGTGTATCAGTAGCCTGTTTGTTTATTCTCGAGGGCATGAAAGAGGGCCCAACAAGTAATTTTGAAAGGACTGATTGGGACGGGTCTTGTGCTGGGATAGCCCTTGTCATATCAGCCAAGACTAATGAAGGCAGGAAAAGTGATGAGGAAGGAGGAGGTAGAAAACCTGGATAAGCCACCGCTGATGTAGGATCATTCGAGGGCAGGCCAGCCGACACTGATGATGGCAAATAAAGGGGCAGAGGGACATTATCTTGTTCAGGATGAATGGTTGCTTTGTATTTTAAGGCAGTTGATTTACCCAGGGCCTTAAAGAAAGAGTGCAAAGTCTTTTCAGTTTGCTTAAGATTTGCCATGTTCTTTGTTTTTTTTAATGCAAGAGGCTTTTTTGATACGACTTTTGGATTTCTTACTTTCAGGGCATCTAGATGGCTTAGTCCCTGTCCACTTTTTCGTGCACAAGACAGCTCCAGTCGTGGCCGTGGCGCTTCAGGCTCAAGTTTTTGAGATGGTTGAACTGTGGGTGCCAACCCTTTCATAGATGTTTGGATGTAGGGTATTTGATCAATTGGTCGAATGATACCAGTGATCAGAGGCAATGCACATGTCTCCAAACTGGACGCCTCAGCAACACTGTAGAAGGGAACCTTGGACGGCGATGATTTCCATTCCACCTCCCCCTCTAGTGGATCTTTTGTCATCCTTGGCCTAGAGGTCGGAGAAACATTTTTAGAAAGAGTGGAATTATAATGAGCCAGCAACCACTTCATTAAATCATCAAACTGCTTGGATTGAAGTGACACTTTTGTGTCCAACAATTCAAACAATTTGCACAGACTCATGATAGTTGTGTTGATGGCTATCAATGCTGGTTGAATCATGGTTGTGTGTTGTAAAAATATTTCAGAAGAAACTTTTTTAGATGTTCTTGGTGTGGGTAAGACAAAGCAATGTAGCATAGAATGTTCAGACTTTGTTGAAGTTTGATCAGACATGGTTGTTTTGCTGCACGAAGGGACAGCAGCAGGGTAATAAGTAGTGCTCCATGGGATAGGAGACTCACTTTGACTGGCATGAATAGATAAACCAGTTTGATCCTGTACTAATGAAGGAAAAGTAATTGGAGAAATAGCAATGCGAAGAGAGGCGCGGGCATTTGTGTGTGGGGGCTAACATTGTGATGTCAGATAAAGGTCGCGGGTTAACTCTCACACATGGAGTTTTTAATGAGGTGGATATTTCCTGGATATTGGAATGCTCAAGTTGCTTAGTATTCCCTAAATGGGAAATTGACATTGAAGAAATAGAGACAATAGATTCGTCTATGTTATTTTCAAAGGTAAACTTTGGTTTTGTAGATAACGAAGTACCTGTTGGGATACAGGAGTGGGTGGAATAAAAGTTTTGTGGTTGAGCCCCAACCTCGTCTTGGGTGGCTTGAGTCAAATGATTTGTTGATATGCTTTATAAACTTGGGATATTTGGTGGCATATTTGTCGTAAGCCTATAAACCATACTTATAATTGAACAAATATTAGTCACAAGGCAAAGATCACCAAACTGTAATTGGATGCGTGGCAAGTGCCGCTGGGGCTCGCTTTAGTGAGTGCGTGAACCACAATACTTGCGTAAATTGTTGTTATGTGGATAATGTGAGCTAATTCCAATTTCGGACACTTAAAATACCGGAAAATGGTGACAATGAGTTTGTATCAGGCCCTCGCCCAGCGCACCTCGCACAGCGAACAGCAAACAGTACTCGAGGTACTCGCTCAGGTGCGCAGCGCAGGTGCGCTAAAGCTATTGGAAATAAGGAGGCGGGAGGGGACGAGGCCACCACTGGGGAGGGATCACTGGACTGTAGTCCTAAAAAGTAATAGACACAAAAAAGAGGTAAGAAGGAGTACAGTTGGACACAGTGATGTATTATCCTAATACGCCCACTTGGCGCTACGTGCAGGAGGCACATAACGTGCTTTTACTATACACCCATTCAAGCACAATGTGCAGGAGGCACACAACGAGTATGTACAATACACAGTCCAGACACAGGCCAGGCACAACGTGCCACAACAGTCACCTCTTTTGCTTTCCTGGGTGGGAGGTCAGGCAGCCAAGGTGTTGCCTTGAGAAACGTCCTCCTGATGAATATCGAGCATAATTTCTAACACGCAGCAGGGAGTGAAACAGGCAGCAGGTCCGGACAGCAAACCGTACTCGAGGTACTCGCTCAGGTGCGCAGCGCGGGTGCGCTAAAGCCGTTGGAAATAAGGAGGCGGGAGGGGGCGAGGCCACCACTGGGGAGGGATCACTGGACTGTAGTCCTTTTTTGCTTTCCTGGGGGGGAGGTCAGGCAGGCAAGGTGTTGCCTCGAGAGACGTCCTCCTGATGAAAATCGAGCCGAATTTCTAACACGCAGCAGGGAGTGAAACAGGCAGCAGGTCCGGACAGCAAACAGTACTCGAGGTACTTGCTCAGGTGCGCAGCGCGGGTGCGCTAAAGCCGTTGGAAATAAGGAGGCGGGAGGGGGCGAGGCCACCACTGGGGAGGGATCACTGGACTGTAGTCCTTTTTTGCTTTCCTGGGAGGGAGGTCAGGCAGGCAAGGTGTTGCCTCGAGAGACGTCCTTCTGATGAAAATGGAGCCGAATTTCTAACACGCAGCAGGGAGTGAAACAGGCAGCAGGTCCGGACAGCAAACAGTACTCGAGGTGCTCGCTCAGGTGCGCAGCGCGGGTGCGCTAAAGCCGTTGAAATAAGGAGGCGGGAGGGGGCGAGGCCACCACTGGGGAGGGATCACTGGACTGTAGTCCTTTTTTGCTTTCCTGGGTGGGAGGTCAGGCAGGCAAGGTGTTGCCTCGAGAGACGTCCTCCTGATGAAAATCGAGCCGAATTCCTAACACGCAGCAGGGAGTGAAACAGGTGGTTTCTCTTGGAGTGGATTTAAGAGTTTTAATCCAGATGGTTTCTGTTCTATCTGTTAGGAATCATTTGATGCAGGGTAGTGCTAGGTCGGTGATTCCTATTTCTTCCCGTCTTTTGATGAGGATGTAATGGTTGACTATGTTGAATGCTGCAGAGAGGTCCAGAAGTATCAGAGCTAAGCTTGTGTTGGAGTCTGCATTTGTCTTTAGATTGTCTCAGATTGAGAGGAGTGCTGTTTCCATTCCTCTCATAGGTCTGACGCCGACTTGTGCCTGGTCCAGTAGTTGGTGTTTTTCTATGTGTTCTTTTGTTATTCAATAGACGTATGTTTCCAGAAGTTTTGCGGGGTTGGGAATGTTTGAGATGGGTCTGTAGTTGGAGAGGTCTTCTACGTGGCCTGCTGTGTCCTTCAGGAGTGATTTGATATATGCCGATTTGAAAGATCGCAGTAGTTTCCCTGTTGAGAGTGATGAGTTGAAGAGGTTTCTGTAGCATTCTAGAGGTGTGCCTTGTGTGAGGACTGATTTGTATATGTCTGACGGGAAGGTGTCCATGGCAGATCCTGCTTTGTTGCTATTTCTTACCAGCTTGAAGAATGTCTCTGCTGATATTTGTGGGAAATGTTGGAACTTGCTCTGAGCTTGGACCATCTTACCACCAGTCACTACATTTTCTATGTTATTATTCATCCCCAGCATAGGAAACATATGCACCTCCAGATTTTTCATATAAGGTTGAATATCCCTTATTGCTGCTTTCCACTCTACCACTAGCAGCAGCAACAGGCTCTTCCTCAATCAGTTCTATTTAGGTGAAATATGTTCATTCGCAGCCAAGTTTCCTCTACATTTTCTAGCAGTCTGTTTAGAGGCAGATGCAGATGCTGATTCCCCAACTACAGACATGTCTTTAATGGCAGAGTTATTCTTGCCTCCATCACCAATGGAGACCACTTCTACCACATCGTACTTGCCGTCTGCATTTTCCACTAATATCATCTTATCAGTGTTGGAGGCACAAATTTGCTTTTCCTACTTCCCTGCTCTCCTAATGACATACATAAATGCTTGGCGAGTTGATATCTGTTTCTTTTTTTTTCTTTCTCTCATTCAAACCCACATGCCACATTTTCTCAATACCATCAAACTCTATAAGTGGCTGGGAATCAGCAGTTACATCCTCAATATTGTTAGCATCCTGAGCGGTATCATCAATAACTACGCTTTCTCCCCATGTCACAAGCTTAGGGGTACTTCTTTTTATGCCCACACTCAATTGAGTAAGCTCTTCCAATATGACTTTATGGCTATCTAGTTTATTTTCAAGTAGGACACATTTTTCCCTTACCTCAATATATGTGCAAATATGCGTATTGCCCTGCGTACAAAGTGATTTAACAACACGTAAATCATCAGCTTGTGTACACAATTGTAGCTCAGTTTTGTCACATCTTTTGAGAACCGCCATTAATAATTGTTCGAGGGCTAGGTATTGAGTAATGAATGACGGACTCTCATGAACACTAACCAATGAGTTATTAACACTGTGTGCCGCCCATTATAATTTGCCTGCTACCATGGCCTCCCTGGTTTGCTCTTGGGTAGTCCCTAGCAGGTTAACTGCACCTTCATCAACCACTCTGAAAATTAAGTGGACCTCAGAGATTAAAGGCGTACTAGAATTCGTACCTAAACACAGATCAATGCATGCCGCATTTGCTTCAGCAACCGCCTTATTATTGGCAACTGCCCAAAATCCAAATCTTGTGGTTTATGTATATCAATCAGGACCAAGACTATCTTTACCAGAGTGACATTTTCCAGAGCCAATAAATTGTCAGAATTCTTCTGGAGATCCAGCTCAGGGCTCAAACCTGTCATTTGGGCCACTGGATCCTCTGCAACCAAAGCCATGAGAGATTTCAATGGCTCTGCCTTGTGGGAGAGATAGCACTCTTTCCAGGCTCTGAGTTAGTTTATTACCGAGGCACGCCAGAGATTTAGTAAGGTCTAATGAGGTTGTCTTGCTAAGCGTCATCTTGTCCACACACTCTATTGGAATAAAGTTAGCAATTGTGTTCAAAGATGCACCACATCCACCCACCATGTTTTTCTTTGGCGGAGCTTTGATAATTTTAGGAGGACATGTCCATGGATGACATAATAGGTAATTGTCGCCTGAGTCCAAGGAACGCTGAACTGCTTGCAGTATTGCCAGTTCCACCGCATCAGACAAACCCCCTTGGACGCACCACCATATCCTTCTATGGCCAATTCTCCTGTCTGTCCGGTGGCGTGACGGCGACCCACTTTGTGCCCAGTGTGTGCGTCAATGTTGCACCGCGGAGGTGGTGTTTCAGCACTTTTCTCCCTTTTATGTGGGAAAGTGGGCAGCGCCAAGGCACCAGCTTCCACAGTCACTGCCAAAGTAGAGCTTTGGTCCCAGTAGTTCTTCAATGATTAGCCGACTAATAACAGCAACAAACACATAGCCGCTTCAGCACTTCTCTCCCATTTATGTGGGAAGTGGGTGGCTCCAAGGCACAAGCTGCCCGGAGTCACGGCCAAAGTAGAACTCTGGTCCCTGTAGTTCTGCAGTTCGTAGACATCTATCAGCATGCAATGTTTTTTTTTTGCCCTGATAACCTGCAGCTAAGAAAAGAATCCCTGCACTGTATCGTAGTGAGCAATTGCTGAATTTTGGAGTCAGGGAATTTTAGTTGGATGGTCTTAAAACACATATCTGTCAATATTCACCAAGATACAAGGGCAAAGGATATCTCCACAAAAAGATACAGGTGTGAATCTCACTACATCTCCAATAAATGTCAGTGTTCACACATTGTGGACAGCAAAACTGGTTGCTGAACAAGGCAAAGCCAGCACTCGTATAAAGAATGAGTCTTTAACCTTATGATGGCTAATAGGAATACATATCCGCAAAAATGATTCTTTCAACATTCACTCAGTCCTGCCTCACACTGTTAAACAAACATAACAGGTAAAATTCCTTTTGGCATCCTCAACCAAGAATTTCAATTTAACAATGTTAATTTGAAGCTCTCTTTCAGATATATCAACAGAGTATTTGTTAATTAAACCTTGTAAAACGAACAACATCCTAGCTATTAGGAAAATGTCAACTGCATTGCTGAGAAGGGGCACAGTCTGTTTCCTTACAAGCAGGATGTGAAACCATCCCCTTGATCAATTCACTTTTGGAGGAATTGGCTTCAAGATTGAACAGGAAGGGGGCGAAGATGCATCCTTGTTGGATGCCCCAGTTCATTGGGGAGCAAAGGCCTTGATATTCTGATTGATCCATTTAAAGGGAATCAAAAGAGAATGATGGATTGGCAGGGTCCTCAAAGTCTCACATAGCCTCGGCTTTCAAATTGTGTCAAAGGCTGAGGAGAGATCATTGGAGGTCATGTAGATAGGGCTTGTTTGTAGGGAAATGATTTGGCAATTAGCAAGTATATGTTTAGGACCTGCTCAGTGGTACCTATTCCATCCCTAAAGCCACTTTAGGCAGGTGCCATTTTTGGCAATTGAAGTATTATTGTATCTTAATTTCTTTGTTACAAATTGTCCAATATATTGTAAAAAAGTTCATTGAATAGGGACACATTATATATGTTTGACAACGTTTTTTCATGTGACTAGGACAAATCTGATTTCTTATCACAGTGGTTTTGCAGTAAACCATAGTCGGTTAATGTTGACGTTGATGGCCAGGTCATGGACGTCAACAGGCTGGATGCCCTGATTGGCCCTCCAGCCTGGTGTATTGAGTGTATTGAGCCGCGATCCTTCCTGAGCCCCACTTGCTGCCCGAAATCCATCCAGTGAGTAATCTGCCCTTTACAGCTTTTCCGGGTTAATTTGTGTCCCTACGAGTGTTTTTCCTCTGAATCCAGCCCCCCTCCTCGCCTCGTGCCCCTCCGGTAGCCCTAGTTCCATCCCTGCTTCCTGACTCCCAAAAGCCCACCTCCCAGCCCGCCCACCGTGTCCTGATTGGCCCTCCAGCCTAGTGTATCGAGTGTATTGAGCCGTGATCCTTCCTGAGCCCCACTTGCCGCCCGAAATCCATCCAGTGAGTAATCTGCCCTTTAGAGCTTTTCCGGGTTAATTTGTGTCCCTACGAGTGTTTCTCCTCTGAATCCAGCCCCCCTCCTTGCTTGTGCCTCTCCGGTAGCCCTAGTTCCATCCCTGCTTCCTGACTCCCAACAGCCCACTTCCCAGCCCGCCCACCGTGCCCTGATTGGCCCTCCAGCCTAGTGTATCGAGTGTATTGAGCCGCGATCCTTCCTGAGCCCCACTTGCCGCCCGAAATCCATCCAGTGAGTAATCTGCCCTTTACAGCTTTTCTGGGTTAATTTGTGTCCCTACAGTGTTTCTCCTCTGAATCCAACCCCCCTTCTCGCCCCGTGCCCCTCCGGTAGCCCTAGTTCCATCCCTGCTTCCTGACTGCCAACAGCCCACCTCCCAGCCCGCCCACCATGCCCTGATTTGCCCTCCAGACTAGTGTATCGAGTGTATTGAGCTGCGATCCTTCCTGAGCCCCACTTGCCGCCGAAATCCATCCAGTGAGTAATCTTCCCATTACAGCTTTTCCGGGTTAATTTGTGTCCCTACAAGTGTTTCTCCTCTGAATCCAACCCCCCTCCTTGCCCCGTGCCCCTCCGGTAGCCCTAGTTCCATCCTTGCTTTGTGACTCCCAACAGCCCACCTCCCAGCCCACCCACCATGCCCTGATTGGCCCTCCAGCCTAGTGTATCGAGTGTATTGAGCCGCGATCCTTCCTGAGCCCCACTTGCCGCCCGAAATCCATACAGTGAGTAATCTGCCCTTTACAGCTTTTCCGGGTTAATTTGTGTCCCTACGAGTGTTTCTCCTCTGAATCCAGCCCTCCTCTTCGGCCTCTTTGCCATCGAGAGCGAGGTGAGTGCAACTCCTAGCACTGTAGCGCCAGCAGCATAGTAGCCCAGAAGCCTTGTGCCATATCTGTGTGTTTATTTGTGAGCTTGGTGCCCTTGTGACTCCCCCTGCCCGCAGTGTTCCTCCCGCCCACACTTCCTGTTTACCGACCTTCCCTCCTGCCCCTGTGCTGGCTGCACTAGTCTTAACTGACTTGCCCGGCAGCCCAGCGGCTAAGGGCCCAAGGCAAAGGGCAGCTTCTGCAGAGGCGGCACCAGGTCGTATCTGCAGGTATCAGCAGGAGAAGCAAGAAGACAACAATAAGTAAGTGTGGCAAGGGCAGGGACAGAAGCAAGTACTTCACGCCATACTACCCTACCACTCAACCTCATACCCTAAACCATTATAAATATCGCCATAGTATGGTACCCTTGCATTTGTGACATATTTGCATATACGAACCTGGAATTATCTGTTGTCTTTAAAATATGCCTCATATCCCCTCTGTGAAAAGTTGAATTTAGAAGTGTGCCCAATAGACTGTCTGTGAAAAGTTGAATTTAGAAGTGCTCCCAATAGACTCTCTGTGAAAGTTGAATCTAGAAGTGTGCCCAATAGCCTCTCTGTGAAAAGTTGAATTTAGAAGTGTGCCAAATAGCCTCTATGTGAAAAGTTGAATTTAGAAGTGTGCCCAATAGCTTCTATATGAAAGTTGCATTTAGAAGTGAATTTAGAAGTGCGCCCAATAGACTCTCTGCGACAGTTGAATCTAGAAGTGTGCCCAATAGCCTCTCTGTGAAAGTTGAATTTAGAAGTGCACCCAATAGCCCCTCTCTGAAAGTTGAATTTAGAAGTGTGCCCTATAGACTCTCTGTGAAAGTGGAATCTAGAAGTGTGCCTAATAGCCACTCTGTGAAAAGTTGAATTTAGAAGTGTGCCCAATAGCTTCTATGTGAAAGCTGCATTTAGAAGTGCATTTAGAAGTGAATTTAGAGGTGTGCCCAATAGCTTCTGTGTGAAAGTTGCATTTAGAAGTGCATTCAGAAGTGAATTTAGAAGTGCACCAATAGACTCTCTGTGAAAGTTGAATTTAGAAGTGTGCCCAATAGCTTCTATGTGAAAGTTGCATTTAGAAGTGCATTTAGAAGTGCATTTAGAAGTGAATTTAGAAGTGCGCCCAAGAGACTCTCTGTGAAAAGTTGAATCTAGAAGTGTGCCCAATAGCCTCTCTGTGAAAAGTTGAATTTAGAAGTGTGCCCAATAGCTTCTATGTGAAAGTTGCATTTAGAAGTGCATTTAGAAGTGCATTTAGAAGTGAATTTAGAAGTGCGCCCAAGAGTCTCTGTGAAAAGTTGAATCTAGAAGTGTGCCCAATAGCTTCTATGTGAAAGTTGCATTTAGAAGTGTGCCCAATAGTCTCTCTGTGAAAGTTGAATCTAGAAGTGTGCCCAATGGCCTCTCTGTGAAAAGTTGATTCTAGAAGTGTGCCCAATAGCTTCTATGTGAAAGTTGCTTTTAGAAGTGTGCCCAATAGACTCTCTGTGAAAGTTGAATCTAGAAGTGTGCCCAATAGCCTCTCTGTGAAAGTTGAATTTAGAAGTGTGCCCAATAGTCTTGCTGTGAAAAATTGAATCCAGAAGTGTGCCGAATAGCCTCTCTGAGAAAAGTTGAATCCAGAAGTGTTTCCAATAGCCTCTCTGAGAAAAGTTGAATTTAGAAGTCTGCCCAATAGCTTCTATGTGAAAGCTGCATTTAGAAGTGCATTTAGAAGTGAATTTAGAAGTGTGCCCAATAGCTTGTATGTGAAAATTGCATTTAGAAGTGAATTTAGAAGTGTGCCCAATAGCTTCTATGTGAAAGTAGCATTTAGAAGTGCATTTAGAAGTGAATTTAGAAGTGCGCCCAATAGACTCTCTGTGAAAAGTTGAATCTAGAAGTGTGCCCAATAGCTTCTAAGTGAAAGTTGAATTTAGAATTGCATTTAGAAGTGAATTTAGATGTGTGCCCAATAGCCTCTCTGTGAAAAGTTGAATCTAGAAGTGCATTTAGAAGTTGAATTTAGAAGTGTGCCCAATAGCTTCTATGTGAAAGTTGCATTTAGAAGTGCATTTAGAAGTGCATTTAGAAGTGAATTTAGAAGTGCGCCCAAGAGACTCTCTGTGAAAAGTTGAATCTAGAAGTGTGGCCAATAGCCTCTCTGTGAAAGGTTGAATTTAGAAGTGTGCCCAATAGCCTCTATGTGAAAGTTGCATTTAGAAGTGCATTTAGAAGTGCATTTAGAAGTGAATTTAGAAGTGCGCCCAAGAGACTCTCTGTGAAAAGTTGAATCTAGAAGTGTGCCCAATAGCTTCTATGTGAAAGTTTCTTTTAGAAGTGTGCCCAATAGACTCTCTGTGAAAGTTGAATCTAGAAGTTTGCCCAATAGCCTCTCTGTGAAAGTTCAATTTAGAAGTGCGCCCAGTAGCCTCTCTGTGAAAGTTGAATTTAGAAGTGTGCCTAATAGCCTCTCTGTGAAAATTGAATCTACAATTGTGCCTAATAGCCTCGCTGTGAAAAATCAAATCCAGAAGTGTGCCCAATAGCCTCTCTGAGAATAGTTGAATCCAGAAGTGTTTCCAATAGCCTCTCTGAGAAAAGTTGAATTTAGAAGTGTGTTTAGAAGTTGAATTTAGAAGTGTGCCCAATAGCTTCTATGTGAAAGTTGCATTTAGAAGTGCATTTAGAAGTGAATTTAGAAGTGTGCCCAATAGCTTCTATGTGAAAATTGCATTTAGAAGTGCATTTAGAAGTGAATTTAGAAGTGTGCCCAATAGCTTCTATGTGAAAGTAGCATTTAGATATGCATTTAGAAGTGAATTTAGAAGTGCGCCCAATAGACTCTCTGTGAAAAGTTGAATCTAGAAGTGTGCCCAATAGCTTCTAAGTAAAAGTTGAATTTAGAATTGCATTTAGAAGTGAATTTAGATGTGTGCCCAAAAGCCTCTCTGTGAAAAGTTGAATCTAGAAATGCATTTAGAAGTTGAATTTAGAAGTGTGCCCAATAGCTTCTATGTGAAAGTTGCATTTAGAAGTGCATTTAGAAGTGCATTTAGAAGTGAATTTAGAAGTGCGCCCAAGAGACTCTCTGTGAAAAGTTGAATCTAGAAGTGTGCCCAATAGCCTCTCTGTGAAAAGTTGAATTTAGAAGTGTGCCCAATAGCTTCTATGTGAAAGTTGCATTTAGAAGTGCATTTAGAAGTGCATTTAGAAGTGAATTTAGAAGTGCGCCCAAGAGACTCTCTGTGAAAAGTTGAATCTAGAAGTGTGCCCAATAGCATCTATGTGAAAGTTGCATTTAGAAGTGTGCCCAATAGTCTCTCTGTGAAAGTTGAATCTAGAAGTGTGCCCAATGGCCTCTCTGTGAAAAGTTGAATCTATAAGTGTGCCCAATAGCTTCTATGTGAAAGTTTCTTTTAGAAGTGTGCCCAATAGACTCTATCTCTGTGAAAGTTGAATCTAGAAGTTTGTCCAATAGCCTCTCTGTGAAAGTTGAATTAAGAAGTGCGCCCAGTAGCCTCTCTGTGAAAGTTGAATTTAGAAGTGTGCCTAATAGCCTCTCTGTGAAAATTGAATCTACAATTGTGCCTAATAGCCTCGCTGTGAAAAATCGAATCCAGAAGTGTGCCCAATAGCCTCTCTGAGAAAAGTTGAATCCAGAAGTGTTTCCAATAGCCTCTCTGAGAAAAGTTGAGTTTAGAAGTGTGCCCAATAGCTTCTATGTGAAAGCTGCATTTAGAAGTGCATTTAGAAGTGAATTTAGAAGTGTGCCCAATAGCTTCTATGTGAAAGTAGCATTTAGAAGTGCATTTAGAAGTGAATTTAGAAGTGCGCTCAATAGACTCTCTGTGAAAAGTTGAATCTAGAAGTGTGCCCAATAGCCTCTCTGTGAAAAGTTGAATTTAGAAGTCTGCCCAATAGCTTCTATGTGAAAGTTGCATTTAGAAGTGCATTTAGAAGTGAATTTAGAAGTGTGCCCAATAGCTTGTATGTGAAAATTGCATTTAGAAGTGAATTTAGAAGTGTGCCCAATAGCTTCTATGTGAAAGTAGCATTTAGAAGTGCATTTAGAAGTGAATTTAGAAGTGCGCCCAATAGACTCTCTGTGAAAAGTTGAATCTAGAAGTGTGCCCAATAGCTTCTAAGTGAAAGTTGAATTTAGAATTGCATTTAGAAGTGAATTTAGATGTGTGCCCAATAGCCTCTCTGTGAAAAGTTGAATCTAGAAGTGCATTTAGAAGTTGAATTTAGAAGTGTGCCCAATAGCTTCTATGTGAAAGTTGCATTTAGAAGTGCATTTAGAAGTGCATTTAGAAGTGAATTTAGAAGTGCGCCCAAGAGACTCTCTGTGAAAAGTTGAATCTAGAAGTGTGCCCAATAGCCTCTCTGTGAAAGGTTGAATTTAGAAGTGTGCCCAATAGCCTCTATGTGAAAGTTGCATTTAGAAGTGCATTTAGAAGTGCATTTAGAAGTGAATTTAGAAGTGCTCCCAAGAGACTCTCTGTGAAAAGTTGAATCTAGAAGTGTGCCCAATAGCTTCTATGTGAAAGTTTCTTTTAGAAGTGTGCCCAATAGACTCTCTGTGAAAGTTGAATCTAGAAGTTTGCCTAATAGCCTCTCTGTGAAAATTGAATCTACAATTGTGCCTAATAGCCTCGCTGTGAAAAATCAAATCCAGAAGTGTGCCCAATAGCCTCTCTGAGAATAGTTGAATCCAGAAGTGTTTCCAATAGCCTCTCTGAGAAAAGTTGAATTTAGAAGTGTGTTTAGAAGTTGAATTTAGAAGTGTGCCCAATAGCTTCTATGTGAAAGTTGCATTTAGAAGTGCATTTAGAAGTGAATTTAGAAGTGTGCCCAATAGCTTCTATGTGAAAATTGCATTTAGAAGTGCATTTAGAAGTGAATTTAGAAGTGTGCCCAATAGCTTCTATGTGAAAGTAGCATTTAGATATGCATTTAGAAGTGAATTTAGAAGTGCGCCCAATAGACTCTCTGTGAAAAGTTGAATCTAGAAGTGTGCCCAATAGCTTCTAAGTAAAAGTTGAATTTAGAATTGCATTTAGAAGTGAATTTAGATGTGTGCCCAAAAGCCTCTCTGTGAAAAGTTGAATCTAGAAATGCATTTAGAAGTTGAATTTAGAAGTGTGCCCAATAGCTTCTATGTGAAAGTTGCATTTAGAAGTGCATTTAGAAGTGCATTTAGAAGTGAATTTAGAAGTGCGCCCAAGAGACTCTCTGTGAAAAGTTGAATCTAGAAGTGTGCCCAATAGCCTCTCTGTGAAAAGTTGAATTTAGAAGTGTGCCCAATAGCTTCTATGTGAAAGTTGCATTTAGAAGTGCATTTAGAAGTGCATTTAGAAGTGAATTTAGAAGTGCGCCCAAGAGACTCTCTGTGAAAAGTTGAATCTAGAAGTGTGCCCAATAGCATCTATGTGAAAGTTGCATTTAGAAGTGTGCCCAATAGTCTCTCTGTGAAAGTTGAATCTAGAAGTGTGCCCAATGGCCTCTCTGTGAAAAGTTGAATCTATAAGTGTGCCCAATAGCTTCTATGTGAAAGTTTCTTTTAGAAGTGTGCCCAATAGACTCTATCTCTGTGAAAGTTGAATCTAGAAGTTTGTCCAATAGCCTCTCTGTGAAAGTTGAATTAAGAAGTGCGCCCAGTAGCCTCTCTGTGAAAGTTGAATTTAGAAGTGTGCCTAATAGCCTCTCTGTGAAAATTGAATCTACAATTGTGCCTAATAGCCTCGCTGTGAAAAATCGAATCCAGAAGTGTGCCCAATAGCCTCTCTGAGAAAAGTTGAATCCAGAAGTGTTTCCAATAGCCTCTCTGAGAAAAGTTGAGTTTAGAAGTGTGCCCAATAGCTTCTATGTGAAAGCTGCATTTAGAAGTGCATTTAGAAGTGAATTTAGAAGTGTGCCCAATAGCTTCTATGTGAAAGTAGCATTTAGAAGTGCATTTAGAAGTGAATTTAGAAGTGCGCTCAATAGACTCTCTGTGAAAAGTTGAATCTAAAAGTGTGCCCAATAGCCTCTCTGTGAAAAGTTGAATCTAGAAGTGTGCCCAATAGCTTCTAAGTAAAAGTTGCATTTAGAATTGCATTTAGAAGTGAATTTAGATGTGTGCCAAATAGCCTCTGTGTGAAAAGTTGAATCTAGAAGTGCATTTAGAAGTTGAATTTAGAAGTGTGCCCAATAGCCTCGCTGTGAAAAGTTGAATCTAGAAGTGTGCCCAATAGCTTCTAAGCAAAAGTTGAATCTAGAAGTGCATTTAGAAGTTGAATTTAGAAGTGTGCCCAATAGCCCCGCTGTGAAAAGTTGAATCTAGAAGTGTGCCCAATAGCCTCTCTGAGAAAAGTTGAATCTAGAAGTGTGCCCAATAGCTTCTAAGTAAAAGTTGAATTTAGAAGTGCATTTAGAAGTTGAATTTAGAAGTGGACCCAATAGCCTCTATGTGAAAAGCTGAATTTAGAATTGAGAAGGGTACCTAATAGCATTCCCCAATCGAACTGTCTTGTGTCCCTAATAGTCTCCCTGGTCAAAGTTGAAATTAGAATGTCCCTAATAGCGTGCTCTGGTTGAACTTAGAAGGGCGCTCAATAGTCCACCCTAGTTGAAGTGGGAACAGTGCCCAACTTCCGCTCTGTGTAAAGTTGAAACTAAAGTCTCCCTAATAGCTGCACTGTAGAAAACTTGAAGTTAGAAGCGTTAGAACCAAAATTTCCCTTCTGTGAAAAGTCTAACTTAGAAGTATACCTAATAGCATATCTGTGTAATGTAGAATTTAGAACTGTGCCTATTAGTCTAATATCTCCTTTATGCAAAATTGAATTTAGAAGTTGGCCTAATATCATCTCTGTGTACAACTGAATTTAGAAGTGTACCTAATAGTCTAATATCATCTCTGTGTACAGTTGAATTTAGAAGTACGCCTAATAGTCTAATATCAACTCAGTGTAAAGTTGAATCTAGAAGTGTACCTAAAAACGCCTCTGTGCAAAACTCGAATTTAGAAGCCTGCCTAAATATTTGTGCCTAAATATCTGTGCAAAACTCGAATTTAGAAGCATGCCTAAATATCTTTGCCTAAATATCTGTGCAAAACTCGAATTTAGAAGTGTGCCTAAATATCCGCTCAGCCCAAGTTGAAGTTGGAAATGTCCCTAAATATCCTCCCTGTGCAAAGCTAAACTTAGAAGTAGACCTAATAGCGCACCGAATTTAGAAGTGTGCCTAATAACGCGTCCTAGTTGAATTCAGAAGTATTCCTAAGACCCTCTCCGTGCAAATTGACCTTGCAAGTGTGGCTAATAAGCTCTCTGTATACACTGAACTTGGAAGTATGCCTAATATCCTCTCAGTGTACATAAAATCCCCCTCTGTGCAATAGTGTGCCCAGTAGCGTTGAGTTATTAGCTGAATATAGAAGCATTCCTAATATCCTATCTGCACAAAACTCAAATTTAGAAGTGAGCCTAATAGCGCCCCTTTGCTTGAATCTAGAAGTGTGCCTAATATCGCGCCCCCACTGAATTTAGAAATTCAATTAGAAAGCCCTCCTAAAATGCACCTAAAAGTCCAACTAAAACCATACCTGGGGTGTTGCTACATTCAATTTCTCCCTAAATAGCTTTCCTGGATCCCTGCTTACTAGAAGAAAGCTTACCCAACAACGTAACTGTGCTGTAGCTGCAACTAAAACAGGCCGCCTAATCAGCATATCCTAAGGTCTAGCTACACCTCAAAACGGCCAAATATCTGTAACCTAGTAAAACTAGTACACTAAAACCTAGAATAAGTGAATAATATCACCCGGCCTAGTGGAACCCTGAAACCAAGACTAATCTCACCCAGTGATATAGCCAAACTTATAAAGTCCAATAAACTGTAAGTTGCACTTGAAACCACACCTAATAGCTCGTACTAATCATGAGTGAACCCACTCCACCAGGGTTTACCGGAAACAACCACCGTGGACCGCCCCCACTCCCCGGTCTGCCTTCCCTCCTGTCCCCCCCTTCCCAAATCATCCCACCATCCTTCGCATTCCCTACCCTTCCCCTCTCTAAACACCAAGCCAGAGGGGCATGATGGCGAGCCAACCACCCTAACACCACTGCTCCTCTGAACCCCTCCACCGACCAGCCTACATTGATCATGCCCGCTCCCCTCACTATCATACCGGGCACACCCCACCCTGCAATCATCCACCCCCCGCCTTTCCCATAAACCCCCGCCACTTTCCCCCACCGACCGCACCCTTTCCCCTCCCTAGAAACTGCACGCCTAGCCCTGGCAAGAACCAAAGTCTCATCCCTCTGCCCCTCTGACCCCCCTACCCTCTCTCACACTCCAATCCCAACAAAGACACTAAAGAGGAAATGTGCCTGGTCCCCCTCAATCTCTCAGCACTCTTCGCCTCCCTGTCTCGACCATCCACCTCTTTCCCCCAATCACCTCCTTCTCCCCTCGCTTCACCCTTCCTGAAACCCCTATCCCTCGATTTCTCATCATCTGCAACTGAAACTGAAACTCCTAACCACCCACACCCCACCTTCAAATCCCCGAGCCAAACCCAATCATCCTAACACATGCAGCCACCCACTCCCACCCGAAACCCACAAACATTTCTGCTCACCCACTATTCCCGCCGAGCATCAACCACCCTACCCCTCTCCAGTTTCCACCTTCTCCGCCCCCACCCCCTTCCGCTCCAGCTCCGACACCAACCTTGCCTGCCGAAGTCAACTGCACCTATTTAATGCCCGATCCGGAGCGAAAAACAGACACTGCATCTTTGACCTCCTTGTCTCTGACAAACCAGACCTGGTTTTCATCACCGAAACTTGGTTCTCTGATGACTTCGCCCCAATCGCCAATGAAGCCTTCCCCCCTGACTACTCCCTCATCCCACTGAACCGTCCCTCTAGAGGTGGGGGAGTAGCATTAGTCTTCAAGTCTCACTTCCACGCCTCAATCAGCGACAACCAACCTTCCATTCCTTCCTGCGAATCACTCTTCGTTAAACTATCCCTCTCCCCGTCATTCTCACACAGCTTCCTAATAGTCTACAGACCCCCTGGCTACGATAGAGAATTCTCAAACAACCTCTGCGACTCTATTGCCAGCCTTCAACTAAACTATCCCAATCTCACCCTTCTTGGAGACTTCAACATATGGCTCGACATCCCCACCAATCCTATGACACACTCTCTTGGCCCGACACCTTCATCAGTACAAGGCCGAAATCCGAAAAGCAAAAAAAGCCCACTACAACTCCTGAATCCTAAACTGCAAAAATCCCAGCAAAGAACTTCACAAAATCATCTCCGAATTCACCAAACCGGCATGCACCACGACTGTCCCGAACCCCTCACAATCTCTGTGCGACTCTCTCTCTCTCTCTCCACTTTTACACTACGGCTCTCGAAAGAACAAATACTCTAGCCACCAAACTGGCTCTCTCACATCCACCAGGCAATCCCTCCCCCCCATACCGGCCAATCCTCCGCCTGCGACCACTACACAACCAACATTCGAATCCTTTAGTCCAATATCACCAGACCAATTTCCCAAACTTCTATCTGCCCGCAAACCATCTGGCTCTCTGCTGGACCCTTGCCTGGCCACAACCCTCAAAGAAATGTTCACTTCTTTCTGCGCAGGAGAACACGCAAGATCCATCATAAATGACTCCCTCTCCTCTGGTATCTTTCCCGACGCATACAAAATGGTTCATGTCAAACCTCTAATAAAAAAACCTTCCCTCGACCCTCTTGAGCCCAAAAACTACCGTCCCATCTCAAATACCAGATTCCTTGCCAAACTCATTGACCGAACCGCCTACTCCCAACTAAATGCCTTTGTCGAAGCCAACAATCTCCTAGACCCCGCACAATCAGGTTTCAGAGCCCGTCACGGAACTGAAACCACCCTAACCTAAATCTGGGATGATCTTAAAATGACGGCAAACTCCGCGGGATGCACCGCATTAATCCTTTTTGACCTATCCGCCGCCTTCGACACAATCAATCACTCAATCCTCCTGGACCGCCTCCACTCCCTAGGAATTCGTGGAACCGCTCTTAAATGGATAGCTTCATTCCTCAAAGGTAGGCACCAAATAACGATACTCTCCACCTATTCCTCCCAAGCCCGACCAGTCGACACGAGAGTCCCACAAGGAGCATGCCTATCTGCCCTCCTGTTCAATCTCTACTTGATCACCCTCCCACCAATAATTTGTTCACACAACATCATGTGTTTCAACTATGCCGACGACACCTAACTAATTCTAAAACTCCTGAACTCAAATCCCAACTCCCGACCTGACCTGGCCTCCTGCCTCCTTGACATAGAGCTCTGGATGACCCAAAGCCACCACTTGTTAAACCCTTCCAAAATGGAAATCATGATATGTGGCAACTCCGAACTTCTTCCGCACCCACTACCCTGGCCATCCGCCATGGGAAACTCACCGACCCCCTCCAACTCAGTGAAAAATCTTGGATGCACCCTTGACTCCGGCCTAACACTCTCACGCCAAGTCAACAACGTCTCAAAGTCCTGCCACTACCACCTGAAAAATCTTAAGTGCATCTTTCCATATCTCTCCTTCCCCAACAGACTCTCTGCGGTCCAATCAATCGTTATATCAAGACTGGACTACGCAAACCCCCTATACCTCGGAGTCCACGCGTACCAACTGAATAAACTCCAAAGGGCACAAAATGCTGCAGCCAAACTGCTACTTGCCCTCGGCCCAAGAGACCACATCTCCCCAGCCCTTAAGATGCTGCACTGGCTTCCAGTGGCCCGAAGGGTGACTTTCAAAACCTTATACATCTCCAGTCGAGCATTGCATAAAACCGGACCTCAATATCTTCAAGACAAGCTAAAAACCTTTCACCCTCCATGCACCCTAAGATCAAGCTCAGCCGGCCTCCTAGTCATACCTAAGCAAACTCAGTCAGGTTAGGCGGATCATCAATCTCAGCCTTGGCCCCACGCTGTGGAGCTCACTCCCTCCCACATCCGCCTAACTGAGGATTTAATGTCTTTCCGCAAACTACTGAAAACCTGGCTCTTCCCCTAAAACCAACCCATACGCAAACTAACCCAAACAGACTAACAGCATCTCAATGACACCAATCCAACAAACTACCTGATGCGAGAAATCAACAGCTAGTAACCCCTACTATAAACTAAAAAGACAAACAGAATTAAGCGAGAAAAGTAGATCAAAGCAGTGAAGTGGATAATAAGAATAAATCATACAGAAACAGCAGTGCGCTTTATACTAAAAAAATAAATACAAAAAAATAAAAAAATAAAAAAAAAATGGATATAATGTATGACGAATGAACAAAGTGAATGGCGTGGATGAAATAGTTAGATTGGATGAAGCGTGTGGAAGGGATGAATGTGCTGAGTGAAAGAACGCGTTGAACAGATGAGTGTGTAGATTGGATGAGTGTGTAGATCGGATGAGTGTGTGGATCGGATGAATGTGTAGATTGGATGATTGTATATGACTGAATGCACTGAGTGAAAGAACGCGTTGAACAGATGAATGTGTAGATCGATGAGTCTGTAGATCGGATGAATGTGTAGATTGGATGACTGTATAGACTCAGCGGGTGATTGCATATAGTGGGTGAATGCGTAGAGCAGATGAATGTGTAGAGCATACGAGGGCATAAAGCGGACAAATGCCTAGAGCGGATGAGTTACATTGACCGAATGAGTTGCGTAGAATGGATAAGTCTGTAGAACGGTTGAAGAAGCAAGCTCTTACAGAATTGCGAGCCCAAGTATTGTTTAGGCGCCCAGGCAGCACAACCATGGCGGACGTGGTAACGCTACTCCAAGAACTAAAGGCGGAGCTGGCGGCAACTAGGCAGGATTATCAGACCCTGGCAGGGCAGGTACATACCTTAACGGTGCAAAACCAGGCCCAGGCCACTCCCTTACCCAGAGCCCCCCCACCAGTCCCGGTCCAGGTACAGGTAGCTACTGAACCATCACTACCCTTGGCAGCTCCGGAACGATATCATGGAGACCCTCAGAACTTTAATCAGTTCATTATGCAGTGTCAATTGCATTTTTTAACTAAACCTGCTGTGTTCCGGACAGCTCAGGCTCGTACGGCATTCATGATTTCCTATCTTACTGGGGATGCCGCTTCATGGGCCACGCCGCTAGTCCGCAAGGATGATGCCTTGCTCTACAGCTGGGAAACCTTCCTAGAGGAGTTTGGTAGGATATTCAATCGTAGGGCCGCTTCATTGCTTAAGGATAAGGAGTTGATAACTCTAAGACAAGGAAACAAAGATCTAGTCACTTACGTTACCACATTTAATCGACTGGCTATGGAAACGGATTGGCCGCAGGAGAAAAGGATGGCTTTGTTCTATCAGGGCCTTAGGGAGGAGCTCAAGGATCTGGTAGCTCAGGTGGACCCCCAGCCTGAAGATTGCTCAACTATGATCGATTTCGTTCTTCGATTAGTTCAGAGACAGAATGACCGGCGACAGGATCGACGTCGTTGGGAAAACAAACCAATGGTGAGATTGGATCAACAGAAGCCCATCCGGGTGTCAGACAAGGGGGCTGATGAACCCATGCAAATAGGTTCCATTCGGGGACCTCTTTCCAAGGAAGAAAGGGAGAAGAGGAGAAAGGACAAATTATGTCTATATTGCGGAAAAGCTGGCCATTTCGTACGGGAATGTCCCAACAAACCACCCAAGGGGGGGGCGTCGGGAAACGCGCTAGCTCGCCCATGAGGGTGGCAGGAGCGAGCGAAACGAAATACACCCACACATGTTGGCAAACGTGCGCACAAATCTGATAACCCATGTGACCTTAGAAGGATGTCTGCAATGGCAGGGAAAATGTGTTCCGGTGACCTTGATGGTAGATTCCGGCGCCACAGGAAACTTCGTGGATGTGCAGGTGGCCAAGAGGTTGGGCCTCCCGGTAAATACGAAGACAGTTCCAGAAGAAGTGAAATCAGTAGACGGTTCGCCTTTAGTCTCTGGGCCAGTGACTCAGCAGACAATACCTTTGTTGTTGGAATGCAGTACAATACATAAGGAAGTCCTCAGTTTTGACGTCATCGCAGCTCCACAGTTTGGCTTCATCCTGGGGCTCACTTAGTTGAGGCTCCACAATCCATCCGTCGACTAGAATTCCGGCACAGTCCAGTTCAACTCCAGTTATTGTCAAACACACTGTCAAATAACCCCACCAAAGCCTTTGACCCATTACGTGAGAAACAGTGTGGTCGCAGGTTTGCCAGCAGAGTACGAGGGGTACAGGGATGTTTTTAGCAAGGCAGCAGCCGAAACCTTGCCCCCGCACCGGCCCTTTGATTGCCGGATTGACCTTGAAGCAGGTGCTGTGCTACCCTGCAGTCGGATATACGCCCTCACCGAAGCCGAAAACAGGTATTTGAAAGACTATATATAATCCAACTTGGCCAATGGTTTCATCAGGCACTCCACATCCCCGGTTTCTTCCCCCCTATTCTTTGTCGCCAAAAAGACCGGAGACCTAAGAACTTGCATAGACTACAGGGCAATAAACAAAATAACCATCAAGAATCATTACCTATTTCCCCTGATACCTGTGCTGTTGGACCAGGTACGTGGATCTACCGTTTATACCAAATTGGTCCTCAGGGGGGCCTACCATCTAGTGAGAGTTCGCAAAGGGGATGAATGGAAGACAGCCTTTCGGACCAAGTTTGGCCTCTATGAATATCAGGTCATGCCGTTTGGGTTGTGCAATGCTCCAGCAGCATTCGCATGCCGCGCCCGTGGGGAGCCGCTCGCAATCCTGACCGGCGTCCTGGAAAGACGTGTTCACAGGAGCTCCAGAGGCAAGCTTACGCGGGGCGATCCCGCCCGACGCCTGCAAACCCCAGGCCCCGCGTACAAGTTTGAGATAAGTACAAATACTTACCTTGCGCATCTCGCCAGTAATACCCGAGGGGGGGCCACGCAGTAGAAGCGGCTCAGAAACCCACCAGCCCACAGCGAGCCGGGAGCGCAAAACTCTTGAAGGGAACGCTAAGAGTTATAACGTCCCTAACCACGCATGAGACTCGAACTGCATGTTTTAATGTGATCAAAAGTATAGTCGCATGACTCCGGAGCGGCGATTCTCGCCGTGTAGAGTACCCAAAAGCCACTAACCAATCACGCGCACAGCGCGCACTGGTATTGACTCTAATTTTGCTCTTGCAGAGAGACTGGAAATCCTGGAGAAAGTTTGTGGCCAATCAACACGAAAAGGCCAGAAAAGCCGTGGACTCAGGCAGAAACCGAAGCTAAGTACATTATTGCTTTGGGGCAATTCCCATTGGTGCTTCATGAAGTGAATGCAGGTTTGGGTGGGAAGTTGGGTAATTGCTATAGATGCTGCATGAAGTAATGCAGGTTGGGAATACTGCATGCTGCAATGTGGGGGCTTATCTAAGCTGCACCTAAGTTAATGTATGTTTACATGTGATGTCCTGGTGAGGGGCTCCAGTACAAAAGCCTGAGGTGAATTCAAGCATTCAGTGAAGGAGGGAGTGGTGAGAGCAGGAGTGCATGGGCGGCGAATTCATGGAACAGGAACCGAGGAGCATGTGACCCTGACATTCCCCCTTCCCATCCAGAACCTTTACCTAAACCCCTTTCCGGTGTTCCTAACTTCCTCTCCTATCCAACCAACGGACCCTAACCTTCTTTCCCCGAAGGGTCAAGGTTGCCTGTGCTGTCTATCTCCGGGTACTGCGACCTAACGGGGAGGGAGGCGTTTTAGCTGCGTTTGTGCTGCCTCTGCGCCTGGAAGAAGCAAGCTCTGACAATCTCTCTCTCCACTTGTGGTGTTCCCCAGCAGTCTAACCTCTCTCTCTCCCTGGCTCTTCAACCACTACCTGGTACCTCTTGCCCACTGCATCGCTACTTTCTGCTCCAATTTTCAATGTTATGCGGATGACACCAAGCTCTCTTTCAGGCTCCCCTCAGCAACCTCTGCTTCTTCTCTCATACCAGACTGTCTGTTCCCAATTCAGGAATGGTGTGCCACCAATGATCTCAGCGAGATCCTCCTCATTGGGACATCAGCCCCCTCCTTTCCTTGCTCTCTCTGGCTGCCCACTCTGGGCCCTTTTCCTGCTCTTTCTTGTGAGGCTAAGAACATTGGTGTCATCTTTGACACCACCCTCTCCTTCTCTCCTCACATGTCTGATGTCTCTAAGAAGTCAAACTATCAGCTGCACCTCCTCAGAGGTATTCTTCCTTTACTCACTTCCCCGAGAAGCTCACTGTCTCCAGAGCTCTTGTCCTCTTTAGGCTGGACTATTGCAACAGCCTCTTTCTAAATCTTTCTGCCTCTACTCTTCAACCTTTACAACTTATCCAGAACAGGACTGCAAGACTTTTCCTGGGCCTCAAGCCCAGGGATCATATCTCTCCAGTTCTGAAATCTTTTCACTGGCTCCCCGTGGCTGCAAGCATCAGGTTCAAGACGCTCTGCATCGTCCACAAGGCTTTCTGGTGGCTGGGACCGCTCTGCCTCCAACTTTCTCTTACAAAACATCTTCCTTCTCGATCTCTCTGCTCATTCACCTCCAAGTATCTGAGGGTCAGACGCTTATCCAAGCAGAGAGTTGGGGCAGATCTATCTCCTCGGCTGGGGTCTCCCCCTGGAACAGCCTCCCTGCCTCTCACAAACTTGAGCAGAACCACCTCCGGTTCCGGAACCAACTCAAGACCTTCCTTTTCGCTTCTCCCTTCTCTCTTCCTATCATCTGCTGATGCACATGACTACTCTGTGCACTGGTCACTTGGTCACCTTCTGAACCTAGGCCCAGGCTCCTTCATGCCCAGTTTCCCTCGCACTGCCTCCGGGCTCCCCAGCACTTAAGGGTCTGTTCTGCAACCCTACAGTCCCTTCTCTCTGCACTTATGAGCCACCTGCTGGCTGAAGTTGTGAGTTAACTGCACTTCGCCCTTCCCCTCCCCCTGGCACTTATTTCCTTACCTCTTCCCTGCACTTGCGCAATCTTAATGACACAAGGCCTAGTAAGATTGTTATTTGGTCCTCCCTTTGTTTCCCCCTCCTTCTTTTGTCGCGCCTAGAAACAATTGTGTACAGGCGCGTTACAAATGCCACATCATGTCATATATCATATAATGTATCTAGTTTTCATCTCATTCTAGTTTGATACGTCTTTTCAAAATATCCATCTCTAATGTTTTATTTATTTGAACATTTCTATAGCGCACAAAACCCAGAGGTATCTAGGCGCTGTTTGACTCCCTGCTGAGTTCTAATTTATGTAGATGCATGTATATATATTTTTGTATGGGTTCATTTATCACTCATTAAGTGTCTAACTTCTGGTAGGGCTTGTGTACCTTTGGTAGGAAATAAATGGTGGACATCTTTTGATGTTTAATTGTCAAATTTGGTCTTTTATCTTCTGATAATGAGCGCATTTTAAACCATTTAGTTAATAAAGGGCTCACCCTCATTGAAGATTTCACCTTTCGGGTTACCATTGTGTTTTTAAAAGCATTTAGGTGTATTCAAGTATCCCAAGATTATACAGTTTTAATGAAAGAGGCAGATATAGATGGCAACACCACAATTTGAAATAAACATGACTACATTACACAGGAAATGGAACACTTGAGGACACTTGAATGCCATGAAAAACAAGATCGTAATCTCCCTTGAAATAGTCAAGTAACCTATGGGAAATTCATATTTATGATCATTTCTATCATAGTTTCCAGACAATGCTAGCTCCATGGCAGTGCACACCAGTGCCTTTCCAAGGCCCCCCATGTTGCTTACCTATGTGGTGTCGTTCTCCTGGAGCCCAGGTGCATAGTGTCTTTGCAGACTTTGTTTTGGTCATGCTGGCAGCTTGGCAATTGAGTCTTGCAGAGTTTGGGGCAGCCCAGGGCCTTCCAATGAAACTCCATTACAGAACACATTGCATCCCTCCACCTTTAAGATATCTACCCCGAGTCTCTGGCTGGGCACACAGCGCCTAGTCAAATGATACCTGCCTAAAGACGACATTTTGTTTTCCTCTTCCAATATAGCAGCCCCAGCATTTTGAGTTCTTCCAACTAGCCCCACATTCAGCACAGTATTCCTGACTTCTATTTGAGACACTGATGTTCTTTGATGCTGGTGCTCCAGTTAGTTTGTCCCTCTCATGTTTCCTTGTTTCTCCTGCCTGCCTTCTAGATCCTCTATTCGCATTGCATGACTTCTCTTGTTCCTTGCCTCCTGTTTATTTCTTATCTCCATGAATAAGATCATCTGGAATCTACCACTGCAGTACTTTTCTCATCCCCATTTTCATTGATCAGTGGTTCGTTTTAATTTTGCGGCAAGTACTGTCGGCTGCTCGGCGGGTCATTCTACATCTCTCCTGATCCAACAGCTGATCCTGAACCATCACAAATCAACTGAACCACCCTTATTGGCCACGCCCCTTTACTGACGCGCCTTCATAACCGCGTCCTCACGCGCACCAGCGCGCGCGCACCACGGCAAGTACCCGCAAATACTGTCGGCGGGTCATTCTGCATCTCTCCTGAGCCAACAACTGATCCTGAACCGTCACGAATCAACTGAACCACCCTTATTGGGTACGGAACTCTGGACTTTCCCTTGGGCTCAAGCTTTCTAATTCACTTAAACAACGTTTATAACGTTTATTCTGCGTTTATATAATGCTAATTACCTTATTTTTGTATTTTTCCCTTTAGCCACGCCCCTTTGCTGAAGCGCCTTCATAACTGCGTCCTCGTGCGCACCAGCGCGCGCACCACGGCAAGTACCCGCAAGTACTGTTGGCTGTCCGCTGTGCCGCTGTGTAGCTGTGTGGCTCGGCTACTCTGTGGCATGCTGAGATCATCAGCTTCTCTATCAGCCGAGTATCGATCAATCTCTTTTGCCGCTTTTCCTTTTTTCTTAAAGAAGAAGCAGAGTTTTGCCTGCCGTGACTCCAATTAGATTCACTCTCTCTCAGTCCTGCTTTTCTTTTGATACCCTCGTGTTGTCCTTAACCTAATCCAGACTGCCTGGAATCTAAAAGGCAGCCGCAAGTTTCCATTTGCAGATTCACTCTCTCTCAGTCCTGCTTTTCTTTTGATGCCCCCATGTTGTCTTTAAACCTGTATTCTCTGTGCCTGAGAATGTTATTCCTCCTGAATCTGATCAAAACCTCGAAACAGAGGATCCAATTTGTGCTGAACCTGATCCAAACTCCATACCTCCTACTGAAAAAAGCCCCGTTTTTGAGATTTTCAATCAACCTCTCAACAAAAGACGAAAGCGAAAAAGAAATAACAAGACTAAAACTTCTCAAACCTCTAACAATGCAGCTGAACTTTCGCCTGAAAACTCCAAAACAAAAAAATCAAAAAATCAAAACCTAACAAAAAAAAAAAATTAGCTGCATCTAAAACTAAAAGTTTTGTAGCAAATATAACCTTGCCTCCTCAGCAAGATCCACCATCAGCTGTCCCCCATGCGGTGGATGCCGATAACGTTCTCCCGGAAATTCTCATCCCGGGTCCGGGCTTTCCCTCGTCTTGTGTGCCGCCACTCAAAGGTAAGGTTTATGTTCCTGCAGAGGATGCTCCTCATATTGATTTGTCTAATGAAGATCTCATGAATTTATCAGTTTATTCGAACAATGACATCTCCATTGTAGAATCTGTACATCAAATCCTGCACCAAAACCAAGCCCGATCACCATCACAGAACCCAACCTTCTGTGTCGTCCTAGATCACGACACAAACCCGTTTACTACCTTGGAGCAAAAGAGAAAAAAATATGGTGAAAAAAGCGTCCTTCTCCAAGACTCTCCTCAAAGATCTGCTGGTCTAATCGAAACGGCCAAATCTAACCATGTAATATCACCTGAGAATTCAAATCCTGAATTTACCCTTTTTTACCAGTTGATGAAGAGTCAACCCCTACTATCTCTAATGACAAAGAAATCAACCCCGAGGAAGTGTGGTTACCAAGAGTACTTTCAAATGAAACCTTGAGGCTTACCATGATTGACAGATTATATTCCGACCCTTCCCCAAACAGGGTAACTTTACTAACAATCTTTCACTCAACTATGCAACTGAAACACATCAAATCATCAGACATCCTCAGTGTCTCTTACCCCATTCCAGCCCATCAGGACATTGTAGAAATCCAAATACCCTTGCTAATTGTGAAAAACTACGTATGGGATCAAAGACAATTACTTTTGAAAAAAGGTCTCCTACTTGAACCTATGCCTGCTCCGATAACCAATTTGGACGGACATCAAATGCCTGAGTCTAAAGAACAATCCGAAGCTCAGTCTGCCTCAAAACCCTTGTGCAGCAACTGTAATACAAACTCAAAAAACCCACCTCCACCACAACAATCAAAATGGTCATGGCTTTCCGAAGCCAGATCCCTTGAAAACGAGAAATGCTAGCCACGCATTGTTCTAAAACATCAATGCATGATTTCCTGGAACACCAGTGGCTTCTCACATTTACTCAACTCTAAATCACAGACATTAAATAAATATGATCTAGTCTTACTACAAGAGACGTGGATGACACGGACACCTGTGTGGCCTGACCATCACCTATTATCAATCACTGCATCTAAACCAGCTAAGGGCAGACCAGCCGCGGGACTTCTTGTAGCAGCAAGATTAGACTCCCAGTTACTGATCAACCCGTGGAAGAGTCCAGATTCTGGAATCCAGCCAGTTCTAATTACAACATTTAACAAAGATCACCCATTCTTTCCTAAGACAATAATTATAAATGTTTACTGGAATCCAGCCTCTATAACCTCAGAAGAATTTGTTGCCAACATTGAGACAATACTCGATCAGACCCTTTTGGAGCCAGACATCGCCAACATAATAATTGCTGGTGATTTCAACATGAAGCTGCTAAATTCTACTGACCATCAATCTAATTCGAGATCAGCAGCCTGGTTATCATTAATGAAAGTTAGAAATTTCTCAATGATAAATGGCACCTTTCCTAATGATGTACCTCCCAGACCAACTTGGACTAGAGGCAATTCCAAGTCAACTCTAGATTATGTTTTTATATCTAATGAATCAACGAAATCAATATCAAACTTCCAAATTATCCCAACCACAGCTAGTGATCATCATCTAGTAGAACTATCATGGAGACCCCACAGCAAACAAATCTTTGAGTACTATAAAGGCTTAGTCCAAACAAACAACGCAAATAGGCGCATTAGGTGGACCCCTTTTGTATCAACTATTTCCAACATCTGTTACACCAAAATCAGGATGCTGTAGATGATATCTACTATAATGACTCAATTAAAATCATTATTCAATCAACAACACAACAGAGGAATTCAAGTTTTGTACATAAACACAAATGGAATCCGGACATAGACGATCTCAAAAGAAAATTACGGCGCGAGATAAGACTGCTACCTCTACTTAATAACCAAAATCTGAAACAAAAATTAAAAAATAAATCCAAGAATCAAATTAGGCAAATAAGAGCATCAATAAAACAGAATAATGCTGAAACAATGTTATATGCCCTACTATCTAAGAAGTCGGGAGAAATATGGAAAGTAATAAAAAGAACAGAACCATCAGCTCAGAAATCTATGATCTTAAATAGCATCAATCAATTGACATGGACTAAACACTATGAAAAACTTTTCCTCAATCCAGAGGACGACTCTGCTCCTATGAAATGCGCTAGCTTGGATGTCGAAGGTCTGGATTTCGACACCCTAGATATAATTATAATAATTAAGAAACTGAGTAACTCACGAGCTCCCGGTCCTGATATGATAACTAATGCAATCCTAAAGCAAAATCCGGAAGCCTGGGCAGAGGTCTTATACTTTATCTTTAAAAACATTCTAAAAGAAAATAAATTTCCCCCATCATGGCAGGAAGCAATTACAATCCCAATAGGCCTTCAGAGGAAATTAACCGCCCTTTCTAATTATGCTGAAGTAAATAAACTTGAAATCAACACCAAAAAAACTAAAATTTTTGTTTTCCACTCAGCCAACACAACAAAAAGAAAAAAATATTTTGCGACTATATTTGGTCCATTATGAAATATCTTCTTGAGAAAATAAACCAATACAAATATCTAGGAGTAACTCAGATGCAGCTGACAAACCATACAAAGAAGAACTCTCTAACAAAATGAAACTATTGGCAATTCAAGCAAAAGCCCTTCAAAGGAAGTTCGGTCAGTTTTCTTTGATCCCAGCTGGTATGTTTTACCTTCAAAAAGCTGTTCCTATAGTTACCTATGGGTGTCAGACCAAAACCATGGCCAAACAAGTAAATTGGGACCTCCTGGAGGGTATATTTTGGAAGGCAATTCTGCCGGTTCCCATTAGTTCTCCTATAGCCATCATTTGCTATGAACTAGGGCTGTCCTCTTTGTCCGTAACTGTCTCGTGGTTAATGATATCACTATATCGAAAGGCGCTCCTCGCCAATGACTTGTCCAAAAATGCATTTCCAGCTGTTAAAGAAATGATTGAATCTGTAAATAATAATTCATTAACAATATGGTCACGTCAATGTAAGAAACTCCTCTTTGATGCAGATATTTCCCTTAATGATCTTTTTGAATTTCCAGCCAAAGCCAAACTCAAACTGTTTAGACATGATTGGATTAACACAAGTGAAAAGTGTCAGGGTTATTGAGCTTTTAAAGCAGGACCCTTCATGGTCAAACCACTGAATGACATTCCGAAATATATATGCACATTTCCTGATAGATCTTATGCTGACTCCTTTCTACGCTTTACACTTAATCTACTTTTAACAAGAATCAAACTTGCACAATACTCAAAAGAAATAACGATAAGCTCTATCCGTAGATTTTGCAATATACCTAAATTTAATTAATCTTCTTTTCATTTAATTTCGGAATGTCCTTCCCTAATTGACCTAAGAATAAAACATTTTTTCAAAATGTTTTAAGAACAGAGCATTGTTGACTAAAGACCAGCTCTGGAATGAGGTTTTTAATACATCAAAGGTCTCATTAATCATAGCCACTGTACACTTCCTTAATGAACTGAATCTGGAGAAAACTCGGTAATTACTCACATAAATGTAATCCATCTTGTGACCTCATCTATATTGTCTCTATTTTAGAAACTTAACTGTGGTTTAAGCCTGCTCTTAATGCTCTACTCTCGTTTTATAATGACCTTGGTTTTTAATGATATTTTATTCTGTCGTTTTTCTTTTACTGTTTTAACTATTAGATTGAATACATGTTGTTACAGATATGCGATATTGAAAAAGTTGATCTTTCAACTAAAAAAATTTCAATTAAAAATATATATATATATTGTTTTAATTCAACAGTATATTTATAAAAACCGCAATTCTCAATCACGTATTCATCACACAATGTACAACAATATCAATCATATCTTCCTCACGTACAGGACACAGCATTCTTTAAATAGTATCTCACTGCACAATAGATAATGTCTTGCTCAGCAAGGAAGCTACACATTAATGTGAAAAGTGATGGGGCAGGTTCTAGGATTTTCTTGGCATGTGTTTATTTGCCTGTGGCGCATTGACTGGTCATGTGGGTAAGACTGCTGCCTCCTCAGATCAGGGTGCTAAATGGATATTGTCAAGCAGCCGCTCTCAGCCTATAATGTAAAGGCTAAGGCATCATCTATCTTTTGGGCTGAGATATGTAACACGCATCACATCACTGTAGTGTATCACCAGCTATCGTATATAACAGGATATTATGAGGAAAACACTTTCCTATGCCATCTGTTGGATGTCCCCAGGGGTATGCCTATGGAGACCTTTAGTACTGCACTGTAAATTGGGGAAATTCATTCATGATGAGGAGATGATCTGGCTGTTACTCTTCTGGGTTTCACTTGTGACTGGTGCTATCACATGACCTTTATCACCAGGCTTTGTTTTATGACCTGGCATCAGAGGGAGCAAATGGAATCACATCAAGCGGACTGCCTTTTTTAGTAGTAGTAAAGATTTATTTTGGAAAAGTAACATTCCCCCAAAAAGCAACAATATCATTACAAGATTAAAAAAAATAATGAAACATACAATCAATCAATATTACGAAGGAAATAATCCAAAACAAAGTTCACAATAACTCCATAGACACAATGTAAACATAGTAAAGCACTAGTACAGAATGACTAAAAATGAGGTACACTCCCCAGAAGATGTACACTGCTCAAAATAACAAGCCCCATACGTCCCAATACAATGTTAGTGCCGAATTTTCTGTTTATTTTAGCATATTTTCTAAACTTTTAGCCAATTAACCATTCAAAATAGTAACTTAGTCTGACTACCATTTGCTCTAGCAGAAAGTAACTACTGCTTCTTATTCCTTAAAATCTAAGCAAAGGAAAAATAGTAGACATCAAGAACCACATCTCCGTCGTTAGTAGATCTGCACAAAATCAAAGCATCCTTGATTGTGCGATTACCAGACTCTCTCAAACTCAGGAGCAATCAAACTCTTCTTGGGTTTTCATACAATGGGCAAAAAAAGCAAGCACAACGTTTCCCTAGGCCGAGGAGGACCAATCTTAATTTAACGTACATCATTTGCTCCCAGTGATCATTAATAAGATCAATATAGTATTCAAAGCTGGGCTGATCTTTTGTCTCCAAGTACTACAAAGGTAAACTGTACAGAGAACACATTTCAGTCAATTGCTTCATAGACCATGTTCGAACGACTGATTTTACTCTTCATTTAACACATGAACTACACAAGGTTCCGTTTTCCAATCTTCAGTGAACGTTTAGCTGTCAATGGGTGCCTTAGCCACTTAGCCCAGTAGTGAAAAGATTCCCTCAGAGTACTCAAAATATCCTCGAGGGCATTTCTGTATTCCAAAAGATCTGGAGACATAAAATAGCAACACCCGCTTATGAATAAAAAATTTCACCCACTGGTAGCCAAATTCAAACGTAATTGCATTAGTATGCACATATTGGAAGGCCCAAAAGCCCTTTCTAAATCCTTTCTACTAGTTATATGCTAGTAGCATCCGCAGGCCCGTTTGTTACATGAGTAGATAGACATGCTATACATTTTGATTGCACTTTCTTCTAGTCATGTGTGGATCTACCTGCATAGCACTTTGTTTAGTGCTATTGCACTTTAATTAGCATTAGTAACACATTACATGCACTGTTGCACTTTATATATGGCAAATGGATATGTCTGTGATGCAACATTCGTATTAGGTCTATATTACTCAATGCCTAGTCCATTGCCTAGAATGTCCCTCTCAAGCTTTTACGCTTTAGGTGTTGCCAAGAGAATGTCCCCATTGACTTTCAATAAAGAATCTCAAAGGGAGTTGGGGCAATAGTTACAAGGGTGGTTTCTATCTGCCTTCTTGAAAATTGGGAATGGATCCCTTCCAAGTCTTGTGAAGGTCAGAGCTCCTGTTCTTGAGAAGAAAGAGCCAACTTAGAAACACTTCACAAACGACTGGTTGTGTCCTGAAAAGCGCTATTGGTTCAAAGTCTGACACCAGAGCTTTATCTAACTTCTGTGAAATTAGAAACACTGCTTCCTCTTTCATTATGCAGACCGCAGGGTCACTAAGTCTCTTCAAAATACTGTCTACTTCTTAACGGCTAAAATCGTATACAAATTCCTCCTTGTAGAGACATCTAGAATGAATGACGCAGCTGTCTTCACTTGCATGTATGCAGATGTTTCTATCCTGTGTTGGACCATCGATTGCAATGTGCCAGAATTATTCCTGCACCTAGTACTAACTGATTTGTTATTTGTGTCCCAATTAAGGGCCTGCGGTTACTGTTTTTTGCTTTTCAGTTTCTTACACTGGTTGCTTAATTATCTTCATGAAAGCTGCTTTGTGATATTGGACATTTGTAAGCGGGACCACTTCTCAGAGGCCAGGTAGCTGCCTTCTGGGTCCCGGTAAAAGATGAGAATCAACTCGAAGATTGTGTCCATCACCCACTGTTGTCTCTCAAACGATGCCCCGCAAAATCTGGCTGATAAAATAAGGAAGCCCGCCTCAACTCGGCCCACAAGATCACTCTACAAACACTGCCTCGTTATGGCGCGGTTCAACTGCACAAGATCGGGGGATAGGGGTCCAGCTTCCCAGCCCGGGCACCTGCTCTCTGGAACAAACTCCCACCCCACCTTCAATAGGAACCGTCCTACAACATCTTCAGAAAACACCTTAAGACATACCTTTTCAACTGACAATGTCGCTCCCCTCACTCTCCCTCCCCCCTCCTCACCCTTCTCTGTCTTCATTTGGACTTTGTAACTAGCACCCAGATGCCCATGGGCTCTGTGCACTGTAAACAAATGTACAAATACATAAAATAAATAAATCTACATTCTTTGTCAAACCATGTTTTAACTTGGGGCATTGTATTTCTTCTTCAGACTCGTTTTGCTTGTGAATATATTCATTGGATGTACTTGGGTACCTTATACAAGATTTGGACGTCTTTGTCCTGTTTTAAACTTTAACCATCTGTTAGGGTGGGAAGGCCCTGCAGAAATAAATAGAACGCACACCGATGGAACATACGTTTTGCTTTATTCATAAACTATTCAGAACTAATTAACTCCCCCTCCCTCCTCACACGTCACGTAATGTCATGCGGCAGCCTTGGAGATTGTGGCAACAATGGAAAATGCATTGGAAACACTGCTGGAAGTGATACGAGGCTAGCACAACAGTAAGCAGCTAACGCAGTCTAGTCTCCTACAATCATGGCCGCGGCATCACACAGCGTTTCCATAACTACCAGCTGTGCTTCCTGTTCAGTGCATCGTATCTCGTTTTACATGGTACACCGCTGCTGCACCCCTCGCAGTTTTGTTCTACTTTGCAGCCTTCTGCAGATACTTCAGTCCTCTTTGTCCTTGCCCCCTCTTGGGCACTGTTAGATCTCTAAGCTTACCTTGGTTCTGTTTCCTCTCTTGCGATTCATCCGAGTTTTTGGCTCGGCTGGTACCTCCCCTTTACTGGTACGCCTTACCTGTACTTTCATCAGCTTGCCGCTGTTCTGTGTTCCGCCTTTGTTTACTATTTCCTTATCTGACTGTTCCGCTCTCCGGGTCTTTCCTTTCTTGGTCTGTTCTGTGCCTCTGCACTCGCTGTAGCCGCTCTGGCATTCTGATTTTCCTTTTCTCCCCGTACAATTGTTCAGGCTTTATCTCTTATTTTCTTTCGGATATTCTTCTCGTTCTATCTGCTGTATTGTCACTCACGCTCAGTGGGTGTACTATTGAAATACCGCCAGCTTTCTACGGATCAGAGATTTACATCATCCTTTGGAAAATCCTACTTTGGACATTGCAAGCAATATCCTCAAGTTTCAGCGGATACAAGAATACTGCAGGGTTTTTTGGTGCCCAGAAGCTTTTTCCCTGCTCCTTGAGGCTGGCTCCCGGGGGTTCCCTTTGATCAGGAATTCATATCCTGTCAAGGTGGCCTCTGGTGGAGCTCGTCCTTACCTGCACATAAGAAGAAGAAGTTCACAAAGGAAAGGAAAGGAGAATACAGAGAAGAGACACATCGGAGACCCAGTCTTACTCCTCGGAGGATAGAGGTGAGGGGGAGTCAGGGGAGGGTTGCCCACTAGAATGTAGGGCTGACACATAACCACATGACCCGCTTCACACGGGCTTCTCTGTCTCTTAAAAAGACACTGACACCAGTAACAACACCCCCAGAGAAATATCCTTGCGTGCCATCAGCACTCTTCAACTAACCTTGAAGGCTTCTTGATGGTTTTTTGCGGCCGACCAATGAACCTCTCGCCGAGGCTTCTCTCTGGGCTGTTGGTCTGCTCTGTCAGGTGTTGCGCCAAGGGCTTGGGTGGAATCCACGGACTGGCTCTGGGTCCGGCTCGGGAGGCGCAGGCCTCTCTTCATCATCTCTGATGGCCCGCTTAAACAGCAAGCTATTTCGTGTTATATCTTTCTCTGCATTCCGAGCGGTTATCATTGTACCTTTAACAGCTGTGACTTGGAGAGGTTGTGGGACAAATTGTGAGTCGGTCTTTCTGCTGGTGGTTTTTGAACTCACACTTCATCTCCTACATGGAATTCTTTCAGTCGTGCTCCTCTCCTTTCATCTGTCTCCACTCTGGTATTTTCCTTCCGCTTAGCATCCCTCCTTATGACTTCCTGATCCGCTTTTGGGTGTCTGATAATTCGGGTGCGAACTTGATACTTCATCATTAATTCTGCCAGGGTCTTGTTTGTAGCTTCATGAGGTGTGTTGCAGTAGTCCCTTAGCATTCTAAAGAGCGCCTGATGACGATAGGCACTTTCAACGCGGGCTCTTTGGAGGGTCTTCTTGATTGAAGCCATAAATCTTTCCGCCATCCCATTGGCCTCAGGCCAGCATGGTGTAATTTTTTGATGACTGAACCCAATGTGCTTTCCAAAGACCCCAAACTCGTGGCCGCTGAAGGGTGGACCATTGTCAGATTTTATGGTGTCTGGGATTGCCCACTCGCTTGTCACTTCGTGGAAGATGGCTGCTACCTGGGCGAATGCAGTGGATGTTGCCCTCTTCACAATTGGGAATCTCGAGTGTTCATCTAGTAATACATACTCGCCAGCTTTGAGGGGTCCGTAGAAGTCCACAGCGACTCTCTCCCAGGGGTTTTCTGGGATCTGCGTTGGCTGGCGTGGGATCAGAGGTTTGGGCCTGGCTGTGCATTGGCATGCTACACAGTTCTTTACCCACCGGTCCACCATTGCATCCAGGAACGGGAACCAGACATGGCATCTGAGCGCTTGGTGTTGTCCGCCCCCCGGAGGCCTTCATGGGCTGTGTTGATGACCTCAGAGCGGAGGGTCGCTGGGATGACCAGTCAGCATCCTCTTAGGAGCAGTTTCTTGTCCTGCACGGCTATCTCCATGTGTATCGTAGCTAACCTTTCCATTTAATTTTTACATGCCCCCAGGTGTCTGAGCACAGCTCGACTGTAGTCTTTCCATCTATTGTTCTCAGTGAGGCTTATTGCCAATATCATCGAGGGGTCCACAGCCGACGCTGCTGCCACAAGTGAGGCTGCCGGTCTCAAGTGAGATGGCTGAAGGGAGCGCATTAGATGTACCGTAGCAGATGTATTCGGTGTCCCCCGGTCTGAGCATGGGTTTTCCAGCTGGATGCCTTGACAAGTAGTCAGCCGGGTTGTTCTTGCCCCCGATCCGGTGAATGATTTCAAAGTCATATTCTTGGAGCCTGATGCCCAACTTTCAATCCTGGGGGGCATTTTCGTTCTGGGTTTCCCGAATAGTGACAGCAGAGCTTGGTAGTCTGTAATAAGTGTGAACTTTTTGCCTATTACGAAGTTGTGGAAGTGTTTACAACGCCCACACAGCTGCCAAGCTTTCTTACTCGGTCTGCGAGCATGCTGATTCCGGTGGGGCCAGCGCTCTGCTGGCATATGCCACAATGTGTCTCGGATGGACGTCTGTCCCGCTGGTTTGTGCCAGTATACCCCCCAGCCCCACTGGGCTTGCGTCCACCACAATCTTTGTGTGCCATTCTGGGTTCAAATAGGCGAGTGTCCTGGCTTCAGCTAGGGCCTGTTTGACGATGTCAAATGCTGTTTGGCATTCAGTTAACCATGAGAAGGGGACATCCTTCTGTAACAGATGCTGTAATAGCTTTGTAGCGCAGAATGTATCTGGCACAGTAAGAATGACCACACGTCGGCTGGTTGACCTGGTTCTTGAAGGTTGTATATGGTGGAGACTTTGTCAGGGTACGGTGTCATACCTTCAGCGGAGAAGATGTAACCGAAGAATTTGAGTTTGGTTTTACAAAAACTGCACTCTTCTATGTTGAGGGGCAGCCCTGCGCCTTGAACAGTGGCACAGGTTGCCCTTAGGGCTGTGTCATGTCCTTCTCGTGACTTCCCGAATACGAGAATATCGTCGCTGTAGTTGAGCGTCCCTTTTATCGGTCTGATAATTTGCCTGATGGCTTCATGGAAGTTTTCAGCCACTGACGATATGCCAAAGTTTAGGCGTTTGTATTGAAAGAGTCCATCATGGGTGGGAAAGGTGGTAACGCCTCTCGATTCAGGGTGGAGTTCTAACTGATGGTACCCCTGGTTGAGGTCAAGTTTGGAAAAGAGGACGGCTTTGTTAAGTTTTGGATGGTGGTATTGACCATCCTCATCTCCACACAGAGTCTCAGGTGACCCCTTCCTTAGGCACAATGACGAGTGGTGAGACCCATGGGGTCAGGCCTGAGGCAGGCTCGATGATGTCGTCCTTTAGAAGTTGGTTAAGCTCATTTGACACGGCTTCCTGAAGATGAAATCCAACTCTCCTTGGGTGTTGAGGGACTGGGTGGACGGAGAGAATGATATGTAGTTTGACGGGAGGTCCTTTCATTTTGCCTAGTCCTTTGCTTAGCAGCGGGAACTCGTTTAGTATGTTAAAGACAAGGAGGCGAGCATTATGCTTTTACTTCTTTAATTACTGCTCCCACAGCAATTCAACAAAACTTGGTTTTTAAACTTGGTAACACTGTTTTACGCTTCCATGCTCTGGAAGCTTCTGTAAACATAGGGGTAACATAGTTTTCAAAAAATAGCATAAAAAATGATATCAAATCGTTTTGAACTACTAATGTCCACAATCCTCTGTGCCTCTGTAGTCCTGGACCAGTCCCTTTGCCTAATGAGGGCTCACCCCTGTCCATAAGAAGGGCTCCGACTGCTCTCCAATCCTCTTTCTTTGGCTAGCGACCAATGTTCTTAACTCAAAAAACCACAGTCAACATAACTAACAACTATGGGAATGCAGTCTTTCCTTCCGCCGAACTTTGGCGTAAGCTGTTGCAGTAGAACTTTCCCCCAAGAACTCCAAAATGCGGGAACACTGAAGACTTATTCATGTCTGCTTCTGGTCTTCCCCTGCAATTAATGGAAGTCGAGAACGTAAGGGTGGGTCTTTGCTCAACACAATACAACAGTACGGTTCATGCTTTGTCATGACCCACGAGGGTGGGATATAATGCTCGCCTCCTTGTCTTTAATAGAATCAAGACTGCCTGAGCTGTCAAGCCTGGACAATCTTCATTCTATGACAAGACGGAGGCTAGCATTATGCTTGTTCAAAGTCATTAATAACTCTATGAGCAATCTGTGAGACAGGTTTAAAATAGAAAGTCTTAAAGGTACGTTCATTAGACCAATCAGCTGACTTCATAATGTCTTGCAAGGATACTCCTGACGCTAATGCGCTGGATGCCATTGTGCCTCTCGCGGAGTGCGCCCCAAACCGTGACAAGTCTATTCCTGCCCACTGCATCACTTCTCTAACCCATCTCGCTATGGTGGCTGTCGCTACTGCGTGAAAGGGCTTCCTACGCGCAATGAGTAACTGCGTCACACCTCTGGGCCTCAACGCTGCTGTAGCTGCTTCATAGTCCTTGATGCACTGCGCTACCCAAAGCTTAGCATTATCTGTGAAATAGGGATATGAAATAACTGCAGAGTCCGACTTTGTTCTATTCGCTATGGAGAAGGTCACGCCATCTGGGTAAAATATTTTTCTGTCTATTTCTAATGCCTTCACATCCGATACCCGTCTACATGCTATGAGACATAGGAGCATGGCTAGCTTCTCAGACAGTTGAGAGCGAGAAAGGTCTTTATTATCTGGCCAGGACACGAACAACTGAAACACTGAGCGTACGTTCCATAGTACCGAGTATTTAAGTTCCGGTGGTTTCTTTAGCTTCACTCCTTTCAAGAGTCTAATCACTGCTGGGTGCTCCCCTATCGGGTGACCCTCTACCTTGTCGTGACCTGCCGATATGGCTGATCTGTAAACTCCTAAAGTTCTGTAAGCGCAGCCTTCGCTAAACCTCAGTGCTAGAAAGTTCAACATGTGAACTAGAGGGGCTGAAACGGGATCCACACCGACGGTTGTGCAGTACGACAACCATCGATCCCAAGCGGAACCGTAGCTCCTAATGGTGGAAGGCGCCCATGAACTTCTAATACAGTCCGCAGCGAGCTGCGAAATGCCTGGCAACTCCCAGCGTCGCCCGAAACCCTGCACGCTAGCAAGGTCAGTGTACCCTCTGCTATGAGCGGGTGAGCGTGCCCGACTGGGCTCAGCAGGAGATCCGCTTCGTGGGGAATCACTCTCGGGAAATACGTAGAAAGTTCCATCACTACTGGAAACCACGGTTGGGACTTCCACAATGGGACTACGAGAACCAGCTCTGCTCAGTCTCTCCTTGTCTGTGCTAACACTTGCGTCAGCATGATAAATGGCGGGAAGGCGTATAGCACTCCTTCCGTCCACTTCTGGAGAAAGGCGTCTGTCCCCGCTGCTTCCGGGTCTATCCACCAGCTGTAAAACTTGGGCAACTGTGCATAGAGCCTGGAGGCGAACAGGTCCAGGTTCAATGGGCCCCAAGATGCTGGAGCTTCTTGAAAATGGAAGGGAGAAGCCTCCAATCGCTGGAGTCTACCAGATATCGAGAATTCCAGTCTGCTATCTCGTTCTGAGTGCCTGGTAAGTATTCTGCTGATACTGATATGTGCTGGCGCAGGCAATGATGCCAGAAATCCTTTGCTAACTCTGCTAACATTCTGGAAGATGTTCCCCCTAACTTGTTTATATAACGGACTACCGAAATATTGTCCATCTTGAGAAGGACACAGCAGTTCACTCAGTCCTTGGTGAATGCTTTCACTGCAAAAGAACCCGCTAATAACTCTAGGCAGTTTATGTGGAGCTTGAGCTCTTCTTGGGACCACTTTCCTCCTGTTTGGAGACTTCTGCAGCATGCCCCCCAGCCTGCTCTTCTGGCGTCTGATTCTGCTACTAACTCTGGGGAGTCCCCGAAAATCGCTCTGCCGTTCCAGGCTTCCATATTCTCTAACCACCACTGTAGCTCTGTCATGGCTTCCTGATCTAGCGAAACTAGCTGGTGGTAATTCAGCCCTTCCCAGAGGTGTTTGATCTTCAACCGCTGAAGGGCCCTGTAGTGCAAAGGGCCCGGAAAGATTGCCTGAATGGAAGCTGCAAGTAGACCCACTATACGGGCTAGATTGCGAAGCAAAATAACTTTCCTCGCTATAACCCCTCTGAGCTTCTTCCGAATCGCTCGCACTTTGTGAGCTGGTAATTCTAGGACTGCCTTCTTGGTATCTATCATAAATCCTAAGAACTCTATCCTCTGCACAGGGTGAAGATCTGACTTCTCGGAATTGATGATGAAACCGAGAGATGTCACTAGCGTGGATACCCATTCTGCTTGGACCCGCAGTTGTGCTGCGCTCTGACCTAGAATCAATATATCGTCTAGGTAGATGATAATCCTTATCCCTCGCTCGCGGATAGATGCTGCTACTGGGCGCATGAGCTTGGTGAAGGCCCACGGAGCGGAGGCCAGACCGAAGGGTAGGCAAGTGAAGCTCCACACCTCGGTGCCCCACAGGAAACGCAGATATCTCCGATACTGAACTGCTATCGGAACTGTGAGGTAGGCGTCCTTGAGATCCAGGCGGACTAGCCAATCCCCTTTCCCGAGAAGATCTCGAAGAAGATGGATACCCTCCATCTTGAAATGCCTGTAAACTACCCATTCGTTCAGGCTCTTCAAATTTATTACGGGCCTCACTTTCTCTCCCCTGCGCACTAGGAACATGTTGCTGATAAAGCCTGAATCCTGCAGTAGCTCTCTTTCTATTGCCCCTTTGGCGGCTAGGATCTGTAGCCCGCTGAAGAGCTGGGCCTTTTCGCTCTGCGGAACAGGGATACTCGCTTGGATGGGAGTACCTATGAACTCTAGATGCATACCAGATATTGTTTGTAGAACCCACGCATCGCTGGAGAGCTCGCGCCAAGCCTGCCCAAAGTCTGCCGTCCTGCCCCCTATTTTGTAGGGAATTGGCGTAATACTCACCGATAGGAGCACCTTGCTGCCTGAAAGCTCCTCTCCCCCTTCTGTTCCTAGGGAAACGGCTCCTTGTTGGGAAAAAATGTTCCTGCTGCCGAGATTCCCAGTATTGGGACCTTTGATTCTGAGGTCTTTTGTTGGAGTAGGAGCGACCGGACGCTCGACCTCTCTGGCGCCCGGTCCCGGAAAAAACACGGCTGGGGAAGATCCTTCTGATGGAGCTCTGTGCCTTCTCTAGGGCAGAGTAAGTCCCCACAAACTGATTCATTTCTTTAGCGAATGCGTCCCCGAACAACATTCCCTTCGCTCCTTCGCCTGCCTCGTACTGTGACTTGAACGGTACCCTTGGCTGAGTTCCCCCTGTACACACGCTCTCCTCACCTGAGCTTTCCGAGTCGATGGTATCTTGCAGGCCTTGACGTGCCAGGTAGTCTCTCTCCTTCTTCTGGTGCGTGGGCTTGTCACGGAGAGAAGCCACTGTGGCCGCTGGGTGAGAACAGCGGCTCAGTGACCTCCTTTCCGGAACGAAGCCAGAAAATACAGGGAAAAACCCGGAAGGGGAAAAAAACCCTGATAAGAGGTGTCAAGTCTTGTCTCAGAAGGCCAGTTGTTAACAGATGAAAGAAGAAAGCGAAGGATCTCCAACAATGAGGGTGTGGCCACAAAACGTCCAAGTCCAACGGCAGCAGTAGGCCTGAAGAGCAGGCGGAGAAGGCAGCAGCTGAAATGGCTGAGGTGGAGGTAGAAATCTTCCAAGAAAGCACTGCGGAGGAGCATGGGAGAAAACCACGCTGACTGGACTCAAAGAGCAAGGGAAGAAGAACGGGTGAGAGAAGAGAGAGAGAGAGAGAGAGAGAGAGAGAGAGAGAGAGAGACCGCCGGAGAAAAAGGCACAGGTAGCGCCGCCCAGGGAAGGCGGTGGAGAAGAGTAACCACGGGGAAAAAAAACCCCTGAGTAGTTCCAAAGCGAAGTGCAGAGGAAGAGCGAAGGACCCAGAGTCGAAAGGTAAACAACAGAGGGGGGTTGCAACGCAACGACCTGCCGGGAGGCGGGGATTTAAATACTCCCGGCAGCGTTGCGTCCCGCGTTTGGAGCTGCGGCTGCGAACACAGAAAAAGGACTAAAGTAACCTTCCTCTGCGTCCTCTCAAACTCCAACGCGGAAGACATCGCCAGTCACGGCGACGGCCGCGACTGCGAGCGACAGTATGCCCCCCTCTAGAGTGCAACCACCCAGGCTTACCCGGGTGCAAGCGATGAAACCTGGCCACCAGCTGAGGGGCATGTATTTGGGAAGCTGGCTCTCAGGAATCCTCCGATACCGGGTAGCCCTTCCAGGACAGGAGGTATTCCAACCGACCACGAAGGAATCTAGAATCACGAATGGCAGAAACTTCGTATTCATCCTGATCGGCAGCAGTGACAGGAAGATTCCGGTTGAGAGGCCGGCGATGTGGATCTGAATAGTAGGGTTTAAGAAGAGAGGTGTGAAAGACAGGGTGTATGCGTTTGAGAGATGGAGAGAGTTGTAGACGATAGGCAACAGGATTGACCTTAGAGAGAATGGGGAAAGGTCCCAAGAAACTGGAGACAGTTTAGAAGGTTTTGTCCATCTGGGAAGGAATCTGGTGGACAACCACACCTTGTCCCCAGGTTTCCATGAAGGGGCTTCCCTGCGATGTTTGTCGGCTTCAACCTTATTCCGCTGTCTACAATCCACCAAACTTAGCAATGCACTGTCCCTGGCCTCCTTGATATTTCTTAGCACCTCTTCCGCAGTTGGAGAGTTGGAGAAACTGGGCACCTCGGGCATTAAATAACGTGGGTGAACCCCGTAGGTACAAAAAAAAGGGGATACGCCTGTGGCAGTGTGCCTGGAGTTGTTGTAAGCAAATTCCGTAGTAGGGAGTAGAGAAACCCAATTATCTTGATGCTGGGAAATAAAGCATCGCAAGTACTGCTCCAAGGTTGCGTTGAGTCGCTCCGTTTGGCCGTTCGTCTGTGGGTGAAACCCAGAGGAAAGGGCCCTTTCCACTCCCAATCGAGTACATAAAGCCGTCCAGAATTTGGAAATGTACTGGCTTCCTCGATCGGATATTATCTTGTCGGGAGGCCATGAAGCTTGAAGATATCTCGGGCAAATGTTTCTGCCATCTTGGTGGCAGAAGGGAGTCCTGGAAGAGGAGAGAAATGTGCTAGCTTGCTTAGAGAGTCCACTGTAACCATGATACATGTGCATGACTCAGAATCAGGAAGTTCCACTATGAAGTCCGTGGAGATGAGTCCCCACGGGCGAGTCAGCATCTCCACTTGGGTGAGAAGTCCTAGGGGCTTCCCCGAGGCATATTTGACTCTGGCACAAGTTGGGCAGGTCTTTACGTAGTTGAACACGTCTCTCCTGATGTTGGGCCAAAGAAACGACCTCGAGATAAGTTCCAACGTACCATTTCCACTTCTGTGTCCGCCTAGACGTGAGTCGTGACACCATTTAAGAACTTTCCGGCGCAGCGACCCTTCAGGGATATACCACCTCTTCTTGTAGAAGACCCAACCGTCCTTGATTTGGAAAGGGGAATCAGCGGAAAAAGAGATATGAGGAGCCTCTTGTGCAACCGCAGCCTTGACCTCCTGAAGGAAAGAACTCACCGTGGCTAGGATCCGATTTCTGTGGAACAATGGCTCAGACCTGACAGCTACCGTTTCCAAGTGGGAATCCTTGCGAGACAAAGCGTCAGCCAGATGATTGAGAGACCCAGGGATGTACGTGATCTGGAAGTCGTACTGCGAAAACAAGTAGGCCCATCTATCCTGCCTGGAGTTTGAACACTCCATGTCCTGTAAAGCCTTTAGGTTCTTATGGTCGGTGCGAATGAGGAACCGATGACGGGCACCCATGAGAAGGTGCCTCCATTCCTCACAAGCCAATTTCATCACCAACAATTCTTTCTCCAGAACTGAGTAGTTGAGTTGGCTGGGAGAAAGAGTCTTAGAGAGATAGGCGACAGGATGCTCCACCATGTTGAAGGACTGAAGCAACACCGCCCCGACAGCTATAGCGGAGGCGTCCGTCTCCAGAATAAATGGAAGAGTTTGGTTGGGATGCTGCAGAATCGCGGCAGAGCAGAAGAGGGTTTTCAGATGACAGAAACTTCTTTCCGCCTCAGTAGACCAGGAAAAAGGGTAGGCTGTCTTCTTGAGTAGGCGGGTGATGGGAAACACCACCTCCGAAAAGTTTGGAATAAATCTCCTGTAGTAATTCGAAAGACCCAAGAACCTCAGGACCTCTCGGACGGAGGTCGGGGCCGGCCAGTCAAGAATAACGTGCACCTTGTCAGGATCCATGGCGATCCCTCCTTCTGATAGAACATATCCCAGATAATGTACCGAAGGTACAGCGAATCTGCACTTCTCCTCCTTGACCAGTAGATTGTTCTCCTTAAGACGCTCCAAAATTTGTCGTACTTGTGCTATGTGATCTCTCATGTTAGGGGAAAAAACCAAGATATCATCTAAATAGATGATGACCGAGATGGAAAGCATGTCAGAGAACATTCGGTCCATGAACCTCTGGAATACCGCTGGGGCGTTCACCAAACCGAACGGCATAACCTTATACTCAAATAAGCCCAGAGGAGTACGAAACGCGGTTTTCCATTCGTCACCCTTGGCAATCCGCAACAGATGGTATGCGTTGCGAAGATCCAGTTTGGTAAAGACTCGAGCACCTTGCACCGCCTCAATAATGTCCGTGATTAGGGGCATAGGATACCGGTCACGGACTGTCACTGTATTTAGGCCCCTGTAGTCGATGCAGGGTCTAAGGTCGGCGGAATCTCTTTTCTTAATGAAAAACAAAGGAGCTCCTGCTGGAGACTTTGAAGGTTGGATGAGACCATTTTCCATGTTGGTATCCAAGTATCTCCGAAGAACTTGTCTCTCGGTTTGGGTGAGAGCAAACATCCGTCCGAATGGAACCAAGGCATTGGGCTCCAGATCGATAGTGCAGTCTTCTGGCCGATGGGGTGGAAGTCTGGCATGGAGGCACTCCTGAAAAACCTCTGAAAACCCAGAGCAGAAATTGGGTAAAGCATGGATACCCACATGGTTGTTGGGAAACACCTTGACTGGCTGAAGATCAGCTCGACCTTCCAGTGAAAAACAGTTGGTTGCGCAATACGGGGAACTGAAACTTATCTGATTCTCGGTCCAGTTAATCAGAGGATTATGTCGACGGAGCCAGGTAATGCCCAAGATGATGGGGAAATGGGCAGCCCTGATAATATCAAAGCTCAAAACTTCCTTATGTTGGTTGATCGTCAAGGAGAGATCTTCAGTGGTATGGGTGATGGGGCCTGAGGACAAAGGCGAACCGTCCACACCTTCCACCTTCTGACCTTCTGCCCGGGGGATCCGACGGAGACCCACCTTGTCTGCCCACAGGGTGTCGACGAAGTTCCCTGCCGCGCCACAGTCGAATAGAGCCAGTGTTTCCACCTGATGGTGTCCGAGGTTGAGTTGTACTGGAATGACCATCAGCCTGGAGTCCTCCTTAGATTCGGAGGAGGTCACTGACAGAGAGACATAGGGACGATGAAGATTGCTCGGAGACCCTCGGTCGCTTGTCCCTACTGACGCCGAGGGTAGTCGTTTCCCGACCTCTTGCTTGACAGTTCTGTACAGTCTCTGAGAAGATGTTGCTCTGATCCGCAGTAGGCACACAGTCCTTTCTCTCTTCTGCGACGTCTTTCAGCTGCGGACAAGGGCGCCCTGGTGGCACCGATCTGCATGGGTTCTTCGGTAACAATGTTAGTAGAGCGACCAGGGAGAAAGGTTACAGAGGGGTCTGAGGTATGGCCAGGAGTTCTTTGCTTACGACGTTCAACTCGTCTCTCTTGAAGGCGATACTCAATATGAAAGGCAGCAGAAAGCAGATCTGAAAAAGTAGGAGAACAAGGAGATCTGGCTAGCTCGTCTTTAATTTCCTCCTTCAGTCCTCTTCTGAAAATGGCATACTGTGCTGTCTCAGGCCATCCTGCTCCGGCTGCTAATGTTTTGAAAGAGGAGATGTATGACAAAACGTCTAGCGAGCCTTGCCTGACATCCAACAGGTCTTCGCAGGCTGTAAAGGAGAGCTCGGGTCGTTCGAAGGTCTGCTTGAGAAGATTCTGAAAACCCGAATAATCCTGCAGAATGGCGTTTCCACTAGTCACCAATGGGGTGGCCCAGGACAGCGCGTTTCCAGTCATGTTGGATATTAGGAAACCCACCCGGGCCTGATCTGTAGCAAAGGTACGGGGTCTGAATGTGAAATGAACCAGGCATGCTTCAAGAAACTCCTTCACCTTCTTGGGGGAGCCATCAAATTTCCCAGAGGACAGCGCCATGGGTGGCAATTCCGAGGGAGTCGGTTCCCTAGCCGCAACCATTTGTTTAAGCAAAGCGTTCTCAGTCTTGACCCCTTGTAGCTCCTGGGACATGGCCTGGAAAGCCTTCCACAGCTCTTGGACCTGTTCCTCAGCTGACATCGTGATACTCTTTGGCGTTGCAATCTGTGACTTGAACGGTACCCTTGGCTGAGTTCCCCCTGTACACACGCTCTCCTCACCTGAGCTTTCCGAGTCGATGGTATCTTGCAGGCCTCGACGTGCCAGGTAGTCTCTCTCCTTCTTCTGGTGCGTGGGCTTGTCACGGAGAGAAGCCACTGTGGCCGCTGGGTGAGAACAGCGGCTCAGTGACCTCCTTTCCGGAACCAAGCCAGAAAATACAGGGAAAAACCCGCAAGGGGAAAAAAACCCTGATAAGAGGTGTCAAGTCTTGTCTCAGAAGGCCAGTTGTTAACAGATGAAAGAAGAAAGCGAAGGATCTCCAACAATGAGGGTGTGGCCACAAAACGTCCAAGTCCAATGGCAGCAGTAGGCCTGAAGAGCAGGCGGAGAAGGCAGCAGCTGAAATGGCTGAGGTGGAGGTAGAAATCTTCCAAGAAAGCACTGCGGAGGAGCACGGGAGAAAACCACGCTGACTGGACTCAAAGAGCAAGGGAAGAAGAACGGGTGAGAGAAAGAGAGAGAGAGAGAGATAGAGAGAGAGAGAGAGAGAGAGAGAGAGAGAGACCGCCGGAGAAAAAGGCACAGGTAGCGCCGCCCAGGGAAGGCGGTGGAGAAGAGTAACCACGGGGAAAAAAAAAACCCTGAGTAGTTCCAAAGCGAAGTGCAGAGGAAGAGCGAAGGACCCAGAGTCGAAAGGTAAACAACAGAGGGGGGTTGCAACGCAATGACCTGCCGGGAGGCGGGGATTTAAATACTCCCGGCAGCGTTGCGTCCCGCGTTTGGAGCTGCGGCTGCGAACACAGAAAAAGGACTAAAGTAACCTTCCTCTGCGTCCTCTCAAACTCCAACGCGGAAGACATCGCCAGTCACGGCGACGGCCGCGACTGCGAGCGACACGTACAAAGCGAGATCACTCAGCTTACTGTCAATTTTCAGTAGTACTCCCCACCTTCTCTCTGAAGAGAGTGCGCAGTTTGCATTTCCTAGCAAGCAGACAGCACGTTGGGCCTAGTTTGCTAGAACCTGGGGGTCAACCGGTGATCCTGTGTCAATGGCTTTCTCGGCCAAGTCCATGATCTTCGCGAGGGGTCCAGCGAGATCTAGTACCTTATCCTGGCACCCTTGCCAAGCCCTATCTACTCCTTTCCTAACATCCTTGGCGGTTTTCGTCACAAAGGTGACCATTTTCGGATCTAGGTCCGGAGTGTCTGTGACCTTGCCTGGCAGCTCTGGTCTGCGACATTCTGCTCGCATTTTTGACCTTACTTCTCGGTCCAGAGGCTTTCTCATGTGGAGAGTCATATACTGGGCGACTCTGGGTGAAGGCACCCAGTCTGTTGATCTAGGATGGCTGATCGCCTCTGGATCAAACATATCTCCCCATGGTTCCTCTTCCGGGAGTTGATCCTGTGCTCCAGGCTGACGAGGGGAGACCTCCTCGTCGCCGCTCTCGTTATCTGGTGTATAACCGGCATCCTCCTTTTCCCCTAAATTGTACACCCCTGGGGCAGGGGGTCGAGAGCCTGGCACCATTGCCCTTTTCAGAAATGCTTCTTTTAGTCTGCTGACCGGGTCAACTGGCTCTTGAGGTGTTAATTCAACTCCTTCTGGTCTGCTCGGGGGCATCATAGAGCGTCCGCTCTGCCAAGCCTTCTTACAGCCCTTCTGCTCAACCCCCGGATTGGGGTGTCTCCCTGAGGTCCCCTCGCCAGGGCTAAGCGCCCTCCTCTTCCTGGACTGGTCCTGTTCTGCTTCCTGTTTATTAAACATAGCTTCCAAATGATCGAGTCTTTGGGTGAGGGGGAGGACTCCTTCGGATACTGCTTGGGACAATGAATCCCCTAGGATCCTTTTGAAACTCATGCTGAGGTCCTGGTCCTCCTCGATAGTCTCCTCTACCCACTGATCTGAATTCCACTCAGGAGATGTGGATCTGGATCTGGGTTCCTTGTACTGTGCCATACTGGAATGGGACCTCAGAGTACACTATATTTTCCTGTATAGTGTAAAGGAACGCAATCTCCCTTTTTTTTTTAAACCCAGCTGAATGTAGAACACTCCAAATAGCCCAGACGACTCTCCTAGAACTTATCGTTCTACCGTTAGAACTCTTTAGTGGAGCTCCGTATCGCACGTCGCTTTGTTCGCTCTCTCCTTCGTACTACGCAGTTTGAGCTGCGCGCAAAGGCTGATGGGCGTGCCCGCCCTCTCACCGGGTCCTAAAGCCCGCGGGGGAAGGCCCCCGACACACTCGCAAGAGTCGAGCTGAGGAGGCGGGGCCGGGGGCCTAGTGCGTGCGCGATCGCCCGCGGCTCCGGCCCCGGCTCCTCGAGAATGTGGAAACCGAAAACAAGCGTCGGTGACACGAAAGAGAAAAAAGAGAAACGCAGCGTTTAATTTATATCTTTGACACCAATAATGGCTAAACGCTAGCGCTACTAATACTAAAGTTGGTCAGGAAAAGCGTGCCGCGCCTTTTAAATAAATCACATAATGAAGAGCAACGCTCATGAGGTACTTATCTTATGGGAGCAGCAACAAAGAAAGAGGACTGGAGAGCAGTCGGAGCCCTTCTTATGGACAGGGGTGAGCCCTCATTGGGCAAAGGGACTGGTGCAGGACTACAGAGGCACAGAGGATTGTGGACAATAGTAGTTCAAAACGATTTGATCTAATTTTTTATGCTATTTTTTTTAAACTATGTTACCCCTATGTTTACAGAAGCTTCCAGAGCATGGAAGCGTAAAAAAGTGTTACCAAGTTTAAAAATTAAAAAAAAAAATTAAAAAAAAATTGTGTTTTGTTGAATTGCTGTGGGAGCAGTAATTAAAGAAGTAAAAGCATAATGCTCGCCTCCGTCTTGTCATAGAATGCAATTATATTACAAACATTAACATTAATACTCAATCTTGATTCCATAGATTAGGCTAGGTAGGTCTGGTCTTAACGTGGCGACATGTTATATTCTCTACTGTCTGTATTGAGTGGATCCGTTTTGTACAGTGGGTCTTGTCTCACTGGGTAGTGGTTTAGCCAAAAAAGACCATGGTAAACAGGTAAGTTGAAAATTAACCCAGAAAGGAGACTGCGCCCCAAGTTGCAGAGTAATTGCTTTATTACAATGAAATGAGGTTTGCCCTTCCTGATGACACGTGTTTCGGCCTTTCCCTAGGCCTTTTTCAAATTAGGGCTGCTTAATCTAAACAACAACAGTGTACGGTATGGCAAAGCATAATCCACATAACAAAATGGCATAGAAGCAAGCACAATTAATGTCACCATTGTGCAATCACATGATAAGCATGAACAGTAATGTGAGAAAGTCAAACAAGTATGCATATGTATATAAAAGTAAAAGAAAAAGGAAAACCAGATAAAAAGGGGATGGGCGTATGGGAGGATGCAAAGGAAGGGAAAGAGAAGTAAGCAGAGATAATGTTTAGTCCAATGGTTTAGTACATGTTAAGTATTCGTATTATGGTTACAGGAACTTGAAGGGTGGTTCCATGTTACCTTATTAACTTGTATGCCCCTAAATATGTCAAAAAGCGTCACCAGCTCATCATTGTCCGGGTTAGATCCCTTGAAAAGGTGAACAGATTTATTGTCACTTCTAATCTCAGAGACAAACTGTACAAAACTGTACACAATCGGTAGTCCCATTTTCAATATTATCCTAACTCTTTGTGTTAGTTATATGTATTTGATTCCTTAGTCACGCGTGTTACACGGGATCACCCTGTGCTACTGAGAGACAAAAGCTAGTATCGATCGCTGTGCGCGTGTATTCACGTAAAGATTCATTCATTAATGTTTTAGTTCAATACACCCGCTTCCCATCTATAGTTATATGGGTCACAAATATTCTCATCAGTATATAAATATATCTAATAACCTCGGATTGGTCCCGTTCTTAGGATGAGCATGCACTCGTGATTAGAGCTGTGTGCGCGTGTTCGCGCCATATACAAACATTCATCCGCTAGGCAGATTGCTACTTCAAAAAGAGTCCGCACATCGCAGACAGTCTCTTACCTTCTGATTCAATTCTAGCAGAAAATCGCCCGATTCCTAGACTCGAGGGGGCGCCGGCTGGCGTCCTCTCCCCAGATTATTTTGAACCTGGTCGTCATAGCAACAAACTTGTTACAGTCCGTCCTCAATGTTTACTTACACTGGTATCAGTGTAAGAATATGGCGGCCATACTTTGGGAAAAGGCTAACATTACAAGGTGGTGTATAGTGCCTCACTCCCGAAAGGGACAAATGCGGCCATTTCGTTAGTCTAATTCGTTACCTCACTATGGGCACGTACGTCCGATAGGATCCATACGCATGGGTAGTATATTAATATTAAGGGTGAATCCAAATTGGGGAATATGCAAAAATGAGTTAGAAAATTATTAAGGACCAAATGTACGTCCGATAGGATCCATACGCATGGGTAGTATATTAATATTAAGGGTGAATCCAAATTGGGGAATATGCAAAAATGAGTTAGAAAAGTATTAAGGACCAAATGTACGTCCGATAGGATCCATACGCATGGGTAGTATATTAATATTAAGGGTGAATCCAAATTGGGGAATATGCAAAAATGAGTTAGAAAATTATTAAGGACCAAATGCATATCAGTGTTATACAAGTTTTTTTAAAGACGGTTCCGGATTCTAATTTATAATTAGAACGTCTGGGAGCCCAAATTTACTTAGATTGATCTCGGTTATCCAATCATGAGCCTATCCAAATATTTATTTGCTACAATTAATCAGTGGTGACAATTAAGGCAAATCAATATTGTTATCGGTTGACATACCCAACCAATTAATATAGCTGGGTCATATATGTTTAACACAGTATAGAGAGACTTGTTACAACTCCAAGAAATCAATATTAAAGAAAAGACACCATTTCATTATCTGTGTTCAGGCCGAGGCCTGTAGTGTTCAATTTGCAAATAGTTCTTGCCTAGGCTTGCCGTAGTTTCTTTTCTTTATTACCCCCTCTTTTGCCCAATATGATTTTCATCAGGTCAATAAATCTGATATTGGCTTTGATGTCCATTTGGTGTTTATCTTGCCAACGGCACGCAAGGGGTACTCTTGGGTCCTGGCTCCCAATCTTGGCCAGGTGTTCAAGCACCCGTGTCCTTAATTCTCTAATTGTGCTGCCTATGTACACCAAGTTACAAACACATATTATACCATATATAACGTCCCTGGTCTTACAGTTAATGGGTTGTACAATTTTAAGGACCTTGTTGTTCGTACTCGTAAATGTATCTGTTTTGGTGTTTGCATACTTGCACATCGTGCAGTTCCCACATTTTCTGAATCCATTTGTTGGTGAATTCAACCAATTTGGTATTTGTTCTGGAGCTGGATCTGGTAGATTGGATGGACTCAATTTGTTTTTCAATGTTCCCGCTCATTTAAAGATAATCCTCGGTTTGTCGTCAACAAGGTTTGCAATGTTCTCATCCAGATTGAGAAGATAACAATGTTTGGATAGAATTTTATTCATTGTTCTGTGGTCACTACTAAATTTAGTAATGAACCCAATTTTTGTCTGTTCAGTCACTTTGATCTTTTGTGTTAGGGTTTGTTCCTGCGTAATGGTTAGACTCTTATCTTAGGGAAAGACCGAAACACGTGTCATTAGGAAGGGCAAACCTCATTTCATTGTAATAAAGCAATTACTCTGCAACTTGGGGCATAGTCTCCTTTCTGGGTTATTTTTCAACTTACTAGATTCCATAGAGTGCCACCCATCCAATACCTGAAACGCAAAGGACATTAGCTTGTCCTTCCTCAACATTTTCATCATTTCAATGCACTCATCAATTTTCCGCCCAGTATGCATTCAAAATAAGTCTGCGTTCATCGCTCAATTTCACACAGTTAGTGTGTGGATGCTCAAGACTTTGAATGTATTTTCCAGCAAACCTACTTAGCCTCTTTAACCTTGGATTCTGGTTACCAGGACACACAAGTTGCAGAGTTTGTAAGATATTAATTCTAAAGTGCATTAAGCTCTACACCTACTGTGAGAAGGACGTTCTCACCATAGGAAGTTCTCAGAATATCTTTGAGATACATCCCCTTGTACGAGTCTGAGCCAAACTTGCCCCATAAAGATGCACAATTCTAGGCCACATCGCAGTTGTTTGAAACTTGTTACAGAACAGATTTAAACAGACTACGATTCCGAATGTTGACTTTGAATATTTATTGTGTTTTAACATGTGCCAAACATCTGCATAAATCAAATGTCTACATTCTTGTCAGAAAAAAAAGATTATCCTCCAATGCTTTCATGAGAGGTACATTTTGTGCATGCCAAATCTTACCACAAACACTAGATACGAATGGAGCACCGTAGATGGATGGTATACTGAGCTCAAGCCTGAGACCTCCAGGTGTGTGGCGCGTTATAAAAATTTAAATAAATAAATAAAATAAATAAGCCTTATCCTCTGCATCGGGATACCTTAATGGAGAGCCAGAGCCTGCCAGATCAATCTGCCTTCCATTTTGTCTGGTGCAATAGAGACTCCAGGGTACAAAATCTCCATCCCAAAAACCCTTCACAGGATTACCCTCACCTGCTATCACCATAAAAGATACCTACATGCAGGCGGCAGAATCACCAGGGCCTTTATACCTGGGGACCTTGTGTTCTATTAATGTACCTCCTACAAAATGCCTCTTTCGCTTTTGTGTTGGCAAAATGATTATAGGGTCAGTCATCATTAGCTCCCTGGCTTTACCTACCAAGACAAGGTAAGTAGCAACAGCAGCCAGCACAATTATCAATATCATATCTTCAACAGAACACTGTTTACCAATGAGGTATTCTCTTGGTGCTATGCCCAAGAAAGTGGTATAGGAACACTAGTGCTAAACATTTAGGAAAAAAGTTATTAGTCCTCAGGTGGCGTGTACACACATATAGGTGTAGTAGAACAAAACACGTGAACATCAGGCAGCTAAACTTTTTATTTTTTTCCAACTGTATTTAGGTTTGGCAGACAAATAGCAAACATACCAGCATATAGAGAAATGTATCAGTACAGCCACAACACTGATTTACAGTGTGGGTATTTCAGATATTACAGCATCACAATTGCCGTGTTATCTGCTACAATTCATGCTATGGGTTGGTCCCTGGTTAGAAAAGTCCGGAATTCACCCCATATGATCTTGACATCACTGGCTGCATGGTTCTATCCATGTCTTCACAGTCGACATATGTCAGATCCTTGTGCCATTCCTGTTCACTTGGGGGTTGTTGATCTTTACATCTTATCAGAATACACGTTTTAGCCAGCATACACCCAATTTCTAGGAACGCTCTCAACCGCTTTTTACGGACCTCATCCCAGATTCCAAATAGAACACTCTTGGGTGATCTCTCTAGTCAGCTAATCTCAAAGAAATTGTTCTGGGCTAAAATGTTGGCGCACACACAAGCAAACATGGAATTTGTCTCTGAGGGGCACACCCCTCTTTGCCTCTAATAAGGGACCTCTCAGTTGTTAGGCCTCACTTTGCAACCCCAATGAATGATACACGGGACAGGGAATGTTCCAACTTTCCCTTTATAGCTCCTCCTTACAACTGCCTCTCTCTTCCGTTGTCCCTCTCTTTCCTCCCTCCTCCCACTTCCCTCCTCCCATCCCCAGTTCATCCTCCTTAAAGGAGCCCTCCTTCTTTCTCCACTGTAACACCTCCCCCTGCTTAGCATGGAAGTTCCTGGCCTACATCTGCTCAATCAAACGTAGGGGCTTCCTCATTGCTTGCTGAGGGCGGCCTGGAGATTTGCGGGTCTCAACTGACCTATCTGCTTGAGGTGCTTCACTGGCTTCCTCTCTGCAGAGTTCCTCTGCATCGGCTGGCTACTTTTCCCTTGGTTCTAATTTCTCAAGGTACAGCTTGCGGAAAAAGGAGGCATTCCGTGTTATGTCACCCAGTTCTCCTGACGCGGTTTCCATTGGCCTTTCACCTCAGTCACTAGGAGTGGCTTTGGGTTGTATAGTGGGTCGGTCTTATTTTTTTTTCTTTGCTGTACTAGAACGGTTTCTCCAACTGGGAATTGATGTTTTTTTGCTCTTCTCTTTCAATCTGCCCATCCTTTGGCCTTCCTTTTCTTTTATGCATCTCTTTCTCGGATTTCTGTGTCCTGTTCCGGTGTGTAGTCTTCCACTTGGGGAAGGTGGGTCCACGGTCTGTGCTTTACCATGAGGTCTGGTGGCGTCCTTCCTGTTGTTTGAAGTGGGGTATATTCGGTAGATCCTCAACATCTGGCATATTGCTTGGAGTAGTGACATTTGGTCCATGATGGCCCTTTGCCGGGTTTGTTTGATGATGGACATAAATCTTCCCACCATGCCATTGGCCCGTGGCCACAGCAGTGTGATTTTCTGGTGGTGGAAACCTAGATGGATTGCAAGTTTCAGAAAGTCCTGTCCTTGCGTAGGATGTCGCACACTGCTTTCTGTGCATTGTCGTGTTGCTCTTGGGTGGACCGAAGATTAGGATATTGTCACTGTAATTGAGGGCGTTGAGCACAGGGGATATTAGTCTGCGTATTGTCTCTTGAAAGATTTCCACAGCAGAGGATATCCCGACGTTGAGCCGCTTGTAGCGGAAGAGCCCTTCGTGCGTTGATTGTTGAGGCGGGGTAATTTACTAACTGGTGAAACCCTTGATTCAGGTCCAGTTTTAAGAAGCGAGTGACCTGGTTGAGCCTTACCAGCATGTACTCAACGTTGGGCCCTGGGTATCTTTCCCATTGAATGGCAGTGTTCGGTATGGGCATGTCCATGCACAAGTGCAGGCGTCTGTTGCCCTTTGGGCCGACAACCAGGGGGGATACCCATGGTGTGGGGCTGCCCACCCTCTCAATGATGTCATTCTGTAAAAGTAGTTGTAGTTTGAGTGTCACCTGGGCCTGCAGGTGAAATCCAACCCTGCAAGGGTGTTGGGGTACTGGGGTGATGTTGGGGTCTATGTGGAGGGTGATGACTGTGTCCTTAAACATGCCCACACCTTTGAATAACTTTGGGAATAGGGTTTTGAGTTCTTCAATGTTTAGTGCTTGCCAGGATATCGCAGGATTTGTGAGCCTGGTGGAAGTCCCTGGATGACTTCTGATTGTTCGTATTGGATGTCGATCAGGGCCAAGGCCCTTCCATCCTGATAACTGAGAAGGCAGTGCCCTGTAGTAGGCCTATGGATGACATGAATAGTGGTGGACACTCAGCGACCTCTGTGGATCAGGTCACAATGGAATTGGCCTTTTCGATTGGAGCAAGAGGGACGCACCCCATTGGGATATGAGGGCCTGGGATTCGCATAGTGGGTAGGCATCTGCTATGGCCTAGTGGAGATTTTAGTTCACAACGTTGACCGTTCTCTGGTATCCATGATGAACTGGTTATGCAGGACGCCGATCTGGAAAGCTACCTTAGGTGCTCTGCTGTCGTCTGAGGTGACGCTGATGAGTTTGATGAATTCTTTGCTGTACCTGTCATGAGAATAGTAATGGTTGTCTCTGTGGCCCGCTGGTGCGCTCAGTGCTGGGTTTTCGTATGGGTCTTGGCCATAGTGCAGGTGGGGTACGTATTCACATTGTAGTCTTGGTCGATGTTATATCTAGCCAACGGATGAGGTGCGTAGTTGTACGCATTGGAGTACCGCATCGGCAAGTCCATGTTCAGGTCCTCCATGGCCCTTATGACTCCTGACTGGGCTGGTATCGTCGGCAGGTTTCTTTCCTGGAACATATTCTCTGTGTCCCTCTAGTGGACCGATCGCTGGTAGATCCTCTTGCCTGCTCGAATCTCCTGGCTGACAGTGGTGAAGGTCGATATGCAGCGAGCGTGGGGGATTTTTCCCTGCACATGGCCTGAAAGTGATTCTCCTGGCCACACATCATGCACATTTTTCCTATGGCTGGGCATTGGCCCCTGTGAGGGAATTCAAATATGCACCTGTAGCATAGCTTTTCTCCTTGGGTACGTTGGTGTGGGCTGCAGGGCCCTCGTCTCCCTAGTGGTCCTGGATTCCTGGTATATCCTGGAGGTCCAGATGTAATTGCTGCAATGGTGTCACTCCTTCTTGGGTTCTCAATGGCTGCCGCCTGTTCATAGATTCTCGCTAGGTCGATTATTTCTTGTAGAGATGGGTTTCTTTAGTAGATGTTTCCTGAACAGTGAGGCGGTACATCCTTCAATTATCCTCAGTCTTATCACCTCATCATCGTTTAAATTAGCAAGTCGCAAGTCTCCTATGGTCTCATGTGGTAATTGTGTGCATTGATTAAATGCATATCGCTCGTAGTCTCTGTTGGGAAGTACTATCAATTTGCTGTAGACGGCAGTGGTCAGTCGCTGATAGGTGTTTTTTTCTTGTGCAGGGATTGTTTTCATGATCCCCTTGATCTCTTTTCCTGTGAGGTTGGCAAAAACATCTATTTTGTTTGACGAGTCCTGGTCCCCTACGGCTCTCATAATGTCTTCAAACTCCTGCATCCATTCTTCCCACCTCTGACCCTGGTCATGATGTAGGTGTAGTGTGAATGGGTTGGGCTGTCTCAGGAAGGTCGCCCGTGAAGCAGGTCCTGTGCCTAAAGTGGCCGGAGCACCTGCTTCTGCAGCTCGTTGTGCCTCATCTGCCATTGCAGCAGTGTCTGGTAGCACTTGCTTCCTGTGTTTTTGGCGGCTCTGGTGGTTGGGCGTAGGGTTTTTGCTTGTCCTGTCCCTGCCCTTGGCTGTTCCTTGTTGCTGCTTCTTGCTCACCTGTCTCGATACTTGCCACCCTGGTGGCATAGGGCAGTGGCCACCTGCCTTTGCTGTTAACGTGGGTGGTTCCGCTCCGATGTATAATTTTGTCTGTTTGTCCGTGCTGGGTGTGCTGCTTTCACTCTGCAGACACGTGCGTTTTACTATTTGCTGGGTCATTTTCTTTTCTAATGCAGAATATGTTCGGTATCCACCTCTCTCCCTGGGCTGCATGCTGTCCCGTGGCACGTGCTGCTTTGGTTCTGCAGCCACGTGTGTTGTCAATTTGGAGATACGCTTTGTGTCTGTGCTAGTTGGCCGGGTGTGCACCCACAACACGGTTGCTTTCTCCCTTTAGTTTTGCGCCTGGTATGAAGCCCCCGGGACTGCGCTTTGGTGTCCCGCCTCCTATGGGCCCTTCCAGTCATCGTGCTCTCCTTACCGGTGGTGGTGCTGGGTCCTCTTTACCCTCCGCAATGTCGCTGGCCTGCCTGGGTGCTGCAGGTGCTTGCACGGTTTGCGCCCTCTTGTCCCTCCATACAGCTGTCCCACCCTCCTTACGGGTGGCAGTGTTGGGCTATTCTCGCACTCCAGATTGTTGCTGGTTGTGTGGGTGTCACTCTGCCGGTCTGCCTCTTTCTCACCTGCTGGGTCCTCCACACCGTCTGCTGGCTCCTCCTCACCCACCGGTCCTCATACATGGTCCTCTGCGTCTTAGCTGTGCCACTGCGCTGGGTTCTCGTTGGCTTCTCTCTTCCGTTCAGCTGGGCGATGAGGCTGCTTATTCGCTGCTGTGGTATCATTCACGCTCACTCCCTCTCATGCAGTGGCAATGTCCTGCAGCGTAGGGACGCGCTGTGTCTTGTCGCCAGTTGTTAGGCCTCAATGCGCAACCCCAATGAACGATACACGAGCCAGGGAAAGTCCCAACCGTCACTTTGTTGCTCCTCTGTACAACTGCCTCTCCCCTCCCTTAGCCCTCCCTTACCTCCCTACTCCCACTTCCCTCCCCCTGTCCCCAGTCCATCCTCCTTAAAGCAGCCCTCCTTCCTTCTCCACTGTAATATCAGTCACTCTAGTCTGGTGGATCAAACAAGGCAGATACTATTTCCCCCTCGTCCCCATCACTTGAAGTGAACTTGAACCATCGCTATAGTGTAGGCACTCCCTTGCTAATGCTCTGTAGCTCCCTAACTGGTTTGCACTTTAAAAGTACCAATACCACTACCGAGGATTTAGAGAAATACACTTTCTGAGGAACGTACTGAACCTATATATAATTGCAATGCGTTCATTTTTAAAACCAGACGGATGTTGCTGTGCTGTAGCTCTATAATCGTTCTGCTTGAATCGCCAAGCCCAGGAGGCATTGAACATCAGTCAGGCTGCGCTTATTCACTTCATGACATAATAATTTAACAATAAATGATGCATTTCAACAATCACTTTCAGAAAGCCATAATACAAAGCCGCCTACCAAACCCTGACTCCGAGTCCCCCCATCCCCCGCTGTAAGGTAGACACATTTCACGAGAAATGTGGGTCATAAAAGCCATGGCTACACTGATTACGTTAAAAATGATAGCCTTCAATTGCATTCATGGGCTTTCCACAGCTGGCCATTTTCCAAGTGCAAATAGGTGGCTGTGTTGTATTTAGCTTATATCATTACTTTCCCACTAACATAAACGAGGTTAGGATGAAGCTATTATTTTGAAATCCATCGGCATGGCCATTTTTTAAAATAACTTTAGTAGGTTAGCTGGAGTAATGTGTCAATTAGTCTTTTTATTCCTTCCAACCAGGCCGTCGGGCAGCGGCACCGCTTGATTGCTTTTCATCAAGCGTCACTCACAGCAATGACTGCAGAGAAGGGGGCCTGCTAGAGATTTCTAGATGCAACCTCCACGAGCTCAGCATCACGAACAGACATGTTCTGTGGTTCTGTCTATTTCTTGAATGTATGGATGGTGACATTTTGTCAGATGTCCTCGCGGTTTGATTTTTAGGTTGTTTTGTTATTTGTGTATGTATGTGTTGGGGTTTTATATAGTGCACACCTAGCTGGGGAAGCAAGAGAGCGCCGTGAAACAGCAGGATACAGCAGTAGAACTCAATAAAATGGATCCAGCCAGAGGGGCACACTATTAAGGCTACCATTGTAAGGATGGGCGCATGCTTTGTGCTTTGAAGAAATGCATCTTCAGTTCTTTTCTCAATTGCTGGAGAACGTGTTTATTTGAGATGTGCCATTATCTATGAGCCATTGTTTAAAATTGTTGAAGACATCTCTTCTTCAAAAATGAATGGAGTTTACTGTGGGCACGAAATAATGATATACTTGCATTCGTTTTGTGACCTTCTAAACGTTATTTGGACGTGTGTGTGTGTTTGATATGCTGTATTTTTATTGCATTGTCCTCCATACATCATCTTTGATCATGTTTGCGCCATATAAATATCCTAAACAAAATAAATGAAAATAAATTTCTAATCGTGCACTGTACTCGTCCCTTAGCTCTTTGCTTCGTTTTTGCCCCGTTCTTTTTCTTTCAGTATTTATATTTGAAAAAATATATATTTATTTTGTTAAACATATTATTTTTCCAATAGACGTATAACACGGGGGACTGACACTGAGTTCTTGCAGCAAAGGCATGCTCTAGTTGCTTTAGACCATGGGTGCACAACATACGGCCCGCGGGCCAGTTGCGGCCCGCCATGCCTTTTTGTCAGGCCCGCGAGGCACAAAGACTTTCCTAATGGAGTGCGGCCCGCAAGCACCATCGGCCGCCCTTCATTATGAAAATTCTTTGTTGTCTTCCGGGCCGGACAAAACACTGGCCCTCATTGGCTCAGGGCACACGCACCACATGGCTCCTACGAGTCACGTAGTGCGTGTGTGCTGCACCAATGGAGGGCCAGCACTACGGCTGGCGTAGCCAGGAAGGCTTGATTCCGGAAGGCATTTCAGCCTTGCCATGCCCACACCAGCCGTAGTGCCAGAGACCTCACCAGCGTTCCAGCTAGCATGCCTTCCAGCACGTCCGGTAAGTGGTCTGTTTGTTTGTGTTAGTGTGTTGGGTCTGTTCTGCTGTATGTTTGTGCTGTGTTTGAGATGCGGGGGAGAGGGGTGTTGGGTGTGCATGAATGTTTGTTTTTGTATGTTGGTGTTGTGTTTGTTGCGATGTAGGGGTGGGGGGTGTCGGGTGTACATGAATGTTTGTTTTTGTATGTTTGTGTTGTGTTTGTTGCGATGCGGGGGTGGGGGAGTGTCGGGTGTGCATGAATGTTTGTTTCTGTATGTTTGTGTTGTGTTTGTTGCGATGCGGGGCTGGGGGGGTGTCGGGTGTGCATGAATGTTTGTTTTTGTATGTCTGTGCTGTGTTTGAGATGCAGGGGTGTTGGGGGAGTGTCGGGTGTGCATGAATGTTTGTTTTTGTATGTTTGTGCTGTGTTTGAGATGCGGAGGTGGGGGAGGGTGTCGGGTGTGCATGAATGTTTGTTTTTGTATGTTTGTGTTGTGCATGTTGAGATGTGGGGGTGGGGGGTGTCGGGTGTGCATGAATGTTTGTTTTTGTATGTTGGTGTTGTGTTTTTGCAATGCTGGGGTGGGGGGGTGTCGGGTGTACATGAATGTTTGTTTTTGTATGTTTGTGTTGTGTTTGTTGTGATGCGGGGGTCGGGGGGTGTCGGGTGTACATGAATGTTTGTTTCTGTATTTTTGTGTTGTGCATGTTGAGCTACAGGGGTGGGGGGGGTGTCGGGTGTGCATGAATGTTTCTTTTTGTATGTTTGTGCCATGTTTGAGATGCGGGGGTGGGTGGTATCGGGTGTGCATGAATGTTTGTTTTTGTATGTTTGTGCTGTGTTTGAGATGCAGGGGTGTTTGGGGAGTGTCGGGGGTGTATGAATGTTTGTTTTTGTATGTTTGTGTTGTGCATGTTGAGATGCGGGGGTAGGGGGTGTCGGGTGTGCATGAATGTTTGTTTTTTATGTTGGTGTTGTGTTTGTTGCGATGCGGGGCTGGGGGTGGGTGTCGGGTGTACATGAATGTTTGTTTCTGTATGTTTATGTTGTGTTTGTTGAGATGCGGGGGTGGGGGGTGTCGGGTGTGCATGAATGTTTGTTTTTGTATGTTTGTGTTGTGCATGTTGAGCTGCGGGGGTGGGGGTGTCGGGTGGGCATGAATGTTTGTTTTTGTATCTTTGTGCAGTGTTTGAGATGCAGGGGTGGGGGGGTGTTGGTGTGCATGAATGTTTGTTTTGGAGTGTAAGTGCTGTGTATGTTGAGATGCAGGGGTGGGGGGGTGTCGGGTGTGCATGAATGTTTGTTTTTGTATGTTTGTGCTGTGTTTGAGATGCGGGGGCGGGGGAGGTTTGGGTGTGCATGAATGTTTGTTTTTGTATGTTTGTGTTGTGCATGTTAAGATGCGGGGGTCGGGGGGTGTCGGGTGTGCATGAATATTTGTTTTGGAGTGTAAGTGTGGTGTATGTTGAGATGCAGGGTCTGTATAGGCGCATGCTTGCTAGTTTGTATGCTGAGTTGAGGGGTGGGGGGGTGGGGTCTGTATGGGTGCATGTTTGAGAGTTTGTTTGCCGAGTTGGGGGGTGGGGGGTCTGGGTCTGTATGGGTGCATTTTTGAGAGTTTGTGTGCTGAGTTGGGGGGGTGAGGGGTTCGGGTCTGTATGGGTGCATGTTTGAGAGTTTGTATGCTGAGTTGGGGGGGTGGGGGTTTTGGGTCTGTATGGGTGCATGTTTGAGAGTTTGTGTGCTAGTTGGGGGGTGGGGGTCCGGGTCTGTATGGGTGCATGTTTGAGAGTTTGTATGCTGAGTTGGGGGGTTGGGTTTTTGGGTCTGTATGGGTGCATGTTTGAGAGTTTGTATGCTGAGTTGGGGGGCTGGGGGGTTTGGGTCTGTATCTGTGCATGTTTGAGAGTCTGTATGCTGAGTTGGGGGCTGGGGGGTTTGGGACATAGTGTTTGGTTGGGGGTGGCAGCCATGGGGCATAGTGTATGGTTGGGGGTGAAGGATATGGGGCATAGTGTTTGTTTTGGGGCGAGGGGGACATGGGGCATAGTGTTTGATTAGGGGTGAGGGGGCCATGGGGCATAGTGTTTGGTTGGGGGTGGGAGCCATGGGGCATAGTGTTTGGTTGGGGTGAGGAACATGGGGCATAGTGTTTGGTTGGGGGTGGGAGCCATGGGGTATAGTTTTGCACTCCAAGAGTGAACCCAATAATAAAGCTAAAACAGACAAAGTTAGGAGATGTACATCCTTTGCTTTTTGAGGAAAGCTGACTCAATGAAGGCCATACTCCTCTCGGGCAACCCAAACAGCAAACTATAGCAGTCCAAGATAACGGAATGTCCAATCAAGGGTCAATAAAATATAATGTATTTCTATTTAGTTATTGTATATCGTCTGTTTAATTAAATTATATATAACAATGGAAAATGGGTAGTACAAATTGTAAGTTTGAAATACAAATAAAAATCGTTAATCCTCAAAAACATTCTTTTTCCATATGTTTTATACAAATTGGGGGTTGAAAAAGCCTCCTGCCACGCCCCGCCTACCGCCCCGCCCACATTTACTTTTTGGCCCACTATAGCCATCATGTAAGGTACTTTCGGCCCTCTGTCAAAATCAGTTGTGCACCCCTGCTTTAGACTGACAGAAAGTAGTCCTGACCCTAGCATTGTGTCTCCAGATGTGTCATATACCAGTGTTTTGCAATGCAGCCCACATTTCCGCTTGCATTCTCTTGGTATTTCGATGATGTTGTTTTTAACTCTGTGTACCTAAGCAGAATTTACCATATGCTTTTAGCATGGCAACGCCCGATCATGTTAATTGATGTAGAATGGTCACCTTTTCTTGTTAAAGCAGCGGTCAGTTTTTGTCATGATGCCTGCCCCCGGGAAGCCAGACCAGGCCCAGCAACCCCGGAAGCAGGCATCATGCCATTTAGAGCATGCCCAAAAACCCCAGTTAGGGGCTGTTTGGGTGCAGTCCTGGCGCCTATGGCGCCAGGCTCATAAGGATAAAGTCAGTCCTGGCGCCATGGGCGCCAGGCTCATTTCAGAAAACTTACCTAATGCAGACCATGCTGCATACTTACCTGGTGCAGACCATGCTGCACGAAGCCACCAGCCAAATGGGGCTTAGGAGGGACTATTTACGTAAGGGACTACTTTTTTCTCGGGTGGGGGCTGTGGAAGAATACTTACCTGGGACTTCTTCCTAGGCTATTTAAACCACGCCCGGACAGCCACACGTGCTTCGCGTTATTCTGCATCCAGCAGCGTAACGCTCACCGTGCCTGCAGCAGCTTCCAGTCTTCTGCCACGCCCCCTTCAAGCCCGGAGCTTCTAGAAATAAGAAGAAAGAAGGAGAAGAGGTTAGAACAGGAGCATCACAGTAATCCTTACCTGAATCCTTGATCCATCACGCACTCGAGCTGGAAGCAAGAAGTCACACGTGCGTCGCCTCGCATCTCGCGACGCCGCGCTGAACTCACCGGTCTTCGCTGCATCTCCGCATTCCATCGCGATCTTCAGCATCTCCCGGCCGCTCGCCTACACCTAGGGAGACAAGAACAACAAGGTGAGCTAAGGGAAAACCAAAGGACAAGTAAGCAAGCTACCCCCAAAGACTTACCGGGTTACCACGGGGGATACTCACCTCATCTCGGGTTGGTGCAGTTAACTCTGCATCACCGCCGCACCCCGGCCCCTAAGGGGAAACCACTGAACATCACAAGCTACCCCCCAAAGACTTACCTGATTTACTGCAGGGGGAACTCACCTCAAATCGGGTCGGCGCAGTAAACTCTGCATCATCGCCGTACCCCGGCCCCTAAGGGGAAAACCGCTATAGACTTACCTGACTCTCACCAACTGCCCTTTGGACTCTCCGTGGTGGTTAAGTTGGCAACCTACAAGGAATCGGAAAGAGTGAAGATCAGACATTTGAACTCTTACAAACTATTGGATCCAAGAGTCAATTCTGGAACTCACCAATTCCTCCACGCCAGTGAAGTAACTGGTCATCTACGCGCCCCTGCGCTCGATGCAGGATGGAGAGCCCACCTTTCTAAACCATCAGGTGAGAACAAGAGGGAACATCGGGAGTGGTCAGTGGGCAGACAACGCGAGTGGAAGGTGGGTTAACGCTCAAATTACGGGAGGTTAATTCCCTTTCTCCTTTGCAGAAAGATATTCATTCGAGCCGACAAACGAAGTAAGTGGGGGTGTCCAGTCAGTCATCTCGGCTCTACGTGGCACCAGGCCGGTCCAGATCGACGTCCCCGTGGGAACCAGGTGAGCGTAACAGTTTTGTAAAAATACTGTTTAAAACAAACTGAATTTGACATTCTTCTACCTTTCAGATTAATTTCATGTCTGTTTGAATTTTCTTTGCCCTATTTTATTTTTTAGCAATGTTAATGTATGAGACAGTGGAGAAGTGGATGGCTTAGTCCCCTGGAAGAGAGTTAAAGAGCCAATCAGAAGCTGTGGAGAGGCGAGCCCACGGAGCTCAATGGAGCAAGCTGGAGGAGTGGTTGGGCAGAGAGAGATTATTCCAGACGTGGCATCGCAGCTGGTGGTCTATGCTGCAGGACGGCAGCAGCGCCGCCCAAGCGAGTAGCACCGAGTGCCCAGCTCGGAGAAGCGGAAGGGAACGGGAACCCATGCCAAGGGGCAGAAGTGAAGCCACATCCGTAACTTTGCGAGAATCAAGCGCTAGACGAGAGACGTCAGAGAACAATGCGGGTCCCAGTTGACGAGTCGTGTAAGTAGCTCTGCGTCATACAGATCCAACTCCCCTCCCAATGAGCTCCGCACAGCAGAAGAAGGTATGCAGTGGCTTTATAGAACCAGGAGGTGGGTGGGGAAGCAAGGAAGAGGAAGAAGGATCCCAGAGTGGGTGAAGCACAGAGATACCCCAGAGTGGGGAGAACACAGAGAAGTCACAAGGTGGGGAGAACACAGGGAAACCCCTAGGTGGGAAGAGTGCAGAGAGACCCGGGAGTGTGGAGAGACCCAAGAATCACTACAGTGGGTATAAAGAGAAGACAAAGACAAGCCCCGGCGCAGGGACAGTCCCGAGAAGCCCCAGAGTAGGGAGAGAGAGTGACATGATCCACAGAGTAGGGAGACTGCAAAGAATCTCCAGAGTGGGGGGCGAGAAAGAGGAAAGCACCAGACTGGGGAAAGTCTTGACTTTCCTCAATATACCAATTTAATTCTTTTTTTATTGAGCCTTGTGCAAAATATGATATCACTGTTTTTTAAATTAATTATGGTTACGTTGTTCTTTTTGGAATTTTCCAGCAATCCCTTAGGCTTCTCTGTAGGCCTACAGGTGTCCGATTGAATATTATTATATCATCGAAGTTGTCAGGAAACTCAACAGAGCACCCGATCCCCAATTACGTGCACTGATACACAGAGGTCCCGTTGTCCCTAGACCACACAACCAGCCACGTTTTTTGTATTTTCATGGCAGATTCAGACTTTGTGAACCACACAGTAATAACGGTTATGCGCCGCAAGCGTTAGCCTCCCCTAAACACACTTCGTATGGGAAACGTTGGAAGTTGCCATGGAAACTCTGGCACTCACCCTGACTCCTCTGCTACGTCTCGCGCCCGTTGTTGTAATGTGACTGGATATTTAAGCACCTCCTTCTGCACCATCAGTGCTTTTGGTTTTGCTGAAGTGCGGTTTTGTTTCCTGCCTCGTATTTTGGATTTGCCTGGTTCTTTGGCTTCCTGCCTGTATTCTCGGTATTGCTTCATCTCTATCCTGATCTGTTTTCATTGCCTCAGATGTTTTGATGGGTATTCTGGACTCGGATTGCTGACTACACCCTGCCTTGTTTCCTCGCCCCCTTTGGAACTGCTTACCTCATCTCACCGATTCGGATTGCTCTCACGGACTGCCTATTGCCTCATCCCCTGAATTTGTTCTGCTCGTTTCCATTGCCGACTCGGACTGCTATTTTGGATTGTTGGTCGCTCAAACGATTCCTACTCATTCATCTTGGACCAGTGCAGGGAGTACACGTTCCGAGTAAGCCTGGGAGTTTTCCTCCTCTAGTCCGCTATCGAACTAGAGACTGCTGATGTTGCTGACGGGGGCTCGATGAGCATCTGCGTTCCGTCAGCTGTTCTGTCTTTATGGACTTCCTGGCCAGTAGGCGTATGCATGCCGTCGGGCGCAGTTCTTTCACTTCTTGGACTTCTGGGCTTGCTCCTACGTGTTGTTACCCTGCAATCCTTCAAGGATCTCATCCATCACACATACATGGTAAGAATACTGTCATTCCCAACGCATAGCACACAACACTCACTTCTTGTCACGACCCTCGCCCAAAACCCCCTCTGGCAAACCCATTGGCCAGGTGGAGTCAGGACTCGGGTCTCTAGAGCCTGGCATCCTTTTCCAAAACCCTCTTGGGGCCACTCCTGGCACCTATGGCGCCAGGCTCATACACCATGAGAAACATGTGCTTGGGAACTGCTTATTTTGTTGTCAGCCAACATGGAGGCATCCACATAGCTTGGTTCCTGGCAACCAAGCTATGCGGTCTAGTGTTTTGGGTGTGGTAGCCTAGGGACTACTTTACCTGGACTATTTTGTTGGGGCTATTTAAACCACACCCGAGCAAGACAACACGCTTCGCGTTATTTTCAAGCTTGCAGCGTGACGCTCACCATGTCCAGCTATTCCCTCGAACCTCGGAGAAGCAGAACCTGCAAGGAGACAAAAGGAACATCATTAGCAGCAGCATCTTACCTGCAGTCTTCATCTTTAACCACTCGCAGCTACTGAGAACAGCTTCCTTGAATCGGCACGCCTCCCGGACAGTACGACCTGAAAGAGGAAGATAGAGGCAACATTAAAGAAAGCAGTAGAGACATTTATAAATTACGAACTGCTCAAAAGGCTTACCTGGCTGGTCGCCTCACGGCTGGCACCACTCCGGACATTCCACTTGCGCTGAAGTACACCGTGACCTACAAGGAAGGAAAACACAGGTTAGCAAAGGCAAGACTTCGCAGCGCTGCGCATAGCGCTTACTTACCGCATCATAGCGCTCTTAATGCGCCATCATTTACCAGTGGGGCTCAACCAAGCCAGTTCGCCACGCTGAAGCTCCGCATACCTAAGGGAGGGAAAAGATATTTAAAACAAAGAAAGGCATGTAGGATAGCAACAAAACTAAAGAGCAGCAATAAGACCTACCTGAACAATATCAAACGGGCCAGTGTCAGTAAAGTAACTGGACTGCAGACGCCCATGAAAGACAACGCGCCCCTGTAGAAGGCAGGACGGAGAGCATGCCTAATTCTACCACAAGGTGAGGAGAGGGCTCCAGAGGGGCTGAAATCATACAGGGTGGAGGGAGGATACTTACCCCGGTCGGTCCATCTTGAACACAGTCCCCCTGTATTTTCAGGCAGAACCTTCCCCGCAGACCACATCTGGGCAAGCTGCAAAGCATACCAGCGAGTAACCCGGCTGGGTGGCGTCCCTGTGGATACCAGGTGAGCGTAACACTTCTTCCTATACCTAATTCCATTATTTGTTATGTTCCTAGATACTGATGCTCCCATTCTAACTAAGGGGAAGTGGTTGTCTCAAGGAAATAGTGTGGGTTACTCCTAAGTACTACTTCTTTGAGTTCCAGGTCAGTCTATTTTTCCACCAAGTGTGTTATTTTATAATCAAAAGAGGTTTGTTCCTAACCTGACTTTCCTTTCCGGTTTTCAGAGCACAGCTGGTCATGTTTGGGTCCATTCTTCCAAATGATCCTTGGTATTTTGTTCTTCATTATACATAGGGTTATATTCTTGGGTAGAATTCGTCGTCTGCACTACGTGTACAACTCGACAGCAGATTCTGACAGAAGTCTAGCCACCAATTCTTGGTCTTTCCTAGGCTGGGTGAAAAGGATCTGTGCGCAGCGAGGGCCTCCCCCAAATCTGATAAATATAGATTAAATAAGCATGGGGCCAACATGCATCTTTGATGCAGACCCTCATTAGTTGGAATCTCTCCTGTTAGGTCCCCCTTAATGTTTAATCTTATTTGAATCTGCATTTCAGAATGGAACATTGTTAGCCTTTTTAATAGAGATCCATGGATGTTCCACCAGTTCAATTCTTTCCAAAGGGTATGTCGACTGATGGTACCATACGACCCAGCTAAATCACCAATAGTGTAATACATTTTTTAACCCGATCATGTGGCCTTAGCTTGCAGAAACATTAAAATAAACCCATTTAAGTAAGTTACCTAGTGTGCCCAAAATCCAATCTGAAATTTTGTTAGCCAATTCGTTTGAATCAACCATTTGTGGAGTTATTTTATTTATGTATTATTAATTTTGCTTATAGCTCAAAAAGCTTTATCATAATACATTCATAGTTAAATTCATAAGGTACATAATATTACATAATCATCAAATATATACAATAATCGTTTGTGGAGTTATTTTAAGAGCAAAGAAGTATAGCTCTTCCATTCTATGTCAAAGAGTGCTGTTGGTCTATAATTGCTTAGATCGTCTCTTCTTCCGTTTTTATATATCGGAACAATAATGGCCATGTGCCAAGTTTGATGAATCCTCTGGACTCCTCACTTAAAACCTGTCTACAATGTCCTCCTGTGGCCAGGGAAAGGCAGACGCTTTCTGATCATGATCTTGGGGGTGGTGTTCTGCGGGAGGATCCACTGGGAGGAGAAAGGGCCCAGGGGAATGAGAGGACCCTGTGGGATGAGATGAGGTATTTATCTTCCCTTAGGGAAGGCATCGCCTCAATACCAAAATATGTAATGGCTTGTTGTCCTAACAATCTTTTTGTTCTCCAAGTTGGAAATCTAAATGTGGGTAAAAGCAATCATAAATCCCTAGATATTGGGAGAAATAAAAACCCTTCTAAAACCCTAGGGACTTAGAAAGCTAAAACCTCCCCTAACTCCTAGAGGTACAGTGAAAGGAAGTCTGTGAATAATAACAATTTAAACTCTAAAGAACTTTATTCCTCTTTACACTCAAGTCTGGTGATTGCGCCTTATGATATTTCTTTAAAGAATATCATGAGAAACAGAAACTAGTTTAAGAATGAAAATCAAGCCAGAAAAACTAACTTTGTCATTTGGCACTCCAAGTCCCATAATTCCTTTTTTTTAACATCTTTATTTAAGACTGACAAACGCATAACAAATACATTACACATAATGGGCCTCATTACAACCCTGGCGTTAAGGGGTTAACGGCACCGTAAAAGGCTGCGGCGCCGTTAAACCCTTATCGCCCGATTCACACTTTAACGCCTGCTTTTTGCAGGCGTTAAAGTCCAACCCGCTAAGGGACCTTGGTGCTAATTACGGCACCGTAATTTACGGTGCCGTAATAAGCGCCTTCCCCATTCCCATTGAGCCCTATGGGCCAAAAATGGGAATGGGGAAGGGGCCATGGTGAATGGGGATTTACCGCCCCGCCAACCTTGGAATGGGGTGGTAAATCCGCCATCCACCATGGCGGAATCCGGCATGGACCATGGTGCTAATAGCACCATGGTCCAACGCCAGGGTTGTAATGAGGCCCATTGTTTAATACACAGTGTTCTTAAATCCTGGGGGGGAGCAGCTTATCTGGTGAGTATCAGTCTGGGTTTAGTGGTACAGGTGGGCTATAACTTCATTCTCGAGGTTGGTAGCTTTCTTTATAGTAGGGATGTTCCATTCGGGTTTGATTCAGAGTTGAGTGATTCATTGTTGGATATGTCCGGGGTGGGCCTCAAGTAGTTCTGCAGGGCGGCCCATATGTCCTTTGGTTGGCAGGCGGCCGTGATATTCCTGACATATGTCTCTTAGTCTCCTGTTCGTATACGAGATCCTTCAACCATGCTTGACAAGTGGGGGGTGTTCTAGCTTTTCAGGCTCGGAGGATTTTCCTCTTGGCGACCATTCCCGCCACTGAAAAGAGCCGTCGTATTTTGATTGCGACCTTCCCTATATCTCCCAACAGGTACTTCAGAGGGGTGACTGGGATCTGGTGGGCGATGAGATCACTTACCGTTTCGCCCACTTCATCAAGGACCAGTCCCAATACATATGAAAGCAGTTTGCCGCCCGGGTCTGACATTTGGGGCATTCTGGCTTTAATGAGGGGTCACATTTAGCTATTTTGCCAGGTGTAATATGTAAATGATTCAGTACCTTAAATTGAACCAGTCTAAAGCTTCCGCATATCAAGACAGATTTAGTGTATTGGCAGTATCTTGCCCATTGGGCTTCTCAGGTATTTTTCCCATTTGGCTTTCATTATGTTTTTAGAAGGGGTGTGTCGTTGGGCGGCCTTGTAGAGGGTGGAGATGCCTCCTGTAAAGCCCTCTGGTGTCATGATTTTGGTTAAGAATGGGTGTATGAGGGGGACCGCCAGGAAGGAGGGCCACTTCTTTTTACATGCTGCCTTTAACCTGTGGTATTGAAGCGATTATGTTAGCCCAGCTCCTACTTTTGCTTGGACAACTCCCAGAGATGCAAACTTCCCTTCCGGGTATAGGCAGGGCCGGTCTTTGCATCAGGCAGTACAGGCGGCTGCCTCATGTGCCAGCCTCTAGGGGGCGTCATCATCACGATTGGCGTTGGTTTGCTGCAAATAAATGATTATTAATCAATGCTGCCTCCTGCATCATTACATTTTATTTGACTAAGTATAAGCAGTGCTTAATTTGTGGGGGTGGTTGCCGGTGCCCAACACCGGCACTCTTTTTTGGGCACCGGAACTCATGCGAGGCCAACGCACATGCAATTGCTTTGTTTGTTCTTCCACTTTGCTTTGATTCGATTATAAATCATTGGGATTTGTCATTCTGATCTCGATCTCTCTCGTGCTTGCAGGTTGCAGGCCATGGCTGGCTGGGCCTGGGAGGCAAAAGGGATGGGCCCCAGCCACCCAAATATATGTTTTTTCTTTTAAAATCTTAACTTCCGTGGGGCCGCTGCGCCGTGCACCTATTTTTGTCATCAGGCTCAGCATGGCCGTGGCGGTGGTGGCCCAATGGAAGGTAGCCTAAGTGATTGAGGCAAGGCAAAGCCCAGGACCGGGCGAGGCCCGGGTGGCAACGTGGTCCCACTAGTGTCTGTCACAAAAGGAATGAAATGTTGTTTGCATGACCTGTCCTTGGTCTGATCATTGTCTTATTTCTTTTTGACTGGATATTCTGTCTAAAATTGTTAGACGGAACTCCAGTGCTTAATTTGTGGGGGTGGTTGCCGGTGCCCAACACCAGCACTCTTTTTTTGGCACCGGATCTCATGCGAGGCCAACGCACATGCAATTGCTTTGTTTGTTCTTCCACTTTGCTTTGATTCGATTATAAATCATTGGGATTTGTCATTCTGATCTCCATCTCTCTCGTGCTTGCAGGTTGCAGGCCATGGCTGGCTGGGCCTGGGAGGCAAAAGGGATGGGCCCCAGCCACCCAAATATATGTTTTTTCTTTTAAAATCTTAACTTCCGTGGGGCCGCTGCGCCGTGCACCTATTTTTGTCATCAGGCTCAGCATGGCCGTGGCGGTGGTGGCCCAATGGAAGGTAGCCTAAGTGATTGAGGCAAGGCAAAGCCCAGGACCGGGCGGGGCCCGGGTGGCAACGTGGTCCCACTAGTGTCTGTCACAAAAGGAATTAAATGTTGTTTGCAACTTTGGCCACTTTTTCATTGGTGCTGAGCCCGACTCGAGACAATTTTATGCCCCAGTCCGACCCTGGATAGCATTCATCTAAGCAAAACATGAACTTTGAATTTGTGCCTGGGTGTTTCCATTCTTCCTTTTAATATTATCGGCCTCATTAGTTCACAAACGAGCTTCAGCGAAGGGACCCGGAACGGTGCACGTATAGGGCCGAAACCGAACCGGCTGCAGTTCGCAAGAAAAGCCCATGCAAAGACGAACTTCTGAAATGTCATTTCAGGCTTAAAGATCCACACATGGAAACTAGACAGGGACAAACATGGTGCACGTGCCCACTAATCTGTCGTCATAAATAAAAGCACTAGTTGAATATTCGTGTATAGTTCTCAACCGTCTTTTGCTGTCATTTTTTTACATAATTCCAGCGCATGTTTTCTATCCTGATGTGTGGTTTATACACCAGATTTGGCCCCTTAACCTGGGTACAATACTCTCCGAGCATGTGCTCCGAATGAGAGCACATGCAATCCTCAGATAGGAATCCTCAGATAGGGAGGTGGGTGTCTGTTACACCCTGAAGTTTATTGAAGTATGTCAAGAACAGGTCAGTGGGAAGGAGATATCCGAATATGCATTCTCCTCTGGCTCCTGAATATTGGGTGACAAAACATATTTAGTTTTTTAATATGTGTTAAAGTGGAAAGAGGCCCTAAAGCAGAAGTAGCACAGGCCGTTGATTTCACAACAATGTCTTGCAGAAATGACTTTTTCTAAGTTATACAACACCATGCTCATGCTTGAAGGAAGGGTGAAGGGGGATGCATTTATGAGATGTGATGACTGATAAGGGCTTGAGAGTAAATTGATAACACGAAACACCTGGATGAGGTGACTGAAGAACGGGCTGAGGGGAGGGTGCTCTTCCTGGAGGTAACCGATTAACAATACTTGGTTTACTTTAACAGACTGTCAGATGGGGCAGAAGGGGTAGAGACAAATACAGTGCAACAGTGACTGAAACAGAATGCTTTTTTATTTATTTGACTTTTGAAAGCGCTCACAAAGCATTGAGGTGCAGTTACAGGAGGAGCATGTCTTAGTTGCATATTTACTACTAGCCTGTGCCAGCAGTTGCTGCACCAAACATGCGACATGGAGCAGCAGCAGTGTGATGGGCTGGTGGTGGGCCGATCTAGATAGGTCTAACACTGAACTGGCGCACCTGCGCTGATGGGAGGCGCCACACCCGCGCTAAGGGCGGCACCGCGCCCAGCATTATGGAGCCAATATTTTTTGGGCACTGGCACTTATTTTTTTACAAATTAAGCACTGAGTATAAGCACTATGTTTAGTTACTAGTACGAGTCTGAGTGAGCATAAAAACAAGAAAACTCGTGTAAAAATCATCAGTCGCTCTCAGTGAGAGCAGTGCATGATTCTGTCATTCAGCAGCAGTGCTCTGCGGGCGGCAAAGCCAGGGCTAGCAGACAGTGCACCTGGGGTCTGCAAGCCCCGGATGCTTCATTTTATGATCCTGCTAACTTAGTGCTAAAAGCAACATTTGTTGCTTATCAGTTCCTTGGGCCTGGCCAGGCTTGACAGCATGTGCCTCCTCTTCATCACACGATCTGCAATCAGGGGATGATTGATTGAGCTGGCTGGGCTGTTGGGAGCTCATACTTCGCCCGGAGTGGACAGCAGCCAGAGACCGTCACTTCACCAGAATCGGAGACACCAATCTAATATTGCCATTGGGCTCGGGGCTGGATCCAGGCACAGGAGCAGCACGTCCTGCAGGGCAGGACTCAGGAGTCAAGAGGCCAAGCTGCAGGGAGAGAGAAACCATCTGTCCTGCCAAGGGCGACCTATGAGGGAAACCGGTGAGGTAAGCAGTGCGAGGGTGGGTGGACATATGTGAAATGCGCGTGATGATGGGTGTGTGATATGAAAATAAGGCCATCCTGTTGCTCTCATTGCCAAGAGGATTGTTGATGCTGCAGCTCAGGTCAGCAATATTAAAGAATACCGTGTTTATTGGGTAACAATATATTTCATTTGTACCACCAGGGCCGTTATATTCTTACTAAGGAAACATAACCTGAGTTGCTGATTTATCATTACTGCCTAAAGTGACACATGAAAAGTAAGGTGGTCCTGAATGGCCTCATATGAGATCACTGGAAAAATAATCTACTGGACTGTTTCTGCTCAGAAAATCTGTTCCCCTAGTCTGTGTTTTCCTAAATGGTACAAAAGCTGTTTTTGACAAAGGGTTTTGAGAAGGTATGTAGTAAATTAACGTATCGCTAAGAAAACATGCCTATTTTAAAATTCCAAAATAGTAATGTCCTGCAAAATGGTGTGCCTATTTGAATAAGTATTTTTGTCACCCTAAGTCCACGATCAGCAGTTGCAACTGACAGCTAGCATAACAGACATAATTAAACTTAAACTGTGCAAGTCGTGTGGGAAGTCATAGAATCGTTTTATCGCATTGCTTCGAGCTGCAGATGTGGCACAGGTGCGGGATACTAACCTTTTCCTTGTTAGTGCAGCACACTGTTGTACATGCAGGCACTGTCTCCACCACCATAGTATTGTCTTCGGAATATATAAAACGACACTGCACAGGTCTCTCCCTCAGCTGTGGTCTCTTAAGCTGTACAGTCAATAATGAAGTAGAGAAGAGCTCTAGGGATGGCATTGCAATTCGCTAACTCATGAACTCTGATCTCCCAGGAAACGGCCAGCTTTCCAGGGGGTGACACAATCCTGGCCTTTTTCCAAGCAACAATTCATAAGACCAGTAACTCCTCCGTGTGGTGATGCCACGAAAGCTTCAGCCTTCAGGTGCACTGTGCACCAGTGCTTTACCAAAATCAGCCATGCCTGTGTTAACATGAAAAACAAGAGGCAGGGGGCTGTACTGACCAGAATTCTGCTCTAGAGGGAGTTGTAATGAAAAAGAGGGAAGAAGAAAGGGAGGGGAGGGACATGAGAGCACCACAAGAGAAGGAGTTTTAAAGACATTGGATGAATGCACTGCACGGGTTTAACATACATGAGGGGCACTTTATGTCTCTGATAGTGCCTGCCTTCCCCCATGGCAACTATTCCCAAAAACACCAAAATCTGCTCATATTTTGTGATGAAGAGAAGAAAGAAATACATTATTTTTAAACGTCCTTTATTAATGTAGAGAAGTTGAAACAATGAAATTGCACAAACATGCAACTGGGCATTTGGCAGGGTGAAACCAAGCTGCAAAAAGGATTGGATTATCTTTTATAGTCCAGATGTGCTCTGATCTTTAACTCTCAGTGTTTTCAAGTGATTGTGAAGGTGTGCATAGACATTAGCACATACACCTCTGCTGTGCAGTGCCTCTGACAGCCACCAGTCAAACACTTGCACACAGTGAGTCTATGCATATGAGGCATGGACGTACACAAAGGGCGTCAAGCTCCTGAGATGCTTCTCACCCTATTATTAACATGTCTAACATACATTTTTTGTTGTTGTCATTTATTTGGAGGGAGGGGGGGCACCAGCGATGCTTCTCGCCTGGGGTGCAATCTGGTCTAAGACCGGCCCTGGGTATAGGTCTCCCACCCGCATTTCTTTCCCAGGGTCCCATCGCCTCTGCAGGGTAGTGTCTAAAGTGGGCTCGAGATCTGGGTAATGCCACAATGGGACATGGGACCAGAATGGATTATGGCAGCCTACCCTGTCAAATATTCGGGACCGAGCTTGTACGGTGGAACCTACCCGGTCAAGTTCTCCCCTGTCTCTTCTAGCTTTGGCAAATGGCATTGCTCTTAGGTTCAGTGGGGCAGCTGAAAACATTTCGGCTTGTATGTGTGCGTTTGATTCCGCATTTGCCACCCAGTACTTTGCAAAGTGTGCTTGGGCTGACTGAAAGTATAATAGAAAATCTGGGGCAGCTAGACCTCCTGTTTCGTACCTTTCACACATCTTGGCCCATTGGAGTCGTACTGTGCCCCAGCCCCATACAAAACTCGTTGCCATTCTCTGTAGTTTTACAAAATAAAATTTGACAGGTCATATTGGGATATTACAGAATAAGTATAGTAATTTTGGTACTATCACCATTTTCAGTAGCGCTATGCGCCCATACAGTGATAACGGAAGTTTATCCCATACCCTGAATTTGTTTTCTAGGAGTTCCAGGTAGAGGGTCATAGTTATTAGCCATTAAGGTCTGTTTGTTTGTGGATAATATAATTCCTAAGTATCGGACAGAGATGGGTGACCACTTGAATTGTGCAGTGGCCGGTGATTGCCACATAGAGGATGTAAATGAAATTATCTCGGATTTTGCTTGGTTGATCCGGTACCCAGAGTACTTGGTGAAGGTCTGAATCTCCTGCATCACTGGCGGTAGATGAATTTCAGGGTTTCTGAGGTATAGCATAGTGTCATCTGCATATAATGAAACAAATTGGGGGGTCCCCTAATACGAATACCTCTCCATGCATGTTTGTGCCTTAATTTAGCTGCCATGCCCTCTATGGTAAGTGCAAAAATGAGGGGGGATAGCGGGCATCCCTGTCTAGTACCTCTTCCAAGCGTAAAGCTTGCCGATAAGGAGTTGTTAGTCCTGACAGTTGCCCTTGGGTCCGTGTATAGGACTCGAATGTATCTGGTGAATACCGGGCCAAATCCCATTTTACTCAGAACGGCATACATATACCTCCAGGACACAGAGTCAAATGATTTTTCAGCATCCAGGGTGACTGCTATCGTTTGGGCTTTCGGGTCCATTTGTGAGGCAATAGAGAAGAACCTCCTGAGGTTCAGTGCAGTGGATCGGGTGGGAACTAATCCCGATTGGTCCGGATGGACTAATTTGTTCATATATTTTATTAGGCGGTTATCAATTGCCTTAGCATATATTTTAGCGTCCGAGTTAATTAATGATAGAGGCCGGTAGGACGCAGGATCTTGAGGCGGTTTTTGTGGTTTAAGGAGAACCGTGATCATTGCTACTCTCATAGTATTTGGCATTGACCCTTTTGTCAGTGCCTCTTCCCATACCTCCAGTAACTTCGGGACAAGCTCTGCCTTGAAGGTTTTGTATAGCTCAACTGGGATACCGTCAGAGCCTGGGGTCTTGCCCGCTTGTAAGTCCGTGATGGCTTGCTCTATCTCTTCGGTGGCTAAGGGGAGATCGAGGTCGGCTTTATCTGTTTCGTCCAACTTGTGCAGGGGGAACGAGTTCATGTATTTCCGTAATTCCTCTGGGGACGCCATGTCCGTGTTGGCATAGAGTTTATTGTAGAAGTCCCGGAATGTGTCTTTAAATCATCCGGCTTAGTTCGTACTGTCTCGTCGGTGTCAATCATGCTAGTTATGTGTCTCATCCGGTTAGGCAGAATCACCTGCAGTACCCTTTGGGAACACTACAGACAATTAAGACTACAAGTGTAAGCACAATTTCACCTTCGGTACAAGCCTGTACTACACAGTAAAGTGGTAGCGATGGCTGGGCAGCCAGACATATCTCAAGAGGTTCAGTGAGCAGTAGAACAAGTTACACAAAGGACCAATTAGTACAGTGATTCAGACAAACACTTACTCAAGGTTTCTTGGTAAAAGAATATACATTTATTTACTCAGTCAGTTAGAAAACATTACAGTAGCATAAGCAGCTCAATATCACACACTAATAAACCACAAAAATACAACCGGTAAGTAAATGAACAAGTTTAGCTCCCCTGACGTGGGAGAAAAATGGCACTTCAGATACTTAATACAGGGGTAAAAAGACAAGGTTATACGAATTGACAGCCCAAATACATTCATAGGCAGGGTAAAGGGTTTCAGTTAACTACAACCAGCAATTCTTCTCAATAGGCCTGGGCCAAAGTGAATGGTTCAGAGTCTTTGTATAGGATAGCACAGTTCTGGTAGATAACGGTTAAGTCTTTGCCACAGAGTTTAGAAGAATTTGGCAAGGCAAAAAGTTTGATGAATGTTTAGGGAAGGACAAGCCTTCGAAGATGAGGAAAGTTTCACGCACCTTCTCGATGGCTGAAAAGATTTCCGGACCGCGTTTGCACAGTACCTTGTTAATGAAGAAGAGATGTAGCTAAGGCAGTTGTTCCTGGCAGTTCGAGCAGATCTTGCTGTTCCTGAGCTTCAGTCGTGGGGACAAGAAGGAGGACGTCGGGAGGTTCCTGCACTACCCAGGGATGAGGCCAAAAGCTTTAGCAAGACGTCGGTTTAAGGTGTGAGTGCCTTAAAGTCCACAAGCTGGTTTCCTTCCCTCTGGCTATCCGGTTTTCAACAGCACTCTGATGAAAATTCGACCAGATGGGGACAGTGTCCAGGTGGCTTGCGAATTTGTGGTTCCCACCAAACTCAAGGGAAGAAGTTAACCTTGAAGGGCTTCTCTGTCAATGGAGTTTCAGGCAATTCGGACCAGCAGCAGGGCTTCACCGGTCATCCAGGAGTTGCAGCAGTCCTCTTCCTTCAGCATGTCTTTGGTTATTTCGTTCCAGTGGTCGACTCTGCTTTCCAAGTCCCAGAGACCTGCCTTTAAACAGTTTTCCCCCATTCCTTCCAGCCTGGCTGTCAATCACACAGCAGGGTGGCTGTCCTTGCCGGACAGCCAGCAGGCCAATCACGGCAGAGTGCATTCAGGTCCCCTAGGAGACTAAGCACAGGGAGTTCCGGGCACCTCCCTCACATCCTGTCCACCCCAGACACTCAGGCGCCAGAGGAGGGCTTCAGCAATGAAGCCTGCCAAAGGCCAATGAACAAAGGGACCAAACCTGGTTTGGCGCGCTGAGACAAACACAAGAAGGACCTTTCCTAAAAGAAATGGCAAAAAAAATCGATCAGAGTCTGTTTTTACAGACAGGTCTTGGGCGCCATATTGAAAAACATGGCTGACCCTATTTTTAGCTACCGCTGTTCGCGGTCGGGAAAAATCATGGTTGTTTGATCAAAACCACTGCCATCAGCTATTTAAAGTAGGAAAGGGTAATATTTGACTGTTACATGAGGGTTCTGGCTCACTCAGGGGAAGCTAAGCAACTCCTCCAGCACTCTATAGTAAGATAGTGTGCGCTGGGTCAGTAAATTTAAAGTGACTAGTAAAGTCAATTTAACTTTACATGCTTTGGGAGACAGTAGTCAGTCCCAGAGAAGGTATTTCAGCCTTGGGATGTCTGAAAGACATCACTGTGTCACTGCACTGAAGGTGCTGTGTGACACACAGAAAAAGATGATGCCTATGGAGTTGTGTTAAAACTCCATAACCAAAGAACACAAAAGTAAAACACACTGAAAATGAAAAGTTCAAAGCCCCAAAATATAGCAAAAGAGATGGAGGGCTCTCAGGTAGAGGGAATTTAGCACTTGGGTGAGAAATCTCCCTAACACATCCCTTTTTCCGCTTTAAGGAGGTTGGCCATAGTTTGGGTAGCTTTGTTACCTTTGCCGTATTATCTAGCTCTCACAGGCTCAGACACGTAAAAGTGTTTGCGTTCGGCCAATTACTTGAAATTTGTAAGTTGTTCCGATATTTCTTGGAGATGGATTTCGCTTTTGCTCAGTGCTTGTGCCTTTTCTAGGTCCTTCAGCTTGTGTTCGGTGTCCTCTAGCTCCTATCTTATTTCTTTCAGAGTTCCATATGTCCGTGACATCAACAGTCCCTGCAGCCACTCTTTAAATGTTTCCCAGATCATAGTGTTAGATCCGACAAAGCCGGAATTACGTTAAAAAAAGTCTACTATTTCTGACCTGAGTGTTTCTATCATAGTGTCGTCTTTATGCAAGGTTGGAGGCATCCTCCAGTTACGGGTGTGGATTCTACATTGTGCGGGATCAGTTCGAGGAGGACCGGGGAGTGGTCGGATATTTTTCGCGGGAGAATCTTGCAATCATTAGCATCTGTAATAAGAGTCAGTGAACATAGCCAATAGACTATTCGTGAGCATGAGCCATGTACGCTTGAGTGGAAGTTGAATTCCCTCTCCCGTGGGTGTAATTCCCTCCATACATCCGCTAAGGGGAGCATGGACATGGCTTAAAGTATGGTTGCAGCAGCTTTGGATTGGTTTCTGCTGCCATCCGAAGTTCGATCTAGGTTGGGATCAAGGACCGTGTTTAGATCGCCACCCCATATCACGTTGGCCTGGCCAACCGGCGATACAGCTCCATGATATTCATGTAAAAACTCGGGGAGTCATTGTTAGGACCGTAGGTGTTTATTATAATCATTTCCACATTGTGTAGTGTGCCCCAGATGATCACGTAGTGGCCTTCTTTGTCGATTTCGGTTCTAGTTATCTGGAAGCTGATGTGCTTGTGTATCACTGTAAGCACACCTTTTGATTGGGTCTAATAGTTAGTGGCAACTTTCATGGGGCCCCAGGCCTGGGCAAAGTGTCTGTGATTTTCTTGGTGGTGTGAGTCTCCTGTAGGAGAAGGAGGTCGATTTTGTGCCTGTTGTCGTAGCTTATACATTTTCTCCCTTTGATCGGATGAGTGAGAACTTTAATGTTCCATGTTAGGAGTTTAATCCCCTGCGTCTTTCTTGCTGAGGACATTGTTAGTGGGTTGTTTCTGTGGTTTTGATATCAACCCCCAGATCTGGTATCTTGTATTCCTTGCATCTGTCAGTTTTTTCTTCATTTTTAACAACTTTCCTTCACTCAAACTGTGCCTAGAGTTAGGCTGATAGCACGGACGTCTTACATAGAGTTAATTATTTATGCTTCTTCAATTCCCAACTAGGCAACTGGCCCTTGCCCCTCACCTTCCCCCCAACTGGACAGAGTAACCCTTTGAAACAATGTCAACATTTGTAACGGTGGGTGGCTCTGCAAGAGTGCCACTTTCCTATGACAGACAGACCGCCCTGGAGGCCGCTGCGTCATTTTGTGGTAGAACAGAGACTACATTAAACTTGGAAATCTCATTGGGTTCTCATGCTTCTTCAAGTGTTGGAGCTGTTAGAATGGGTGTTTTTGTCTGGGGGCAATGGGATATTTTGTTCAATGTAGCCCATAGCCTCTTCAGGAGTGTCAAAAAATTGAGATTTACTGGAGAACTGCAGGCGGAGTCTGGCCGGGAATAGCATGGCGTATGGTATGGCATGGGCCCTGAGCGCTCTCTTTACCTGGTCAAATGATCGTCGGGCTAGCTGCACTCCGCTGGAAAAATCAGGGTATATGTGTATCCTGGCAGAGTCATAGGACTGGGTCCCTTTCTCGCTAGACAGCCTCAGGATCAGATCCCTATCCCGATAGTTAAGCAAGCGGGCAATTACAGTCCGGGGCAGAGCCCCCGGTTTAGGGGGTGGGAGCTAGGGACCTGTGGGCTCTTTCAATTATGAATTGCTGGGAGAATTGTGCATCAGGGAGCACGGTACGGACCACTTCTTCCAGAAAAACTTCCATCGTGACATTAAGGGGCTTCTCTGCCAGACCTACCACTGTGATATTGTTTCGGCGTGATCTTGACTCTAAGTCCTCGCATTTCATCTGGGCCATCTTCAGGTTTTTTCTGATGTCGTCTATATCTTTACTATCTACAGAGGTGTCTTCTAGTTCCCCTATCTCGGTTTCCGCTTCCGACACCCTGGTGTTTACTTGCTGTAGGTCGGATTTAATAGAGGATATGGTGCTACCTATTTCGTCTAGTTTTCTATTAACCGCCGCAAATCCGGTCTGGAGTACCATCAGGTAGGGATCCGAGGTGTTGTCATTGGGGGTTGATCGTTGGCGGTCGTCTGCTGAAGTGTTTCCTCCACCCTTGACTCCATGTTTGCATTTGTGAAGGTCTCCATGGGGCACTTTATGCCACTTTTATTGCCTCTGGGCATTTCTATGTGGACGAATCAGGGTATCTGGTATGCACCTCTTGTTTCAGATTTGGCAGTGGGTTTGGGCACAGTTAGCTTAGTAGTGTGCTGTATTCCGCTGCATTGCCAGTGGGATCGGGTCAGTTGCAAGCACAGTCGGGGACTCAAAGTGTGGCAGATCCGAGGAACCTCTGGGTGGAGTCCGTGCAGTGGTGTGCTGTTAAGAGTACTAGCTGTTGGGGTCAGGATTTATGTGGTCAGCCCTGTAGGCTCGGAGGGTATGTCCTCCCCTCACACAAATGCGCTGGTACCCTCACTGGGTTCACAGAGTGGTGAAGCTCAATTTGACCAGGGAGAAGTAGTATAGTGGCCCTATTGTCTTGAGTCTTGGAACTGTGCTCAGTGCTGTGACAGCAGTGTTCAATTGCGAGGCCACCGGGGCCCAATTATTCGGGGTGTAAGCTGCAGCCCTGTAAATGAATACCTTCAGTTGGTGCCAGGGAGCAGGTTCTGGACATTGTGATGAGGTCGTATGTAGCAAGCAAGTGCTTGCGGCACGTTAGTGCTGCAATTGATTATCTATAGTGGATGCAGGCAGCAGCTTATGGTATGGCATGTGCTGTGGTGTCAGGTGACCGGAGGCAATGTTTACTGTATGTCGGGTCCACACCCGCCTCTGCAGAGCGTGTTCACATCCCCGCCTCAGCGGCCCGCATACGTCACTGCTGATCCGACAGCCAATGGTCCGCGACCTGCGTGCGAGCCGGTTTGCCGGGTTACAGTTTATCTCCTGCCCTTCGCCTGGCCGAGGGGGGGTCCCGCCACACATACCTTTATAATAGAGTGCCGGCCTCACTCGCGGAGTACCCCTCAACCCGGACACCCATGCCGCTCACACACAGCGCACACGGCGGCATCAGGGAGGTTGGCCTGTGTGTTCTCAGCGGCCCTCTCTGGTGGACTGCTTCTGCAATTGAGAGTGTGTGGGCCAGCAGGGATGATCAGCCAGCACCGTGCCTGGGTATTACAGTGCTACGGGTGGGAGATGGGATCCATGGCCTGTGTTCGTACCACCGGGCACGTAAGGGCGGCCAGCAAATTTTGTGTTTCTCTGATGTTTAGGCTCAGTAGGGGATGCAGCGAAAGTCCCAGATGCACCGAGGTATCAGCTAACCGAATCCGGGTAGATTTTGTTTCCAGTAAGTCTCGTTCAGCAGGATGGGATCAGAAGGATTTTGATCTACGGCGCAGATACAGGGTTAGGTGGGCATGTTCATCGGCGTCCCACAGCGCCCCCCCCAAGTCCCAGAATTCCTGAAGTACTGGGATGAAGAGGACTAAAGAGGAACAATGCTGCAGGAGTGGCCAGGTTGTTAATAGAAATAACCCACACTTGAGGGAGAGTGAGAAGCTTGAAAAGCCCCATCAGGTGCAGGCCATTGTCGAGCAAAGTGAGCAGGGAGAACAGTGTGAACCGTGTATGCAGCCGAAGCAGAAACTGGAGAAGGGAGGAGACACCGGGACTGCTGTCAAGCAGAAAACTATTGTCAGTCCTGAGAGGGTTTTGTACATCCAGAAGCCTTAAGTGCAGAGGTCACGAAGCGTGAAAGAGGAAGCGTGCCCTCTGAAGACATGTTTTGCAAAACATGTCTTTAGAGGGCACGCTTCCTCTTGCTCAGCCGGAAGCCAAAGCGAGGAAAGCTTTCTTCCCCAAGTGGCTGTCTCCGGTGGTCGGCGAGCACCAGAGAGTCTCTGGAGCAAAGGAAGCTCCTTTTGCAAGTGGCAGTGGTGACTGTGGACCAAGAGCAGCAGTTTTCCGGGTCGAGCCACTGATACACAGCACCTGTGAGCAGTGAGGGGAATGGGTTCGCACGCCATAACAGTGAGTTCACCAGCAGATAGTGACCCCGGAGCACCCCAAGATCGCTTGTGTGCTCGATACAAGCGTTTACTGAGTAGCAAGCATGCACATATGGATGGGAGTAATCATTAAAGGCAATTTTGAATACTGAGCTAGCAGAAAATAGTAAAAACAGTGTTTGTCAACACTGGATTACTGTGACTTTAAACTTGCAAGTTTGTTGAGAACCCCACAACCTGATGTGGCAATATTATTAGAACCTGATGCAGACAACCATTGCAAAGGCCAAAAATAAAACAAAGCAAGGCAATTTAAACCCAGCAGATATTGTCAAAGGAGGGAGGGGGCTAATGAAAGGTCCAAAGGTTGTGAAGCTTTTTGCCCATATTTGAAGTAGCATATAACAAAAGCTGGTAAAATCCCACATTGGCAAAGCCAAGGAAGAAACAGGATAAGACTGTAGTCAGTATTTGGTTACTCATACAGTGGGGAAAAACGAGTGGCAAGCAGGCTGCCCTTCTGGAAAAGGTTATTTAGAAGGAAAGGAGCATAACCTGCACAGGATTTGGAAAGTGCAAAAGAGTTTTGACCCCTTAAGTGCTAAGGACGAGGTATCCCATCCTCAGCACTACGTTTGCAGTGCTGAGGACGAGATACCTCATCCTTTTTAGCACTTACCTTTTCCCGGGGCGATTCACCCCCCCACTGTTACAGCCCTATCTCCCCGATCCCCAGGCAGTGAAGGGCAGGTCCACGTTAGAGCCTTTCCTTCCAGGGAGGGATGGAGACCCTGTAGGGGCTCCGTGGGACCACAGCTGGGCCTGGGGAAGCGCGACCCACATGTGAGACAGGCGCGGGGAGCAACACCCCCAGCTGTCCTGAAGCTCTGGCTGCGCTGCCTTTTAAAAAAAATATATTTTTATTTTTTAATAACAACACACCAAACATTACAACTTAGAGGACCTGTTCATTCAAGTGTACTGTGATATAGTCATACATCAAACATTGCGGTCCTCCCCCCATCCCCTTTAACTCGAGCCCCTATTCCCATGCCGCCCGCCAAAGTATCTCGTTTGGCACTCACGTCTCCTGCACAGTGACCTCATTGGGACCCACCTCGGTGGTGCCTGCTAGTGTGGTCACCAGTTGCCTCCATTCTATCAAGGATCCCACTTCTTCCTCCCCACCCCTGCTGATTACTTCGACCTGGGATGTGCTTTTGGTCATGAATAATGATTTTTAGAATGTAAACTAAGCGACATTGGCGAATTGAGGATGTCTGTGATTCATTAGACAGACAGGGCCAGCAAGATAGTTTCTTTGCTTGTGTTTTCCTCAAAAATGATTATCACACCGTGTCACTTAAGTTTTAATTGATTAATTCACAAAATGTTGATGTATATATGCATGCATTTTTCATATTGACTTATGTATTTATGTTTTGATTTTTCTACATAATTACAAATAGACCTAATTGGTCTTTTATAAGCTTGAAACCGTAGGACCAATGGCCTACCTAATAAATTATGAAACTTTTAGTATAACAAAAATACTACTCACTGTGTGTACTGTTCTTTGAGGCAATTTAATAACCCATGGAACAGGGCCCAGCTGTAGCAACAACTGGGTCATTGAACTATTTGATAAATGGTTCATCTGGGGGACCCCCCTCTGTGTGCTCATTACTTCGTACCAAACTGTCGATTCTGCGTCCGCCCATCTTAGGAGGTCCGCCCACCACGCCTCTACCTGGGGCGCTGGGTGGCCTTCCAGCACATTGCGATTCTCCGCTTAGTCAGAATGTAGGCAAGGTCCCTCAGTTTACTAACGTGCTTCAGGTTACGCGGCCTGGCGAACACCCCCAGCATACATGCCCATACTGATTCTACCTCCAATGCAGTCCCTTCATCCGCCAGGCGTAGCCTGATCTCAGCCCAGAATCTGCCCACCTCCGGACAAGCCCAAAACATGTGTACCAGCCCTGCTTCCGCCTCCCCACACTGTGGGAACTTTGGCGCTGCTGGGTTCCCAAACTTGGCAATCCTACCGGGGGGGTCATATATGCCCTATGGGTGACATGCAGCTGTATCTGCTGAAGTCTTGCGTTGCGAGACACCTTCTTGTGGTACCTCTGAACTCCGTCCCATTGTCCATCTAACAGGGGCTCTCCCACCTCCTCCTCCCAATCCCGTCTCAATTGCAGCACCTCCTTACCCACCCTAGACATCAGTAACTCGTATATACGAGACACTTCATGCCCACCCTCCGAGATATCATACCTGGCTGCGCTGCTTTACAGATTTTCCCTCAGGGGAGGGATGTGGACATTGCTGGGGCTCACTGGGACCGTCACCGGACTTGCGGATAGTTGACCCTCACTGGAGACAGGCGCCCAAAGCTGGTGGCTGCACCCCTGGTCGTCCTGGAGCTCTGGCTGGGCTGCATTACAGCTTTTCCCTCCGGCGAGGGATGGTTTCCCTGCCGGGGTTCCCTGAGACTGCCTCTGGACTTGGGAATGGTCGACCCATATGAGAGGAAGGCGCCTAAGGACAGGGACATCATCGCCGACCATTCTGGAGTTGTGGCTGGGCTGTGTTACAGCTTTTCCTTCAGAGGAAGGATGGTGACCCTACCTGGGCTCCGTGGGACAGCTGCTGAACATGGGAATAGTCGACTGACAAGGGAGACAGGCGCCCAAGGCCCGGGACATCACCCCCAACCACCCTGGACCTCTGGCAATTCTGCATTACAGATTTTCTCTCTGGGGAGGGATTGGCACACTGCTGGGGCTCCCTGGAGGGGAAAAGCTGTAACAAAGGCTAGCCAGAGCCCCAGGATGGCAGGGGGTGATGTATTTGGCCTTGGGCGCCTGTCTCCCTTGTTGTCTGACCGTCCGCAAGTTCAGCGGTGGTCCCAGGAAGCTCTAGCAGGGTCCCCATCCCTCCCTGGAGGGAAAAGCTGTAACGCAGGCAAGCCAGAGCTAAGGGACAGCTGGGGGTGCTGCCTCCGAGCTTGAGCACCTGTCTCCCTTGTTGGTCGACCGTCCCCATGGTCAGCAGCGGTTCCTGGAGGGCAAACCTGTAAGGCAGGCCAGCCAGAACTGCAGGGTTGTCGTGGGTGATGTCACCAGCCTTTGACACCTGTCTCCCATGTTGGGTGACCATCCCCAAGCCCAGCGGCGGTCCCAGTGAGCCTTGGCAGGGTACCCATCCCTTCCCAGAGGGAAAAGCTGAAACACAGGCCAGCCAGAACTGCAGGATGGTCCTGGGGATTACCCCAGCCTTTGGTGCCTGTTTCCCATCTGGGTTTGTTAGGGAGAATTCTCAAGAATGTGCTAATTTCCCTTACCTTTTGAGACCCCCAGCAATTTTGCTGGATTTCTAGGATGTACATTTTTACCTGGAAAGAGTGTGAGCCTTTTTTCCCACTCTTTCATGTATTTTGATGTGTGTTTTACTTTTGTGTTCTTTGGATATGGAGTTTTAAAACAACTCCTTAGGCATCACCTTTTTCTTGTGTGTCACACAGTACCTTCACTGCAGTGGCACAGGGGTGTCTTTCAGACTCCCCCAGGTTTAAATAACTTCTCTGGGACTGCCTACTGTCTCCCAGAGCATGTAAACTTAAATTGACCTTGCTAGTCTCTTTAAATGTAAAGACCCAGCACACATATCTTCCTATAGAGTGCTGGAGGGGTTGCCTAGCATCCCCTGAGTCTTAACACTCAGTTAACAGTCAAATGTTACCCCTTTCTACTTGAAATGGCTGGTGGCAGTGGTTTTTGACAAACTACTATGATTTTTCACGACCGCTAACACTGGTAGCTAAAAATCGGGTCTGCCATGTTTTCCAATATGGCGCCCAAGACCTAGCTGTAAAAACAGACTCTGGTCGACCTTTTTTGCCGTTTCTTTTAGAAAAGGTCCTTCTTGTGTTTAACTCTGCGTGCCAAACCAGGTTTGGTTCCTTTGTTCGTTGGCCTTTGGCAGGCTTCAGTGCTGAAGCCCTCCTCTGGCGCCTGAGTGTCTGGGGTGGACAGGATGTGAGGGAGGCAGGGTCGGATTGGCCCATCGGCTTTTCGGCTAATGGCAAGGGCCGAAATCGTCCCTGGGGAGTGGGGGCCAGTTTCTGGCTTATTATTATTTTAAAATAATAATAATTTTAAAAAAGTCTTCCAAAAGCACATGAGCCTGGGCCGGTTTGGAAGAAAAAAAATGGATAAAAAATATTTTTTTTTTCACATATTTATTTTTTCAAAAAGCCTTTCATCCTTTTTTAGGTCGATAAATGAGTACCAACACAGTTTGGGTGATATTGTATGCATATTTGTTCTATAAAAAAGAGCTTAAGCGTAAGTGCTATACAATAACATATTATCATTTGGCCTTGGACGTCTGCTTGGATCTACAGTAATTTAGTGTACTTAGGAACAATGCTATTTGATGCCACTTCCTGTTTTGTCAAGGGGTGAAAGGTCGTGTTTCATTGCTTCCAAGGATGTCACTTTGGGGTGGGGTCAAATGACATCACTTCCGATGATGTCATCAAAGGTCAAGTGTCGTGAGGCGAGGGGTGGGCCACTTTTTTCAGGTGAGGGTTGGGCCACTTTTTTTGGGTGATCAGGCCAATTTCTTGTCCCAGTCAGACCCTGGAGGGAGGTGCCCGAAACTACCTGTGCTTAGTCTCCTACGAGACCTGAATGCACTCTGGCGTGATTGGCCGGCTGGCTGTCTGGCAAGGACAACCACCCTGCTGTGTGAGTGACAGCCAGGCTGGAATGAATGGGGAAAAACTGTTTAAAAGCAGGCCTCTGGGACTTGGAAAGCAGAGACGACCAATGGAACGAGAGAACCGAAGACGAGCTGAAGGAAGACGACTGCTGCGACTCCTGGTCCACCAGGTAAAGCCCTGCTGCAGGTCCGAATTGCCTGAAACTCCCTCGACAGAGAAGCCCTTCAAGGACGACTTCTTCCCTTGAGTTTGGTGGGAACAACCAACCAACTTGCAAGTCACCTGGACACCGTCCCTATACTGGTCGAATTTTCTTCAGAATGCTGTTGAAAACCGGATAGCCAGTGGGAAGGATACCAGTTTGTGGTCTTTAAGGCACTCACACCTTAAACCGACGTTTTGCCCAGCTTGTGGCTTCTTCCCTGGGCAGTGCAGGAACCTCCTGACGTCCTCCTTCGTGTCCACACGACTGAAGCTCAGGAACAGCGAGATCTGCAGGAAATGCCAGGAACAACTGCCTCAGTTACAGATCTTCTTCATTTTAAAGGTACTGTGCAAGTTTAACTTTCCCGAATTTGACGGCTTGACCTTCCCTAAACCAACATTTAACTTTTCGTCTGACCAACTACTTTTAAAAACCGTGGCAAAGACTTAACAGTTTACTACCAGAACTGTGCTATCCTATCCAAGACGCTGTCAGGATTCCTGCCCCTCATGTCCCCAGCTCTCCAAGATGTCAGGCTGGAGCCAGGCCACGATCACCTACATGGCCCTCAAGGGCCTCTCCATCCCTCCAAAGACCCACTTGGAGTCAGACTTGGCGCTTGTGGCACCAGACTCACTCACTCCCATAGGATAACATTGGGGATTGGACTTGTAGTGCATTGATGGGGATAAGATGGATGCCCCCACATATTTCGGTTCCCAGAACTCATGTGCGGTCTAGTCTTTTGGGTGTGGTTCAGCCCAGAGACACCTGGGATACCCAGAGACTATTTAAGCCACACCCAGGCTGAGAAACATGCTTTGCGTTTTCTGCACCTACAGCGTGACCCTCACCATGTTCGGATCGGTCTCCAGTAGGCTTGCATCTTTCTTATGCGCTCAGCTCCTGCAAGAACACCGTTGGGAACTGCCTTACCTTGCAGTGCTTCTGCCCATCATTCATCGCTCCTTCTGTTCTGCAGGCATCTTCGGCGTTCCCATCCCGGCACGCCGCTTCTTAAGGAAAAGGGAAAAGAACAGAAAAAAGGCATTAGTAAGCATTCTGCAAATCTTTGCTTATTTTTAAATACTGTACGACCTTCAAACGCTTACCTGAATCCCAGCCGCTCTGGGGGAACTCTGTCTCTGGAACTTCTCCTCCATCTGCAAGAGGGAAAAGACACTCCAGGTTAGCGTGGAAACATCTAGAGGCGCCGCATACCGCGATTACCCACCGCATTTGTTCTTCATAACCGGCATCCACGCTGAAAACGTCGCGGCACCTAAAAGACACAGAAAAATAACTCAGTTCAATGCAAATACGAAAGGGGTGCATCACGCATCGCGCTCTCACTCACCTTCAGCGCTACTCATCTCAGCAGCACGTCGCCATCCCCGGACGCCGGCCATCATCTAAGGAAGGAAAGGAACGAAGTTAGAGAACTGTTCAAAAGACTCATTATACTTACCTGTCGGACTCTTGCCAGTGAAATAACTAGGCAGCAACGAGCCTGCATCAATCAACGCGCCCCTGCGCTGAAAGCAGGATGGAGAACACACTATCCAAGAAAACAAGGTGAGCTGACGATCAAAGGGAAGGGTTGGACCCCGGGGAAGAAGGGGTTCAAGCACACAGAGACAATAGGCAGATAAACTCTACCAATCCTGTGTTTCAGGCCCAGTCTCCAGTCGAATAGCCTCCAGGGAAGGGTTCGAGGTCGTAAGAGGTCAGAACAGGCTGAGTGACGTCCCCGTGGATACCAGGTGAGCGTTACAGACTTTGAACCATTGACTTTGGCTCAGGCCTATCAAATTGAATTGCTGGTTGTAGTGAACGGGAACCATTTGCCCTACCTCAGAAAGTATTTGTGCTGTTGATTCTTATAACCTTGGGCCTCATTACGAGGTTGGAGGTAGCCATGACGCTATTAGCGCCATGGCTGCCTCCAAACTCGTTCCGACTCTGCCCTGGTGAATGGAGCAATTACCGGTCCATTCCAAGGTTGGTGGGACCGGTAATTCCCCATTCACCAGGGCCATTCCCCATTCCCATTTGAGCCCCCATAGGGCCCAGTGGGAATGGGGAAGGCGCTAATAACGGTACCGCAAATTGTGGTACCGTTATTAGCTCCAGAGTCGCTCTGCGGGTCCCGTCCTTACTGCCTGGAAAAACCTGGCGTTAAGGGAGGACCCGCAAAGGGAACTCGTAGTAGGGCGGGAAGGGATTACTGGCACCGGTGCCCTTACCTGTGCCGGTAATCCCTTACCACCCACCGTCTTTTTACCCCTTTTTAAAATAACTGACGTGCCATTTTGCTCCCATTTCAGGGGAGCTGAACATGTTCAGAAACTGATTGGTTGTGTATTGTAGTATATTAGATTGTGATATTGAGCTGCTCTTGTTCATGGAATGTTTGACTGTAAAAATAAATGTATATTCTTTTACCAAGAAATCTTGAGTGAGTGTGTACTTGAATCACTGTGATTGCTAGTCCTTTGTGTAATCTCTTGTAATGCCCCCTTTACTCTTCAGATAGGTCTGGCTGCTCAGCCACTGCTACCACATTACTGTGTAGTACAGGCTTGTACCAAATGTGACATTACTAGAGAAGCAATTGTTTTATCATGTCTGATATGGATAGCTACACACAGGAGACCCTAGTCACTTTAACAGTTGATCAACTGAGAGAAATGTGTAAAGCTAGGAATCTCACTGTAAAAGGCAAAAAGGTTGAATTTATAGAAAAGTTGTTGGAATACCAAAGTGTGAGCAGTGGGTCTGAAACACCTACCCCTGCAGAAAATGTGGAAAACTATGGTGAGGATGATAATGTGTCAGAGTCCAACTCAAATGTTGTTAATGAGTTAGATGAGGCAGAAGAGTCTCACAATGTAGGCCCTGTTTTACCTCTACCTGCTCATAGGCCTCAAGCTTTGACCACAGGACCCCATCAGGTCCAACACTAAGTCCTGAATGTGTCTCTCTGGGAAGAATGAGACTTGAGTTAGAATTTAAAAGAATCCAAGCCCAAACTGAAAGTAAGCCTCAAGAACTTAAACTCAGAGAAATGGAGTTGAATCATGCACTTGAAATGAAAATGTTGTCTCTTGAGAATGGTTCTCTCCCAGAGTCTTCTAGGTCTTCCAGTCCTAGGAGGCCTCACGTGCCCAAAGATGCCGTAAGTATGTATGAGTTTAAGCTTGATATATGGATTGGCTGGTAACTTTTGAATATAACCGTGGGATTCAGAACATTACAGGGAATCAGTTGATTCCTTGGCTCTTTTCTAGGCTACCCCCTGTTGCATCTGATGTTGTAATGAAAATTGGAGACGTTGATAGAATGGAGTATGAAAGTGTGAAACTAGCTTTAATAGCTAGGTTTGGGAAGACCCCTTCCCAGTATCCTAAGAGGTTCAGAACCCTCAAAAAGCATGATGGTACCCCTTGGGCTACCTGGGTGTGTGACTGTTTGAAAAACTTAGATGGGTGGGTTAAGGGTTACAAAGTTAACACTTATGAAGGTATGAGAAATCTGTTTATGTTGGAGTCTATTTATGATGCCTGCTCTCCCGAGCTGAGACATCACTTTGCTGACTCTAAGGAAATTGATCCAAAGACGTTAGCGAGGGTTGCTGACTTGTGGGTTGCCAACAGGGCTACTCTCAAGGATTATGAGGCAACTCGGAAGAAAGATGAGGGAAAGCAGCACAAGAAAGACAACAAAGATAATTCTAATACCTCCACTCCAAAAGAGGGCTCCAAACATAACAAGGGTAAGCCACAAGGGAAACCGAATCAGCCTAGTGTACCTCCTGGTGCTAAACCAGAAGGTGGTCAGAACAAACCCCTATTCATAAAGACATTTGGAAAATGTTATGCTTGTGGGTCAACTGACCATGTGAAAGGGGATCCCAGATGTAAGGGTAAACCTTCCAGGATCCACACTGTCCCCTTAGCCTTCTCCCCAGAGGATGAATTGCCAATGGCAACTTTCACTTACTGGCTGAGGAACCCATGAAAGTCTCAGCCAGTGTTTCTTTAGTATCCCTGGATCTGTGGGAACAGCAGAATTTAGATGTCTACAATTCCATTCCAGACAATACTAAAGTTTATTACAAAGACAGTGCTCTTGTGAATGGTCAGGAGACCCCTGTCATCGGAAAAACTGGGGCCAGTATTACTGCAGTTGATGAATATTTTTTCAAGTTAGAGGATGTTGCTAAGGCACCCAAATACCTGACTAAGCTTTCTGGAGGCCCTGTCCAAATGCTTCCGCAGTTACCAGCTGTCATCCAGTGCAATGACATGACTGTCAAGATACCTGTAAGTGTGCAGAGTGAAGTACCTGGGAGAGTCCTGCTGGGGAATTACTTCAAAACTATTGTATGAAGCACCCCAGGCCTCCCAGCAAAATGAAACAGGAGCAGACTAGGAAGGCCAGAGAGAGTACCTTAAAGGGCTCTCAAGGGGAGATTATAGAGGAAACTATAACCCCCAGTCCACAGGACTTACTGACTGCAATCTCTAAGAGAAAGGAAGAAAAGGGGAACCCTAAAACCTCCAGGAAGAAAAAGGCCAGCACTCCTGTGCTACCAACAAGGACATCCCCGAGATGACTGTTCAAAGTCACACCTGTGACTCCTCTACCAGCTGAGGCTGATTGTGTGGAACAACCTAGTGTGGTTGAATCAGCTGCTGAGGAATTAGAGCTGGAAGAGGACCTTGCTCCTTTTGGAGATCTGGATCCTGCAGACCATCCTGAGCTGCAGTCTTTACTGGCAGAAGGTGGACCATGTAGGGCAGACTTCAGCAGAGGTCAAAGAGAGTGTCCTACTCTTGAAGGTCTTCGTCAACAGGCAGCTTCCCAGCTGGATGGGCAAGAGCCAGGGAAGCATAGGTTGTACTGGGAAGATGGCCTCTTCTAAAGTGAACCAACTGAGTCTATCCCAGGGGACTACAGAAGAGAAGACTTGTAGTGCCTCTAGAAAGCAGACTCCAGTTCCTACAGTTAGCCCATGAGATACCTTTGGCTGGTCACTTGAGTTTCAAGAAGACTCTCTTTATATTTCTACTGGCCTAAGTTGGGGTCTGATGTAGAAATGTTCTGTAGGAGCTGTCACACTTGCCAAACCTCTGCCAAGAATGGAGCCAAGAATGTGGCAGCCTTGGTGCCTCTCCCAGTGGTGGGAGTCCCTTTTGAGAGGGTAGGAATTGACATTGTTGGTCCCTTAGACCCTCCAACCTCTTCAGGAAACAGGTTTATCCTGGTTGTAGTAGACCATGCTACTAGGCATCCTGAAGCAATACCTGTGAGGACTGTTACAGCTCAGGCTGTTGCTAAGGCCATACTTGGTATTTTTACAGGGGTAGGTTTTCCTAAGGAAGTTATCTCTGACAGGGAATCCAATTTTATCTCCCACTACATGCAGGCCATGTGGAAAAACTGTGGAGTAACTTACAAGTTCTCAACTGCCTACCATCCACAGACAAATGGATTGGTAGAGAGGTTTAACCGTATAATGAAGAGCATGATAGGTGCTTTAGAGGAACCCCTTAGAAGAAAGTGGGACCTTCTACTGCCATGCCTTCCATTTGCTTGTAGAGAAGTCCCTCAGGAGGGAGTTGGATTTAGTCCCTTTGAACTTCTCTTTGGCCATCCAGTTAGCGGCCCCTTGGCCCTGATTAAGGAGGGCTTGGAGAGTGCTCCTTCCCCCAAGCTAGTGAAAGTCACTGGCTATGTGATTGGTCCCTGGAGGAGAATGTCACACATGATGGCAGAAGCATCAGATAACTTGAAAGCAGGTCAGGCTCTGGTGAAGCATTGGCATGACCAGAAGGCCAACATGGTTGAGTTTACTCAAGGCCAGCAAGTTCTAGTTATGGTACCTACAAGGCAGAGGGCCTTACAGGACAAATGGATAGCGCCCTTCAAGGTTGTGGGACAACTTGGAGAGTTCAACTATCTGGTGGACTTAGGCAATCCTAAGGAGACTCCCAAAGTCTTTCACACGAACTGTCTAAAGGCTTATGTCTCAAGACCAGAAGTAGGAGCTTTGGTTCTAGCTTCAGCTCAAGAGGAGGAGGAGAGTGAACCTCTACCTGACCTACTCAGAGGACAGCCTTTAGATGAGAAAAATGAAGGAGTCAATCTCTCTTCTTATATGACACCTGAGCAACAGGAGGAGTGCAAGTGTCTGTTAAATCAGTTTTCCTCCCCGTTTCACTATCACCAGGCTTGTCCACTTGGGGCCAGCATGATATTCTCACTGGTGACTGTTTACCTGTTAAAAGCAGAGGTTACAGGATGTCAGATCATGTAAGAACCCACATAAAGGAGGAGGTCAACAAGATACTTGATCTCGGGGTAATAGAGCCATCTACCACTCCATGGTCTAGTCCAGTTGTACTAGTGCCAAAGGCAGGATCCAAGGAGTTGATATTCTGTGTGGACTATAGAGCTCTCAATGCAGTCACAAAGACTGATGCCCACCCTTTACTCAGGACAGATGAACTGGTGGACAAACTTGTTTCATCCAAGTACCTCAGTACATTTGATCTCATTTCAGGCTATTGGCAAATAGCACTGACAGACCATGCCAAGGAGAAAACTGCATTTTCAACCCCAGCAGGCCTCTACCAGTTTAAGGTAATGCCTTTTGGACTAAAGAATGCACCTGAAACATTTCAAATGATGGTTAACCAGGTTCTGAATGGGATGGAGGACTTCTGCATGGCATACTTGATGACATTGCAGTGTTCAGCACTACTTGGAAAGAACATGTTGAGCACTTACGATATGTTTTGCAGGCTCTTGAGCAGACCCATATGACCATAAAGGCGAGTAAGTGTCAAATTGGTCAGAGTATAGCGAACCGACTGGCGCCACTACTCCCCAAATTAATCCACCAGGAACAAGCGGGATTCATTCCCACCAGAAAAACCCACGATAACATAAGAAGAATAATACACCTCATCGAAAAGGCAGGCATCGTGAAAACTCCCATCAGCAATAGTATCGTTGGATGCAGAGAAAGCATTCGATCGGGTCGAATGGACAATGCTTTTTGCGACCCTCAAAAAAATGGGAATGGGGAACGACTTTATCAACATGATCAAAGCCATCTACAACGCACCGACCGCCAGGATAGCAGTCAACCGAGAACTATCGAATCCAATCAGAATAGGAAGGGGCACCAAACAGGGATGCCCCTTGTCGCCCCTACTCTATGCAATCTTTCTTGAACCCCTATTGGAAAAGATCAGAGTGACGCCAGAAATAAAGGGGATAGAAATGGGCGGACAAACACACAAAACAGCCGCCTACGCCGACGACATGATGATGACCATCACGGACCCGAGCAGATCGCTTCCACACCTGATCCAGCTGATAGATGATTACGGGGAAATATCGGGCCTGAAAATTAACAAGCAGAAATCGTCGGTAATGACAATGGCCGGAAACAAGGATGAGATCCACAGGATAACGAAAGAGCTACGCCTCCAGACGTCAGAGGAAGGAGTAACATACTTAGGAGTGACCCTCACACCAAAAATAAGAGATCTATACACAGGGAACTACACGAAGCTAATGGAACAAGTCGTCTCAGACCTGAGCGGATGGAACCCCCTGAAGGTGTCCTGGTGGGGCAGGTTAACGGTTATAAAGATGACGATCTTACCTAGATTGCTCTACTACTTCCAAGCACTCCCCATAAAGGTCCCAACATCTTTCTTTAAATCACTCACAAAAACAATTACCAAATATATATGGCAAAATAAGACACCGAGAATTTCACACCAGGCACTTACCGCACAAAAATCAGACGGGGGGATGGCTCTTCCCCACTTCAGGAAGTACTATGAGGCGGCACAACTGTGGGTACTACATGAATGGATCACGGATACGTCAGATAAGTGGTGGATGGCACAGGATCGAGCGGTGGCGAGATCTAACCTGCGCCACCTGTTGTGGAAGAGACCAGCACACAGACATCATAACATTGATATAAGTGAAGTTATGAGCACCACTATGGAAATCTGGGACAGAGCCACCAAAAGAGAAACCCTAACGATAGACCCGGCCCCGTTCATCCCAATTTTAGACAATCCAGACTTCCCCCCAGGGGTAGAAAAAGGCGCATTCCAGAAATGGAGGGACTCGGAGTGTACGAAAGTGGGCGACATGTTTGAAAAAGGGCAGATAAGATCATTTACGGACTGCCAGGACTTACTAGCCCTCACGGAGAAGGACAGGTTTCAGTATGAGCAAATTCATCACTGGCTCACATCCCCCAGAATTATGAAGGCGTTGACAAGGGACCTAACCCCCTTTGAGACCTATATACTAACCCAAACGGGAGAAAAGAAATTCGTCTCATCTCTTTACAAATTCATCAATGTCCAAGAAGAAAACATCACATGGTACTACATGAAAAAATGGGAAATCACGTTAGGGAAACAAATCCCGAGCACGCAATGGACGTACCTGTGGCACATCATTCCCAAGTGGACGCGAGCAATTCAAACAAAGGAAGCATGGATCAAGGTGATGATCCAATGGCATTACACTCCGGAAAGGCTACACAAAATGTTCCCGACAACCCAAGATAGCTGCTGGAGGGGATGTGACACAGTGGGCACCTGGAGGCATATCTGGTGGGACTGTCGGGAACTACAACAATTCTGGACGGAAGTGAAAGACAAGATGCAGGAAATGTTCATGGGAACGGACAACCTAGAAGAAGAAGTTTGGATGTGCGGAATGTGGGATCCCAAAGATAGAACTCGAAACAAGACACAAAAACGAAACTTCATGGGGTTCCTCATAGCGGCCTGGTTGGCAATAGCACAAAAATGGAAACAAAAGACCCCCCCAACGACGCAAGAATGGCTCCACAGGATATGGACATATGTAACGATGGAAAGAATAACGTATAACCTACAAGGGAACAGACAGCGATTCGCTACAGACTGGGGACACACCATAGAATACCTGCAAAGTGATTACATGCTCCAATGGTGCCCACATAACATTCGTATCTTAGATATGTTCACAAGCTAAGCCCGAAGCAAACATGGGACAGTAGGAACTGCAGAGAAACCAATACCGGTGGGGAGGGAGGGGGGCGGGAAGGGGAAGTTGGGGACAATGTTGTGTCCCGATGTTAATGTCTAAGAAATGTCAATAAAAAATCCATTATAAAAAAAAAAAAAAAAAAAAATTGGTCAGAGTAAAGTGGTCTACCTTGGACATGAGGTAGGAGGAGGTGAAATGAGGCCATTGCCTAGCAAAGTACAAGCTGTACAAAACTGGGCCACGCCTACTACTCAAACCTAGGTGAGAGCCTTCCTAGGCCTTAATGGTTACTATAGGAACTTCATAGAGAACTATGGGACCATAGCTTCTCCCTTGAATGTATTCTCCTCACCCAAATTTCCTAAGAAGGTCAGGTGGAATGAGGAGTGCACTCAAGCATTTGAAGGCCTAAAGAAAGCCCTTTGTCAAGCTCCATTCCTAAGAGCTCCTGACTATAACCAAACCTTAATTTGCAAGACAGATGCTTCAAATACAGGTATAGGTGCAGTTCTGAGTCAGCTGGATGAGAAAGGTAGGGAGCACCCCATTTGCTTCATCAGCAGGAAGCTGAAGGAACCAGAGACAAGGTGGGCAACCATTGAATGTGAGTGCTTTGCTATTGTGTGATCACTGAAGAAGTTTAGACCATACTTGTATGTATCTACTTTTGTGATTCAGACTGACCACCAACCCTTGAGATGGTTGATGCAAATGAAAGGGGAAAACTGTAAACTACTAAAATGGTCAATCAGCCTGCAAGGGTTTGCTTTTACCATTGAAAACAGGTCTGGATGTCACCACCAAAATGCTGATGGTCTCTCCAGGATGTTTCACCGAATGGATTAAGGATATTTATCCAGGAGTGGATCAAATCCTCCTGTCCCTTAGTCTGGGGGGTGGACGAGTGTTAGGGAGAATTCTCAAGAATGTGCTAATTTCCCTTACCTTTTGAGACCCCCAGTAACTTTGCTGGATTTCTAGGATTTAAATTTTTACCTGGAAAGAGTGTGAGCCTTTTTTCCCACTCTTTCATATATTTTGATGTGTGTTTCACTTTTGAGTTCTCTGGATATGGAGTTTTAAAACAACACCATAGGCATCATCTTTTTCTTGTGTCACACAGCACTTTCAGTGCAGTGGCACAAGGGTGTCTTTCAGTCTCCCCAGATTTAAATACCTTCTCTGGGACTGACTACTGTCTCCCAGAGCATGTAAACTTAAATTGTTTATTTTTTTATTACGAGTTTATAATCGCTGAAGCGATTTTTACAAGATTTCAACACAGAAAAACATAGGAGTGACAAGTGTGGAAGTTGGGTTTCAAATTTAAACTAAATGATCAATGCTTTCGTCTGTTGTTCGGATAAATCCATCAAGCAGGTTGTTAAATTGACTTTACTAGTCTCTTTAAATTTACAGACCCAGCACACGCTATCTTCCTATAGAGTGCGGAAGGGGTAGCCTAACATCCCCTGAGTCTAAACACTCATGTAACAGTCAAATCTTACCCTTTTCTACTTGAAATGGCTGGTGGCAGTGTGTTTTAACAAACGACCATGATTTTTCACGACTGCGAACGCCGGTAGCTAAAAATCGGGTCAGCCATGTTTTCCAATATGGCACCCAAGACCTATCAGTAAAACCAGACTCTGGTCGACTTTTTTGGCTCTTTCTTTTAGAAAAGGTCCTTCTTGTGTTTAACGCATGCACGCCAAACCAGGTTTGGTCCCTTTGTTTGTTGGCCTTTGGCTGAAGCCCTCCTCTGGCGCCTGAGTGTCTGGGGTGGACAGGATGTGAAGGAGGTGCCCGAAACTCCCTGTGCTTAGTCTCCTAGGAGACCTGAATGCACTCTGCCGTGATTGGTCGGCTGGCTGTCCGGCAAGAACAGCCACCCTGCTGTGTGAGTGACAGCCAGGCTGGAATGAATGGGGAAAACTGTTTGAAGACAAGTCTCTGGGACTTGGAAAGCAGAGTCGACCCTGGAAAGAAAGAACCGAGGACGAGCTGAAGTAAGAGGACTGCTGCAACTTCTGGTCCACCGCTGCTGCAGGTCCGAATTGCCTGAAAATCCCTCGACAGAGAAGTCCTTCAAGGACGACTTCTTCCCTTGAGTTTAGTGGAACAACCAACTCGCAAGTCACCTAAACACCGTTCCTATACTGGTCAAATTTTCTTCAGAGTGCTGTTGAAAACTGGAAACCCAGTGGGAAGGATACCAGTTTGTGGTCTTCAAGGTACTCACACCTTAAACCGACATTTTGCCAAGCTTGTGGCCCCTTCCCTGGGCAGTGCAGGAACCTCCCAACGTCCAGCTTCTTGTCCACACGACTAAAGCTCAGGAACAGCGAGATCTGTAGGAACTGCCAGGAACAACTGCGTCAGCTACAGCACTTCTTCATTTGAAGGCTTGTCCTTCCCTAAACCGACATCTAACTTTTCGTTTGACCAACTACTTCTAAAAACCGTGGAAAAGACTTAACCGCTTACTGCCAGAACTGTGCTATCCTATTCAAGACTCTGAACCATTGACTTTGGCCCAGGCCTATCATTGCTGGTTTTAGTGAACTGAAATCATTTGCCCTACCTCTGAAAGTATTTGTGCTGTTGATACTTATAACCTTGTCTTTTTACCCCTTTTTAAAGTAACTGAAGTGCCATTTTGCTCCCACTTCAGGGGAGCTAAACTTGTTAAGAAACTGATTGTGATATTGAGCTGCTCTTGCTAGTGGAATGTTTTCCAACCGACTGTGTAAATAAATGTATATTCTTTTACCAAGAAAGCTTGAGTAAGTTTTTACTTGAATCACTGTGATTGCTAGTCCTTTGTGTAATCTCTTGTACTCCTTACTTTACTCTTGGAATAAGTCTGGCTGCTCAGCCACTACTACCACATTACTGTGTAGTACAGGCTTGTAACAAAGGTGAAATTGTGCTGACAATTGTAGTCCTAATTGTGTGTAGTGTTCCCAATGGGTACTGCATGTGATTATGCCTAACAGGGTCGAACGTCCCCAAGTCCAGCAGTGGTCTCAGGGAGACCCTGCAGTGTACCAATCCCTTCCTGGAGACAAGATCTGTAATGTGGCATGGCCAGAGCAAAAGGACCGCAGGTGGTAATGTCACCGGCCTTGGGCGCCTGTCTCCCTTGTTGGTCGACCGTCCCATGTTGGGTGACCATCCACAAGTCCAGCGGCAGTCCCAGTGAGCCCCAGCAGCAGGGTGCCCATCCCTTCCCAAAGGGAAAGCTGTAACGCAGGCCAGCCAATGCTCTGGTGTGGCTGGGGGTGCTGCCTCTGGATTTAGGCACCTGTCTCTCTTGTTGGCCGTCTGTCCCCAAGTTCACCGGCGGTACCAGAGATCCCCGGCAGGGTACCAATCCCTTCCCAGAGGCAAAAGCTGTAACAAAGGCCAGGCAGAACTCTTGGATGGTCAGGGGTGATTTCCCCAGCCCATGGCACCTGTTTCCCATGTGGCTCGACCATCACCAAGTCCAGCGGTGTTCCCAGTGAGCCCCGGTAGTGTGCCAATCCATCACTGGAGAGAAAAGCTGCAACACAGCATGGCCAGAGCAACAGGACCACCAGGGATGATGTCCCCTGCGTTGGGCGCCTGCCTTCCATGTTGGGCGACCATCCCTAAGTCTAGCAGCAATCCCAGTGAGCAACGGCAGGGTATCCATCCCTTCCCACAGGGAAAAGCTTTACCACAGGCAAGTCTAAACTCCTGAATGGTCAGGGGCGATGTCCCTGGCCTTTGGAGCCTGTTTCCCACATTGGGCGAACATCCACAAGTCCAGCAGCAGTCCCAATGAGCCTCGGCAGGGTGCCCATCCCATCCCAGAGGGAAAACTTGTAACGCAGGCCATCCAGAACTCCAGGATGGTCGTGGGTGATGTCTCCTGCCTTTGGCGCCTGCCTCCCATGTTGAGCGACCATCCCCAAGTCCAGCGGTTCTCCCAGTGAGCCCCGGCCGGGTGCCCATCCCTTTGCAGAGGGAAAACCTGTAACGCAGGCCCGCCAGAACTCCAGGATGGTCAGGGATTAAGTGTCCGGCCTTTGGTCCCTGTCTCCCTTCTGGGTTGACCATCCCCAAGTTCAGCGGCGGTCCCAGGTAGCTACAGCAGGGTCTGCATCCCTCCCTGGAGGGAAAACCTATAACGCAGGCCAGCCAGAACTGCAGGATGGTCGGGGTGATGTTTCCCATGTGGCTCGACCATCCCCAAGTCCAGCGGTGGTCCCAGGGAGCCCCAGCAGTGTCCAATCCCTCCCTGGAGAGAAAAGCTGTAAGGCGACACGGTCAGAGCATCTGGACCACCGGGGGTGATGTTCCCGGCCTTGGGCGCCCATCTCCCTTATTGGTCGTCCGTCCCCAAGTTTAGCAGTGGTCCCACAGAGATGTAGAGGAAGAATCAAGCCCCACCACCAGAAGTTCCTCCCCCATGTTGCCTATATGTTGCGAACCGGAAATTGCAACATGCGCAGTACCAGTGAGGATGCCTATACCACAAACAATTCTTGAAACAAGGTATCCATTGAGAAAACCCTATATGCATTCACTAAGAAATAATGGTCTTCTTGAGAAGTTCCTGGAAGAAGTGTGAAGAAGAATAAGAAAGGAGACTGGTGACATCATACGAATCAGAAGTGATGCACCCAGAAAAGACACAAATGAAGAAAGAATATAGACATTCTATAGGATTTGAGGATGAAGTAGTGAAGTAAAGCAACATTTTGGGATCGAAATGAAGATTGCTCGTGCAAAGAAACGCTGAATAATATGCAAAGTTATTTTACAATTATACAGATGCTGTAACGCAAGTAGACGAATGAATCCTGAGGCTGGATACATAGTAAATAAATTGCGGCGATGCGCCAATGTATAAACATAGGAAATATAGAGAATCTAGATGTTCCACAATGCACTTTAGCAAACTTAAACCCTCTGAATGGAAAGGGCTTGAAGTGTGGCGCAGTTGAAAATAATTGATGGCGAAGGAGAACTCAAGAAAGACTGGCCAGTATGAAGAGTCGGGCCCGTCGTGAGCCTGGTTATCTGCTTGAGAAGCTACATGAACGTGAGAAAGAAGCAAACTCCTGTTTAAGGTGTAATGGAAAAATCATTTAATAGTATTTTATGCAGTGAAGAGCTTGGAAACGTGGTCTCCAGTCACATGGTAAAGATTGAAATAGACTTTGGGTCGAGCTACACCGAAACCAGAAGATAAGACCATGCCACACTCCCTTTTATTCTCAGGCACAGTGAGCCACTACAAGGCTGAGTTCAAATCTTTAATTGAATGGCAGACTGCAGTAGTGATGATAGATGTTGGGCTAATTGGGTGGGGATGCATGACAAAGCCAACCCTCCCAGCACCTGTAGTAACCAGCTTGCGTGCTGCTAGCAAGTGGAATATCCCAGAAGGGTACAAGCATGCCAACCAATTATAGAGGGCCATGTATTAAAGAGCCCTATAGTTTGTGTAACCAATAGGCTATTGTGTATTAGTATGACACAGAAGATGACTTGCGCTTGGGATGGGTTTAGTTGTCCACCTGATCTTAGAGACCCAATCACAACTCCCAACAGTATTGAACGTATACCTAGATGTTCCCTTTAAGCCTATCACATCCCCTAGTGGGTTTTCTTAGTTTGCCACGTAGGATGACGTCAGTAGTGACACATCTTTACACATTTTTTGTATTTTTAGTAAAAGAATGCTGTTTTTTCATGTGATGCTTCGAGAGAAATCGAGCGAACGTCCGTTGATGTCCGTTGTAACTCCTGTTTTAGATAATTGTTATTAGTACCACGCATTCTGATTGGCTCTCGCCGGGTCCTTACCCGGCTGAGAATCCTTTGATTCTCGGCCGGGATTCCAGCCGCCTTGTTCTCTGCCGGGGGCGTGGCAGCCCCTCAGCCAATGAGGAGGCACGAAGTGGGGCCATCCCCACTCCAAGCCTCCCCACGGCTGAGAGGCTGCCTTCGTCCCCCGCCGGGGACTCAGGTAAGATATATATATATATTTTTTTCTTCCCTTCCCCTCCCTCCTCCCTGCTCTCCCCACCCCACTTACCTGCTTGCTCCTGCGTCCCCGGTGGGGGACGATAGCTGCCTCCAGCTGTGTGGAGACTCGGAGCGGGGCCATCCCCACCCTGTGCCTCAACATGGCTGGAAGCTTCCATCGTCCCCCGCCGGGGAGGCAGGTAGGTTTTTTTTGTTCTTTTTTCTTTCCCTCTCTCCCAACCCCACTTACCTTCTGCTTCTTTTTCTTTTTCGGGAGCGGACGCGCTGGGAATACAGGGAGCGGACGCGCTGGGAACACTTGTGTTCCCAGCGCGTCCGCTCCCGATTGCCGCCATGGAAAGGGAAAACGGACTCCGTTTTCCCATTGCATGGTGGCCATTTTCTTGGTAGTTTCGGGACAGAAAAAAATGCTTTTAATGCCCTGGTCACGCACATAATGCGGGCCGGGGTACTAATAGATATATGACCTTCGCGGCGGGAGCATTACCGACTCAGGTAATGCCCGGGGCCTTTGTTAAGGCTCTCGCTTCGTTCGGGCCTATAACTATGGGCCCGAGGGCGTTAGCTGAGTCGGTAATGCCCCCGCCGCTCTGGTCATATTGCTTAAATAAAACAGTACAGTCTTTTGCCAACTTCCGTAGTCAGTCTGATTATTGATATATGAGTACGTTTTGCATCCCCATCCATCTCTAAGTATTGCTATCTCGTCTTAAAGGACCCCAGGTCCTGGGGTTCACATGATAGCAAAGGTAGGATGGTTAATGATCCGTCGACCAAGTAAGCTTTAAAGGGTCTCGGAATATCGGACGTCCGCAAACAATTTAGCTGGAGGAGCCCGAGGCTTCCTGTGGATAGCGGCTGACCTAAAAGTTCTTGCAAGACAATCGAGATAGGTGGGACGGGTCCCTCTTTCACAAAATCCCCTCCTGGTTTCCACAAGGAGCTGAGCGGAATGAAAGTGATGGTGGGCGGTTGAGGAAGAGACGTCCCTGGGGGTCAGGAGCTGAAAAGCGAATGGTGAGTAGATTGAGAAAGGTTGCAAAAAAGGAATGATTAATAATTGGGGAATGTGATAATAGGGAGAAAGTAACAAAAGGTTGCGTGGGTATTTAGTTAATGACAAAGAACGTCAAATAGAAGGTATAGGAGCATCACAGATAGCTCAGAGTCCTACGCTCAAAGAATGTTTAGAAGACGTTATTTCAAAATCGAAGTGGATAAATAGATAACACACGGACAAGGTATGTGAAAGGGTATATTTTACACTCCTATCAGAGTATTTTTATGGGCAACAATAGCAGCGAGGAGCGTTGAGAAAAGGTATATGTTGGGGCCAGCCATTCTGTCTGTTTGTGTATTGAAAGTATTTTATTTATAAGGAGAAAATTGATATGTCGAAAAGCAACAAACAATAGGTTGTGTTAAGAGGTTGAAAGTAAATAGTTTATTTATTTAGTCATTGTTGGTGTTGACTGAATAGTTAGAATAAAGTAAAGTGTGAAATAGAGGTTTGGAGTGGCGACGATTGATGCGCTCTCATATCTTTTGGTTTTCTGAAACTTATTTTTGTGTAAAATAACGATAAGTATCGAAATTCGATCAAGACTTGTCGTAATGGAGGATGTTACTCCACTAATGTACCTGTGTAAGCAATTGCCAAAACACACACCCAAGCTTAAGCAATATAGTGCAGAATGGGTTACAGGCACGGCAGATAAAATGTTCATGCCATGGCCACAAAGGGGATCATTGTCCAAAGCGGTTTCGCAATACATGACCACATACTTGCACGGTGCATACATGGGAAAGAAATTGGAAAAAAGGTTAGCTGGCTAGTTTTGGAAGATTTATCAGGAGGAACCGGAAGATCCGGCTCCTGAGGACTGGATGCTTAACCAGTGTAAAGAAGGGGGAGTTGAGCTTTCTGCTCCACTTACCGCACCTGAAGTAAATGGCGATAGTTCAAAAGATGACGGAGTATACCCATTAAGGGAATTAAAAGCAGGGACAGGGTATAGTAATCCGATACATGAACTGCCTGCTTATAGCAGTGATGAGAGTCCAGAAAGGACCTCAGAAAAGGAAGTGATCTCTAAAGTCTTATAGGACAAAGAGAAAAGTGAACGGCCAAGTGTGACCCTAGAAATAGAATGAGAAATTAAGTGATGGAAAGGAGAAAGAGACAAGGCTGATGAGATGGCACTCATACAGAATGAATGGATGGGTGGACAGATATTGCTCAAACTTGATGGGAAGAGCATTGAGGAAGTAAGGCAAGGGGAAGATCAGGACAAACAAGATATAAAAGACAAGGAACGAGAGAAACGATTGAAAGAAGATGAGTATAAAAGAAATAGTAGACAGAGACGAGAACAGATGTATCAGGAAGAACAGCTAAGAAAGGAAGAAAGAGCAGAAGAGCAAAATATATACGACAATAGACAAAGAGCAATCGAAGAACAAGATAGGTCATATAAGAAGACAGAAGAAGAGGAAGAACAGAAATTAAGAGATATAAGAATGAATGACATAGAGACGAAGAGGTGTGTAGGGCAAATGAAAGAAGGGAAGCAAAAAGACAGACAGAAGAAAGGGTTAGACGGGAAGTGAATAAACAAAGGGAATTTGACGAGAAAGATGACAGTCATACTAGTTGGGGACAAGATATGCCAGACGAAGGCAGAGATACCTTCAGTGGGGAGGAGGGTGCAAGTATATGTGGTCCTGAGGGATGCTTTCAGACAGACAAGGAAGTAAGATGGTCAGATTTAGACCAACCTAAAGAAAGGATGCCAGAGCCTATGGCGTACCCAGAGCGACCTATAGGACGATGCTATAGTGAGAGGGGGGAATCGCCACCATATGTGAGCAGACTAAGGTCATTAGCAGGTAGAAGGTGATCAGGAACTATTGTCCCTGCTATAAATAGGCAGACCATGGGAGCCTATTGCGATTTTGCGATTTTGCAGTTCTCTTTATTAGAGAAAGGAGGGGTCAGACCGCAGTATATCCCCTGGCCCCAGATGGATAAAGACAATTTAAGATGCAAACTTCCTAGCTTAACGGCGGGCATGGAAAATGGATTTATGAGCTAGAGAAAATGACAGGAGGAAATACTTTATCCATAGGGTACATTAAAGGGATTCTAGCAGCTATTCTTGGGGAAAGGGCTGATGACATTTGGACGAGAACAGGATACTCAAGTGTCACAGCACAGAACACAGTGCATGATGGGGCGCCGTTCAATAATTGTTGGGAGGCAGTCTGGAAAGTGCTTAGAGTACAATATCCTGATACATCGGATATGGGTTCAATTATGGCATGAAAGATGAAAGAGGACGAAGATCTGCTTGCTTACATTAAAGATTTTCAGGAAAGGTGGTCTTTGGAAACTCGAGAGCTGTGGGGGAAATCAATACCTGTATTCTATGATATTTTGTGTCAGGGACTGCCTGAACAGGTTCAGAGGCAGCTCAAGAGGTTAGTGGGAATGGAGGTGAAACCATGGGCAGAAATACAGTTGACTATCGCACATCATTCCCGACTGTTGCAAGAAAAGAATAAGAAGAGGGAAGATGCTAGGAAACTTGAGGAAGCTAAATTAGTTCAGAGGAAATTGTCACAGTACGCTATAGAAGGAGCAGTACTGACAAGCAGAGAGGGGCTGGGAACGCAGGAAGCAGCGGGTATGTCACAGACGAATAATCAACGTCAATTGGATCAAGGAGGGAATGGATTGATGCCGAGAGGCAGGGGAACCGGTTTCAGAGGAAGGGGAGATTTCCAGAATAATCAAGCAGGCTTCCAGAGTAACCAAGGTGGCTTTAAGAATGTACAGAATGATAATCAAAGCATGTAGGGAGGGCAGATTAGAAGACTCCCTCCTGTGTGTTGGACCTGCGGAATGACAGGGCACATTGCGCGAACATGTGGGAGCCAAGGTTACGTACAAAATGGGCAATTCTCAAGAGGGGGAACAGCTTATCCTCCAGCATATAGCTCACAAAATAGGGATGGATTTGCCCAAGATCAGACAGTGTATCGGGGCAAGCGCCACCATTGCAACAGGTTTTACAACCACAGCAAGCACCATTGAATCTGCTGCAAGGGCAGTCACAGCACGTACCCCTGCAGATACAGCAGAATGCTAACACAGGACAGTAATTAACTTCTAGAGTAGGGGGTGTCACTGTCATGGGAGATGGTCCTTTTACAGGTAAGGGAACAAGAATGTACCCACAATAGGACAGCTCACAGGGTGACTAGTAGATGTGTTCAGTACTATCAGTGATTCCAAATCCTCAAGAAGAACCAAGGCTTGATGTTACCATAGGAGGCAAATCCTTTTCTTTTTTAGTAGACACTGGGGCAACCCGCTCATGTATATGAGAGGTAACATTTTCATTATCAGGAAGTGCCATGAATGTTCAAGGCTTCTCTGGAGCTACAAGTAGAGTGCCTTTTACTGAGAAATTACCAGTCTCTATAGGAAAATGTGATATGTCTGTTCCATTATTGTATTCAAGGCAGACATCAGTTAATATTCTGGGCCGAAATCTCATGACAAAGCTAAACATGACGATTTCTTTTTTTAAAACATTTATTTTTGATTTGTGCATCACAACACAGCTGTCACATATATCCAGTAATAACAAAGTATTCAGTAAACATGGGCATTTTGTTTCTACATTACATTTCTATACATTGGTTTGGCACATTACGTACTTATGGAGCTGTCTTCATCAGAAAGTGATTCACGCAGATATACTCTGAACAGTGTCCAAATGTCCTTCGGTCTATTTGTGGTGGGTACCATTTTGACATAAGATTCTTCACATTCATTAACATATGTTAGTTCTCAGAGAAAGTGGTCTATTTGTGGTGCATGGGAACTTTTCCAGGTTTGAAGTACGCAGTTATTTGCTACCACACATGCGACATTGAAAAGTCTTCTAGTTTTTTCCGATATTTTCCTTATATCAAGTATTTCTGAGGTGTGAGGTTGGCTGAGTTTTGTGTCATTTCCTCCAGTATCCCTGCCACTTCCCGCCAGAACTCAGTAATCGGTGGGCATGCCCAATACATATCATATGCATCCGCCATTGGGTTTCTGCATTTCTGGCAGTTTCCGGTTACACTATTAACGAATTTAGCCATTTTAACCGGGGTATAGTGGAGTTTGTTTAACACCTTGAACTGTAATAACCTGAGGCCGGCCTTTAACAAAACCTTTTTAGAAAGGAGGCAGTATCTTTTCCATTTTCCATTTTTCTTCTTCGATAATTATGCCCATGTCTGTTTCCCATGAGGCTTTGATCTTATTCAGTAGTTGTGTCTGGGTTTGTATTATATTGTATAATTTAGATATACCAGTACTAGTTTGTTAATATAGGGTTTGATAACATGCATGCAGGGCTGGTTCCTCTGGGAATGATGGCCAACTTGCTTTAAATGTGGACTTCATGCGGTAGTATTGTAAGGTGACTAGCTGGTCCCCTTCCACTGTGGTTGCAAAGTCCTCCGGTGTAACAAATCTCCCATTCGGGAACATGTCTCTCATTTTAATCTCATATTCCGGGACCCATGTCCTATGTATACATTCATCGAATGTGGGTTTAATACCTCGGAAGTTCCACAGAGGGCCTGTGCATCATAGGGTGCATCGATGTGTAGCCTTTTACAGATCATAGACCATGACATGATCGTGGTGGTTGCCGGGTCATACTTGCATGTGTCTTTGTGATTTTTTGTAAATATTATGGAGTGACGCTCAAATGGGATATGCGGTGCTGTTTCAGTGGGGTCCTGCCAGTATTTAGCGTATTGTGCCTGGGCTACCAGGTAATATAGTTCGAAATCCGGTGCAGCTATACCACCCATCTCATATGGTTCCACAGGTTTTTCCCATTTCATCCTGTTTGCCTCGCCATTCCATATAAATGTTGTCGCCATGGAACGTAGGTTATCAAAGAATGGTCTACCAGGCCATATTGGGACATTGCTAAACACATATAGGAGCTTGGGGACGATCACCATTTTAAGTACCGCAACACGGCCAATGACTGAGATAAGGAGTTTGGCCCATAGTTCAAGCTTGGCATGGATCATAGTTGCTCATAGTTGTTGATGAATAGGGACATCTTGTCTTTAGATACAAGGATCACCAGATATCTTATGTTGGTGGGGGACCATCGAAGTCAGTGCATGTTGGTCGGGCAGGTGGTGGCGGGTGTTAGTGGGAAAATCTCGGATTTAGAAGTTTTTATTTTGTATCCCGAGTATGCTGCAAATTTGTCCATGACTTCCAGCAGGGGGACGAGATTTTTCTCCGGTTCACGTATGTATAACATTGTGTTATCCGCATATGGGGATATGGACTGGGTGCTTCCGGCCATCTTTATAACTCTATGCCCCTGTCCCAGTCTAACAGCGGCAGCTACTGGCTTTATAGTGAGGGCGAACAGAACAGGGATCAACGGACAGCCTTGCATTGTGCCTCTACCCAGGTTGAAACTGCTGGACAGAGTGTGATTGGTGAGGACCTTCGCTTCCGGAGAAGCGTATAGTAGTTTGATAAACCGGATAAAGTATGGACCTTATCCAAATTTCTCGAGCACTGCAAATAGATATGACCAGGACACTGAGTCAAAAGCCTTCTCGGCATCCAATGACACAGCAGCGGCTTGAGCCTCAGGTTTGATCTGTGCCATAACTCCGAATAGTCTGCGTAAGTTTAACGCTGTGGATCTAGTCGGGATCAAACCACATTGGTCAATATGAATCAAGGTCGTCAATTTTGGGAAGTAACCTAGTGGCGAGTACTTTGGCATATATTTTGGCGTCTGCGTTGATCAACGAGAGAGGACGATACGAGAACATTTCATGGGAGGGACGCCTAGGTTTTAATAATACTGTAATGATTGCCTCCTTCATTGTGCCCGGGCGTAAGCCACACGTCATTGCTTCCTCCCATACTAGGTACAAGATTGTGGAGAGTTCTAAGGAGTATTCTTTGTATAATTCTGCACCCAGTCCATCTGATCCCGGGGCCTTACCAGATGTCAGTGATTTAATTGCTTCAACGATTTCCTCGCTAGTTATTGGTTGTTCAAGAGCTAGGGCACCGTCCATTGACAGTGTTGGGAGCGTGATAATGTCTAGATAATCCCTCATTTCTGTTTCTGTGCATGTATCCTTCGTTTGAATATAGGTCAGTGTAAAATTTGGTAAATTCTTTGTTTATTCCGCCTTCATCATTTATAACTTCACCAGTCCCTGTTCTAATGCTTGTGATTGGTGTACAATATTGTTTGCTCTTTAACAGACTGGCTACTAAGTGGCCTGCCTTATTACCATCTCCGCACCTTTGTGCTCTAATGGGTGAGATCATATACTGTTGTTCCCTTGCTGCCAGTTCATTACATTTCAAAAGGAGAGTATTGATTTCGGCTAGGGTCCCCTTATCATGTGTTGTACTGTAATCATTCTCAAGTGTTTTTAGGTGTTTTTCTGTTTCTGTTAGGTCTGACATGACTGTTTTCAAGAGCCCTGTGGTTTTAGACATTATGGCCCCCCTTATCCACATTTTGAAGGTTTCACATAATGTTACTATTTGTCCACCAATCCTTTTTTATGCTTAAGAATTCTTCCATTTCAATGTATAGTGATTCTACCACATTCGGGTCTTTGAGGATGTTTGGGGGCATTCACCATCTTTTAATGGGAGGTTTAACGTTCTACAATGTTACCTTTATAGTGATTGGGGAATGGTCTGATAATGTACGGGGGTGTATGTCACAGTGATTTACCAAGTTGGCCAAGCGGGAAGAAATAAACCAGTAATCTATCCTTGACTCAGTGTCATGTGCCGATGAGTAGAATGAATACTGTCTTTTTAGAGGTGTAAAACTCTCCATGCATCAACAAGGGCCATTTGTGCTAAGGCCTGGTGTAGAACATTAGCTGTTCTGGTGAGACCCCTCTGCTTAGTCGGAGGACCTGTCAAGAGACACATCAAGTATGGTAGTGAAGTCCCCTCCCCACAATATACATGCATTTACCGCTAAAACAATTTCAACAATGAAGTTTAAAAAAAAATCAGCGTCATCAGTGTATTAACTAGGATCAGCTCCTCACCCAACACTTTGCCCCATATGATCACATATCTGGCTTGAGGGTCAATTTTACTTTTCTCATTTTTAAAGCCCAATGATGGTTGTATCAGTGTGAGGACTCCTCTGTTTTGAGATGAATATTCAGTATAATATCTATTGTTACACCATTGCCGTAAAATACCATTGTTAACATTTTGTAATTCGTGTGTTTCTTGCAGCATCGCAATGTGGAGGTGATGTCTGTTAATGTAAGCCCCGACTTTGCTGGACTTTGATCTGTTATTAAGCCCGCAGGCATTCCACGTGAGAAGTTTAAGCTTCAGCCCCGTACCCAATTTTACATGTCGTGCCATTCATTCATAATCGAGTAACCCATAATGAGGGGTGTGTTTCCCCAGTATGGCACAGCCTGTGATGGTGTGATTGCAAATTTTAAACATTTCAGTTCTGACTCCCGGTGCCCAACGGGGAACCTCTCGGGTGGTTGTCTCCTCCTTTCAACCATATAGCATGTCTCTGCCCATTCCATGCCAAAACCCTCTTCTCCAACATCCCAAAAAACAATGCTCTGAGCCCTGTCCCTGCCCCCACCTAAATCATCAACCCCAACCTGATGATGACCCCTTATTGTTAACTTGTGGAACTTCCCGGGGAAGCGTACGTTACGGCCACAGCCCCTGTAGCCCCTGTAGCTAAACGCAGCTCATCGGGTTAATAACCATTTTTGAGATGGCGCCCTTCGAGCACCTATTATTACACATTTAAGTTTGTAAAGGATATTGTAGTGCTGTCCTTCAGTCATTGGGATCTCTCATCTCGCTGACCGATCGTTGGAGATCAATTTGATCCTGGTCACCCCTTTGCTGTGGCATGGTGATGGAAGCTTCTATATAGGCCATTACCGGTGACAGAGTCTCAAAGAAGTGCACACGGCTGCCGTGTTGTATCTGTAGTTTTGCAGGAAACAGTAGAGTGTATGGAACCTTCCTCAGTCTGAGTTGTCTTTTAATCGGTTCGTATGATCGCCTTTGCGTTTGGATTCCTGCTGCGAAGGCGGGGTATATGTGGATATTGTCTCCATCGTGCCACACAGGACCCATTTCCCTGGCCAGCCGTAGCGCTGCATCTCTTACGTGTGACCTTAATAATAAATTTGCTATTGAATGTAGCAGAGACCAGGTAAGTTTCTTGGATCTGATGACTAGAAAACAAGGGAACAATCTAGCTACCTCATTATACAGAAAAAACACAAACAAGAATACTCTACTCCACTATTCCAGCTTTCATCCAGAGAGTCTTAAATTTAATTTACCTTATGGCCAATTTCTAAGGGTTCGACAAAATTGCACTGACAGAGAGGATTACAATATACATGCCACACAACTTAAAGAGAGACTGGACACACGGGGTTATCAGAAACGTCTGGTTAAAAGCAATCTAAAGAGAGCTGCCAACCCAAACAGAGAACTCAACTTACAAGGCAAGGACAAAAAACCAAATGAGGTCTGCATTGCAACATATAACCCCATCAGTAACTCGATCAGAAAAATCATTAACCAAAACTGGGACCTAGTTAAAAATCCTGATACCCTATCAAAAAACCTATGTTTGCATTCAAACGTAATTGCAATCTACGACAAAAGTTGGTCCACACATACCATGAGAAACCAAAAGAAACCACCATTATGAACCAATGGGGACTACACCCTATTATCGGACACTAAAAATGTGGCAACTGCAGTGTCTGCCCCCTAACCGAGACCAACCACAGTTTTCAGTACCGGGATAAGATATGGCTGATGAAAAGTCATACCAATTGTCGTACCAGAAACGCCATCTATGTCATATCATGCCCATGTCACCTACTTTATTTAGGGAAAACCACCAGAGAAGTCAGGGTGCGAATTGGAGAACATTGGTCATGTATTAGGAACCATACACCTGACAAACCCTTGGTTGACCATTTTAATAGGAACAACCTCAAAGATACAGAAATGAAATGGTTTGTATTACAAACTCTAAGTACAAAAACCAGAGGCGGAGATATGGCAAGTGCCTTACACCGCCTCGAACAGAAATGGATTTATTCCCTAGAAACAGTGCAACATGGGATAAACATTTCAATAGAATGGAATGCACTAAACAGCAAATAAACCCAATCCATTATACATGTAATGTGAGTACAAGCTGACAAAACTACATTGCCCATAATGCACACGAGATGTGAGGTTCCCCGTCCTGTCAGAAAGGAGGCCCTCCTGTCTAACGAACAAACTGGCAACATTACATTGCCCATAATCCTAGGTGCAATATAAACAAGAGGTAAGTTCATTATTTATTTCGCCTCAATAATTAATGTATTTCCCGTTCTGCGACCCATGGCTAAAGGCGACACAAGCACTACCGTACAGCACCACGGGACACGTGCTTGCCTTCTGACATATGAGTTTCCTATCATGCGGACTCCACATCCCACAATTCAAAGCAGCTTTGCCATTTCACTGGGCGCATGATCAAAACGTTACCAAGGCAACGGCAGTATCTGTAAACGAGCGAGCAGAGTCTGGCGACTCGTCCGCACTGTGTACCTTTTCTTGACTACAAGGTAAGTAAACAAAGGTAGATTTAGCATTTGCCTTATTCTGCACTCAGACTACAGTGGATATGTGACGCCACGCTCATTTCTAATTTTGGCAGCCCGTCGGCTCCGATGAGGGACATTCAACTCATGGCATTTCAGTTCATCCCACGGCCCCAGAGAATTATCTGCTGGTACTCAGCCACCCGCAACCTGCACCTGCAGTTAACACGCAGCAGGTGGCCACTGCGAGTAAGCATTAATTTTTTCGAGTGTATAACCTCCACTCATTTGCACATATAAACGGAACCACAGAGGGTGATGTGTGTTCCGTTGTACTTGTTTCCTTTTCTGCAGGCGTATTAATCATGCCATTTTCCAAATTAGCAGTCCTGTTTTGGCTCCACCACACTGGGCCTCAAGAAATTTTCAATAAAAGTGAGTATCAACCCACTAAGTGTAACTACTGTAGTCTTGCTGACTCCACTTTGTAGACATTTTATAGTATATCTGTCCTTCTATGCTACAGGACACTGAACACAACATGAAGCGCCACAAATGGGAGCACTCACGATGGGATTCACTCCACTTTACCGGTTCGCCAGCCCCTGAAAGACCCAGAGGAGGTGAGCGGGTTCCATACAGCTAAATTAGACAGCTGTATTCTTTACTCAGTAAAGGGTTATGAACAAACAGAGACGACATGTTGAGACAAACTCCTTATTTATTTATTTCAAAATTCTTTTTTAGACTCAAGGCTCCCTTGCCACACACCCTCCACTGTTCTTCTTTACGAAGAGGCAACGCGGAATTGGCGATTGCTCTCCTGTCCTGAAGAAGGTTGAATACAAATTTATTGCACAAGGGGACCGTTGACCCTTGCCAAGAGAACTGAACCGAAACATGTTGACAACAGTTTTCCAACCCCCTGAATAAAGACAGAGGGGCACATTGTAAAATAATTGAGTCTGTAATTGATATTTGTTTGATCTGCTACTGTGATATGAACAATATATTACTTCTTTGTTTCTATCTTTTGTGAATATGATGAATGCATGGAGAAGTTGTGAATGAGTTATATATGGAGGGATGTGTTGTTTTAATATATGGAGCTAAATTTTACATGAATACAATTGTTGTATATCCTTTTGTATAACCTGATGTGTATTTGTACAATAAATAGTAAGCTACTATGATTTAAAAAATGGTCAGCTGTCATCCCTGGTCTAGTTGGCCCAGCTTGTGTACGAATCCATTGGACCAGTCTTCTTCTTCTTCGCACTGGCTCCTCTTGGCATCTCACGGGTATCAATAGTGTGTGGTAATGGCTGTCTGACCGGCACTCCGGGTAGGTTCCCCAGTGTCAGAATATGATCTTGTACTTACAGGAGATGCGTAGCTGAACAAGGGATCTATTCACGAGTGCTGTTTATGTCCTTGTCTGTTTATGCGGATTCCGTAGTAACTGTTGTGTTCAGACTGGTATGCACAGCCACAATGATCAACACTGTACCGTGTATGTTACAGACTACTTCCAGGGTTTGTGGGAACTGTGCAGTTTCAAAAAAAGCTATGCTGTTTATTTAATTGTTTGGGCCTTTACTTCTTGTGCAGTCCATTTACTTCGAAGGATGGATTGTGACCTCCATTGTATCTTAATGTTCCACTCTCTAGATCAAGAGAGAATGGCGATTCCCTCTGGAAGGGTCCCCCTATGGCTAGTTGGCTGGCTAGCCGGTCAGCGATCAAGCCGCGATATGGGTAGATATGGTCCTGATGAGGGTGGCTAGTAGGTTAGCTTTGAGCGATACATCAGGTATCGGTGCATGTATTACACTGACGTGTGTTCAGGAGCTAGGTGCTCTGGATGTGTCTCGTGTCCGTCTGGTATACCAGGTGGACGCAGTGCCCCGTTGATGTGTGATGTGAGGCCCTGGATGCAGTGCCCCGATGCTGTATGATATCAGGCCCTGGAGCCCACTCTGTGTGCCCGTTCGCCATGGGTCAGGTTCCCCTGGGACACCGCGGCTAGGATCGGGTTGTTTGTATGTGCTGCACTTGGGTTTCAGCCAGCATCAGATTATGTATGGAGGAGGTCGGGCAGTAAGGGGTAAGGCCATCCACAGCATGGCTCTGTGCGGGCCGGTGGCCCAGCCTGTCTTCCAGTGTCTCTGCTGCTCCACAGCACCGCTGGTGGCTCCGCCCGATCGGCACTCTGAGCTACGTACAGCCCTTACCCTCTGGGGCGGGCCGGCAGGCAGAGTCGGGAGACTCAGGGTGCTATGGGCTTGAGTGGCCCTTGGGGGGGGTGCACTTTTCTTACAGAGGAGCTGTGGATATATGGCTTGTCCTCTGGCTCTCTCCTGCTGCTCGTGCAGTCGTGCACGTGGCTTACTGGTCCCCTCTTTATATTTTAAGAACGGATCGTGTCTTCAGTGTATCCGAACGGAATGGTATGGGCTGTGGTCGCAGTAGCTTGCAGGTGGGAAAATAGGCTCCGCCCACTCCAGGGCCTTTATGTTCTACTGGAGCCACGGTCTCTGTCAATGAGTTGCTGGTTCCATATGTCAGTTCGCTGCGCAGCCCCAGTGCCTCATACCACGTAGTTTTGGTTTCTTAGACGCATGGGTCCGATTTTCCTCGTTCTTTCTTCCTGGGGTACCTGGGAATGTAAGAAGGCATCACAGCCAGTTTAGGTAGCTCGGAAGGCTCCGACAACGGATTTATTTTCAAAAGGTTTGCCACCGGGGGGCAGATCAGCAATCAAGCGGCCATCTTCGTTGCGCGCAACAGTACCCCCCTAAACATGACGATTTCTTTCATTGATGAAGGTATAGTGTGTTCCACGCCAGGAATATATTATTTAAACATGGGCAAAATTAGCATGGCATTTACAGGGCAAATAACTCTGCGAGGAATGCCATTAGACCCAGAAGTCTTTCACTATGGGGTACACATTTTGTTGACATGGTTACCCGGCTTGTTGGGCAAGATTATGAAAACACCTGATTGATTTCAGTTCAGGCGCAGGTGCCTATGGATGATTAGGGGGGACAGATTATCCCCCTAGAATTAAGGCAAACATAGTACGAGGGAAATTGGCTATGCTCGAAGGAACCGATGATGAGGGCAGACCATGGAGAACGGTAATTGCCATTGGGGAAGGGTACAGATTGACTGACTTCACTGAAGAGGATAGGTTTAAAGACGATCCATCAGACGATGAAGTGGTGTTTTAAATGAGCATTACTTATTGGATTAGGATAGAAAGAAGAGAGATCCCACAGCGAATGATGATAGTGAGGCAACATCCAGCATTTTTTGATGAGGATATGGAAAAGGTGCCAACCTCTTTATGTACTACAGGCCCCTATGACGTAGGCATGTTGAAGGGGGTGAGAGAAGTTAAGATTTAGCTGAAGCCAGTAGCAATTTTACCTCAAGCAAGGCAGTACCCAATGTCTCGAGAGGCGGACGAGGGGATTTTTAAGACTATGGGCCTGATCACGACTTTGGCGGTAACGCTGGTGGTATTAGCCCTACCGCCGAACTCCCCGGCGCTAATAGCGCCGGATCACGAGTTCGGCGGTAATGTAATTCCCCATTCCCCATTGAGCCCATCCGGGAATGCCCCATTCCCCATTGGGCTCAATGGGGAAAATATGCGCTCTTACCGCCGACAAAGGATACAAAGTGGATAAGGAGAAATTGCAATATTGTCAGGAAGAAGTGTTGTACATAGGTCAGTTAATTTCACATGAAGGAAAGAAGGTTACACCTGAAAGACCTGAGGAAATTATGAAAACACCAAAACCGCACACGATAAAGCAAATGCAACAGTTTTTGAGACTGTGTAATTATGTCAGTGCATGGGTATTTGACTATAGTTCATATTCAAGACCCCTTTTGCAGGCTGGGAAGAAAGCACAGGTGAATAAGGAAAACATGGAATGGACTGAGGAAATAGAGGAAGGATTTGAGGAATTGAAAAAAGCAATTTGTACAGCTTCTGTTTTAGGAATTCCCAATTATTCTGAGTTGTTCCTGTGTTTGCACACAAATGGAACAGTTATGACAGCAGTTCTCACACAAATAACCACATCAGGGTACAAAACCTTAGCATATTATAGTGGGATTCTAGACCCAGTTATGAGAGGACACTTTCCTTGCGAACAATCGCTTGCAGCAGCCGTGTTTGCTATTGAGAAGTCTACAAGCATAGTGATGGGGTGTTCCATGACTTTATTTGTTGAGCATGCATTATCTGCTGTTTTGAAGAAACCTACGGGTACATTGACGTCTCAGAGATCTTCTGCTTATGGAGTAGTTATAATTAATCCAGCAATCAAAATAGTCAGGTGTAAAATAGCGAATCCTGCCACGTTTCTATCCAAACCATTGGCATCAGACGAGCAAGTCCATGATTGCTCTAACTAGGAGGAATTTTATGATGAGATCCCGAAGGTTAAAGAGAATGCTCTAGCAGCGGGGGATGTTCTCTTTATTGACGGGTCTTTGAAAAAATCTGATGTTGTGAGGCATTCACACTCAGCTGTGGTAAAACACAGAGCTAACAGGGAATTTGAAGTTGTAGCAAGTGCGGGACTACCATCTCATTTTTCAGCACAGGCTGCAGAGCTGGTGGGGCTCATTGTCGCGTTTGAAAATCATGCAGGGCAGGAAGTGACGGTGTACAGTGACACCGCCTACGTGATGTCATCAGTGCACGCAGGGCTAGCACATTGGAAAAGGAGGGGCTAGCTCCGAGCGGACAGCACTCCAGTGCAACATGCAGCATTATTGGATAGGCTTATGAAAGCACTACAACTCCTAGTAGCCATCAAAATAATTAAGTACACAGCACTTACTAAGAGAACTGACTTTATTTCACGAGGAAACCAAGCCGAAGACGAAGATGCCAAAAGGGTTGCGTATTCATCTGATATTTCTAGTTTTGATACTCCTGATATGAAAGAAAACATTGTCAAATTACGTTATTAAATGAAGGGTTTAATCATTTGTCAAGAAGGCCATTGATGGAAGTCCAAGGTTGTGCACCACAAAAAAAAAAGAACTGTGGACACAGAGTGGGTGTTCTTTATCCCCTTCCCAAGCGTGGTGACAGGATAGCACTGGTAAACCAGTGATGCCTGTAGCCTTCTTAAGGATGGTGTTAGAACTGCTACACTACCCTGCACATGTAACTAGGGAGAGCCTCACATCAACCATTGCAGATTACTGGTGTGTACCAAACCTGTTAGAACACGTTGCTTTTTATGTAGTAAATTGCATTGTATGTCGAACGCTTACTGCTGGGCACACACTGTGAACAGTCAGAGGGGTGATTCCTCGACCAAACGGTCCTTTTCAGCATTTACATATTGATTATGTTGACATGCTGCAAGTATGATATGTATATAGGTATATGATAGTGAAGGTGTGCCCCTTTTTCGAGATGGATTGAAGCTGATCTACGCACACATCCTGATGCCACTTGTGCTGCAAAGTTTTTATTCCGAGAAGTATTTCCTAAATGGGGAGGATGTGAGATGCTGAGATCTGACAATTTGCCCCATTTTGTGAATGAGGTATTCAAACAGATTAGTCTATTGCTTAGTATTAAACATAAGTTTTCTTCTGCTTATCACCCGCAAGTGAACGGGATATGTGAGAGACTCATCGGTCTTCTCAAGGAAAGGATAGCAAAACTGAAATTGACACAGAAGAAGGGGTGGCTACATTGTCTGGCCCTTGCATTATATGCATTGAGAAATCAGCGCCGATCATACCACCATTTCACGCCCCACAAGCTAGTTACAGGGAGATAGATGAGAACGCCTGACTCCTCCATCGAGGAATAGAAATGAAGCCCAGACAACTGCAGAATTGTTAAGAAATCCGTTACATCCGTACGTAACATCTATGACCACTAGTATCTCTGTCATTTTAGATCAACTCAAGCGGAAGGGGTGTCGGTCTCAGGACACAGATGAAGACAATACAGCAACTGGACTTGAAAAGTTATGTGTTATTAAACTTTTTGTCAGAGACTCTGTTCTAATTAGGAATTTCACTAGGAAGTGGCACAAGCCCCGATTTAGTGATCCTTATATTGTAGAAGACATGACTCCTTCAGCAGTTTAAAGTCCAAGGAAGGCGAGCTTGGATCCACTTGGGAGATGTAAAAATCTACGCTGGTGAGGCCGTCATACCCCCATCCCATTCGGAAGCAAGTCAAGAAGAAGAAGTTCAGCACATGCAGACTCGATCAATGATGATGAAGAAGGACGCAAAGACTGTGGAATAAATAAATGCAGGTGTGCATTTGGACTGTGGCTCCCCTGAACACTCCTTATAGATATTTGAGCAGGAAGTGAGAAAGCTATTGTTCTTGAGCCATAGGAACCTGTTAACATTCGACCTTAGGAAGTGCTGAAGTAAATGAAAAATGCCTGATTTAGACTTCCTTCTCGATGACTGGAAAGGGGAGCAGTTCCCAGACTTGTTTCTCACTGAGTTTCTTTTTGGACACCCATATGGTATTGTCTGATGTTGATGTTCACAGACTACTTCTTGCTGTCTTCATTTTTATACTCAGAGCTTACCCTGCTCTTGTTGTGCGCAGCACTGATGTGCGTACCTTTATCCAAGATCCTAAAAGTGGGCCAGCAATTAAACGATGATTGGCAGCAATTATAGAACCTAAGCATCTAACGAGATTGCCTGATTAAAAAGAGTTTTTCCTTCCTTAAAAGTAATCACAGGCATGATGTGGTCTATTGAACTTATTGCAAATCCAGAGAGTAAACAGAGTCAACGACGTGTGGAGAGACACTGATGGTGGGGTCTAATGTATTGGTGTATAATATATGCCTGTTCAGCATCTATTATAATTTTTCTGTTCCTATTGATTCACACTGTATACTTTATTGGTCCCAAAAAGGAACAGAGTCCTGTTAATCCTTCCAACTCCAGTGACCTTTGCAGAACTAGACATTGTAAGAAGGCCAAGGCTATATGTGATCGTTCCTACACCGGTGCTACATCTGAAGGCACCTATTTTACTGACAAGGGTTCCTATGATTCCCCCTGTAGGAAGAATGTATACTGATGCATTTAATGAGATGCTTATGAGAACTCACCTGGCAAGAAAGAGACCTAAGTGAAGTTAAAGGGAGGATGATTACAAATTAAATGATTATTTAAACAGTACAGCGAATTTGTCAAACAACATGTGGTATTAGCACAGTGGGAAAGAGGCATTTAAGGAGGATTGCTATGTATGTGTTCTCTTGCCTTATGCTATGGGAAAATCAAAGATATTCATAGCTATAGAGATAGACGTCCAAACAGCTCATTGCCTGACTAACCTTGCAGTCTGTCATACAAGAGGTCAGTTCCACGGTCGAACAGCATCTTTGGTATGGGTGACAGAATGGTCAGCACCAGAAGAAGATTATGTTCAAGATTTGAAGACAAGAGAAAATGCACACACCAGAGATCATGTGATAAGATACAATCAGCCTGGCATGAAGGGAGCTTTAATAAGATGGGAGATAAACAGGAATCTCAACTGTCAAGGAAAAACTAAAGAAGAAATACAAAGCTGCAAGGAAAGAGGCCAGATGTGAATCTGGGGGACATTACTTTCTCCAGATGGTTGGGAAGAAGGCATAGTCTTATGCAGAGCTGTGGCAGTAACTGCTCATCACAAGCCAGTTATCCAACAATTGGAAAAAGAATGCAAACCTCTCTGGCTGAGGCTCGCAAAATTGCTGACATGGGTTGAAGACAATGTAGGCCTGTTGCAGATAGTGCCTTTGGCTAGTGCAGAGCTATGCTTCCGAACCAATGGCACAAGAAAGGTTGGAGAGAATCAGCAGTGTGGTTGAATCTTCGAGGTGCCAGGAATTGAAAGATGGGACAGTGACGATAATGGATAACTACTGGGCCTGTGGATCCAGAGCTTACATGAAGCTGCCAGAGATTGGGGAGGACTGTGTTCTATAGTGATTGTCCATGTTCCAGCATTAGTGATTCCAAAAAGTGACCTGAACATTGGTGAGTTTCCAAAAGCAGATGCTCACCTGAGAAATAGGAGATCTGCTGAACTCCTTAATAGAATGAAGAGGGAAAACGATTTCTCAGCCAAATCGATAGAAGCTTTCAATGCTATTCCATATGAGCATAGACTATTCATCAAGACTGCTTCAGTGTTAACTATTATCTTTATACCTGGGATCTAGATAATGGGGAATGCCAAATGGTTGCAGATTACCAGATGGGAGCTTGTGCAGACAATTAAAACCACCATAAAGGGATTCAATGCCATCAAAGAGGAGCGGAGAGCCATATGCCCGATGATTCTTCAGAACAGATTTGTCTTGGATGTGATTACAGACATGGACGGAGGTGTTTGTGCCAAAATCGGAGAATCATGTTGCACATTCATACCTTCTCATGACGAGAATGGCACCTTGACAGAGGCCATAACGCTGCTGACAAACTTGCACGTCAAGATGGAAGACGAAGTGGAAGACATTGCTGATGACAGCTGGTTTGAGTCAATCTTCTCATGGGTTGCACAACGGATGGCGAACACTTTCAAGTTTCTTGGAGCCCTGTTGGTGACGATCATGTTTGGATTTTGTGTAATTAGGATAATAATCACACAATATAAGAAGACTGCAAAGAAAGCGGTAGGAATGAAGATCATGATCAGTGTTGAATCTGGGTTCAAACCCAAGGAACTGACCGATGAAGAAATCAGAGACTACCTAAAGGCCAGTATTCATGCACCCGAAGGAACAAAGTTCCTGTGTACGAAGAACCACAAGAAGTATGTGGGAAGATGGATCTACAGCAGTTTGAATGGACAATGTAGTCTTATGACCTGGAGTGTTGACGAACATGTGAAATCAGCAGGATGTCTGAAAGGCGTCATAAAGATATGGACTCCAAAGAAGCACTTCTTTAGACAAGGATTTTGTAGTGATGTAGTTTTTGCGTATTACAAATGGAATGTCATGTCTCATTCCTTGCCTCTGCCTCGTGTCCATGATTACATTCTATCTACCGTGGGCGCGAGGCAGATCAGTGGCGGTTAGCGTTGGCGTCAAGCTGAGAGCTTTGTGTGGGCCTGTAAAAATAAACTTCTGCTTGCACTTACCTCACCATCCTGCCTCGTTCTTTACAGATGTCTTGATGGGAAGACTGCTGAGAGAGTGGTCGATGAATCGCCAAGAGAGGGGAGTATAGAGGAAGAGCCAAGCCCCCCCAACAGAAGTTCCGCCCCCATGTTGCCTACATGTTCGGAACCAGAAATTGTGACATGCGCAGTACCAGTGAGGATGCCTATACTGCAAAGAATCCTTGAAACAAGGTATTCATTGAGAAAACCCTATATGCATTCACAAAGAAATAATGGTCTTCTTGAGAAGGTCCTGGAAGAAGTGTGAAGAAGAATAAGAAAGGAGATTGGTGACATCATACGAATCAGAAGTGATGCACCCAGAAAAGACACAAATGAAGAAAGAATATAGACATTCTATAGGATTTGAGGATGAAGTATCAAAGTAAAGCATCATTTCGGGATCCAAATGAAGATTGCTTGTGTGAATTAACACTGAAGAATATGCAAATTCATTTTACAACTGTACAGATGCTGTAACGTAAGTAGACAAAGTAATCCTGAGGCTGGCTACACCGTAAATAGATTGCGGTGATGCACCAATGTATAAACATAGGAAATATATAGAATTTGGATGTTCCACAATGCACTTTAGCAAACTTAAACCCTGTGAAGGGAAAGGGCTTGAAGTGTGGTGCAGTTGAAAATAATTGATGGCGAAGGAGAATTCAAGAAAGGCTGGCTGGCCCAGTATCAAGAGTGGGGGCCGCTGTGATCCTAGTTATCTGCTTTAGAAGCTACATGAACGTGAGAAAGAAGCAAACTCCTGTTTGAGGCGTAATGGAAAAACACTGAAAGTGTCAAGAGTTAATCATTTAATAGTATTTTATGCAGTGAAGAGCTTGAAAACGTGGTCTCCAGTCACATGGTCAAGATGGAATAGACTTTGGGTCGAGCTACACCAAAACCAGAAGATAAGACCATGCCACACTCCCTTTTATTCTCAGGCACAGTGAGCCTCTACAAGGCCGAGTTCAAAGCCTTCATTGAATGGTAGACCGCAGGAGTGATGATAGTTGTTGGGCTAATTGGTTAGGGGGGCATGAGCAGGCCAACCCTCCCAGCACCTGGAGTAACCAGCTTGCGTGCTGCTAGCAAGTGCAATATTCCAGAAGGGTACATGCGTCCCAACCATTTATAGATGGCCACGTATTAAAGAGCCCTATAGTTTGTGTAACCAATAGGGTATCGTTTATTAGTATGACACGGAAGATGACGTGCACCTGGGATGGGCTTAGGTGTCCACATGATCTTAGAGACCCAATCACAACTCCTGACAGTATGGAACATATACATAGATGTATACCTAGATGTTTTAAAGGGCTGCAGGTCCCAGGATCCGAGCCCCGACAGGTCCCCATCCCTCCCTGGAGGGAATACCTAGTGATATTCACCTTTGGCACCTGACTGCCATGTTGGGCGACCATCCCGAAGTCCAGCGGTGGTCCAAGTGAGTCCCAGCAGGATGCCCATCCCTTCCCTGAGGGAAAACCTGTAATGCAGGCCTGCCAGAACTTCTGGATGGTCAGGGGTGATGTCCCCAGCCTTTGGCAGGTGTCTACCATGTTGATTGACCATCCCCAAGTTCAGCGGCAGTCGCAGGGTACCCCGACAGGGTTGCCAGACCTCCCTAGAGGGAAAACCTGTATCTTAGGCTAGCCAGAACTGCAGGATGGTCGGGGGGAATTACCCTGGCCTTTGGCGCCTGTGTCCAATGTGGGTTGACCGTCCCCAAGTCCATCGGTGGTCTCAGGGAGTCTCAACAGTTTGCCAAACCCTCCCTGCAGAGAAAAGCTGTAACACAGCATGGCAAGAGCAACAGGACCACCAGGGGTGATGTCCCCGGCCTTGGGCACCTGCCTCACATGTTGGGCAGCCATCCCCAAGTCCAGGGGCGGTCCCAGTGAACCTCGTCAGGGTATCCATTCCTTCCTGGTGGGAAAACTTGTAATGCATGCCAGCCGGAACTCCTGGATGGTCGAGGGTGATGTTCCCAGCCTTGGGCGCCTGTTTCCCATGTGACTTGACCATCCCCAAGTCCAGTGGTGGTCCCAGGGAGCCCCGGCAGTGTGCCAATTCATCCCTTGAGAGAAAAGCTGTAACACAGCATGGCCCAAGCAATAGGAACACCGGGGGTGATGTCCTTGGCCTTGGGCACCTGTCTCCCTTGTTGTTCGACTGGCCCCAAGTTTAGTGGCGGTCCCAGGGAGCCCTGAAAGGGTCCCCATCCCTCCCTGGAAGGAAAACCTGGTGATGTCCGTCCTTTGGCACTTGACTCCCATGTTGGGTGACCATCCCCAAGTCCAGCAGTGGTCCAAGTGAGACCCGGTATGGTGCCCATCACTTCTCGGAGGGAAAACCTGTAATGCAAGCCTGTCAGAACTCCAGGATGGTTGGAGGTGATGTCCCTGACCTTTGGCGCCTGTCTCCCATGTTGGCCGACTGTTCCCAAGTTCAGTGGCGGTCGCAGGGTACCCTGGCAGGATCCCCAGACCTCCCCAGAGGGAAAATCTGTAACGCAGGTAGCCAGAACTGCAGGATGGTCAGGGGGAATTACCCTGGCCTTTGGCGCCTGTCTCCCATGTTGGTCGACTGTCCTCAAGTCCAGCGGTGGCCCCAGGGAGCTCCGGAAGTTTGCCAATCCATCCCTGGAGAGAAAAGCTGTAACACAGCATGGCCAGAGCAACAGGACCACCGGGGGTGATGGCCCCGGCCTTGGGCGCCTGCCTCCCATGATGGGCGACCATCCCCAACTTCAGCGGTTATCCCCGGGAGCCCTGGCAGGGTCTCCATCCCTTGGCCTGGGGAGAACCAGTAATGAAGGCCAGCCAGAACTGCAGGATTGTCAAAGGCGATGACCCCAGCCTTTGGCGCCTGTCTCCCATGTTGGGCGACCATCTCCAACCCCAGCGGTGGTCCCATTGAGCCCCCTTAGTATACCCATCCATCTACGGAGGCAAAAGCTGTAATACAGGCCAGCCAGTGTTCTGTGACGGCCGGGGGTGCTGCCTCTGGGCTTGGGGGCCTGTCTTCCTTGTTGGTCGACTGTCCCCAAATTCAGCTGCTGTCCCAAAGAGCCCCGGCAGCGTCCCCATCCCTCATCGTCGGGAAGAGCTGTAACACAGCCTATCCAGAGCTCCAGGACGGAAGGGGGAAATGTCCCCAGCCTTGGTGCCCATCTCCCATGTTGGTCGAATGTCCCCAGGACCAGCAGTGCTCCTGGAAGCCCTGGCAGAGTTCCTGTCCCACATTGGAGACAGGTGCCCAATTCCAGGAACATCTTCCTGACCGTCCTAGAGATCTGGCTGGCCTGCGTTACAGCTGCTCCCTCTGGGAAAGGATGGGGACTCTGCCGGGGCTCCCTGAAACCGCTGTTGGGCTTGGGGGTGGTTAACCCACATAGGACACAGCCGCCCAAGGCCAAGGATATCACCTCCAACCATCCTGGAGCTCTGGCTGGCCTGTGTATTAGCTTTTCCCCATCAGGGAGCCCCGTCAGTGTGCCAATACCTCCCTGGAGGCAAAAGCTGTAACGCAGCCCAGCCACAACTCCAGGATGGTTGGAGGTGATTTACCCGGCCTTGGGCATCTGTCTCCCATGTAGGTCTACTGGCACCCAACACAGAGGCAGTCCCAGGGAGCCCCGGCTCAGTCCCTATTCTTTCACTCCTCTTGAGATAATAATACCCCTTCACAAATGCTTTTGATTTTTAAACAAAAAAGACTTTATGAAGTCACAAAAGTAAACATGTACGGATACAATAATTCTTCAACATTTAATGCTCGCCTATTATATTATAAATTTGTTCCTAAAACACAAACAGTATCATAATCAGTTGTTCGAACAGAAGAGAAACAGAAAATACCTTCAACAACTTAATATTCATACACTGTATCCAAAAGGTATTGTGTATACATCTGTATAGATAACAATTCTGTGTTCAATCAGAGATATGCTACATCAACAAAAAATGGTTTTCCCAATGAGATGCTCCAATATTGACATCACACTACACGTTTCGGGACACACAGCCCCTTCATCATGTGTAACTGTTATCTTTTCCAACAATCTAATGAAAAATATAAAAAGAGATACTAATTAGATTATATGCACATACACCATTCCGATCGAATATTTCTGTTAATCAACCCTGAGATTTAAGCCTGGGGTACTGCAGCCACCAAGGAAAATGGGGAACCCCAGGCATTTCTGAAAAGAAGACACCCGTGGGAATCCAAAGAGGTTTGACTTTTGCGAATCACCCTAGAAGTTATTACCCATAAGTCCTGCCAAAATCCAGAATTTAGTGGGAAAACCACAATTTCAGATATTTGCCACCAGGAACCCACAGAAACAGGCCGGCAACAACACATGTCCTACCTTCCCATGTTCCTACAGGTGTTCCGCAAAAACGATGCTTTGTATGTGTGGGTGCACTTACCAGGGCCCAAAGGGAAAAGGCTATACCACTGGCATACCAAAGGGTCTGTGAAGAGGACATTTTTAGGATTTTGGTTACAGCTCTTCTGTCTATTCTTAGACTGGCGGGATAAGCACCCATTGGAGAGCATAAAGGCATAGAAATATAATCTCTCACCGTCAAACTATCTCTCACCGTAAAGGTCACATTTATGTAAATCATAACTTTACATAACCATTCCAGCAACTTACTTGTTTCCTTTCTTATAAACATCCAATGTGCTGAAACTAGAAATAAAATAGCTTTCAGGTTCATCATTTATTTGCTCATCATGTCTTCAGTTACATCAAGTTAAAACACAACAAACACTTACTTGTTCCAAACAAAACTGTCAACAACGAGTCCGTCCATCTCATTCCAGTTGATTCTACCAAGACACAATCACATGTAATCCCTCAGTATTTCGACAGAAAGTCTACGGTACATCCACATGCTTCTGTTTCAACCCATTCTTCGCCAGTCAAACACTTATTAGCTTAAGATCCATATAAAATGACCATTACAGGAACAGGGAGACGGCTGTAAAAACATGGGCACAGGTGGCCCACATGGGAGAGGGCTGTCCAAAGCCAGGGACATAACCCCGACCATAAGAATTTCCTCTTCATAGGCCCTTTGGTGTACCAGTGGTTGAGCCTTTACCCCTTTGCGCCCAGATAAGTTCACCGACACATGTGAGGTACCGTTTTCATCGGGAAACCTGTGGCACATTAGAAGGTAGGACATGTGTTGTTGCCGGCATGTTTCGGTGGTTTCCTGGTGGCAAGTCTCTGAACATTTTGTTTTTTTTTCCACTTTTTGGAGTTTGCTGGACCTTGTAGGTAGTACATTCTAGGGCGATTGGTGAAAGTCATACCTGTTTGGATTTCCGTGGGTGTCTTCATTACAGAAATGTATGGGGTTCCTCAATTTCCTTGGTGGCAGCGACACCCCAGGCCCAAATCTAAGGGTTGTCCACAAAGCCAAATCCAGTCTTCCCCAGGACAATTGATGTACCTGTGGTTTAGCCTTTTCCCTTTGTGCCTAGGTAAGTGCACCCACACATGTGAGGTACTGTTTTCGTCAAGACACCTGTGGGAATGTGGGAAAGTAGGACATGTGTTGTTCCCGGCATGTTTCAGTGGTTTCCTTGTGGCAAATGTCTGAAAATTGTGTTTTTTTGCCACTTTTTTAGAGTTTGCCAGGCCTCGTGGGTAATACATTCTAGGGAGATTTGGGAATGTCAGACCTCTTTGGATTCCCACGGTATCTTCTTTTCAGAAACGCATGTGGCACCCCAGGACCAAATCTGTGGGTGGTCCACAAGACCAAAATCCTACAAATGTCCTCTTCCCAGACCCTTTGGTATACCAGTGTTTTAGCCATTTCCCTTTGCGTTGAGGTATGTGCGCCCACACATTTGAGGTACCATTTTCATTAGGTCACCTGTGGGGATGTGGGATGATCAGACATGTGTTGTTGCCTCTGAGTTTTGGTGTTTTCCTGGTGCCAAATGTCTGGAAATTGTGTTTTTTCCCCCTACATTTTGGACATTGCTGGGCATTGTGGGTAATACATTCTAGGGCAATGTGCGCAAGTCAGGCCTCTTTGAATTCCCATGGGTGTCTTCTTTTCAGGTATGCATGGGTTTCCCTGTTTTCCTTGGTGGCTGCAACACCCCAAGCCCAATTCCCTAAACTTTGGAATTTGCTGGGCCTTGTGGGTAACACATTCTATGGGCATTCGTGCAAGTCAGACCTCTTTGGATTCCCACGGGTGTCTTATTTTCAGAAATGCTTGGGGTTGCCTGTTTTCCTTAGTGGCTGCAACACTCCAAGGCCAAATCTTTGGGTTGTCCACAAAACCAAAATCCTAAAAATGTCCTCTTCACAGACCCTTTGGTATACCAGTGGTATAGCCTTTTCCCTTTGGGCCCTGGTAAGTGCACCCACACATACAAAGCATAGTTTTTGTGGAACACCTGTAGGAACATGGGAAGGTAGGACATGTGTTGTTGCCGGCGTGTTTCTGTGGGGGTACTGGTGGCAAATATCTGAAATTGTGGTTTTCCCCCTAAATTCTGGACTTTGACAGGACTTGTGGGTAATAACTTCTAGGGTGATTCGCAAAAGTCAAACCTCTTTGGATTCCCACGGGTGTCTTCTTTTCAGAAATGCCTGGGGTTCCCCATTTTCCTTGGTGGCTGCAGTACCCCAGGCCTAAATCTAAGGGTTGTCCAGGCGGCAAAATCCAGTCTGCCACAAGGCGTTTGACGTACCAGTGGTTTAGCCTTTTGCCTTTGTGCCCAGTTAAGTGCACCCACACATTTGAGGTACCATTTCTGTCCGGACACCTGTGGGAAGGTAGGACATATGTTGTTTTCTCTTCGCTTTCAGAACGTTTTCACACATTTCCTACTGCACTTTGTTACAAAGCCGTTGTATTTCTGAAATGTGACCTACATTCAATCGCTACTTTAGGCACACTGTGCTTTTGTAACCTTCACAAGGTCTGCCTTTGTTCTTTCAAAAAATGTATGCTTGCCATTGTTCACCACATTCGTTTTCCTACTTTTCAAATGCTAAATGCGTCTTTTTAGTTCATCGCCATAAAAATCCTGTGTACCATGGCTCCGTTTTTTGGCTTGTGCTCGTGGTATTGCTTGTTTTGTGAAACATTACCAAAAAAGTGTGATTTCCTAACTAGATGAGTCAGGGGAAAGTAGCCGTGCATTGCTTTTCTCAATATTGACAGAAGCCATTACCTTACCAGTCCAAACATGTCCAACACTTACTTTCTTTTACTCACTGTTCCAGGCTTTTAGGTACATAGTTGTTGCCTGACCTGTGCAAATCATCCCTTCCCGAACTTAGAATGTTGTCTACTTTTCAGAAATGTATGCCTTTCTGGGTTCCCATCGAGCTTTCCTACCCTCCCATTCCGTCCAAGCAGGTCCTAGTTGGAAAATAGGGAAAAATTGTCCACCTCGCACACAACTGATAGTAACCATATTTGTTTCTAGCTCTTACAAGAAAAAAAACACAGGCTTCTTTGTACATCATTTATTGGCATTTTCTGAAAAAACACAAAATGTGCTCTCTTTTTGTTATTTTCTCTCACCCCCCCCCACAGCAAACTAGGATTCCTTGGTGGCATTATAATTGCCTACGTGTGGGAAGAAAAGGGGCCACATTTGGCCAAGATGTCTCATGCAACAAAAAAGTTCAAAGGGATTGAATGCCGACATACAAAATCTCCAAAAAAGGGCTCAGCACTGGGAGGGAAAAACCTCAGCAGTTAAAGGGTTAAAGAGCACCAATGTGAATCTTATTTTCCCTGAAGAATTTCTAAAAGTCAGATGTTACAAAGTACTGATCTTAGCCACAGAAGCACTTGCTGTTTGTGAATCACTATTTCGGGCAGAGCAGTATACCCGAATGGAAAACCTTTGAAGTAGTATTTTTGGCATGGCATTAAACCAGGCAGAAGTTGATGAAGTGCTATAAAGTGGTGCTGGCAAGTTATTTTGACAGACTTTTTTTTTGGTTCTGAAGAAGGAACTGTATAGAACTGCTGCAGAGTAGTTATATTTCTTCAAATATAATCAGTTGTGGAAAAACCCCCTGACAAAGACAATCTATGTTGCTATTGACAAACTAAGAACATATTCTTTATGTGAAGAAGATGATTCTGAGCCTTAGTATTGCCCAAGAAAGTTAAAGAACCATTTGTTTTGTTAAATAACTGGAGTGTTGGAACTTTCTGTTTTGAAACTATAGTCACAAAGAACTGTGTTGGAACTTTGTTACAAACCAGAATTTCTATGTTTCGGTTTGAAACTATGGAGAAGAATCCTGCTTGAATCTGGGGAAGTGGAATTCACCCAGATTATGAGGAGAGACTGTCTTATTATGAATTCCATTACTATATTTATGTTGCCTTTAAAGTGCCATGCATTAACTTATTGCATTACTGTATTTATAAGTGTGAGGGACAGATATCCTTTGTTAGAGTGATTCCTTTAGTTTTTTTAGGCAGGGAAATCTTCGTCAGGTTAGGGAAAGTGAATTGTTTATCCAACGGTTTCTTTTTTTTCCTTTTTTTAATTAGCATTTGGTTTAAAATACAAAACATTTAGCTTTGACAGAAGAGAAAGGAAAAGAAAAAAAGAAAAAAACACAATAGCATAATGTATGATATTAAATCAGAAGTGAAGCACACAACTGAGAGACAAAAAAAGAAAAGGAAAGAGTATAGTACAAGAGCAACAAAAAAAACAGACAAAGACAAGAAGTAAAAAGAATACAATCCAGCAAGGAGGAAAGAAGAGAGAGAAGAGAACAACCGAGAAAGTGACAGTCGCATTTCATTTTTTACTTTTAACCAGAACATTTCATCCGCAGCCAACACAGGGAAGCAAGCCACTGCGGCCTAATACTTTTAAGTATCTCTTAGTGCATTAGTCCTCTAGGTGCACTCCTCAATGGCTACAAATAGTCCTTTTAAAAAGGCCAGTAAGGGCACAGTGACTGAAATTTGTTCACCCGTCGTTAGCTTTGGCTACTAGTCTTTAGCTGTGAAGGTAGTTGTTAGATCAACACATTTCCCCAACCACTTTGACCTTATAGCTCTCAGCCCGGGGGATAATATTAGAGTCAGATGGTACAGAGATTCTCTTTTGCATTTGCACAGTCTGCATCGATCGTCACACTGTTCTTTTTTCTTTCTAACTTCCGTGAGTTCTTTCGTTGGGAATAAGTTCAGGCGAAAGCACATAAATTGGCTGTGTCGGTATCGAAAGAGGAATATAGTCAGATCGATCGGGACCGAGCTCCTAGTCTTTATGTCAGGAAAGCTGGATCCACACAGTTTAGATGTTCGCCTATATTCCAATGTATCAATCCAATCTTGGTCGTACAATTTCCTTTTCACCTGTACTGAATTCCCCAAGAGTTGCTTCTGTTCTGTTCAGCTCTTTCAATATGGCAATACACGCCTCCCTCCAGGACCTTAAAAGGACATCTGCGGGGCAAGCCATCGCCTTTCTTATGGTTGCAAGCCCTCCCTCATTGTTCTCTATGCAGCATTTCCAAAAATAAGACAATGTTTTCCATACTGTGAGGGCGCACAGCGAAGTTAAGCCTGATTCCACCCTTTAATAGGCGCACAGGTGGGAATGGAGAGGACTCTTCTCCATACGATATCCTCTAATTTGGACCAGACATCAGCGGACAGAGTAAACAAGGCCTCCGCCCCATAAGTCAGAATAGGTGTAACTTTCAGAGGGTAAAATTCAATTATTGGGGTCAGGGAGAATTTACAATACCGGGCATTGATCATCTTTGCCTGAACTGCTAGATTCTTTGTCTTGGTTCGTAGCAGGGTTTCCCTCTGTACATCAACAGCACTGTCGTTAAGGCACATGCCCATATACATTAACAATGTCACTCACAGAATTTGTTCTCCTTTTAAGTACCATGCTTTGGTCTTGCTCTGTTCTTTCCTTTTCTTATGACCAAAAATAAGGATTCTTGATTTCTGCACATTAATTCTTAGGCTATTCAAATTTGCATAACCATCCAGTGCATCCAATTGTCTTTGAAGGCCCACCTGCGTTTGATCCAGAAGGATCAAATCATTGGCGTAGAGGAGCTGACTAATCACCACTCCAGCAAGTCAGGCGGAAAGCTTCTGGCTAAATCAAGGGCCTTGTTTACATCAGAGATAAACAAATTAAATATGGCAGGCACCAGTGGACAGCCTTGTTTTAGTCCATTGAATGTGAGGATGGGATCAGTCAGGTCGCCACTCCGGTTCAGTCTTACTCGCAAAGATGTATCTTTGTGGAGCGACCTCAGTGCCTCACTTATATCACCAGGGCATCCCCAGGTCTTAAGCTTCTCCCATAGTAGTTGTGTATCTATAGTGTCAAAGGCCTGGGGTAGGTCAATTGATGCCAGATATAATTTAGACATGTCCTTCTTTTGGCTCTTGCCTTTAAGATTTAATCAAGGGGGGGCGTGGCCTGGAGCCGATGGCGTGCAGAGGCTGATTCGCCGAGCTCCAGCCGAGACGCCGTTTCCGAATCTTTTTTCTCCGGCTTAAGTGGGACAGCAGCCCGCTGAGAAGCACGCAGCGGTGCGAGAGGCGATCCCGCATAAAACCTGCTCGAGGGGTCGGAATCTCCGGCCCCCTGGACGGCAGCGCAGGTCCTGGAACGCGCTGCCTCCCCCTGCCGTGCCTGGACCCAAGATGGCGCCCCACACAGCTTAGTGGGGCCTCCGTGCGGAGTACCCCCACCAGCACACTCGGCTGGGAACACTGAGGAGGAGTATCACAGCGGTGCTGGCCTCCTCGCAACATCAGACTGTGGTCGGCACCAGACCCTCGCCCTTCTCCCCCCTCACCACGCCGGACGGCTCCGGTCGACACTACGTGCCGGAACCTCGCACAGCGAGAGCCGCTGTATCCCCGGAGCTCCACTGCGGCACAACACACATCCCGGAGACGGTGGAGAGGGTCTCCACGTAACATCAGACCACAGCCCACACCAGACTCTCGTTCTTCCTCCCCTCCGCCGGCGACCTACAAAAAAGCACGGCACACATCCCGAGGACGGGATCACACGGAGGCACCACCAGCCTCTGCCCCCCGGGCCCACATCCAACTGCAACAAGGCCGCCGCCGGGAAGCAGAGCCGGAGGAGCAACAGCCGCTGGGTCACTGCGATCCGCCGCCTTATCCAAAGGATCGGATTCCGGCTCAGAAACCAGAAACGACTCGGAAAGCTGCGACGGCGGAGCCCTGGGAGACGAGGTGCGTCAAACCACGGAACAACTGTGAGTGCGGCCCCTGTTGCTCCCCCCAGCTACAGCCTGCATTAACTCTGCGGCTGGGCCACCCAATAAGACTCACACACCAAGGGGCGACAACTCCTGCCCTCTGGTTGCGGCACACGGCTGAGCCCTAAGCGCTCCAACACCAACACCCCCGAGTCCAGAGGCAGCGACATAGGCGCCAAGGTAGCGGATAAAGCATCCGAACGCACAGTGGAATATAGTGGAATACATAACTCCAGAGAGCTGCGCCCCGGACAGCTCCTAACCACTGACAATATTATACTTTTGGGGCACAGCCCACTCCAGAACTCCATTCCAGGCCACATAAGCGAGCGGCCCTGACTCCCACCCCACCAGTTTCAGAGCACCAGGGCAACCGCTATTGCGCCTCTAACATGGCCGCTAAAAACAAAACCAGAGCTGCCACCATGGACTCCTTCGTCTCAGCCCGGGCAAAGACTCCCACCCAAGCCAGGGCTGGCTCCACTGAAATCATTCGCTCGCATGAGGCGGAGCCCAATGATAATCACTCCCAGATAATGGACGCTATTGCCTCATTAAAGACTCATATAGACTCCAAGATAGACGAGTTCAAAATAGACATACAACTCATTCGCCAAGATGCCCGCAACTTAACGGAGAGGGTGACGACCATGGAGAAATTTACAGAGGAATAGTCCGGGGCCACAGCAGCCCTACAATCCGAAGTCTCGAACCTGAAAACGAAGGTCGCATTCCTAGAAGAAAGGGCAGAGGAAGCCGAAGGTCGGGCTAGACGGGGGAACATCAGGATCCTGGGTATCCCGGAGGGAAATGAAGGCCTGAACACTACGTCCTATGTCGAAACCCTGCTGCTACAGGAGATTGGGGCCGGCAAGTTGACTCAGGGATTTGCGGTGGAGAGGGCCCACAGGTCCCTCCAGAAACGACCTCCCCCCGGCTTGCATCCACGGCCAATAATAGCCAAGATGCTAAATTTCCAAGACAGAGAAACTATATTAAGATACTCCAGGGAAACAGGCCCTATCGTACAGGGCGACTCTAAGATTTCCATATACCCTGACTATACCCAGAAAGTGCAGAGGGAGAGGAATTCGTTTGTTCCGATTAAAGCAAGGCTTCGCCAACTGAACCTTAAATATAGGTTGCTGTACCCGTCCTGCCTGAAAGTCATCCACAAAGGGCGAGCAATATTTCTCGAAAACCCGGAAGCAGCCAACATGTGGCTAGAGGACAATAACCTCGCCGACGGTGGGGATAAGCTAGGGGAGGAAGACTGAACCCCGGGGGAGGAAAACTGGACCCCAGGGACCCTCCGCACCACCCACACATGAAGCATAAACAGCCGGACCCAAGAAGGTAATCCAATTAACAGTATATCGTATGGAAACGACCCTCGTTCGGCCTCGCCGCCTCACAGCAGCCCGCCCCCAGCGAAAAATCCAACCGGGCTAGTTCGGTCTTTTTTTGCCCGACCCAACTCGCGCCCGATTCCCGGATGGGTTTAGACGGCGCAGGAGCGCCTGAGCACCGCGACAGTGTTGTAGTCGCTGGGCGCACCAGTTTGAGTTATGTTATTAGTTTAGTTAGTTTTACAGTCTTCGCCCCATTGATGCTTGAAAAAATCGAGATGGTCACAAGATACGCTCCAGGAATTGACGAATCAGAGGTCCATCGCCTACAGCCTACCAACCACGCCTTGATGCCGCACCAGGCCATCGTGATTGTGCCTCACGCCAAACCCAGAACACTGAACCAATGGCATCACAACTCAACGTGATGACATGGAATGTAAGGGGAATGGGCTCGTACCTCAGGAGGAACCGCATACAGTCTTATCTTAGGAGGAAGAAAGTCTCGATTGCGATGCTACAGGAGACGCACCTCACCCAGGACGCTCTGTCCAAATTGGCAGACCGATGGGGTGGGACTGTGAGAGGATCCCCATACTCCAAATACGCGAGGGGTGTGCTAATATGGGTAAACCCGAATGTGCCTTTCCAGTTACACGGATGTGAATCTGATAAGGACGGAAGATACGTAATAATGTGGGGAACTATAGAACAGACCCCGATCTGCTTGGCTAACACATACTTCCCACAACATGGAATCCCGTCTTACCTCAGTACACTGAGCCCCAAGCTGGCACACCACCGAGGCCAAACCTTCATATGGGGAGGAGACTTTAATTGTGTCATGGATACAGCTATGGACAGATCACTCCCTCCCCCCCAACCGAGCAATCCCGCAACCCGTACTATGGCGGAGACACTAGACCAACTCAATCTAGTGGACATCTGGAGGATACAACACCCAGCTGACAGGATCTACTCACATTACTCAGCCCCACACAGCGTCTACACAAGAATAGATTATTTGTTCATTGATCGGGACCAGGTCCCGCTGGCGATAGCCACAGAGTACCTGGGGAGATCTATCTCCGACCACTCTCCGTTAACCATGCAATGGCGGCAGCGGGGACCCAGACCCCCGATCCCCATGTGGAGAATGCCTTCCGCGACATTAGAGGACTCACAGTCCAGAGAAGACCTTGCCGAGAGACTAGAGGAGTACGTCGAAATCAACAAAGGATCCGTGTCCACCTGGAGCACACTGTGGGAAGCCATGAAGGTGGTTACCAGAGGAGAAATCATATCAAGAGCTGGTGGCACCCGCAGGCAACTAAAGACGTCACTTGAGGCCCAAGAATCGGAGATCACTCGTCTGGAGTCCACTTCTGACGCCTCCCCAGAGGTCGAAATGAAACTGAAAGCAGCCCGAGAAAAATGTCAGCTCTCCTGGGACAGGCTGGAAAAATTCGACTTTGCCACGTACATCGCCCGATCCCACAGGGAATCAGACAAACCAGGTAGGCTGTTGGCCTGGTTGTGCAGAAGAGAGCACCCTAAACACCTACCAACGGAAATAATAGACACAGAAGGTGTATCCCACAGGACACAGATGGGGATCAACAAAGCATTTGCTAAGTTCTACTCAAAACTGTACGCTCATGAAGCCCAGATCCCCACCACAGAAATAATAGATACCCTGGAAGAGATTGGTCTACCCCAAATATCCAGCGAACAGAGAACTGAACTGGACATGGAAATCACTCTCGACGATGTAAGATGGGCCATCAGGTCGCTTGCTACCAGCAAGACCCCTGGCAGCGACAGACTTACACCGGAATTTTATAAAGCATAGGAGCCCATCCTCACCCCCATCCTACACGAAGTCTACCAGGAAGCTTACGCAAACGGGATCCTCCCCAACACCATGAGAGAAACTATAATCATCCCCATGCTTAAGCCCCACAAACCGCCCACTGATTGTGACTCATACCGACCCCTAGCCATGCTCAACTACGATAGCAAGATCCTCACCTCAATACTGGCTGGCAGACTTGCTAGAGTGGTAGGGTCTATAATTCACGAAGATCAGAACGGATTTGTTCCAGGGCGCAACACCACAGCTAATTTGAGGAGGCTTCAACACATCATGGCCGAAACTCACGATTCTGTGGAAGACCTAGCGATATTGTCGCTTGACGCCATCAAGGCCTTCGTCTCCATCTACTGGGAGTGGCTAGTGGAGGCCTTGCGGGCTTTTGGCTTCGGAAATGGCTTCATCAGATGGGTCCAGGTTCTCTACAACTCTCCAGTGGCCAGGGTCAAGACAGGCGGAATAGTCTTGGAACCTTGGGAAATACAGAGAGGCACGAGACAAGGATGCCCACTTTCGCCCATGCTGTACATACTGGGACTGGAACCGATTGCCATATACTTCCGTCAACAGCTCTTCGACGCCGGCATTAAGGTGGGCAACGTTTATAACATAATATCATTGTACGCAGATGACGTTCTCCTGTATTTAAAAGACCCCAAGATCAACGCACCGACAACACTGGAGGTACTCGACAACTACGCGAGATACTCTGGAATCCAATTTAGCAGACACAAATCCTCAGCATTCCCCCTAGCCGGATTGAGAGACGTTTTAGCAGAAGACCTCCCAAATATAGAGATAAAATGGCAACTCGAGAAGTTCAGGTACTTGGGGATTGATGTCAGCCACACCCCACAGCTCACACATGAGCACAACACAGAAGTCGCTATCACCAACCTCCGGCGATCTATAAAATTCTGGTCCAAACTCCCACTGGCAATGGTGGGGAGAGCGGCGATTGTCAAGATGATAATCCTCCCCCGTTTCTTGTATTTCTTTGTGAACATTTGCCACTATCTACGGCCTCCCTTCTCCAAGAAATTGGAGGCCATCATTAAGGACTTTTTGTGGGGGCCCCACAGGCACAAACTGTCACTACCTACGTTAACCCTGCCGCATAAAGAAGGTGGAATAAAACTTCCAGATCTCCAGCTCTATTACCTGGCTGCCCAGCTCAGTCACATCACGAAGTGGCTGTCAGACGAACCTTCAGCTGAACTGGGGCTACTGAAGCAACCTCACACCAACCTAATTCCTAAAGAAACCCTATGGAACCCCCCTTGCGGCTCCCCGGAAACCCCTTTAGTGGTGGAGCTTGGCAGACAGATATGGGCCAGGACTTGCTACATTAGGAAGGTGCAACACCCGTACTCTCCAGACCATCCCATAATGGTAGACGTGTGCAAAACGGAGGCAGACCTTCCCATAGCAAGGAGGTGGGAGGAAGCTGCTATATATACATGGGGAGACTTGTTTGAAGGTGGAGTGTTCAGGGACTTTGAGTCGATACAAGTTATCGAAGGACTATCCAAAGGCCAGTTTCTCTGGTACCATAGGCTAAAACAATCCGCCAAGAAGCAGTGGCACTCCTGGCCAGAGGAACCCACCTCTGACCCTCTACTACAGGAAATGTACGACCTCTCCGATGGATGGAGACCGGCCTCCAGGTTGTACAAAAAGCTCATCGACAAACCTAACCCTAAGGGAGCGGCGCTGAGGGCAAAATGGGAAGCAGACCTCGTAGCCCCACTCACTGATAAGGAATGGGAAAGAGCATTAATATTCCCCAAGAAAGTGTCAAGAAATTCCAGATTTGGCCAAATACAGCTGAATGTCCTTTACCGAACCTACATGACTCCCCACAGAGTTGCCTCGTTCAACGCGAAGGTCCCACCGGTGTGCCCATGGTGCGGGAACGACAGGGCAGACATGATTCACATGTTCTGGACCTGCACTAAAGCGATGACACTCTGGTCAAAAGCCAAGCAGTCCTGCAGAGACGCCGGAATGGAGAGATACGAATGGTCACCCGGAGAATGCCTACTGGGTACATACCCCAGACCAAGCAAATTCAAACACCTTGTGAAGCTAATGGACATTTCATGTATACTTGTTAAAAGGACCATAGCGATGGCCTGGAAGACACCCGCAGGCCCCAGGCACGAACGTTGGTTAAACGAAATGGCGAGATGGACAGCTGCAGAAACCAGAGCCTGGCAGGAAGGAACTACATCCTGTGGGGACACCACAAGCGGCACCCTGGTCGCCTGGAAGGCTCTTCTGATGGATATGCACTTCGACGCAGACCATAAGCCCCCCTGAGCACCTGTAGTGTTTTGTAGTAACAGGTTCCTTGCATTAACACAATGCAGATGTCCCCTGAAACTGTTCCCCTCCACTTCCTGAGAAGTCATAACCTGGACTGAACCACCATCTCGAACCCTACATGTTACATCACACGAAGACTATTGTTGTTTAAGTTGTTTTTCTCTTTGTTTGCTTTAATCCATAAGTTTGTATTGCCCTTCACAAACCCTGATCGCCATGGGTCATAATCCTTTGAGGCCTTACTCCAGGATGTTAGGGCTTCTAGAATGAGTGAAACACAGATCTTACCGGTCACATCAAGTAAGGCGATACGCATATAATTGTTTGGGTTAGGCCTATCACCTTTTTTAAAAATTGGGACGATTATGGAACTGCTGCAAGATTCTGGGATTATTTTAGACCTCTTAATTTCACCAAACGAGTGACACATCCTGTCGGCCCATTTCTCTGGGCCTTGTTTCAAAATTAAGTAAGAGATGCCATATGGGCCTTTTGAATCAAGTTTAAGATGTCACTCTTCTGCGTCAAGAAAGTCCACTCTCCTTGTGTTGGCTCCTTCTTGCTAACTTCGCAGTTATCGAAGGTTGAGAACTAAGATCTAAAATGGTCTTCTGCGTCAAGAAAGTCCACTCTCCTTGCGTTGGCTCCTTCTTGCTAACTTCGCAGTTATCGAAGGTTGAGAACAAAGATCTAAAATGGTCTCCCCAAAGCTCAAATGGAACTGGGTTTGAAATTAAAGATGCCTGAGGTGCGTGGAAAGAGGTCATCATCTTCCGGATTTCGTCTGTATTTTTGGAGGAAACTACACTGAGCATTTCTTCTGCATCCTTTTGGAACATGATGAGCTTGTGGCCTTTTAGCCAATTTTTGAAACTTTGTTTCAGTTGCCTTGAAATTTCCATTGACTCTTGAGTGTTTTTGCAAAAGTTCACTCTCACCGCTTAATTCAAGGCCTTTTTACTTTTCGCCACCTCTGCGTCGAATTTGTGGCATTGACAAAAGCCAGGTTTGTTAATGGTAATTCTGGCTGTGTCCTAATCTTTAAAGTGAGAGGTGACCACATAGTGACTGTCTCCTTCTAATATTGCGCCTGAGATGGAAATGGAGGCTGGCTGCATCCTCAGCCTATTTCTGCCTTGTTCAACGTTTAGTTTTGCTATTGATTTAATGACGTCAACCCTGTTCTAAGCAAAAAGATAGTTTAACAATATTATGATCACTTGCATCCGTGTCTTGCACCGCTAAGTTACATAGATGATCATGTAGGTTGTCAGAAGCGAAGATATAATCCAGGCCCCTTTCTCATGGGTAGGTGGTTCCGCCATTGGAGGCCTTGCAAAACTTGGGAGCTGGCTGATGGAGTGTAATCTTCAATCAGTTTTAAATATTTAACGAAGCAATGGATATTAAGGTTACCACATAAAAAGATTTCCAATTTAGGCCAATTTCCCATTACTTCATCGATGAGGGCCAAAACTCGACCAACAAAGTCCTTTCCCTCTGGTGAAGCGTTATTCCAATACAAATTTATTATCAGCACAATCTTCCCGGGCTCTCTTAAGTCAGGTAAAAATTTTAGAGTTATGGCCTGTATGAGGGGTGCAGGTTGGCTTTCAGCGATCACTTTGAATCCCCAAATGTTTTTTAGCGCTATCAACAGACCCGCCATTGGTCTTCCACTAGGGCTCTTCACCGCCGGGTTGAAATATATGGTGAATCCTTCCAGGAGAGGGGGAGACTGAAGCCACATCTGTTGTAAACAGACCATATAAAAGTACTCAAATTTTAAAGCACCCTCACCAAATAGGTGCGCAAAGCCTCTAGTATTTCAGCATCAAAGGTTAGTCCAATGACAGTGGGGGTCCTTTGGTTTTTTCACCAACAACTTCGGGAGCTATGCTCTCGAATTTCCGGCAGCAAGGGTCCCCGCCAACCAGTCCCAGCTTTCTTCTTCCAAGTCCCTCCAATGGACGCCAGCACATTCTGTAGACTCCTTCACTGAACAATAATTGCCCACTACGATACGGATTTGTCAATTTCCTAAGGGCGACGCAGTCATCGTGTGAAGTCTTTCCTTCATTTTTGGTCTTCGTCGGTCTTGGTTATTCTCTGGCCAATTTTTTGTTGATAGTGCTCTCGTCAGTCGGCCCTTATTAAGATCCTTGGTCCCACTTGATGGGGATAGCTCTTTTGTATCGTACTCGGATATAACGAAGCCCTTTGATAAGAGACTCCCCCTCTCCCCAAGAAGTGTGCTTTTCTTCTTATCTGAGGAAAGATACAGGACTACTTTGTCCAAACGCTCTTCCTCCGGAATTCTAGCAGGTGCAAGTCACTGGAGTGGATTTGTCTTAAAGCTGGAATACTATGGATTAAGTGTAATACATTAGCTCTGTTTAAAATCAAGCTGTCTTTAATGACCAGGACTCTTTCTATGACTAATCTGAATGTCTCCTTTAGGCTCGTTTGAGTGCCTTTCCCTCTTGCTTGGTTCGCAATGGTAGGTCTTGGTTATTCTCTGGCCAATTTTTTGTTGATCGTGCTCTCGCCAGGCGGCCCTTATTAAGATCCTTGGTTCCACTTGATGGGGATAGCTCTTTTGTATCGTACTCGGATATAACGAAGCCCTTTTATAAGAGACTCCCCCTCTCCCCAAGAAGTGTGCTTTTCTTCTTATCTGAGGAAAGATACAGGACTACTTTGTCCAAACGCTCTTCCTCTGGAATTCTAGCAGATGCAAGTCACTGGAGTGGATTTGTCTTAAAGCTGGAATACTATGGATTAAGTGTTATACATTAGCTCTGTTTAAAATCAAGCTGTCTTTAATGACCAGGACTCTTTCTATGACTAATCTGAATGTCTCTTTTAGGCTCGCTTGAGTGCCTTTCCCTCTTGCTTGGTTCGCAATGGTAGGTATATATTGCTTAGGGGACCTCCAGTCTTGCTCTTGACTTTTGAGCTTCTTTATGACGTCCTGGTAAATTTCCCTGGTATCCAGGTAAATTCTCTGGCAGTCAGAACTTCTTTGCTCCAGTGTTTTAAAATATACACGACTTTCGTACTGGGCGTGCCGCTTGGATGTTTGTTGAGAGTTGCTTTGATTGGACTCATTGGGGAGCTGCTGTTCCACAAATCAGGTTTCTCTCCTCCTCTCGGGGCATCTTGAGACCCTTCTCCTGCATTCTGTTGTTTTATGGTTCAATCGTGTGTTTGATTTGGTCGAGGGCATCACCTCCTCCACACTGATGTTTGAAAGATCTATTAAGTCAACCTGAGATGGGAATCTACAGGAGAAACAAGTCGAGACCTCCCTATCTGCGCCCAGCTTTGTTTCTTTTTCCTCCTGGTCGGTATAGGTCAAAATTTTAATACGGTTTTACTGCTCTTCATCCTCTGACATGGCTTCGATTTGGGTGATTGAGTTACCCAAAGTGTCGCCCCTGCGTCTAGTGTCATAAGTATACTTATCTGCATTCAGAGTTAGATTTTCTGCTCTCCTCTTGAATGGGGAGGGCATTCAATCTGAGGGGATCAAGTTTCTTAAGGTCCGAGGACCTCTTGATGCCGTTCTAGGCTGAATTTGTTTGCAGCTTTGGTGAGGGGGTTTCACTGGAATCAATTGACCCTTTTCTTTTGCTATTATGTCCTCAATGTGAAACATTATCAGAGAAGCTGACACCCCCCCCCCCTTCCTTGTTGCAACGGCCACTAGGTTACTTGACTGGGAGTAGAGAGCCAAACAAAGATCCCGCGTTTAACGAGGACCTAGGGGATAGGTTAAAGTCGAGGCAATGACTTGGCTATGACCAAGTTAGACTACAAGCCCACTGGGCACTCGACCATTAGAACAACTTTTCCCTTGCAGTTGCGTGGATCAAAGGGGAGGTTCCCTTGCAGACTCCGAGCAGCTGGGCTTAAATTTGCTAGGTCACTGACTGCTGGTCTATTACTAGGGTCGCTCTACGGGCCCCAAAGGATTTATGTTGCATGCAAACCATACAGTCCGAGCGTGTTAAATAATAACAGCTGAAGTCTAAGTCTGCGAGATAGGAGATGGAAAAGTACTCACAGACTAAGTGATTCACAAGCCTTCAAACAATCTCGGTCCGGCGCTTGTGGCTGCAGCTGTCTGCAGACTGCAGACTGCCACTTGTCTCCCACTTCGCGGCCACTTTGCGGCCGCTTCGCTGTTCCCGCGAGAATAGGAGCTTGCACAGGGGGATGGAGCTCCTCCGCTCAAACACAGCATCCCCAGCCCAGGCCTTAAAGTTGTAAGTGGTATTTCCACGGCACAGGGAAATAGACCGCACAGGCAGATCAAAGGCAGAAAACAGAGTCAGAGAGCAATGGCACAGAACAAACAGATCAGCACTCCACTTGACTGCAGACTGCTACTTGTCTCCCACTTGTGGCTGCTTCGCGGTTCCCGCAAAAATATGAGCTTCCACAGGGGTTGGAGCTCCTCTGTTCAAGCACAGCATCCCCAGCCCGGGCCTTAAAGTTGTAAGTGCTTATTTTCAAAGCACAGCGAAATAGACCGCACAGGCAGATCAAAGTCAGAAAATAGAGTCAGAAAACGAATGGCACAGAGCAAACAGACCAGCACTCCACTCGACTGCAGACTGCTACTTGTCTCCCACTTCGCGGTTTCCCCAAGAATATGAGCTTGCACAGAGTCCCCAGCCCGGTCGGTGTTATGCTTGTTGGAAAGCTTAGAACCTTAGCTTTAATATGAAAGCTAAACCACGTTCCTAGCACCTACGATTCCAAAGATACGGACGATTTTATGAAGGTAATTTTTCAGAAATGAAAGAATGATTCAAAATGGCAAAATGACACTTTACAGTTTTAAAATCAGAGAAGGGACACACGATTCTATGATGCAGTTCTGGACAGGTTAAAATGGTTTGGATCAGATTATTTTAGACTAAGAGATTGGTTCTGGCACAGTTCTAGCTGAGTACTCACACTATGAATTTGAAATAGGCCGTCAGGGTCAGGTCAGCAGGTTGGACTGGACTCTGGGCTGTTTCTGGTACTGGTTCTCTGGTTCTGGATCTCGGGTTCTGGTCTGGTCTGTGGTTCTGCTGTCGGCACTTCACAGCGGTCTGGTCTGCGGTTCTGCTGGTCTGGATCAAGTGGATTCTGGATACAGCACTGCTTTCTGGGTCTGCTGGTTCTGGCAAAAGTTCTTGGCAAAGAATCCAACAGCTTGCCCGGCTGTAGGATAGTTTGGTTGGATTGCTGGATTCTGAAGGCCTGCTGAGAAGAGTTCTCAGCTTGCGGATTAGGCCTTTGCTTTAAGTTCTGGAGTTAAGTTCTGGATCTCTGGATGTAAAGTGTGGAATCTAGATGTGAAGTCGTCCTTCAAAATGCTCTGCAAGAAAGTGGAAAGTGAATCCTTTGCCTGTCCAAGCAGTCTCTTTTTATGTGTTTTGAAAGTGGGTGGGTCGGCTCATTCTGCATGCCCAACCCTCTCATGATTTGATAGGTCAAGAATTCTCTGTGACCTGATTTGAGAAGGGATAGTGTGTCAGAGTGAGTCAGAGTCTTACAGTCTATTGAAGAAATGCCCCTTTGCTTTTACTTAGAAAATTAATTTTTCATAACTAACAGGTTTCCCAGATACACACATCGTTGAAATTACATACACATTTCACAGATTAATTTAAGATACACTCTCGCCCAACTCTGATCCCCCTCAGAGCCTGGGTTCACAAATGACAACATTTTGTGCTTTTTAGTGACTTTCGCCATATTGGTTTTTCCTCAAAATTTACACAGACCTGCACCCCTTCCCTGAGCATATTACTGGAAATTACTATGTCTCTATCCTAAACACAGTGTCTGCAATATTAATAAATGGCAGGATTCGGTCCCAGAACACCGTACAAAATGGAATTTGGGCTCAAATCGTGAGGGCATTTTTCATTTTCAGGATCCCCAAACTGTACATTTCTGTGAGCTTAATACAAGATTTTAGAAGCATTTAACTTAAACATATATTTGCTGCAATATGAATCCACAGTCCTGTCTGGCCCGCCCCTAGGAACTGGGGGGGTCAGGGATCACATGTCACTCCTTTCAGGCAGAGCTCTGTTTACAGTCTACACCCAAAATCAGCACACTCCATTCAATTGAAAGGGTCTATTGTGTTGGGTCCAGCAGGCTGCAGGGAAGTCCCCTCCCTCTCAATCAACAGGGCCATGTGATATCCTGCCTCCTGGTGTGGGTCTCTGGGGTGTTAAGAGTTCTCAGGAAAGGCATGTCTTTTGAACTTTTAATTACATAAGACCCCCTTCTGTTCACTGCACAGTTCTGCAAGACAGCTCTCCTGTCAGTATTTATAGAGCGCCAGCGCCGGTCAGTGTCCAATGCCGGTACTGCACCTATTTTTAACAGCTGTCTTGAATTAATACATTTCAAAAGGAAAGGATTTTACTTGATAGTATATGATCCTTGCTTGACATGGCATTGATGTGGATCTGTAGTAGAGTAAAGTAAAACACTCAACCATAGTTGGATTTTTGTTTGGTGGTTCCGGGCCCATGATCTTAGCAATTTTTGACATTAATAAAAACGGGTTTTGAACAGAACCATCTTTCTTTGCACTGGTGGGTTTCAGGTCAGGGGACCATTTTGGTGTGCGCAAAACTGCACAGTTCTTCTGGATTCTGGCGCAAATGTGGGCTTTTCCGCCATCTTGGATTTCCTAAGCCCACAGCACCAAATGTTGCAGCATAATAGTCCAAACGTGGGTCAGGACACCCAACAAGCCCCCCCGCCCAACTGTGCTTTGATTTCGAGTCGAGGGGGAGTCGGGTGCAAAGGATGTTTTGATCCACGCGCTGGGATGTCCGCATCATTTTCTTCCGATTCCGCAGATGACAAAGTTCAGCATCTTTTCCTCCATCAGGGTGGATCGATCAGTTCTCCTCGCCGGTCCTGATGGGAGTTTTGGGTGGTACCCAGGGCCCCTCGGATCTTTGCTCCCGGTCCCCAGGTCGTCTTCCGTGGTCAGTCTCCAGGTTTTCTTTCTCCGAGGATGACAAAGCAAAGCGGCAATACCTATTCATAGACATTTCTCCCCCACTATTGATATAGTGGGGCGGCATATTCATCTTATAAATCCATAGACATGTACATTCTTATTTTTTTTAAAAAACAAGATATAATCAGAAGACATCTTCATTCGAGAATCATAATATTTTAGAGACTATATGTGGGATATTTTAGGGTTGGAACTGCATTACTCTGGAGCGGCCCATCTGGTATTGCAGAGGACTCCTCCAATTGCTGCAGAGTGTGCCTGGGATAGCAACACTTTAGCTGATTTATATGGACCCACTTCTCTTCCCCTTCCGCCAAACTACCTTTGGGGATGCGGATCTTGTAAGTGACTGGGGAGATCTTGTCTACAATTTCAAACGGTCCCTTCCAGGTAGGCAAACGTTTTCGCTGTTTGGCCTGGTTTCTTTGGAAATTGTATAGATAGACCCGGTCTCCCACATTGTAATCTTTCTGGGTGGTCTTCAAATCGTAATGGGTCTTCATGCTATCATCTGATCTTTCTAGATTCCGCGGAGCATAGGCAAAAGCATGTTGAAGGTGTTTCCTTAAATTCTCCACATATTCATGAGTTGTGGAGGCATTTATCAATGTCTGCTCTTGGGTCCTGTGACGTTTTAGTTGCAGATGAAGGGGTAGATCTGATGGCCATTAGGACCAGAGGTAATCGGATATCCCAACTTGGCCCAGAATCTGCCACAAACTTCTTTAAGATGCTCACTATGGTTCTGTTGTATCTCTCTACTGCACCAGAAGAGGCTGGCCGGTAAGCAATATGTAGCTTCCTTTTAACCCCCAGTATCTCCCACATCCTAGTGATTACTTCGCTGGTAAAATGGCTACCTCTGTCTGACTCAATCCTTTGGGGTAGACCAAAACGCGAAAAGATGTGGTTGATCATCAGGGCAGCTGCTGTTTCTGCCTTGCAGTTTGGGGCTGGGAGACATTCCACCCACTTTGTAAACAAGCATGTGACCGTCAACATGTACTTGTTTCCCCTAGAGGAGCGAATCACGGGGCCTATGAAGTCGATTTGCAAATCTGACCATGGCAGTGTCATCCCACTCTTTTGGAGAGGCGCCCGGTGTGTGAGGGATGTTGGCTGAAATTGTGCACACACAAGACACCCCTTCAAGTATTGGTCGAGGTCCTGCCCCATGTGTGGCCAGTATGCAACCTCTCTTAAGATCTCAAGTGTTGTATGAAACCCCCTATGACCGGCGGTGGCCGCATCATGGGCGTGACTTAACATCAGGCTTCGGAATGAGGTAGGGACCACCCACTGATCATGGCCAGCTTGGGATTTCCTTACCAACAAACCGTCTTGGATTCGGAACATTTTTGGACATTTCATCAACACTCGAAGGTCCTCTTTCCCAATGTAATCGGTATCCGTCAGGGGAAAGTTCTCAGGGTCCTCAATGTGTTGGTAAAACTTACCAATTATTTGATCCCCTTTTTGAGCCGTAATCAAATCAGCATCTGGGGTCTCCTTACTCCATTGTGCAGTTGAAAGATCATTGTGAGCATTTGTCTGGGACCTAGTGATAGCAGTGACCTGGATTTCCCCCAACAGGGACTCAATCTCTATTAGATCCCCTTGGATGGCCCCGGTTTTGGCCAGCTGATCAGCTAAGTCATTTCCAGTTTTGTCTGGCCCACTGTCATGATCTCTGCTTCCAAAAGGTCAGGGTTTTCCCAACTCCCTTGGAAGCAGGTTCATAACCCAGGTTCCGAGTGCCAACCAGTCCCAATTGGGACCTTTTGGACCCAGTCCTGGCGCCAGTGGCACCAGGCTCATAAATATGCCCAGTCCCAGCGCTGGAAGCGCCGGGCTCATAATGCTTGGGTGGACTTACCTGCAGCAGACCATGCTGCTTACTTGCCTGCCAGTTGAGCCTTTCATCCTCTTCTGTTTGGAACTACTTTTCCTGTTGGGTGGGGCAGGAGCCACTCCCTAGGTTCAGAACACTGGAACTCTTCTGGAAAGCAGGAACTCTTTTCTTACCTAGGCGTGGCTGTGGAAGGAGACACCTAAGCACTACAGGAGGCTATTTAAACCACACCCGATGGATGAATCTTGCTTTGCGTTATTCTGCATCCTCTGCAGCAGAACGCTCATCGTGTCTTCTGCATCTGATCCTGGGCCTAAGGAAAAATGCTTACCATCCTGAATCCAGTCTTCAGCAACACCTATAAAGACAAGAAAGAACAGGTTAGCATTACGGTCTTCAGTGACAGCTCTTCACTTACCTGGGCCATCGGCTGTCACCAACGCCTCGCGCTGCATTCTGAAAGACAAGGGCTTACCTACTCTTCATGCGCTCCGGAGGTCTTCACTCTGCATTCCGGCATCTGAAAGACAAAAGCTTACCAACTCTTCGCACGCTCCGGAGGCCTCCGGCGCTGCATCCCGCATCTGAAAGACAAAACAAGGTGCGTTTAAAGACATTGGGGAACTTTAATACTCACGTGCCATTACTCCTTTCCACATCTAACCCAGTGGGTATTCCGGCACCCTGCAGCCGCTCCGAACTTGTACCTGCAAAATAAAAAGACAGTTAGAGCGCATCGTGAAGCAGGCAACAAGCGCTTACTTACGTGCTTCCAGGCGCTTCTAGTCATCACACGGGCTCCATCTTCAACTCACTTCAGCCCGTCATCCACCATCGCCGGAACCCTGCAAAACAAGAGACATCATTACTAAAGACTTTAAAGACATTAGAATTACTCGAAACTTACCGTTCGTGCAGTAAACGACGGACAGCAGTCCTCTGAAGTCAAGAGGCCAGCTCCCCTTATCCAGTGAAGAAACTGGTTACAGCACCCTGCCCCGAGGCAGATGGAGAGCACGGCGTTCACTTACCTAAGGTGAGAGCGTTAACCTTCGGGGTTCTACAGGAGAAGAGAAAGGGAAGAAGAGAGAGACATTCAATAACCCAGTTCATTAATCCCATATTTTCTATCTGCAGACATCTTACCCTTCGAGTCAAACATACAGTGCACAGAGGTCTAGCCCAAAGAGCCAGCCGTGTGTTACACATCACCTTTGAAGATACGGTATACGCCCAGTCAAGACCGGCGCCTCTACGGGAATCAGGTGAGCGTTACAGAACGCAAAGCCTACCACAAAACTCCCGTCCAGGCGCTATGGAAACCTTGGATACCGACCAATTAGCCCAGTTACTTGGGGAACTAAGGGCAGAAGTGCATGCAGCCCGTCAGGAAACGAACGCTCTAAGAAGGGAACTGATTATTTCCAAGGCGCGAACAGATGATCTCGCTAGACAATTGCTACAGTCACAAGCCGGACAGACCCCGTTACCCGCATCTGGGGGAAATCTTCCTTCTACATCCTCTATGAATCCAGTGCAGATCAACCTACCTGGGAATGTACCTCTGGCTCCGCCCGAACGATTTTCTGGTGACCCAAAGAGGTTTGCAGTATTTATCAATCAGTGCCGGTTGCATTTCTTATGCCGGCCAGCAGCCTTTCCAACTGATCAAGCTAAAGTAGCTTTCGTGCTTTCGTACCTTAGTGGCAATGCGGCAGACTGGTCGATCCCTCTAGTAAATCAAGATGATCCGGTCCTCCATGATTTTCAAGCTTTTCAGCTCAGTATGGAAAAACTGTTCGCAAGACATTCACAGGGGCAGGCCTTGGACAATGAGCTTCTTTCGTTGCGACAAGGTAATCAAGACCTTTTGGCTTATATTGCGTCTTTCAACAGACTGATAGTGGAAACTCAATGGCCTGAGGACAAAAGGATTACGCTGTTTTATAGAGGTCTACGTGGAGAGCTCAAAGATGTGTTAGCCCAAGTAGTGAATCCCCCACAAGATTGTTCGGACTATATAGACTTAGTCGTTCAAATAGATCACAGACTGCAGAACAGGAAGGCCGATCGTTCCAAGTTTGATGCTCGAGTATTTTCCAAACCGCCAACTCCTTCCAAAGGAGTAGACTCTGGGGAACCCATGCAAATAGGGGGTCTGAAAAGTCCTCTAACACAAAAGGAGCGGGAAAGGAGAAAACAGTTGCAATTATGCCTCTATTGCGGAAACTCAGGGCACTTTCTTCGAGACTGTCCGGTGAAACCTGCTAAGAAGGCAGTAGGAGCTGCAGTTACCAAAGTTACAAACTCTGAGCAGGGAAACGACCTCGCCCGACAAGAATAGAGGTCCTCTTGCCGAGCGTGAAAACCAGTTCCGTGACCTCGCATTTCGTGATACCTATGGTCCTCATTAGCCCTGATAATCCGGATCGATTACATGCAATTGAAGCTTACGTCGACAGCGGTGCCATCGGCAATTATGTGGATCATGAAATGGTTTTGAGGATGAATCTAACTCTTTGTCCCAAGGCTGTAAAGGACGTCATTACTACGGTGGATGGTACAGAGATAGCCTCCGGGCCAGTAACGCATACCACTCAAGAAGTGACGCTAATAAGTCAAGATGGACACCATGAGAAGATCGTGTTCAATGTGATCAAGGCCCCTCAGTTTCAGATTATTCTAGGAATACCTTGGTTAGAGAAACACAATCCTCTGATCGATTGGCGAGCAAGAACGGTCCAGTTTCCAGAATGTGTCTCTACTTGTCACCCTCCACCTGGTGCTGCACTGGCAGCAATTTCTTCAGAGACTCCCCAGTTACCTCCCGAATACCTAGAATACCAAGATGTTTTCCAGAAGGATCAGGCTAACTCTCTACCTCCTCATAGGTCTTATGACTGCCAGATAGACCTGATACCTGGATCTACTCCTACTTGTAGTAGAATTTATGCCCTCACCGAGCCTGAGAACCATCACCTTCGACAATACCTGGATCAATACCTGGCAAATGGGTTTATTCGTCCTTCCAAGTCCCCTGCTTCTTCAGCTTTGTTCTTCGTTCCAAAAAAGGAAGGAGACCTTAGAACTTGTATAGATTATCGATCCCTGAACCAGATCACCGTTAAGAATAGATATCCGTTACCTTTGATCCCTGAACTCCTGGACCAAGTCAGAAAAGCATGCATATATACAAAGCTGGATCTTAGAGGAGCTTACCACTTGGTACGAGTAAAAGAGGGCGATGAATGGAAGACGGCCTTCCGCACCAAGTATGGGCTATTTGAATATCAGGTCATGCCATTCGGACTTTGCAATGCCCCGGCCGCCTTTCAATATTTTATGAACGATGTCCTCAGAGAGCTCATAGATGTGTGTGTTGTTGTTTACATTGACGACATCCTTGTTTATTCTTCATCGGAATCTGAACATCGGAAACACGTGAAAATGGTCCTCGAAAGATTGCGTCAACACAAACTTTTCGCTAAGTTGGAAAAATGTGTTTTCAACGTGACTGAAGTTGAATTCTTGGGATTCATATTATCACCTGGCGGAGTGCGTATGGATTCAAAGAAGGTCGATGCAGTTCTCAAATGGCCATCACCATCCTCCTTAAAAGGTGTGCAAAGCATGTTAGGCTTCGCTAACTTTTACCGCAGGTTTATCCCCGAATTCTCTCGAATAGTCCAGCCCATCACTGCCTTGTTAAAGAAAAACAAACGTTTTCAATGGTCTACTGAGGCGGAACAAGCTTTCCAGGATTTGAAGACTAAATTTATCTCTGCACCAATTTTAAAACACCCTCGCCCCGAACTCCCCTACATCGTGGAAACTGATGCTTCAAGCCTTGCCATGGGGGCAGTTCTATCACAAAAGGACCCGGTAACCAATCAGTTGCATCCCGTGGCATTTTGGTCCCGCAAATTCTCGCCTCCTGAAATCAATTACACGATTACTGACAAGGAACTTCTGGCTATCAAGTCTGCCTTTAAGGCTTGGCGGCATTATCTGCTGGGGGCCCGACACACCGTTACTGTGATTACAGATCACCGAAACCTGCAATATTTGAAAACCGCAAAAGCCCAATCCTCTAGACAACTCCGTTGGGCATTATTCTTTGCCGAGTTTGACTTCATAATTACCTATCGACCTGGTACAAAAAACGGTAAAGCTGATGCCCTTTCTCGGATGGGAGTGGAAGAACACTTGATCAACCCTAAACCTGTACCAATCATTCCCGAACAAAGAATTCTGGGTGTAATCGCCACACAATCCATAGAGGAAGTTAAGGATAAAGCCAGGCAACTTGTAACTCCAGCAGACATACAGAATTGGCATCTGCAAGGAAAGGACTTTGCAGTAAAGGACAACTTATTGTATTTCCAAGAACGATTATACCTAGCCAGCACAGATTTACAGAAAGAAGTAATCTCTTGTTATCACGATTCTTTAATGGAAGGACATCCCGGTATAGCCAAGACCTCAGAAAAGATCAAGCGCTACTTCTGGTGGCCGTCTTGGAAAAAAGATATCAGAGACTTTATAATGTCCTGTGGAGTATGCGCCCAAAACAAGAGTCAAAAGGAAAGACCAGCAGGCCTCTTACGCCCTATTGACATCCCACGTCGCCCTTGGCATACGCTTTCTATGGACTTCATCACCGATCTACCTCCATGCTCCGGATACAATACGATTCTAGTAATCGTGGACTTATTCTCCAAGATGGCGCATTTCATTCCGCTCAAAGGCTTGCCAACAGCAGCAACTCTGGCCCGAGAATTTCTCGAAAACATCGTCCGACTGCACGGTTTTCCTTCGGTTCTAATTTCAGATCGAGGTAGTCAATTTATTTCTCATTTTTGGCGAAGTTGCTGTCGGTCGGCTCAAATTGATGTGAGACTATCGACCAGTCACCACCCTCAGACCGACGGACAAACCGAGAGGACCAATCAAACTCTGGAACAGTATTTACGCTGCATGCTGCAACAAACTGAAAAAACTTGGAAAGACATCCTTTGGATAGCCGAATATGCCTACAATAACTCTGTCCATTCGGGAACTGGGAAAACCCCGTTTTTTCTTTTGTACGGCAGTCACCCTCGAACCTCGGAGTTGGATCCCCTCCAAGATCTTGAAACACCAGCAGTAGACTACTTGCATTCTACAATCACCCAAGCCTTTAAGGAAGCTGTTTCTCACCTTCAAAGGGCTAAAGAACAATACAAGAAAGGAGCAGATCAACATCGGAAGGAAGCCCCTCAATATCGAGTAGGGGATCAAGTCTGGTTATCCACCAAATATCTACCTCTAAAAGGGCCACGCACATTCAACCCAAGATACCTTGGTCCCTATTCCATCACTACCATAGTAAACCCAGTAGCGGTCAAGTTGGACTTGCCCCCGCACTTGAAGATACATCCGGTCTTCCATGTCTCTCTATTAAAACCCGTGCAACCTCAAACCCGACTAACTAAATCTCCAAAACCTATCCTAGTTGATGGGGAACTCGAGTTTGAAGTCAAAAGCATTCTGGACTCCAAGATCTCCAAATCTAAACTATTTTACCTAATTGACTGGAAAGGCTACGGCCCCCAAGAGAGATCCTGGGAAACTGCTGAATATGTCCACGCTCCTCGCCTAATCAAAAGATTTCACCGAACATTTCCTGACAAGCCAAAACCCCCGGAGAAGCCCGGTTTGGGAGGGGCCTTGAGGGGGGGTACTGTCATGATCTCTGCTTCCAAAAGGTCAGGGTTTTCCCAACTCCCTTGGAAGCAGATTCATAACCCAGGTTCCGAGTGCCAACCAGTCCCAATTGGGACCTTTTGGACCCAGTCCTGGCGCCAGTGGCACCAGGCTCATAAATATGCCCAGTCCCAGCGCTGGAAGCGCCGGGCTCATAATGCTTGGGTGGACTTACCTGCAGCAGACCATGCTGCTTACTTGCCTGCCAGTTGAGCCTCTGATCCTCTTCTGTTTGGAACTACTTTTCCTGTTGGGTGGGGCAGGAGCCACTCCCTAGGTTCAGAACACTGGAACTCTTCTGGAAAGCAGGAACTCTTTTCTTACCTAGGCGTGGCTGTGGAAGGAGACACCTAAGCACTACAGGAGGCTATTTAAACCACACCCGATGGATGAATCTTGCTTTGCGTTATTCTGCATCCTCTGCAGCAGAACGCTCATCGTGTCTTCTGCATCTGATCCTGGGCCTAAGGAAAAAGGCTTACCATCCTGAATCCAGTCTTCAGCAACACCTATAAAGACAAGAAAGAACAGGTTAGCATTACGGTCTTCAGTGACAGCTCTTCACTTACCTGGGCCATCGGCTGTCACCAACGCCTCGCGCTGCATTCTGAAAGACAAGGGCTTACCTACTCTTCATGCGCTCCGGAGGTCTTCACTCTGCATTCCGGCATCTGAAAGACAAAAGCTTACCAACTCTTTGCACGCTCCGGAGGCCTCCGGCGCTGCATCCCGCATCCGAAAGACAAAACAAGGTGCGTTTAAAGACATTGGGGAACTTTAATACTCACGTGCCATTACTCCTTTCCACATCTAACCCAGTGGGTATTCCGGCACCCTGCAGCCGCTCCGAACTTGTACCTGCAAAATAAAAAGACAGTTAGAGCGCATCGTGAAGCAGGCAACAAGCGCTTACTTACGTGCTTCCAGGCGCTTCTAGTCATCACACGGGCTCCATCTTCAACTCACTTCAGCCCGTCATCCACCATCGCCGGAACCCTGCAAAACAAGAGACATCATTACTAAAGACTTTAAAGACATTAGAATTACTCGAAACTTACCGTTCGTGCAGTAAACGACGGACAGCAGTCCTCTGAAGTCAAGAGGCCAGCTCCCCTTATCCAGTGAAGAAACTGGTTACAGCACCCTGCCCCGAGGCAGATGGAGAGCACGGCGTTCACTTACCTAAGGTGAGAGCGTTAACCTTCGGGGTTCTACAGGAGAAGAGAAAGGGAAGAAGAGAGAGACATTCAATAACCCAGTTCATTAATCCCATATTTTCTATCTGCAGACATCTTACCCTTCGAGTCAAACATACAGTGCACAGAGGTCCAGCCCAAAGAGCCAGCCGTGTGTTACACATCACCTTTGAAGATACGGTATACGCCCAGTCAAGACCGGCGCCTCTACGGGAATCAGGTGAGCGTTACACCCCTCTACTTTGGAATGACCCTTGATCTTCTTCCAATAGATGGTCATCCCATTCACGGTGACCATATCATCAATATTTTGGATTAACCTCCAATGTTTCAAGAGTTTGTTATTAGCACATAACATGCCTCTGGTTTTCCAGTTAACCAGGTGCTCCACAAACCCATTCCGTACATAATCTGAATCTGTGATTATGACCAGTTCGTGGAGTTGATGTTGGACAGCAGTGAGGATGGCCTGATGCACAGCCATCAATTCTGCCACCTGACTACTTCGGGGACCAATTTTGTACCCAGCGGAGGGTTCTGGGGACTCATTCACCCATGCATTCCCTACACCGGCCACCAGATCTTATTCCCAATTGTTGTTAACATGGTAAGAGCATCCATCCACATAGACAGTGGGCATTCCCTCCCACTTGTCTTCTTCAAAGACTTTGTGTGGGGAATTAAGGTATGCCTCCATGTTGTCCTTGATTTTTAAACTTTCGTCCTCGAGACAGTTTTCTCTGGCACAATCATGCAAGTCAGCCAGCCCTTGCGCGAGGGGACTCTTCTTGTTTTGGCCATATCTGACCTCCACAGGAAAGCCTTGCATTGACAGAATCCAGGAAGTAATTCGGGAATTACTCACATTTCCGGCTCGGATTCTGTCACTTTGGAGATATTGCAGAGGCTGGTGTGGAGTCTCCACTATGATGTGTTCCCCCTGGATGAACGGGCGGTAATTCTTCAATGCCCACACCGTTGCCAGGAGTGCCTTCTCACAATCGTTGAATTTTTCCTCCACAGAGGATAAAATTCTGCTCGCATAGGAGATTACTTTATTGACCTTGTCATGCGTTTGGTATAATACTGCCGTCAAGCACGTATTAGAGAACCCTGTCTCCAGGAAAAACTCCTTGTTTCTGACAGGGTAAGATAGGCAGGGCGCTTGTGAGAGGCTTCTTTTGAGCTGTCTTACTGCCTCAGATTGTTCTGGACCCCATTCCCACTTTACCCCCCCCTTCAAGAGATGAATCAAGGGTCTGGTGATCTCTGCGTAGCCCTCAATGAACTTTCTGCTGTAATTAGTCAGTCCAAGGAGGCTCCTTAGTTCCCGCAGAGTTGTGGGGTCTTTCACTTTCTGAAGTGCTTCCACTTTCTTTTCCTGGGGACAGAGACCATGAGGAGTAATCTCATGCCCCAAGAAATTAACACGGGTTCTACACCACTGTGCTTTCTGAAAGGAAAGTTTTGCTCCGGCGGCCCTCAACTGTGTCAGAACATAACGGATCTCCGCTATATGTTCCTCCACAGATGAACTTTTGATGAGGACATATCTACATAAGCCAAGTTACCCCTTGCACCCAGGTCGGGCATGGCCTTGTGTAGGAAAATGTTGAACTCATTGCCGGAGTTGAGGCATCCGAAGGGAGTCCGGGTCCATGTGTACTGCTGGCCCCCAAAGGTAAAAGCCAGTTTGTATTGGTCCTCCCTACTGACAGGCAAGGTCCAGTATCCATTGGTCAGGTCTATTGCAGTGAATACCTGTGACCCCTGAATCTGGGCCAGCCCTTGGTCAATGTAGGACAGAGGCCATCGGGAAGTATGGACCCGTTTGTTGAGCTCCCTAAGGTCGGCGCAGAGTCTCCACTGGCCGTTTGGCTTCAATATTCCCAGCACCGGATTATTGAAGGTGCTGTGTACTGGACGGATTATCCCCCGGGACTCAAGGTTCTTAATTATTTCAGTAAGGGACTCCATGGATGCGAGAGGCAAACGATATCGCTCCACAAACACTGGAGTCATGCCCGGGTCCGTGGGAATTGTTGTTGTGTGGATGTCGGTGCGACCACAGTCACATGAGTCTACCGCAAAGAGATCTTGGAAATCCAAGAAAACTTGTTTCAACTTTTGCTTCTGTTCCAGTGTCACGCAGGCATCAGCTAGGTTGACTCTTTCTTCCACCATCTGCCTGAAGCCTGGAAAGACTTCTGGTTTTGCTATCTCAGCGGCCTCCTCCAGCTGGGTGGAGAAGTCCCTGGTCGGAGTGCTGATTTGGACTGGAGGCTTCAGGTGGGAAAGGCAGCCCTCATGGACCTGGAAAATCACCTCATCCCTTCTGAAGTCACAAGTCACATCTTCCTTACCATAAGGGCAGGAAGTCTACACCAAGAAGTTCCCCCCATGCCAGGTAAAGATCCTGTCTGGTCTTGTATTGTCATCACTGTCACTGTCAAAACAGTCCTTGGGGATTGGTCCTAACAGTTAATTTCCTAAATCAATGGAGAACTGTCGGTCATCAACCGCCATTCCAATAATGGTGCCGGCGGCTAGAGTAATACTCTCTAAGTCGCTGTTATCCACCTCTATTGGAATGGTGTCATGTTCTATGTTGACTAATGGTGTTGGGTTTACCCCCAACCCTTGCTGTTGGAGAGAAGCATTTAGATGAATATAAGCATCAGGGTTTTTCAATTTTTGTCCTCTTTTAACTTTCACTTCCAGGGAGAATTCTCGGGTCCTTTCTGGGATGGTGACTTCCTCTTTAACCTGAATTTCAACTGCATAAGGTAGCAATTGAGCTGACCTAAATGCTTTTTCTGGATCATCAAAGCCCATGGGATTATCCGCTAATCGGGACCAAGCTTTGAAGTTTATTAGGTCCAAACTAATGGCAAAGTGATTGAGAATGTCACTGCCTAAGTAAAAGGCGGCAGTGACGTCTCGCACGACCCAACAATTATGGACTATGCTCTTGTTGCCAATGGAGATTTTGAGCATACACCTGCTTAGCAGGAGATGTTTGGAATTGGGTGTTTCCAGATCCATTTCCCATTTGTCTATCAGTTTAAATGTGGGAATGGCTGGATCTTTGCTGATGAAGCTCTTACCGTTGTTCACACACACTCGGGCAAGAACAGAGTCCTTCCCATCCTTTAACTGAACAGGGATGAACAACTGATCTCCAATTTAATGAATATCAGCCAGGCTCTGAGCTGATTTCTCATATTTCTGGACTATAGTAGTGGGAATGTCTGATTGTGGATTGGTAAAGAATTTCAGAGTGTTTCCTTCCAGTGTGGAATACCACCTTAAACTGGAAGGAAGGTTGATTTTCAGAAATGGAGAGGACCCCCCATCACCAGTCTGTTGTCCTACTGCTATTACTGTCACGTCTGGAATTTGGTTGTTCTGGAAGTGAAATTCTACTTGGTCAGATTTCTGTTCAACCATGTGGCAGGTGCCGTTTAAACTAACATGGTTGACGCTCTGTTTTAATTTTATTGGTCGGCTAGTCTGGGTCCAGAGGACCTTGTTTACGCAATCTATTAGGGGTTAGGGGTGACAACCTTCTCAGGAGGTCATTCCCCAGTAAACAAGGGGTGCCCTCTGGAGTCACTACTATGACCGGGTGTTTCACCTTGTGTTGCCCAATTTTGATGTCCAAATCTGCAGTCCCCTCGACGGGAATTTCCTTCCCGTCAAAGTTCTGGAGTTGTCCAGGAAGAGAGGTGAGAGGAATACGATAATTCTCCCCCCTTCCTGCATTTAGCTCATCAAAGGCCCTTTTGGACAGAAGGGTAGCTTGGTATCCCTTGTCCAACAGTGCCAAAATTGTATCCTGCCCCTGTACTTGAACCGGGGCATATTATCTTCCCTCCTTCTCTGGAAGGGGGCACAGATAATGCACATTTTTGGACAACTGGGGGGCTAATTTTCTGGTTTTGGACATTGAGAGAGAAGAGATCTGGGCAGAGTTCGGTAGGGAGTTTTGGGAATCTGAAAGAAAAAGTTGGCAATCGGATAAGGATGCGGTTCTGTTTTCCCCTGGTTCCGGTTCTGGGCCGCCCTCCCCTTTCCGGAGGCAGTCACCAGGATGGGTTTGAACCAGGGGTTTTCGGTATTGTTGGTTCTGGGATAGGATGATGGGCGGCGACAGCTCGATCCCCACATCTACCCAGTCTATTGATTCGGTTTTAGGTTCCCCTGATTCCGGTTCTGGGCTGCCCCCCCTTTTTGGAGGCAGTCACCAGGATGGGTTTGAACCAGGGGTTTTCGGTATTGTTGGTTCTGGGATAGGATGATGGGGGCGACAGCTCGATCCCCACATCTACCCAGTCTATTGATTCGGTTTTAGGTTCCCCTGATTCCGGTTCTGGGCTGCCCCCCCCTTTTTGGAGGAAGTCACCAGGATGGGTTTGAACCAGGGGTTTTCGGTATTGTTGGTTCTGGGATAGGATGATGGGCGGCGACAGCTCAATCCCCACATCTACCCAGTCTGGATTGGAATCCCTTGGGACCCATTTTTCCTTGGGAGGAGTTCCCCCATTGCTGAAGTAGAAGATCCTTTCCCCAGGATCCTCTTGGGATCCCTCTCCCTCAAATTGGAAGACCTGTACCTCCTCCACAAAATGGGTCTGTTTGGATCCTTTGTTTCTCCTACCTCCTCTCTGCTCCTTGGGTGGCAGACTTCCAGGGGTAGGAGATTTTGTTTCCGGTTCCTGGGTTTCCAGGGGCTGTTTACAAGTGGGGAAGGAAGCTTCCTCCAAGGCTTTACACCCCCCTTCTACTTGTGCCTCCTCCCTGGGAACCGGTGGGTTATCGGGGTGCTGCCCCCGTCATTGTTCTGGAGCACCAGGCCCAGAGTTTGGGGCATTCTGCGGTGGCATGCTCATCTGAGGGTTCTGTTGAGCCCTCAGTATGTGACCCAGATCCTGTGCCATATTTTGGACCTGGCGCTCTAACTGTGAAACCCGCTCAGGCTGATACGGGGTTCTATTTTCTCCCCTGGGCTGATCCCGGGAAGGGTAGCTATCCCTTCTCTGGTAGTACCCCGGGTTGGGAAGATTTGGGTACCCCTCCACCCTTGGCCTCCCCTCTCCCGGATTCAGTTGTCTGGGCTCAGGGAATTGGGGAAAGAAGGATGGATGATTTTGGGGCTGGAAATTGGGTGGATACCTGGGAAAAAAGTTCTGCCCAGGGTTTGGAGAAATTCTGCCCTCCTGTGGGAAGCTAGGAGGGAGGTTCCCTGGGTTGGGTGCCTGGTTGGATCCCCCCCCTTGGCCTGGAGGAGTCCACACATACCCCAGGATGGGTTGGTTTCCCTTGTAGCGGTGACTTACATAGTCAGGGGAGCGAGGGACCCCATTTGTGGGACTACCTCCTTGACTCCCTGTCTGTGACTGGCCCGAGGGCCTTCTGGGCTTAAAATTATTCGGTGCCGGCAGGTTTTTAGGTCCCCCCATCTCCAAATCTAAAACGCGGGCAACCTTTATCTCTGCCACCTTGGCAGCAGCAGGGGTGCTGTTGGTTTTGGAGTTTTTGGGCTGATTCTTATTTTCCACCGGTTTCTGCACCTCATAGATGCGGTGGCTTGCTCAATGACCCAGTCTAAAGATCTTTTCTCGTGAAAATCTCTCACGAGCTGGGTCATTTTGTATTTGGGTAAGGCATGGAAAAACGTATTAACAAATTCTTTACTGTCCGTGCGTACCCTTTTTGTAGTCTGCGCAAAAGCACACTTTAACTCCTGAACAAATTCTTGTGGGGCCTGATCCTCCCCACATTGAAAATTGTAGGCTGCCTTGCGAGCCTCTTGGGGATTTCTGTGAACAGAAAAATGTTTCAAGATGGCCGCCCTGTAGGTTGACCATCTTGAATGATTTTGGTCCTCCAGCCCCGCAAAGAAACTGGAGTATTCTGGGGAGAATGTCCATTTTACATACTGAATGCGGCTACTGCTGTCTTTCAAATAGAAAGTCTCCATCATTTGCTCATAAAGCTCCAAGTGTTCCCAAACAGAATACTTGGCGTTCTTGTGATAAGGGGTGATGACACTCCTTATTGCCTTGATCTGCTTTAAGGGGTCCTTAAGCAAGGCCCTTTTTGCCTTATGGGCCTTTTTGGTTCAGGTAACCCTGGTCCACTCATCCTCTGACTCAGAGGCACTGCTCCCAGAAGTGCCCGTCTGATCTTCCAGGTTTTCCCGGATTCTGCGAGCCTGGGAATGGCTGGCAGAATGTGGGGACCTAGTCTCCTGTGTCCTGGGCCGCTCAGAGGAGTGTTCAGATCCCTCCTTGCTGCCAGGATTTGATGGTTACCCCCCACTGACCTAACTGGGCAGAGGTTTTCAGGATGCCCTTAGTGGACCTACTCTCCTGGGGTTCCCCACTAAATTTCACTGTGCTCGGGTGCCCATACCCGGATGCCCGCCCATCCATTCCTGGGAGGTACTGGCCTATGAACCCCATACTTTTGGTTGGATAGTAATCTGCCCTCCCTGTGGCCCTGTGCTCATGTGTGCCCGGGGGGCATGGGGGTGGCAGAGTCCAAGGACTGGGAGAGATGAAGGCCTCTGGTACTAGGGCTCCTGAGGTTATGCTCAGGTGTTTCCCTTTCCCAGCGAACTTCATCTCTGTCAGCCCCTGCTCCCTGTTGCAATGCAAGAGCCTGTGCTTTCAGTTCCTCAGTTAAGGCCTTACTTGACTCTATCAGTCTCTCCTGCATGGCTACCTGTCGCTGGAGCCTATCATTGTGCTGACAGAGAGCCTCATTTTCTCTCTGCGCTTCCTGGTTGGTCCTGGAATACTGGGCCAGTCTTTGCTGCCGGAGGGTTACCTCCTGAGTCCCATCCCTACTGGCCTGTTCCTTTCTTGCCAGAGCATCTTCCACCCTCCTGGTGTGCTTTAACAACTTCTGATGCTCTTTTTGGAGGTCACCCAGTCCCTAGAGGGCCAAGTGATTTTCTTCATTTTTTTCTTTTAATTGGCAGACTTCCTGGCCTAAGGTGTCCCTTTCCTGACTAAGAGCCTGCATCTGTGCCGCCAGGTCGTCCCTCTGCCTTTGGAAGGCACCAGCTTTCTGGCGTTCTTGATCAAACTCTGCCTGGGTATCCAGGTCTTTCAAAATCAATGTATTGCTTTCCTCTTTCTCTCTGTCTAGTCAGATTTGCAGGGTGGCTACCTGCTCTGTGCATGCCCTGTTAAAGTCTAGTTGTTGCTCCAGCTTTTTCTGGCTCTGCAGTAGGGAGTCCAAACCTTCTTGGTACTCCTTCTGCAAGGCCAGAAATCTGGTATCCTGGTCGGCCTTTTCCTGTTGCAGGATATCCATATGCTCCTTTATTTTAATAATATACTGCCTACTATCATGTTCTGACTCCTGGCTCCTCTGCAGCCTCTGCTCAGAAGAGACCAGGTCAGATTGGGCCTTCTCTAATGCCATCTGTTGCCTATTTGCCAGATCTTGGCCTTCAGCACATTTGTCCTGTATGGCTCCCACATATAAATATAAATATGCTGCTACCCTGGCAATCTTGTTGTGCTCATCCTTGGCCTTAGGGGCCATATATAGTTCACTCAGGACCACATGTAATGGACCCTGATCTCTCCATATGTCTGACCCTGTTTCAGTGATCTGGGGTGCGATTGCCTGCAACCAGACCGCCTGGTCCTGATGAGCCCACTCACCTCTCACAAATAGCTTATGTAAGAGGTGTTCTCTGGCTATTTTGATATCTACCAAGGTCGTCATTCTTGAAATTGATTTCCTTCCTGACTTACAGAAGTTTGTGTTTTATTTTGCAAAACAGACCGTTTCCTTACTGCGTTCCTTCGAGGGGTGATTTTACAGTGTAACACGGCGTGGTGATCCAACAGAATTCATATATCCTGTCAGTTAGCACACTGTATTAATCTGCACAAGTGATAGATCTAATCCAGAATCCCTGGCACAAGCCCCCAATCTGTCAAGTGACTCCAATCAAGAAATCCCACTAAGTCAGTGCCTCGTCTGGGATGCCCAAGGGAAGCCCTTATTTATATATTTTGATGACAAGTTATACTCTGGATGATAAACCCTTAAATAATGCCCCTCTCTTTGAATCCTCCTGACCTCACTGCGCCAAGAAGTAGGTTTGTTTTGCAATATAAAAGATTTATTGGAAAAATTAAACAATATATATATATATATATAACACTTTTATAATAAATTAATATTTGATAGCACCCTTATGAATATAATGTTGATCAACAATAGATAATCTGACACTAGCACACTTCTTTACAATCAATGAGGAGTTAGTATAGGAAGGATAAGGTAGCAGAAAATACTTTTATGGTTTCAAGCAAAACAATGAGGGAAAAATGCAGCACAGAAATAAACTTGAAATGATTTCAACAAAAGATAATATGATCACTTTTTCTTTGACAATTTCCTCCCCCCCTATGCAAGATAAGGAGATAGAAGGAGAGCACACAATTCTCAGAAATACAAAATACAATACAAATTTCCAGTTCCCCCCAGCGAGCTTAGAGGAAAACAGGTATGATTTTAAAGCAGGCAAGATCCTTTTAAATGTGGTGGCAATGAAGTGAAAAATATGCTGAAAATGCTTTTAATTCCCTCTAGAGGTTCAGGGTGAGTGAGAGATACTTTAAATCAGTTCAGGTCAGCCCTACCAATGATTCAGGGATGGTTATCAGGTTGACGGGATTCAGTATTGGAAGCAAAAGACAGATATTTTTACACGTGGTTGAAATGAAGCTGTCAATTCGCTGCATTTTTTTCCGATCGCGATTACGGAGGAACTATAAGGAGCAAGTCAGTTTTAGGCTTGTTGGAAAGCTTAGAATCTTAGCTTTAATATGAAAGTCAAACCACGTTCCTAGCACCTACGATTCCAAAGATACGGACGATTTTATGAAGGTAGTTTTTCAGAAATTAAATAATGATTCAAAATGGCAAAATGACACTTTACATGTAAAAAATCGGAGAAGGGACACACGATTCTATGATGCAGTTCTGGACAGGTTAAAATGGTTTGGATGAGATTATTTTAGACTAAGAGATTGGTTCTGGCACAGTTCTAGCTGAGTACTCACACTATGAATTTGAAATAGGCCATCAGGGTCTGGTCAGCATGTTGGACTGGACTCCGGGCGGTTTTTGGTACTGGTTCTCTGGTTCTGGATCTCGGGTTCTGGTCTGGTCTGTGGTTCTGCTGTCGGCACTTCACAGCGGTCTGGTCTGCGGTTCTGCTGGTCTGGATCATGTGGATTCTGGATACAGCACTGCTTTCTGTGTCTGCTGGTTGTGGCAAAAGTTCTTGGCAAAGAATCCAACAGCTCGCCCGGCTGTAGGATAGTTTGGTTGGATTGCTGGATTCTGAAGGCCTGCTGAGAAGAGTTCTCAGCTTGTGGGTTAGGCCTTTGCTTTAAGTTCTGGAGTTAAGTTCTGGACCTCTGGATGTAAAGTCTGGAATCTGGGTGTGAAGTCGTCCGTCAAAATGCTCAGCAAGAAAGTGGAAAGTGAATCCTTTGCCTGTCCAAGCAGTCTCTTTTTACATGTTTTGAAACTGGGTGGGTTGGCTCATTCTGCATGCCCAACCCTCTCATGATTTGATAGGTCAAGGATTCTCTGTGACCTGATTTGAGAAGGTATAGTGTGTCAGAGTGAGTCAGAGTCTTACAGTCTACTGAAGAAAAGCCCCTTTGCTTTTACTTAGAAAATGAATTTTTCATAACTAACAGGTTTCCCAGATACACACGTCATTGAAATTACGTACACATTTCACAGATTAATTTAAGATACACTCTCGCCCAACTCTGATCCCCCTCAGAGCCTGGGTTCACAAATGGCAACATTTTGTGATTTTTAGTGACTTTCGCCATATTGGTTTTTCCTCAAAATTTACACAGACCTGCACCCCTTCCCTGAGCATATTACTGGAAATTACTATATGCCTATCCTAAACACTGTGTCTGCAATATTAATAAATAGCGGGGTTCGGTCCGAGTACACTGTACAAAGTGGAATTTGGGCTCAAATCGTGAGGGCATTTTTCATTTTCAGGATCCCCAAATTGTACATTTCTGTGAGCTTAATACAAGATTTTAGAAGCATTTAACTTAAGCATATATTTGCTGCAATATGAATCCACATTCCTGTCTGGCCCGCCCCTAGGAACTGGGGGAGTCAGGGATCACATGTCTCTCCTTTCAGGCAGAGCTCTGTTTACAGTCCACACCGAAAATCAGCACACTCCATTCAATTGAAAGGGTCAATTGTGTTGGGTCCAGCAGGTTGCAGGGAAGTCCCCTCCCTCTCAATCAACAGTGCCATGTGATATCCTGCCTCCTGGTGTGGGTCTCTGGGGTGTTAAGAGTTCTCAGGAAAGGCATGTCTTTTGAACTTATAATTATATAAGACCCCCTTCTGTTCACTGCCCAGTTCTGCAAGACAGCTCTCCTGTCAGGATTTATAGAGCGCCAGCGCCGGTCAGTGTCCAATGCCGGTACTGCACCTATTTTTGACAGCTGTCTTGAATTAATACAAAGGAAAGGATTTAACTTGATAGTATTTGATCCTTGCCTGACATGGCATTGATGTGGATCTGTAGTAGAGTAAAGTAAAATACTCAACCATAGTTGGATTTTTGTTTGGTGGTTCCGGGCCCATGATCTTAGCAATTTTTGACATTAATAAAAACAGGTTTTGAACAGAACCCTCTTTCTTTGCACGGGTGGGTGGCAGGTCAGGGGACCATTTTGGTGTGCACAAAACTGCACGGTTCTCCTGGATTCTGGCGCAAATGTGGGATTTTCCGCCATCTTGGATTTCCTAAACCCACAGCACCAAATGTTGCAGCATAACAGTCCAAACGTGTGTCAGGACACCCAACAGGAAAGATGTCTTAAGAAATACGACTGTGGCCTATTTCTTTAGACAGTGGGCTTCATTACAAGTCAGGTGGTAACCCTCCTGGTGCTACAGGTGGGTTGCTGCCAGACTTCTACATTTTACTGCCACCTGATTTCTCAGTGCCAGCAGGGAATTAGAACTCCGGCGGCCCGGGAAGTCATGCGCCGGCAAAATGTAAGTCCCCATTCCCATAGAGTCCCACAGGACTCTATGGGAGTGGGGACATGGAGGTGTCGGCACCGTTACCATGGCTTAACAGCACCCTTGTTTCTGGACCGGCAACCTTGTAATGAGGCCCAATGACTTATATTTGCTCTGCCCACATCCAGCCACAAAGATAGCAACCAATAAAGGTTCTCAGGAATAGAATCAGATTCAGTAAAGGACAAGACAGTTATGTTATGTTATGTTATGTTACTTGAATTTCTAAAGCGTGCTGTCACCAGAGGTATCTTGGCACTGAGGAGGAGATGAGGATGAACAGCCAACACCGCCACAAGAATTAAAATAACAAGGTCTTCAAGGATTTTCTAAAGGCTAAATGATTGGATATAGCCTTGATAGAAGGAGGAAGATTATTCCACATTTGAGCTGCCGCAATTGAAAAAGCCCGGCCTCCAATGCGTTTGCGGCGGTAAGAAGGAACTACCAGCAGCTCTGCTGTGGAGGAGCGAAGCATACGAACAGGATGGTACCGGACAAACTTAGACTGAAGGTATTCTGCACCCAGTCCATGGCGTGCTCGATGAACAATGCACAATGACTTAAACTCAATTCTTTGACTAACCGGAAGCCAGTACAAAGCACGAAGCACCGGGGAAATACGGGCTTCATAGGGAGATCCAGTGGCAACACGAGCTACCAGATTTTGGAGGCGCTGAAGCTGCTGGACTAAGCCCTAAGGTTGCGCGAGATACAGCAAATTAAAGTAGTCCAGACGGCTAAGCACCATGGCTGCAACAACTGGAGAATGGAGAGTAGCTGGAAGAAGCGGTAGAACCTTTTGCAAAATTTTAAGATGGAAGTGGCCTGTCTTGCACACAGTGGAAACGTGATAGTGCATTGAAAGAGAGGCAGAGAGAATAACACCAAGGTTCCTAACCTTTTTCACAGTAGCCGGCATAGAGCCAAGAGAAGAGGGCCATAACGAGGACACCCAAAGTGAAGGATCGGGGGGCACCAACCACCAGCACCTCTGTCTTGTCCGGATTCAGCTGCAGCCAATTCCTGCTCATCCACTCACCTACAGCAGTCAGGCACTGATGGAGGCGCAACGACACCTCAGTAGGAGCTAAGTCCAAACGGATTAGGAGCTGGGTGTCGTTGGCATTTGAATAGCACCTGACGCCGAGGGAGTGGATGGGACAGATAAGAGGCCAGATATATATATTGAAGAGAATGGGTGACAAGGCAGAGCCCTTGGCACACCACAAGTGAGATTAAAGGAGCGAGACAAAAAAGGAGGAAGAGACAGCACCTCAGTGAAATCAGACAAAAAGGAAGAAAACCACAAGAGGACCTACCCCTTAATCCCCATCTGGGACAGGCGGGTAAGCAAGTAGTGTGCAAGTAGTGTGCACTAGGCCATAACTAAGCTTCAAATCTATCCATGGACCACACAGCCTAAAAATGCAAGACAACATGGTGTAACTGCAATTTACTAATCACGAAGTCTAAACCTAATGCAATCAAAATGACAGAGGGGCGCACTTCCGTATTGCTTACATAGTTTATATCTCCTTTTATGGTTGTTACATTGCACCTGCATCTTTACATTCCCCTTCTAGTTGATATTTCTACTGCCCCACCCATCTCCTGCATTTTATCAAAGGGGGTTTTAGACACCAACACTTTAAACAATGTCTTCTATCTTCTGTATATTCTTCTGGGCTACATTGTAAAAATGAACAATCGCCATTAGCTGTGGGGTCAACATATTCTTCAAAGTCATTTTCTGGGTCATTGGAACATTCAAAAAGTGTTCCTTTTGGGCGTTTTGGATTTGATATGCAACCATGCGAGGCTCGTCTTTGAGGATCCATTCACCAGTCTGGGTTTGGGCATTTTGTGCATGCAGTTCATTGGCAATTTTTACTGAGTGTGCCATCATGGGTGTTACTTTATTCAACATCTTCTTGCAACACCCTAGTACCAATTGGCAAGTGCAGAAAAGAACAAGCAGTAGGATAATAAAAGAAGCAATACTTTGAGAGTGTTACTCATCCATGAGGGCATACATAAAAAGATTGATGTGAACCATCCATCACTCTGCAGCCCACCTTATTACTCCATGCTGGTGCGCAGAGTATGCAGGGCATGTATGGCTTGTGACTGTGTGCCATTGTTTTCAATGTTTGCTGGTATGTATGTGCAGCAAGAAGTACACAGCTTGGCGCTTGGCTCCAAACTCTGCCTTTCATGGCAGTCAACACGTCTGAGCCATAGCGATTCTGTAAGGTGGTTATCCTTATGGCCCATGGTTCTTCCTGGATAACATTGAAGCCATTCTGTATTTCATTTGCCAATTGAATCAGTTACGATCTTGTAATTTGAAGCCATTTGGCATTTGCTACTCCTTGCACTCCAGGGGTAAAGAACGTTGCAAGACACATTTCTTCACGGATAAACAGCCTGTAATCCAGTGGCATCACATTTAAGTTGTCACCTGATTCCTGCGACACATAGTTGCTGCAACGTTGACGGCGTAGGCTCAAGGAATGGCGGACCTGCTGATGTAGCAAATACAAAGGCTTGCTTATTAGATGCTTGTATATTATTGTGATATTGACTTCTGGTATGACCAACAGGGGAGCTTGAAGAATTGCCATGGAGCATATACCTCCCCAGGATAGTGGCAGCTGTGTATAGGCAAGTCCCCCACACACCCAGTAAATGTCCATGGGTGCTGCAGTGCCCCCCGGATATCGGGAAGGCTGATAGTTAGGTTGCAATTGGTATTCACCCCTAGCACCATACTGCTGTTGCTTCTGAAACACAGGGCGAATCGAGGAATCTTCAGAATCAAAACACAGGGTTTATATTAATCTATCCATGTTAAAATGTTTGCATACTTGCCCCATAAGGCAGAACAAGTGTCATGTATATCTAGAACCACACCCTTAGGTAGCCCAAACATTCCTCCTGCCTTACACTCAACCAACCCTTCCACCCATGCACCCTTATGGAAAACAGTACCTTTCATCTGTAGCCTAGGTCTTCCTCCACAAGTCCGGCTTTACCCTATATCATCAGAACAATGAAATGGATATGATGCCGTAAAAAAACATACTCATTCTTCCTAACTTGTTTTTTCCCGAAAGTCAGTCATGTGTGTCTGTCTTCATTCTTGATACATTTGCATTAAATAATTCAAACCCTTGCTCTTAGTTATCAACTTCAACCTCTCATCATCATTGTCATGTACCGTTGTATTTACCCCCACCCACATTATTTGTACCTTATGTCCCTGAACGGTGACTCACACCTTGCATAGTGCCAAGTTAACTAAACAACTTGCTATCTCTGGTGCCATCTCTTGGGGAAAAAACAATCCAGAAGTGGCTGCTGCATGAGGAATCAAGGAACAAACAAAACAGGGATCTTTCAATTTCTCTCTCCTCACTGTCCGCATGTGGCAGAACCACATATCTTCGACATGGTGGTGCATATACCCTGGAATTACACTTGGGTTAGAAATATCCCTCCTAACTCTACTCACAGAAACATTAGCATGTATAGTCTTAGTAATGTTATAAAACCTAACATTAATTTGATGAAAACACATACAATAGGAGTCTCATAAGTTTTTGGTCCTCCTCTGATACCATGACAACATTTCTACCCTGCCCATACACCCAAATGGATGTAAAGAAGGCAAAGAACAAGTTATTGGATTTTAAAAAGTCTGGGTAATACTCTCCTTTGTACTCCCCCCGATTCTTCCTCCTGCTGCTGTAGGTGGATGATGGAGCTCTTGTCCTTCCGGACGTCGCTGAGATGGATCCATGTTCTTTTGCCAAGGGTCCTTCAAAGTGCAGCTCCTTCCACTTGTGCACAGAAATTGCATATGAGAATGCTGTCACCAGGGAAAAGCTGTTCTTGTAGTGCTTGTGCTGATTCTTTTTGTTACTGTGATGAGGCACCAGGCAGTGGTGGAGCTAGCTTGTGTCACTGGGGCCCAATCTGGCGAGATTTAAACCTGACAGATTTTGTTAGTTCTCTAAGTTATCCCTGAACCTCTTCATCTAAAATCTGTGCAGACTTGTGTGCATCAGAGGTTGTGCATGCAGGTGTGAGAGAAATCTGCAACCTCCTTCCTGTAATCATTTTGTGGGGAGTGTGGTGATGATCTGACCCTAGCTGATTGTGCAGTGCAAAAACAACTATAGGCAGACAGTGTAGCCAAGACTTTTTCAATGTATCACAAAGTTTAGCAAGCCTTTTTCTTTAAGCAGCCTGTTCCTTCTTTCTTCCATACCATTCGCCTGGGGTGATGAACAGAATGCAATATATGTTTAATGCTTAACAAAAGGCTCATTTCCATTAAACATCTAATTGAAAAAGTGGGTCCCGTTGGCAGACTTGAGCATCACATATTCCCCATCGGGAAAATACTTTGTACACCAAAAATGTGGCAGCACATTTTGTATCAGGGCTGACAAAGAGTCCTGCATCGATCCATTGTGAAAAAGGACAAACCACAACAATAAGGTAACGATAGCTAATGCACCTGTTTACCACGTTGACATACTCAATGTGTAGGTATCAAAATGGTCATGATGGGTGGGGTAATGTTCCTTTGGGTGTCCGAAGGGTGCGACAAGTAGTGTGCCTTTACTATGTTATGCAGTTTGTTATAAAATCCGCAACAAGCGCTTGGAGGTTTGGAATAAACCATTCCTCTTGCAGGTCTGCAGCAGCATATTCCCTGGGCGTGTCTCCTAGGAACTGTAATTGTTCAAGGGCAATGGTGAGCAGTGCTTGGGGCATAACTGGTTTGCCTGAGATATTTTGTCACCAAATAAGATCAGTAGGAGAAAGAGAGCACCCTCTCTTGGTCCATAGGTCCTTCTCCTATTGGGGTGCTTGTGGTAGTAATTAAGTAAGCTGTGCAAGGGAAAGGTCATTGTATGGAGTTGAGCTGTTTACTGGTTGTTATGACAATTCAAAGAAGGGGTCTTCTGTATTATCTGGTGTGTCTGAGTGTGCTGCCTCTTTGGCAGCTGAGTCAGCAGCACTATTGCCATAAGCAATGGGATCTGTGTTGTTCATGTGTGCTGTGGATTTGAAATGTGGGGAGGGATAATGCATCTATTAGCCAGATGAGCAACATGGCATGTTGCACAGGTGTACCATCAGATTTTTTAACGCTCTGTGATGCCATCTTGAAAGAGCTGAGTGTACTGTCAATGTGACATATGTCAAATCTGAGTAAATGGCGGTGGGCATCCTATGGACATTTCTAATGCTCTTATTAGGGCCACAAATTCAGCTGCCTGTGCAGAATAATTGGTGGTCGGAGCACCTTTGACAGCATTTTATGTTCCCCTAACTCAAGGTTCTCTACTACTGCCACGTGCGCCTGACACCATCACTTTGATCAATGGTCGATGAACTATCAAGGACAATCACCTTGCTTTCTTCAAGTGCATCCCCCTTAACTCAAAGTTGCTCATCAGCGCTGTCCTCATAGGTAGCACAATCATGTACTAGGTCCTTTGCCTGCACTGACTCTGCAACAAAGGTTGCTGGGTTGACCGTGTGGCACCTTAGAATGTGAATGAAGGAGTTTGACAGGAGTTTGTCAGCCATCATCACCTGACCATTAGAATGTGAGAACAAAAATTATTATTTTTTACAGTCTGGTGTGGCCAGAACAGGGCCACTGTTGATCGATTTCTTAAGCTCCTGTAAGGATTCGATCATCTGGTCTGTCCAGACCATAGGCCTTTTTTCTTTCTGTGCTTCCTTTAGACCTTACAGTCGGGGTTTGGTATATATTGACATGGGGTATTGTTTTACTGTGGGGAAACTGCTCCTGGTTTCAGTTTAACACAAACTACCCCAATGCTTTTTAGAAGTCCTACATTGTGTGGTTCTCTGGTTCATAGCTGACTAGGTAGCTTCTTTAAATCTGCCTGCAAGTGTGACAATACCGTGTTGGCATGGAGCAGGGTGTGCAGCGTTTCTCTATGTTCCACTACTACCTGGCAGGGTATTGACATTTCAAATATCATCTCCCCCCTCCTCCTCGATGTCTTCGAACAGCTGTTCATCGGACATGTGTTTCAATTGCTGTGTTGGGTCAATACATAAAACTGTGCACCAATGAAGATCCTCCTTGTCCAAACCAGACAGAATGACCATGTCTGCCTTTGTTGTTACTGCTTGTGAATATATCTTGATAATGGTGCCCGGTGCCCATTCCTGCTTGACAGCTGGTCAAAATAGGAACTCTGAAGATATACACATCTAGATGGAGTGGTATGCCTTGCAGGGCACTGTGGCCACAGAGTGCTTGTATTACTGTGGCGGCATTCGTATGGTACATACTTGGCGTGGAACACACTATAACTTCCTCTGTATATGAGATTGTCATATTCAATTTGGTCATTAAGTCTCTCCCCATGAGATTAGCCGGGAGTCTCTTAAAAATAGCAATGGGGCTGATAGTTCGTGGATACCCGCGGTGACAGGTAATTTTTCAGTGAAAGGAACAGATACAACAGCCCCAGAAAACCCATGAGTGTCCATTATTTGGTCCGACATAGGGATGGTCACCTCTTTAATACAGGATTTGATAGCTCCCGTGTGGACCACAAAAGAAAATGTACGATCCCCTATCTTCACTCCTACACTGGGTTTCTTATCCGGGTTGTTAGTTACTGATAGTACCGGGCACACCAGAGCTCCATGTGTGCTGTCCGGTTGAGAAAATGCTTTTGTTCTGGGGAGCAGGAAAGTGCTGCCCTAACACGTTTGCCATGTGTAGTGAGTCACTGTGTCCTGTGTCAGGGTGTTCTTATCCCATGGCTGGGTATGTGTAACGCTCACCTGATTCCCGCAGCGGCGCCGGTCTTGACTGGGTGACTGCCGTATCTTCAAAGGTGATGTGTAACACACGGTTGGCTCTTTGGGCTGGACCTCTGTGCACTGTATGTCTGACTCGAAGAGTAAGATGTCTGCAGATAGAAAATATGGGATTAATGAACTGGGGTTATTGGGTGCCTCTCTCCTCTTCCCTTTCTCTTCTCCTGTAGAACCCCAAAGGTTAACGCCCTCACCTTAGGTAAGTGAACGCCGAGCTCTCCATCTGCCTCGGGGCAGGGTGCCGTAACCAGTTTCTTCACTGGATAAGGGTGCAGGCCTCTTGACCTCAGAGGACTGCTGTCCGTCGTTAACTGCACGAACGGTAAGTTCTGGGCACTTCAAATGTCTTAAAAGTCTTTTGTAATGATATCTCTTGCTTTGCAGGGTTCCGGCGATGGCGGATGGCGGGCTGATGAGAGTTGAGGATCGAACCCGCGTGAGGAATAGAAGCGCCTGGAAGCACGTAAGTAAGCGCTTGTAGCCTGCTTCACGATGCGCACTAACTGTCCCTTTTATCTTGCAGGTACAAGTTCGGAGCTTTAGAGAAGCTGAAGGGTGCTGGAATACCCACTGGATTCGGCGTGGGAAGGAGTAATGGCACGTGAGTAATAAAGTTGCCCAATGTCTTTAAACGCACCTTCTTTTGTCTTTCAGATGCGGGATGCAGCGCCGAAGGCCTCCGGAGCGTGCGAAGAGCTGGTAAGCTTTTGTCTTTCAGATGCCGGAATGCAGCGCGAGGCGTTGGTGACAGCCGATGGACCAGGTAAGAGATGCGCTGCCACTGAAGACCGTAGTGCTAACCTGTTCTTTCTTTGTCTTTACAGGTGCTGCTGAAGACTGGATTCCAGGATGGTAAGCCTTTGTTCCCTTAGGCCCAGGATCAGAAGCAGAAGACACGATGAGCGTTCTGCTGCAGAGAATGCAGAATAACACAAAGCAAGATTCATCCATCGGGTGTGGTTTAAATAGCCTCCTGTAGTGCTTAGGTGTCTCCTTCCACAGCCACGCCTAGGTAAGAAAAGAGTTCCTGCTTTCCAGAAGAGTTCCAGTGTTCTGAACCTAGGGAGTGGCTCCTGCCCCACCCAACAGGAAAAGTAGTCCCAAACAGAAGAGGATCAGGGGTTCAACTGGCAGGTAAGTAAGCAGCATGGTCTGCTGCAGGTAAGTCCACCCAAGCATTATGAGCCCGGCGCTTCCAGCGCTGGGACTGGGCATCTTTATGAGCCTGGTGCCACTGGCGCCAGGACATGGTCCAAAAGGTCCCAATTGGGACTGGCTGGCACTCGGAACCGGGGTTATGGGTCTGCTTCCAAGGGAGTCGGGCAAGTCCTGATCTTTTGGAAGCAGAGATCATGACAGTATGTGACTGGGTGAAATTTGGTGCTGGGGTTGCACTTGCTTCTTTTTGTTACTGTGATGAGGCACCAGGCAGTGGTGGAGCTAGCTTGTGTCTTTTTGTTGTACTGGAGCTGGGGCATAAACAGCGTGGCTTGGGCCCTGCAGGGCAAACTGTGGTTGTGGGATGTGCTGGGGATGTGGGTGGAAAGCAGGGCGATATGCTGGGACATTATAATTAAAGGGCCTTGTTGCTGTTCTCCTACATTCCTGTGAAAATTACCTATTTTACCACAGGATCAACACTGCTTCCCTATGTGAGGCCTTGTGTCCCCAAATCCACCCCCTCTGCCCCACTGGAAACTTCCTCTTCCTCTCTGAAAACTTCCCACTTCCCTCACGGTCGCTCTGCGTATCTCTGCGCAGGGCCTTGCTCCTGCTGCCCTTCCACCACGCTAGTTATCATAGCTCCTTCCACACTAATCTTCGCTAACCTTTCTGCACTAATTTTGCTTCTGCCCTCTGTGCTTGCTCAGTTCAGTCCATATCCTTTTCCTGTTTCTGTCAGCAGTAATGTACTATGTGTGCCTGTATTTCCGGTATTTGCATAATTGACCTAAAAACATTTGACCATAAACATTTGATCAGATTTTTTTGACCTTTTCCTTGGTCAAATGGAATTAAATATATATATATGGGCTGGGTGAGGGTATAGATTAGGTTGAGGGGAAGTGGCCAGGGGCTTCCAGGGGGTCTCCCCCACATTTTAGACAGAAAAAAAGGTCAAATCAATTCGATCAAATGTGATTAGGTCAAATGTTTTAGGTCAAATAGACCCAAACCATTTTTCCAGCCATTCTTTGGCTTCTTATTCAATAACCTTATTTAAATCTGCTTGTACATCTGCGGAGAGTCCTCTGCACAAAATGTGATAAAATTCTATAATATTCTTGTCCCAACCCTCCCGTTTCTGTCTGTAACATTTCTTGGATCTGTTATATATATGCTCTTGCATCTTCATCTACCTTCATTGTGCATGGCATTATGAAATGCTTATCGGGTCTATCTCGGTACATGCCCCTCAACACTTTCCACACATGGGCGCCATAGTGAGTGGTGTCATTCACTGTTACTCCCACATACCCTGCCTTTCTGCGAAGCTCATCTGCTTGTTACCCTAGCAGGGAATCAAGCATACATTTCATGTCTCCACAGATAGGGTGATGCCTGTAGTATGTTTCTTAAGAGCATAAATCCACTTGTCCACTCCGGCGGTAAGGGAGGGCAAAGTGTTCATTACGTTTTGCCAATCCATGTGAGACCAGGGCACGCACTGTGGTCTCTCAAGCCCCTTCTGAAGCAATGTTAAATATGTTCCCTGCAGCTTGGGTAGGCCGACCCCCATCCATTTCTTCATTTCATCTAGGGCCATCCAACTGACCTGTGATCGGAGCTGACATCTCCATGAGGCCTCTGACTCCTACCTATCTCCGTCCTCTTCCCGTCTTCCCCTCCTGTATAATGAATCATTGTCTACCCCTGTCCGCTTCAGTGACCTGTGAGCCTTCACCTGCACCCCATGGTCTGCCCTCATCATCTGAGGTCTTTTGGGCTGTGAAAACTTTGGGGTCATTGACAATTTTACTATTTTACTATTGATCTTAAGAAGAATCCATCCTGCACTCCATTGATCCATGCATATAGGTGCACACTGTTCTCCCCACTCCTCCTGCTGTCAATTTGGGCCAGTCACTGCTCGTTTTAGCCTACCCTCTGCCGTTTGTATGTCTAACTGTTGACGATCCTTGTATTCAGTCTCTGGAATCAGTGAATCTTTAGTGACATCCTTAGGCTTTCCTGATGTCATTTTCCCTCCCTCGATTGCGGGGGATAAACTGGGGTTAGTATATTCCACAGTAGGTTGCAGAGGGTGGGACCTGTATGGGGTGGGGGAACACTTGTTTGTGGCAGTGGTGGGGCTCTTGCTTGTTTAACCAATAGGGTGTATCTCCTCCCGCTGCTGTCACAGGTATTTTCTTCTTCTACAGACATTTTCCATAAATCTAGAATGCCTTACCGATTCCTCAACTGTTTCCCCTTATATGTTGATAATAAATATGTATGCATATGTTCCAATAAACCTTTATCATGTGTGCCTTCTTCAGGCCATGTTGTAAACATATTCCCTACTGTTTCCCGCACACACTCTCTGTGATTCTTCAAGATCTTCTTTTTATACTGCAGGAGCACTTTACACAAGTGCTCCAATTGGATGTCCATCCGACAACAAAACTCTGTCAACACCTTCCACCAAAACATCAAAAGTTCCTATCTCCAATAATCACACCCTGACAATATCCAAGTTTACTCATACAACCACTAAGAACACTCACCAAAAACACCTTTGTTTACACAATTACTATGAATATCTGACTCCATACACCTTGGTCTTCACCAGGGGTGCACAACTGATTTTGCCAGAGGGCTAAAGGTACCTTACATGCTGCCTAAAATATGCTGGAAAGTAAATGTGGGAGGGGCGGTAGGCAAGAAGGGGGCATGGTAGGAGGCTTTTCAACCCCCCACTTTGAAATAAACACATTGAAAAAGACCATATTTTTGGTATGCAGTTATGATGTGGAATCACAAAATACCTAATCCAAAATAACGAATTTGGGAAAAAAAATTAAAATGGGGTTGGGAAAAGTGGTTTTGGGGGGGGGGAAGTATTAGGAACAAAAAATGGGGGCTTTAAAGGGGGAACCCCCCCAAAACATCAAAAAAGGAATTCATTATTTTGATATTAGTTATTTTGGTATTAGTTGTAATTGGATTAGTTATTTTGTGATTCCACATAGTCACATGTAACCCATTTGTTAGGTGTACTGGTCTTTATTTGTATTTTGTAGTATTACGCGGCCTGCGTTAGAGAACGTGTAGTTATGGTTAACTTGCTGAACCCATAGGAAGAACATGTTTTGGGCGGCTTGTAACTTTGCCCCCCGCGGAGGAATCCTCCCCAAACCCTACAAATAAAGTATATGGCCCTGAATAATCCTGCAGTGTTTGGTGAGGTTTCGTCCAGGGTGGGGGCAAAGTAATAAGGGGAGTCCCAAAATATGTGGTTTTCCTCATAGACGCAATGGAAACAAAATGTTGCTCATGCCTACAGCCCAAACCACTGAATGGATTTTCACCAGATTTGCGGCAGGAGCAGCGGCTTGGTCCCGAAAGCGTGCTTTTGTAAATGTGGTGTAAATCTGTCCAGTAGCTTTTTTTTAAATGGCCACAAAGTAGGTCAAATAAAGTTAGTGAGTCTGGGTTTGTTCTGCTGACTCACTTCCCTATTCGCTTCGCGGACACTCCTATGGACCAATCAAGGGCTGTCGTGATATCCGCACACATAGGACACACCCACTGATTGGCTAGTGAAAAACATGAGCTGCGTCAGATATTTTGAAACGGTCATCATGTTGGATTTGCGGCCAGCGCCCGCAGTCCACAGACATTGCAGTAAAAGTATATAAAAAAACAGAACATTGCACTTGTCAAACTACTGAAACAATGTTTGTTGAATGTGAGGTGGGATGAGGATGGGATGGAATATGGCCATGAAAAGCCAAAAAACAGGTGTTTTTCTTCTACTAAATCGGCAAACATGTCAGATGTTCGGGGGCATCCATGCATATTTTTGGATTACAGGTTTGGTAAAAAACAGTTTCTGGATGGCTTATAACTTTGGCACCATTCAATAAAACTGCATGTGAGATCATTCTAGACTTGACTCTAAATGGTTCTATACAGTTTGGTGCTGTTTTGCCAAGATGGAACAAAATTAGAGGGGGGACAAAGGTTTATAAATTTGGTCCAGTTTTACAAATATGCACAAATGTTAGCAAACAGATTTAAGACCCAGAATATAATGTTTCTGCAAAGTTTGGTGGGATTTTTTCAAGCGGGGGCAAAATTAGAGGGGGGTCTCAACATTTTTACATGGCTTACAACTTTGTTGCCTTATGCAAATGTTCACAAAAGATTTTAGAAAGATTATACACCCAAACTTGAATGTCTCTGCAAAGTCTGAATGGATTTTGTTAAACGCGGGCTAGGTTATATGACTAAGTTATGTACCTAAATTTTGACACTTTTCAAAAAAATATAATATGGCTGGATTTGCAGCAAAGTTGTGCAAGGAGCATTGGCAAGGATGTGAAGGTATGGATTTGCAAATGTGTCCATGTTTTATTTTTGGAAAAGTGTCATAATGTAGGTATCAAAAATAGTGATATGCATTTGGTGACTGAGGTATAGCCTGCGGCCATGGGCAGCGCCCAGATTGTACGAGTCATGGCCAAAGGCCATGACCCATACAATCTGACTTCTGGCTATCACCACGAGGGACCAGCAATGGGGATATAGTGGGCATGGCCACCAGGGACAGGCTATGTGGTAATGTTTTTCTAAATCAGGACAGGTTTAAATGGGGGCTAAATTCTGCTTGTGGCTACAGCCGTAAGTGCTGGACAGAATTACAACAAACATTTGCAAAGGACTTGAAAGCATGGTTTTGTAAATCTGTTCTGTGTTTTATTTTTTCTAAAGTTAAAATGTAAGTACAACACATTGCAATATAACTTTGGTGCCTGGGCAATGGGCCTGGGCTGCAGCAAAGACAAATGTGTACTCTAATTCTGAAAGCATGCTTTTGAAAATCTGTCCTGTGTTTTACATTTTTGAAAGTGTCGAAATGCAAGTACAAAAATATTGATATAACTTTGCTGCCTACTATGGGTTGCCTATTGAGGTATGAGGCATGGCCAAAGCCCATGCCCCATGGATTGTGGAGTCTGGTTATGCAAGCTATCAGCACTGGCCATTGGTCACATTATGAGGGTATAGTGGACACTGAACTAGAATGCTGAGTAGATGCAGTGGATAATGGGGTTGGTTTGGTGGGTCTGCATCCCTTAGCACTTTCCTCCTGGGCTCCTATGAGCACTTGCCCATCAGTACTCCCCCTTTTATTTATGCACTTCTCTCACTGCACAATGCATATGTGAAATTATAGGAGCAGTATGTAACATTTTTTAAAATAAGTATACGAAATGCAGATGCAAAAGATTTGTATAACAATGTTAAGTGGCAGTTGGTGAGGGGAAGTTTAATATGTTGATAGTTTATATGTAGAGATTTTTTTAACTGATTGGTGGATATATGTGTGAATGGTTTAAAGCAGGCAATGAGGGAGTATTTCAAATATAAAAGTACAACAAGTAGAAGGGCTTTCTTGTGTGATGGTGTGTATGTGCAATCTGGGTTTTTTAATAAGGCATGAGCTAGACAGGGGAATGCAGAAACTTTGGATAGGCATAAAGGACAATAGTTTACGGTCTTCATTGTATACTAGAAAGAAGAATTTCGGACAGAAAATGGTTTCTGTGCTTTTGTTTTTTTCTCGAGTATACAATTGTCCATTATTTACATTAGCATAGTAGAACATGCTAATGGAAATGTTGGCGAATCTTATTAATCTAACTACTTCTCTGTAAAATGTAAAGTAGATGGAGTCTAGAAGCTTATTTGTAATGAGTTCTATTTTTTCACTGTGAAAGGTGGTTCCTAAAAGAAACTTTTTTGATGTTATTTTTTTGTTTTTTTTGCAGGAGAGGCCAGAATGTAGGGTTGGGAGTGAGATGAGGGAAGAGCCAGGAGCAGGTTGAAAGCGGAAGATGTCGCGTGTGTGTTAAATCTAAGGTAGGGGGCAGTGTTTATCATGCTCCTTGATTGCAGCTCCAAAAGCACTTCGAAATTGCTCTCCCCTCCAGAGTGGTGTGTTGCAGTATATACAGAGTACTGTTGTTTTTTAAAGATATGGGTCAACAGCCTCTTTTATTGCCTGCAAAGTAGCTGGTGTGATTTTTTGTCCCAGAGAAGTAGACTGTGTGGTTACAGTATTTGTTGAGGAAGATGAGGTAGAGGAAGACATCCTACTACTTACAGAGAAAGGAACAGCCTTTCTTAGAGCATTGCAGTGGTTGGATTTGTTGTGGCATGTATGGAGTTGGTCCCGGAGGAGTACTGGCCAGGTTGGCGGCGACTAAGTACAATGTTGCAGTCCATTTAACTTTGCTTGCTTTAGCCTTTGGTACATCCCCAAAAGTGGTAAAGAACTGCACCACCCATGATTCTCTCTGGGTGCTAAAGGTAGGCACTTCCTCTACCTCATCTTACTGGTCCTCTTTATTGTCTTTTGAAGTATTGGGCTTCTTTCATTGCGTACGTTCTCCAGCTGCTGGTGGTGGTGATGGCTCTTGGGAAGCAGGGATGGCAATAGCTGATGCCATTTCTTAAGGTAAATATCAGTTTTGCTAATATTGTTCCAGTTATGTGCTATGTGCTAGATTGTTAATGGATAATGAGTAAGACTACGTGTAGGAGCTGTTCAAGGGTATATTTTGAGCTTTAGAGTTCCTAGATCAGCTGAAAATGCAGTTCCAAACTGTTCACAAATGTCAGCGAACACACAAACGTGGGAAAAGATGCAAAAAGTTTGTAGAAGTGTTAAAAGTGTTGGTAGGAGGCGGGGAATGGCACAGTTTTAAGGTCAAACTTTCTACATCGGCTGAAAATGCTGCTATATTCAGGGTAAGTATGATATTAGGAAGTTGTAGCAAATTAGGGTGTACTGGTAAAAACACATGAAATTCAATGAAAAAACTTTGTTAAAGGGACGTTATGGTTAAGTTGCACTAACAAAAACCTATGAAATTCAGTGAAAAAACTTTGTGAAGGGGACGTTATGGTTAAAAGTAAAACCGAAACCCCCCAGAAATTCACCAGTAAAGGTAAGCTAAGAAATCATAACTTGTGTGCAACCACCGTGCACTTCTAAGAGTAACACCCAGGACATCAAAGATGACATCACAAATGTCATTGATGATATCACCAATGGCATCACATATCTGGGCCACTTGTTTTTGTTCACTGACATATGTAAGCCAGGCAGTTTTGTTCACTGACAGTCAAAATATGAAAATTGAAAAGGTGCTATATATTAAGCTTATTGTATTGTATGTTCTTAAAGCACTTTCCTTATGGCTTGGTTTCAGCTTATGGTGCACATATATGAGGCAATAAGCAGGCCTCAAACACATAGTTCATTTGTATACATGATGATGAACTTTAATGTTATTGACACATTCTGGTGATGTAGCTTCTTTCTTCCTTACTTTAGTTTCCCATTATGTGCCTCTAATTTGTATTGATTGTGGGTGTTCATGTGTATTGTTTGTACTAGCACAGGTCTGTAGTAAGTCTTCTATTGTTAGGGATTTATTTAATGTTTAACATTACTCAAAACTCTGATAAGGTACCATTTATTATTTTACTAGCCAAAACTACCAGATTAAGAATATTTCACTTCTATGATAAATCCTGCATTCATTGCTTATGTGTATGTATGATTATGTTCCTGTATTAACAACAACACTCCGATGTAACATATTGTTTAGATCAGGTGTCCCCACCTTTTGTGCAACATCCATTTTTTTGACTGAACATATCGGTGCTCAGTTGGCAGACAAATGATTGCAATACATATTAGAAATGTAGTAAACGTAATAGTTACTAGGCCACGTACAATTCTAGTAAAGGAAATGTGCAAAGCCTTTAACTTCATTTGACACTAAGTGGTTGTTTACAGGAAATGTTAAGGCAATTGAGTGGTCAGTAGTACATTTTAGACACGTAGACACACTCAAGTTGTTCAAAAATATAGTAGGACTAAATAAACATTACCAGAGGTTTCAGGTTCTCGAGCAAAATATTTTAAAAACATTATCCAAATGTTTGAACAGTAAAATTGTTGTCAAACAGTGGTCATGCCAAGCAGAGCTAAATTCAAATTAATGCATAAGTATACTATAATGGAACAGTGCCCAGAGAGGCGCAACCAAATCAAAAAGCAACCCAAAAAGTTTTTGGGAATAAAAGTATTTTTATAAATTCTATTATTGTTCACAAATTAATAAAATAACATATTAAATCCATATTAGCCCATCATGCATATTGGGTCTTTGTAATAAGAATAAAGTGCATCACAATGAAAGTGCTGATAATGCCCTAGTGTAGACCACCATAGGGGTCCACACCTCACCGCCTACGCACTAGTGAGGAGCCAGGCACCCCTGTCGGATGAAGGGGATCATGCGAGAGGGGACTGTTATACACAAGTGTGTATGCGGAAAGATTTTCACAAATATACGTGAATTGCATTTAATCAATGGTACAATTATCCTGAATGAAAAAATTGCACAGTTGATTAAAATGGGGTGCCATTCATCAGAATAATCCTAAATGAAAAAATTGCACAGTTGATTAAAGTGGGGTGCCATTCCTCAACTACACTGTTGTAGGGACTGCAAAATCATTTAGAGTCAACCTAACAAGAATTGTTTACAACACATTAGTAGTTTCGACGGATTAAAGAATCTAGCTGTGGTTCAGTTGATGCCCGTCTTCTTCAGGAGGGCACACTCCCTTGTTAAGCGCCACATGGTATGAATTAATTCAAGAGTGCATATGTCTAAAATCAACAATGAAAAGAGAACCAGAATGGGTATTGTCAACCCTAAAAGGAAATAAAAACACAAAAAAGAAAAAACATATAATGGGTTAAGAAATGATCTGAGTGAAACAATTCTGAGAACATAATCCATATTTGAAGTTCAGAGCAACCTCAAAGCAAAACTGGGAGAAGTAATAAATACTTTGTTCTCAGCCAGGCAAATTGGGACCAACATCATGTGTTTCATTCTAATGATGTGTCGACCATACAACAACCAGACCCCAATTAGTGAGTCTGTGGAGACAAAACCCAACAACATCTAATGAAACTGGGAAAAAAAAAATCCCTAGTTCCCATTTGTGTAGCAATACAAAATGACTGCTGATTCTTAAGGGAACCACACCAGCCTTTTGCTGGCAGTGAATTGTAATATCCAACTCACCTAATGTGAATGACTCAAATAGATGGCCATGTATGGAATTCGGCGGACACCGATCCAGCAATTGGATTGTTGAAAATAGAAGAGTCTTGTTATTCGCTGTGTTCAGCATCCAGTAGCGTCATGCTGCATGAAGTTCAAGTGCTAGGCACACAGAAGTGGGAGGAAAAGCAAAAATAATTATATGTATTTATAAATGGATTGGTTAATATAAGCAGCCTCTAAGCAAACTGTAATTCAAAAAAGCACATAAGGCTTATGAAAAACTGCCTTATTCATATCTAGTGTTAACTAAATATAACGGTGCTGCCAACTAAAAAGTACCAATTAGTCAGTATAACACTGTGTCCAGGGCATCTGCAACTGCATACATTGTGCCCAACCCAAAGTACAGCAATGTATCAGCTGGCGACAGATGTCTACACGATGTTTGGGGGAACAATGTATCCCCTTGTAAACATCCGACAGGTGCCACCACAATGGAAACTTAACATCGCCACTCACACTGTAGTGTGTATGCCTGGTATCTGATTGACTCTAAAGTGTGATATTTATATTCTCACAAAGTCACAGGGAGGCGCTATAGCAGAGCTGATGCAGCCGATTACAATAGTTAAGATAATGCTAACTCCTGCGAACCTAGCGGGCGCTTGTCTTCCCAGTGTAGAATTATAGAACGAAAAAGAAAATTTTGCTTCGCCTACCTCGCATCCGGAAGTCCTTCAGTTGAACTCTCCTCGCAGTATCCTCCAACCATGACCCAAACAAATATGTTGAGAAACAATGGGAGCTTTTTCCAAATTGTTGTATGTTTAATTCATTTGTCGAGACAGACATTATACAATCTCCTTGGACAGGTAGTCCTTGGAACACCAGTCCTCCACGGTTATATGCCAATTTCCACACTTGACATTACTAGTAAATATTCTCCAAATGTTTGGAGGAGTGGACTCAAAGTAACAATATTTTGAAGGCCTCCGAAATGGGTTTCGAGACAGGGCTTAGTACAGAGGACCACTGCTTCACTGAGCACCATGATGGAGAAATCCGTTAAGGTTCAGGGAGGGAGATTATTTTTGGGTTTATTTAGATTTATAGAAAACAATTGATTGATAGCAACATGGTGTGGCATAATTTAAATTTTATTGGGGTCCCTAATGTTTATTAAATCATATCCAGCTGTGATATGCAGACATCTCAGCGTCCATCCGATATACAAGAAAGGGGAATTATTCATTGTTTTTCCAGACCAATAAAGGTTAAAAGCAAGGATGTCTGTCAGCCCCAATTTATTCCTTTCAGATGTTGAGTCTTGTACGTAGTTAATCCTTTCTGAAGGGTACATTTGATAGCATGCTTCTTTATGCTGAAGACACAGCTATTTTGGACTTAACCCCGGAAGATCGCCAACAGGGTCTGCTAAACACAAATTACTATTTTGGGATCTATATTTTGCAATTAAATATGATAAAAACAAAGATGATGGTGCTCAGAATAAAAGTTCTTCAGAAAAAGGTTGTAAAAGTTTAGTGCAATAGTTACCAATGAAAAATGGAGTCTGCCGGTTTAGTTTGATAGAAGCGCATACCCCCTTAAGAGCAGAGATGCTTTCCACCCAATCCACTCAGCTGACGAACAGCGGTGGGTCCCTCCCACTCAATGATGGTGCTCAGAATAAAAGGGTGAAACCTTGTAGCTGTTTTTTAAATGAATGTGGAATGTTTTTTAAATGAAGCCGCTGCTTGTGTTCTCCAGGTATCGGTACACACAAACACTTTAAAGCAGATGGAATTGTCAGAGCGCGGAATCCATCAAACGTTCTCTGCATGAACTCGCTGGCATGTAAAAGCTCATTCTAACCATTCAAAATATAACGTTGATAACGCGTGAAACCATTTTGTGATGTATGTTGGTTTCCTGAGGTAATGCGTATCAAAGGTAAATGGACGCTGTCATATGTTAAATGTAGTTATGTGTTGTAATTCATGAAGCCGCATCCGATGCCTTAAAAGCTGTGAGAATGAGCTTCCGCTTCTTCATGACATTGGAGAAAGTTAATATCATTTCAGAAATAGAACTCTCTTTCTCCGGAGCGCTTCCATTATGCGGCCATCTTCTTTGCCGCTCGGCCACGCTCCCCAAGTTAGCAACATTTAAAAACATGTATCATATTTCATAAACTTTTCATAGAACAAGCACAAAATAAAAAAGCAGTTTTAACATATTCAAGCAACCTATATATAAAACCCTGATCATTATAATTAATTATATAAAATATAGTTGCCATGTATGTCCACGCTCCCGCAAAACAGAGAAACGACAAATTAACAGTAAATGAACCAAATCTTCATTGCGCCTACTTTTCAGGCATACTGTGTGCTTCCTGCTGCACACCATAATTTATTGAGGGGTGAGTGCATTTAAACGTGCCATTTGCATCAGTATCCTGCATTATCAGGATCTTATTTACAGATTTCTCCTTGCCATCTTATATGTGTACGTAAGTACGTATATAACGCTAAAGCGGGCAGCCTATGAATATTTTGGGCATCTGCCTCATTCCCCATCAGACAAGCTCTTGCTTTAAGAGGTATTTTGAGTTTACTTAGTGTGCCAAATGTAGTTACATCCCACCCCCTATCCAAATGGACAGTGCCTTACAACCCGCATATCACAAGTATTTATCTCTACTAGGGGAGGCTGCAATTGCATGTGCACTGAAATTCATTTTATGATTATCATAAAATCCCATATGTGGTTTTAAAAAATATAAGTAACACTTCTTCACTGGCCCAACACCTTCAAGCTGAACATCCGCAATTCGCCTCATAAGGCGTTACCGGGTGTATCTGCAGGGAGCCCTGCTATTTGGCACAGGAATCTATTTTACAACCCCTCCAAGACATGACGGTTTGAACCACCCTAGATTTTGCTGCCATATAAATCATGGAACAGACCTTTACCTTATATGCCTCCAGGCACTTGTCCAATCAGAATGCCCCAAACCTGAAATAAAAATGTAGAAATTCCTTTAATAATTAATGATGCCGTTTCAGCTGTCTTCTGAAAATGGTTGACCCAAGCACTGCTCTTTGAGAAGAGTAGGCTCAAACAAAAATTAGACTGCCCCCTCATCTCCACATTCATTTAAAAAACAGCTACAAGGTTTCACCCTTTTATTCTGAGCACCATCTTTGAGTGGGAGGGACCCGCCGCTGTTCGTCAGCTGAGTGGATTGGGTGGAAAGCATCTCTGCTCTTAAAGGGGTATGCGCTTCTATCCAACTAAACCGGCAGACTCCATTTTTCATTGGTAACTATTGCACTAAACTTTTACAACCTTTTTCTGAAGAACCTTATCTTCCAAATACTGGGAAATACGATTTTTCTTCTGAAAATAAAATATATATTCATTACCATAAGCGGTAGATGCCTTCAATAGACTATTACTAACTTGACACTTGCACATTTAGCATTTATTTTATTTGCTCAACTAATTTAAATGTGCCAAGAATTACCAATTCTATCAAAACTTGAAGAATTCATATCAAATGAAATTTCCACAAGCTATTATCTTTCTCCTTGGAACTGGATTCACATATTGCTGCATAGGACCACTACATATTAGACGGAGATTGCCTTTCTACATTTTTAACCTCTCCTGGATAATACTTCTACACGTATAAACATACTCTGTTACAATACTCACTATAATGTCGTCGTCAGATAGCACATCCATCAATTCTTGTATGGAACAAATTTTACAAGAACTAGGCAGCATCCGTTCCTCAATTTCTTCACTGGATTCCCGCTCATCTTCTATACAAGATGAATCAAAGGATTTCAAAAATGACATTCAACTCTTCACTGGTTGGCTTGATGAAGAGGAAGAAAGAATTAGTAAAGTGGAAGACAGAATAGAAGGCTTGGAATGTATGCAAACCAAGGTTTTACAACTAGAGGGAGAGATTACAGAATTAGAGACAGGAATCGCAGAGATAACCTTAGTTTTTTTTATGGCATTTTCGAAAAGTTTGAGGGAGATGATTCCATCAAGTTCTTAATAAATTGGATCCCCTTTATTCACAAAATTACATTCTTACCCCCTCTTGAGATCCAACGTGCTGATAGATTAGATCTAGATTTACCAGAACAGATGCTTCACCTAGATCCATCATAGCCTGTTTTCTTCGTTATCAGTAAACAAGACAAAACCTTTAAGTTGTCAAGAAAAAAATCTTCTATTCTCTTCCAAAACAAAAAAATCTTCATCTCTCCTGATTTTTACAGTGCCACACAAGCAAATAGGAAGAGATTTCTTGACATGAGACCAGGTATGGCCTACTAGATCCATCAAAGATGATTATTATTATTCCAGATGGTCCTACTAAAGAGTTTACAAATCCGGATGACTTATTTGATCGTATTCAAGTTCTACAAACTACTCTGATGGACGCATCACCCTCTAAACCTGTAACCAAGACCTCATCAGATCCCCTAACTCCTGCAATGGCCTTTAAGACTCCCAAATATCAACATATCAAAGTTACTCCTAAACGTAGTAGGTCAACTTCATCTATCCCATTGGAGATACCTGCCTCTGGGAATCATCAGAGGCACAAATCAAGATCTTCAATTAAAAATACAAAACCTTCTTTCACTACTTGATTTCTGAACTGGTTTGCATGTTCATATCTAATGCTATGTGTGTTGTTTAATAGAATACTTTGTTTCCATATCTGAACTTGATATCCATTGTATGTTCATAACCATCCAGATTCTCTGATATGCTTATTCATTATTTCCATCTTGATACCCTCTCTTCTCTCCTTCTCTCGGTTATGTTTTTTTTTCATCTTCACACCCGACATCCCCTACGAGATTCTTATTCTTCTTTTTTCTTTTATCTTTCATTTCAGACAACTACTTATCATCATTAACATTTCCTAACTTTCATTACCATAACACCTTTTTCATTTTAATTCTCTTACTTTCTTCCTTATTATGTTGTCTTCTCCTCCTTATGTTTTTCCATATATGTTCCAAGCACATTTACAGTTTCAATTGTTTCTATTCGAATTAGTCTCTTTAAAAATGTATTCTAAGATTGTTTTAAATGAATGCATCTTATTTTTGCAAGTTATTTCAGGAAACATAATACTATTGATTCCCTATGTCCATTAAGATTAGTACATGGAATGTTAGTGGTTTGGGACACCCTATTAAATGCAGCCAGATTATCTCCTTGCTTACTGAACAAAAATCTGATATCATTTGCTTGCAAGAAACCCATTTCATTTCAGATGTAGAACATTTTAAGATCAAAGCCTCCTGGTCTAGTCATACATTATTTGTTAATGCTGTTGATAAAAAAGCTGGTGTATCTGTTTTAATCAATAAACGTCTGAACTTCACCCTAATCAATGAAGAGAAAGATCCAGAAGGCAGATGGATTATAATTGAGAGTATTAGTAATAATCATCCTGCAACCATTATCAATGTGTATGGCCCAAATTCACCTAATGTCTCCTTTTGGTTGCTATTACTCACTAAGCTGTCACTAAAACCTTATGATAATGTTATTTTCTGTGGGGACAAGAATCAAATTGTTGATTTTGCTCTAGATTGGAAATCAAATTCTAACTTTGTGAATTCCAAATCTCGTAACAGCTTCCTCAATTTAATTAAAAACATCAATCTATTAGATACTTGGCATTTCTGCCATCCTCAGACAACAGAATTTTCTTTTTATTCCCCGCCTCATCAATCCTTTTCAAGACTTGATTGTATTTTGGTAAATGCCTTCTTAGCTCCTTCTATTCTAAACTCAAAAATGGAACCCATAACTATATCTGATCATGCTTTAGTCTCTACGGTACTTGAATGGTCCCCTTCTAATATATTCTCACAGAGATGGACATTTTATTAATTCCTACTAAAAGATCATACCTTCATAGAAAAAAACTACTTGTTCATTAAAGAATTATTTTTTAATAATCTTCCTCAGCATACGCTTGTACAGAACAATTGGGATGCCTTTAAAGCCTCCTTACAGGGTTTAATTATACAATTTCTAGCCATCAGAAAAAAGGAAGCCGAACATGCTTACAAATCTTCTTTAGCTTTAATAAAAGACCTTGAAAAATCATTCTATGCTAATCTAGACCCAAATGTACTTAAAACCCTTATCAAAGAACGCATAGAGTTCAATAAAACTTGTACAGACAAGGCTGCCAACTCTATTCTCAGATCAAAAACCAAAATATAGAATAACTCCAATAAAGATGGCACAATGTTAGCTTCATATTTAAAGAAAAAGAAAGAAAAATCAATCATAACTCATATAACATCTCCCGATGGTTCTAAATTATCGAATCCAAAAGATATCAGTAACGCTTTTACCCATTTTCACTCCAACCTACACTCAAACGATTCTTTCATTAACTCCAAAATTATTAACTCTTTTTTCCAAAATATGAAGAAAATAAATTCAAATGATTCAGTTGATACTTCTTCTCTTAATTCTCACATTACCATTTTTTAAATCAAACAAGCCATAAACGATCTTAAACCAAATAAAGCCCCTGGCCCAGAAGGTTTCCCTGTAGACTTTTACAAAACATTTATTGACTCTGTGGCCTCTAAACTCTTTGAATTATACTCCCATTGTATTAATATAGGTCAAACTCCTGGATCGTTTAGTAAAGCCCTTATTATTCTTTTTCTCAAACCTGATAAGGACCCCTCAAATGTCAAAAATTACCGTCCCATTTAGCTTATTAATTCAGACTCAAAAATATATGCCAAAATACTCGCTAAGCACTTAGAATCATTGCTTCCAAATCTTATTCATAGCGATCGATCTGGATTCATTAAATTGGAAAGAATCTTCTAATTCGAGATTATTATTCAACATTTTAACTCATTCCCAAAATTCAACTATACATGTGGCCCTCATTGCTCTTGACGCTGAAAAAGCATTTGATCATGTCTCCTGGTCCTTTTTGTTCCAATCTCTAGTATGACATGTTCTTCCTCCCTATTTTATTAATTTAATTTAATTATTATACCTTACACCCATGACTTGTATCTTAATTAATAAGTCTTTCTCTTCCTCATTTAGAATAAAGAGAGGTACTCGCCAAGGTTGTCCTCTTTCTCCTTTATTATTTAATTTAGCATTAGTACCCCTACCTTAAAATATTACACTAAACCCTAGTATCAAGGGTATTTCTGTGAACAATATTGAAACCAAGCTCTCAGCTTATACTGATCTATACCATACTAAATCTCCACTATTAATGATTACTCCATGGTTTCTGGTTACAAATTAAACTGACAAATCAGAGATTATGCCCCTTACTTATTCATGTAACAGATCCAACACTCCTTTGTCGGGTTTATTGTGGCATCCATCCCATATTAAATATTTAGGTCTCTTAGTTGACAAAGATATCATTTCTACTATTAATCTCAATACTAACTATATTATAAAGAACGTTACTGAATTGACTGAAAAATTGTCCCCTCTCTCGTCTATCTTGGTGGGGCCGTTTAGACACTATTAAGATGTTGATCACTCCTATTGTCTTGTTCTCACTCTCTATGATACCTATCATAATTAATTCCTCTTTCTTTAAAAAACTTGATTCCTTGCTTTTGAAATTCCTTTGGAACAATAAGACTCCTCGCATTGCCTCTAACAAATTGAAACTTTCAAAATCTCTTGGGGGAGAACAAATTTCAGAATTTTCAACTTTATCATCATGTTTTTGCTATGAAACAACTTAATACTCTTATTCATTATGAATCATTCCCAAGTAATACTGCTCTTTGGTGTGCAATGGAGGCTAGTATAATCTCTCCTCTCTCTCTTTTTTGCTTTCTTACGATATCCTCGTGGCCCAATATTACTTCTTACCCCGCATACCACTTCCTCAAGACTATTTGGAATAAATTACCTGATAACTCCATTAATAAAACTAGGCCCGATGATACTTTTTAATGGTTTAACAAACAAAATTCCACAAAATCTGACTTGTCAATCATCCATAGATGGTATTACTCAGGAATTAAATACACTAAACAACCAAAATGGACATGTTATCCCTTTTTCAAATATTTGTACACAATATAATCTTCCTGTTTCTGATCTCCTTTTCCATACTTCATTAATTAAAACAATTATTACATTTCTGCCCACATTTAAACAAAAATCCCCATCTACTTTCCAAATCTCTTAATTCATAATTCCTCAATTAGGGCTGCAAAATTCTACTGAATCTTAAATGACCCTCTCCCTTCTAATTCACTTAGTCTTACTATTATTAGGCACTGGGAAAATGATTGGGACCTTCACCCTTCTCCAGACTTATGGATTACAATTTGGAAGATATGTCATTCCACATCTGCGGCTGCTAATATCACCCACACTTATGTTTTTATTTTGCATAGGGCATTTCTTACACCTCAACGTATATCTAAAAGTGTAATGAGTGCTTCCAATTGATGTTGGTTATGTAATAGTCCAAATGCTGATTTTACACATTTGATTTTTAAATGCACTCTTGTTCATTCATTTTGGTCTAAAGTGTGGAATCACTTGCAATTAATTTTTTTATTTTACAGAACCCTTAACACTAATGAATCTGATGATTGGTTCCTTGGTTAACCAGGTTATTAGTCAATCAGATTATACTTATCTGTTTAATCTATTCATTATGATCGCTTTTCATAATATATCTAGCAATTGGAAAAATATTACCAACCTCTCATATCATCGATGGTGGAACTCAATTTGTTCGACTCATCGAATAGAACAATGTCATGTATCATTGAATGATTCATTACATAAATTCAATAAGAAATGGAATAGATTCTTACAGCACTTGAATAATAATGCATAATTGATAGACATTTTTAGTTGTTTCCCACCTTCCCTTCTTTATTTCCTTGTGTCTCTTGTTTGTCTTTTTGTTTGTATAAATTCCCCCCGATTCTCATTATTCAAATATTATCTCAGTTCTATATTTAATATTTAACTTTAATGGATTACTATGTTAGGCATCAATTGTTTTCACTCATTTTTAACTGTTTTTTATTATACTGAGTTACACAATTATGCGAAAACTATACTTTATATTTTTGAATTCATATTTTAATAAAAATTATTTAAACAAAAAATAAATGTTGCTAACTTAGTGGAGAAATACGATTAAACAAATATTGATTGAGTTATACTGATCATTACAGGGTAGGCTTTAAAGATCCCTTCACTGGGGCTTTGGAGGTTACCTCCTAAGAATTATTTTGGCCAATAATGGTAAATAGTAGATTGTAAAGCTCCTGGGGCCTGTTACATCAGTGAAGAAGTGGTTAGGAATAAAAATAATACTTTTCTGAAGGATTTAGATCCTCTTGTCTCTGCCCAAAGGGATTTTACACAAGGCCTGGTGGTAAACATTGGTCAAAACTTAAAATGTGGCATGCATTTTGAAATAAAGTAGCTTCTGACACTTCCTTCTTACTTAAACTTTATTGCAAGTTACTTTAAGGTAACAGATAAAATAGGAACCACTGGGTCCCATCACCCATGTTCAACTGACACCAGATAGAACCTTGGGACGGCATTCATCACCAAACGTTCTGCTGGCTCACATCAGCATTCCATGCCAGCATACACAGATAACAAGCACATCACAACACATCTCCTTCCTTTCCGATAACAACACAAACACGAGAAGTGCATCACAACACATCCCCTTCCTTTCCAATACCACACAAACACGAGAAATGCATCACAACACATCCCCCTCCTTTCCACAAACAAAACTAACACGGGAAATACAGACACAGGAAGCTCACACGAAACATCCATACCATGCATCTTTTTACTGAGAGATGCAACTCAAATATTTCTGTGACGTTATCCCTACACTGGCTTCAGACTTAACACTTCACTACTCTGGGACAGAATCCCTACACTGACTTCAGACTTAATGCACTGGGAAGGCGCTACATTCCTCTTTTGGGACGGAATCCCTACACTGGCTTCAGACTTCATACTTCACTACTCTGGGACGGAATCCCTACACTGACTTCAGGCTTAATGCACTGGGAAGGCGATACCTTCCACTATTGAGACGGAATCCCTACACTGACTTCAGACTTAGACGCACTGGGAAGGCACTACCTTCCTCTATTGGGACGAAACCCCTACACTGGCTTCAAACTTCATACTTCACTACTCTGGGTCAGGTATCCCTACACCTTAAATGGGACACTATCCCTACACTTCGCTTTAAATGGGACGCCATCCCTATACTTCACTTTAAATGGGACGCTAACCCTAAACTTTAAATGGGATGGTATCCCTACAATTCCCACTGAATGGGACACTATCCCTACACTTTAAATGGGACGCTATCACTACACTTCGCTTTACAGGTATGCTGTCCCTACACTTCACTTAACTGGGACGCTATCCCTATACTTCGCTTAACTGGACCCTATACTTCACACAATATGGGACGCTATCCCTACGCTTTAATGGGACGCTATCCCTACACTTCAACTTTACTTTGTGTGGGACGCTATCCCTACACTACACTTTGTGTGGGACGCTATCCCTACACTTCACTTAATGGGACGCTATCCCACACTTCAACATTGGCAACCCACTTCAAGCATATAACATTTTGCATTTAAATATCCTATTACAATAATATCTGCAAATATATGCAGCACTAAATGTCCATGCCACCTTCTTGCAGCCTCCTTTTACCACATGCACATAGTCTTAAACCCTAAAAGTCCATGCTGACTTCTTGCAGCCTACTTTTACTCTATGCGCATACCTTTAAAATCCTAAAAGTCCATGCTGCTCTAGACAACCTAACCCTGGAATTCCTCAAGAGGTTACTTCTATCTCACTCAGGCACTCTTTCTTACCTCTCTTACATCATGCTTATCCAACTCTCACACTTTAGACCATAACAGTATTCTCTAAAGTCCATATAAATCCATTTAAAGCTGCAAATCCTCAAACGATTATTCTATTCTTGTAAATGACATAGGCACACTCCCATTACCATCAACATCCACATACGCATACAGTTTGTGCACTAACATATGTTTAATAACATGAGACTACTGAAATGCCACATCCGTAAGTTTCATAAATTTAAACGATGCATGCATATGAGAGCGCTTCATATGTTGGACCTTCTTCTTCATGACCATCACACCTTTACTACGGCCTGAGAAAGTTCGGATTAATACTGCACCAGATCCCCCGAAGGTTATGCAGCTTCACTGCGCTACATTGCACTTCCACAAACTGCTCTGTACCCCCATCTGCAGAACACCTCCTCCTGTGTCAACGGTAGCTGCAACACTCTTCACATGCTGTCTGCTTCAAAGCATTTGCAAAACGCTTTCTCCATCTTCACAAGTACCCATCTGTACTTCTTCCTGTGCCTTACACTGTACAGATGACGCTGCCAAAGGTGCTTTACTCTGACGTTGCATATGGCGACCGGCTGCGTAAACTGCTGAATTTGATTCCACCATAGTCACTGCCACTGGATTCGCCGGCGACTCACTCGTGATGATGCCATCCGCACATGTCGAAGTTACAACGGTAAGCGATTCCAAACATCGCCATCACCCGCTGAACGTTCTGTGATGTCACCATTCTGCATTACGCTTGGGAGCGTACACATCTCCTGCTCCCAACCGTCATCTACTTGCAATGTGTGCTGATGCGTATCTCTGTAACACCATCAGCAACTTGGTGACTTTAAATAAACTGCACCTCACAGTGCATCCACTTCATTACTCACTGCGCATTGGTTGCCAACGCCTTAGTCATCTGCTCATGTGTTCAAACACTCTTTTTCTTTTTTTTTTAAACCATGGAGCAGGGCTGCGGTTTCCCTTCCCTTCTTCCGTGGGCCAGTATTGGGGCTTTCTTCAAACCACTTCCCCCTACGCTCTGGCAATGCTCCACCTGTTTCGATCTGGCCCCATTTCACCTTTGGGGCTTTTTACTTCAGCTGCTGGGGCTTCACTTTACTTCAGATCCCCCTGTGCTTCATCACCTTGGGGCATCTGCTTTAAACGTGTCCCTTTTGGAGTGATCCCCTGGACACTTAGCTGGGCTGCCTTTTCTTCTTTATCTGTGCCCTAGGCCTGAGCTGGGGCTTTCTTCACTTCCAAACCCCTTGGATGCTGGGCAGGGCTGCCCTTCTTCATTACTTGTGCCCTTGGCCTGCGCTGGGGCTCTGTTTACTTGCTCAATCCTCTGCGCTCTGCACCCCTGGCTGATGGGATTTACTTCTAGTTCTTTGGGGGCAGTGGTTCCTCTTCTTCTTAGCTGCTCCCCCCTCAGCAGTTTTATTCTTCTTCTTGGTTGCAGGGTTCTTGATTACCTCGTCGCCAGTGAAATGAAGTAGCTTCTGACACTTCATTCTTACTTAAACTTTATTGCAAGTTACTTTAAGCTAACAGATAAAATAGGAACCACTGGGTCCCATCACCCATGTTCAACTGACACCAGATAGAACCTTGGGACTGCATTCATCACCAAACGTTCTGCTGGCTCACATCAGCATTCCATGCCAGCATGCACACATAACAAGCACATCACACACATCTCCTTCCTTTCCGATAACAACACAAACACGAGAAGTGCATCACAACACATTTACCTTATCTGCCCATTAGCCACATGCCAGATGGGCAGAGTATCAAACAATAAATATTCTTTCACCAGGACACTATGTCATAATACATTTAGGTGACACCAAAATTAAATTTTATGATAAATATAATGCATGGTGGCATCAAACACAAACCTCCCTTTTACAAAAAGCAATGCATGCAAATAAGAAAAGTTAAATATGCATGCCACTTATTTGTCCATTATGCTCGTACTAGCTGTACAAAGGAACAGAATATGACCATTTTCTCTAGGGCACAAACATGGTTCAATTGATTTCCTCATTTATTTTTTAGCTGTGCAAAGTATCTGAAGAGTACATGGTTTTAAGAATGACACTGCTATAATAAGTAAGGACGTTTATCAATAATAGTGTGCATGGTGACAACAACTACAAATCTTGCATGTATAAAAATAAGCCAGGTGGAACCACAACAGGCTTATTGGCCAACATTTCTGTACAGTTCAGGACTCTGTCCCGGCAATATTTGCTACTGACGTCTCATAGCTTCAGCACCTTCTTCTAGGTCTCGACACCATGGCCGAGAGCAACAGGCGAGCAACAATTTATGGTGCCGCAAGCAACATGTTCCTCCCTAGCTACACATTGGAGGTTACTGGTTTAGATGAGTTCCTTCTTTAATACATTAAGTAGTTCATGATAGGTCTCCCGATCACCCCTGCCATCTTGTTACCAACATTCATAAACAGAACCCCTTGTAGGAATTTTTCCTCAAAATCAATCTCATATGTGATGTCATCACTGATGTCATCAATAACATTTGTGATGTCATTGTTGATGTCCTGGGTGTTAGTCTTAGCAATGCACAGTGGTGGTGCAAGTTATGGTTGCCTAACTTACAATAACTTGCACATTTCTGGGGGTTTTCGTTTTTTCTTGTAACCATAATGTTCCCTTAACAAAGTTTTTTCAATGAAAAAAAAAAAAAAATATATATATATATATATATATTCATTGAAAAAACATTGTTAAAGGGACGTTATGGTTCCAAGTAAAACCGAAAAACCCTTGAAATTCGCCAGTTATGGTAAGCTAAGCAACCATAACTCGCGCCACCACCGTGCACTGCTAAGACTAACACCCAGGACATCAAAGATGACATCACAAATGTCATTGATGACATCACTGATGACATCACATGTCTGGCTCACTATTTTTTCTTTTGCTGATATATCTAGGCCACATGGTTTTCTTCAGTAACAGTCAGAAACTAAGAATTTTATTTTATTTGTAGACATATCCTTCTAGTAGGTTCTTACAGTAATTCCCTTAGAGTACAGTCACATCATATGAAACATATACATATGGGAAAACACAAGCTTGAAAGACAGCAATCCTTTTTGTGCATAAAGATAATCACTAGACTTATGAGCACTTTCTGATAGTTCTGTTGTTTTTTTATGGCTGTACTTTCCCTGTATATGGTCATATTTTTATACATTGTACTCACACTACTTTCCTTATGGTCCAATCACATCAAGTGATACATATACATAGGGTAAATAGCAGCTTTGAAACAGAGCAATCATTTATTTGCATGAAACTAATCAGTTAAGTTATGAATTGTTTCTGCTACTACTTGTGCTTTTTTGCTAACTTCACTTTCCCTGTATATACCCATATTGGTATGTGTTCTTGTGTCTTTGTGTTTTGTCTATAGTAATGCAATTATGTAATACATGGGTTTTATTAGCTACTTATTACATATTTCACAGTACACAAAAATCTGTTAAGAAAACAATTATCATTTCATTATTCAACATGTTAACATTACGAATATCATACCTTCATCTTGTACGCTGCACAAAATGTTATGTTTCTGTATGAGTAGCTTAGTATACTAGATAGAACCCCATAATAGGATGCTATTTATATCAATGCATCGTTCAATGCACTTATTAGGGTAAATTTTCTTGCAATGATTCTTGACACTTTTTTCGCAACATAATAAGAATCCCTTCTACACATATTTCATGAGAAGTACATACACATGTGATGTCATCAGTGATGTCATCAATGACATTTGTGATGTCATCTTTGATGTCCTGGGTGTTAGTCTTAGCAGTGCACGGTGGTGGCGCGAGTTATGGTTGCTTAGCTTACCATAACTGGCGAATTTCAAGGGTTTTTCGGTTTTACTTGGAACCATAACGTCCCTTTAACAAAGTTTTTTCACTGAATTTCATAGGTTTTTAGTAGCGCAACTTAACCATAACGTCCCTTTAACAAAGTTTTTTTCACTGAATTTAATAGGTTTTTAGTAGCGCAACTTAACCATAACGTCCCTTTAACAAAGTTTTTTCACTGAATTTCAAAGTTTTTTAGTAGCACAACTTAACAATAATGACTTTGACTTTATATACATGTCATATGGAACTGACTAGATCTCTTCTTATGAACTTGATGTCCGCGAACTTATTTAATGTTCGCGGACATGTTCGGAGAACAGTACCACTACATAAAAACTGTGGGTGGGGGGGGTGGTGGGGTATGTTTGATTGTTATATCATAATATAGGAACATTTAACAAATTCAAAAAGCAGCACACAAACACATTATATATAGTAATACATATGAAATGTAACCCACATATGTAACACACTAACCATTCATTTAAATACAATATGTTCTGAAACGGAATTTACCACAAGAAGATAAATTGGCTTCCAACATAATTACCTCACAGACACAACAGAACTGAGAACAAGACCAGACCCACTGAATACATAGGACTTATCTTACCAGAAATAGTAAGTGTACTTCATTTTACTCATATATTTATAAACTTTCTGTATTAGATTAAAAAATATATTATCTTTTTTTTTTTTCTCACAGAAATGTCTAGTACTCTGGAATGGCTAGAGGACAATTTCCCACATGAAGAAATGTCACAAGATAGTGAAACTAATGGTAAACACTTTATAATATAAACCATTTATTTATTATTTTTTTATATACATTTAACATATATATTATTTTTTTGTACAGAGCATACCAAAATAGAAAAAACTTCAGAAAACCCTGTTATGGATAACAGTCTTCACAATATAGAAGAAAAAATGGATGTATTGTTGGCTAATTTTAATAATTTAAAAACTTTTGTAGAAAATCATTTCAAACCAAAAACCTCGTACCATTGCCCCACATGTACTTGTCCCTCCTCACCATATCCCAGTCAATTATCCCCAAGCCCTCTCCATAATCCAAAACGTTTTGATGAGACTTCCATCCCTTCTTCACCTAATACCAATCATGTTGAAACCCCAAATTCTCCTGTTTTTGTTTCTGTTTCTGCCTCACCTTCTCTGTCATAAATTATTAATATATGTTAAATAAAGTTTAATTTTTATATTGTATTGTGAATAGTTTCCGTTTTTTTTTTATTAAAAACAATAAAAGTGTCCGCGGACAGTGCAAGTGTTCTGAAATGTTCGTACATAAACGAAAAATGGAGGTGTCCTGAAGAACACCACACCTGTTCGTACTGTTCGCTAGCAAGTTGAAACTGTTCTAAGAACACACGTGGTGTCCTGAAATGTTCGTAAAGAAACAAAAATTAAAGTGTTCTAAAGAACACTATATCTGTCCGTAATGTTCGCTATCAACTTAAAACTGTCCTAAGAACACAATTGGTGTCCTGAAATGTTCGTAAATAAACGAAAATGATGTGTCCTGAACAACAGTACAACTGTTCGTAGTGTTCGCTAGCAACATGAAACTGTACTAAGAACACACGCGGTGTCCTGAATTGTTCATAAAAAACAAAAATTAAAGTGTCCTAAAGAACACTATACCTGTCCGGTACTGTTCGCTAGCAAGTTCAAACTGTTCTCAGAACGCTATTGGTGTCCTGAAATGTTCGTACGTAAACGAAAATGGAGGTGTCCTGAAGAACACTATGCCTGTTTGTAGTGTTCGCTACCCAACTGAAACTGTTCTAAGAACACACACACAGTGTCCTGAAATGTTCGTTTCACGTGTGACGCACTTTTAATTACTTCAGAATCCGAACAGTGTCCGTAGGACATCAATGCGCATGCGCTAACCAATCTCCGTGCACTTGGTGTCCTGTGGACAGGCGCTTCCTTCGCGGACTAGTTCGCGAACGGATCATACGACCGCGCCCACGCTCATCGTGTGTCCTGAAATGCGGACACTGTTCGTGTCCCCGAACAATTTAAAAGTACATTTTCAGTTAATCCATAATATTTTTCAATAAAATCTCACCATGGCACAAGTCCCACATAGCAATCTTGAGTTTCTATATACCTTTTGAAACTTTCAGATCCTTTTTTTGTGTTCGATCTGTCCGCAGACAGTACGCATGTCCGCGAACCGCGCACAAGCAACCCTATAAAAGACCACGCCCAAGAGCTTATTCCCATTGTGTTTCTGGCTATTCTTCAGAACACAGTGATTTTTGCTGCCACCTGCAGACTACACCATCATCGAGATGGCATCCTTGGCTGCTGAACTGCCACTTGGTGCTGCACCTGCTTCAGCACCACCCCCACCCCCTCCACCACCACCACCTCCCCAAGGGCCTGAAGAGGTGAACAGGAGTGAGGATGCAGAGGAGGAAGAAGAGGATGATGAGAATGAGGTAGAGGAAAACCCTACTACCCGCACTAGGCGTGAGTCTTGGGTGTGGCGGTTATTTACCATTCATGGTAATGTTCCTAAGGCTCGTGCGAACTGTGTTACCTGCAATGAGTGCAAAATGATACTCAGTCGTGGGAAGCACGGTAAGTACAGCTTTGGGACCACTACTATGAAGTGACACCTGAGGTCATTTCACTCTGGGGCTATTCGCAGGGTTGTACCTTGCGAAGAACGTAGCAGGTTGATTTCCTCTACTTCATCCTCTGTTTCTGATCCTGTCACCACAAGGACCACCTCTGTGGGACAGCGTCTTCCTCAAGCTGCCTCACAGGCCACACAGAATGCTGATGACCCTTACCTTTCGAGGGTCACAGTTGTATGTATGTACTGTGACACAGTACTCTACTGGGGGGAGCGACTTCGGAGTGCTTATGAGACTATCGTCTCAGAGCACGAGCAGACCTGCTCTCTACCCAAATAAAACCCACTCTACATCTTCCTCTCTCAGCTCGCCCTTTCTTATCCCTGTGGTTGGTGTCCCCCCTTTACCCTCCTTTACCCTCCTCTCCTAGTGTGTCGTGTCTGAAAAACAAAAAAAAATACAAAATTACAAAAATCAAAAATAAATAAGGCTCTTTTCAGAGCCGCCTTTCCCAGTTAAAAAATAGAAGTGAAAATAAATGAAGCAGGGCTCTTTGTATTTTTTAAAAGTCCGCGGACAGTTCGCGAACATTAAAAAAATTGGGTTGCTACTCCATCACAAACATTGTAATTTTCTCTGGAAAGAGGTGGTGGCTCTGAAAAGAGCCTTTGGGTGGTGTTTGTAAGTCGAAAATTGTAAATGCTTAACATCTACTTCAAAATCGTTGTAATTCCAAAAAAGGTCGCAATGCATTTTGTACATTTCTCAGAAAAATCTGATTGCCAGCATAAGTAAGATGGACTCCATCTCTGCGAAAAATGTATGTACTACAAAACATAATATTTTCATTGTGAAAAGAAGACATGCCAAAATCTCTTAGAAAGGCACAAACAGCCTTATTAACATTGCGCCTTGCTTTTTCCATTTGTGGACCAAATGAAGAAGAACAAAGCCACATTTGTCTCTGTGCAATCCTTGAAAATATCACTTGAGAATAAGGAAACATGTCCATAACCTTCCTAAATCCTTCTTTCATAGCAAATTGCAAAAAAGTTCCAGTCACATGTCCTAAACTGTTCCCTCCACAATGAATTACAATTATGTCTGGATGTTGCTCTGTCTCCAAAGTAGCACAGAGAGGTAGCAAGTCCAACCACTTCATTCCACGTACTCCATGCCAGTGTACTTCCACATGTAGGAATCCAAGATCTACAGCTACTCCACAGCTTTCTGCATGCATGTTCAACCAATGTATCCACGAATCTCCTAAAATCCAAACAATCTGTTTTCTGAAACACACAGCCATAGCTATCTTTTGTTCTCTCAGCAAAAAGAGTATCTGAGAAAATCTCTCCTGGCACAACACACCCACCAAACTTTCCTGACCAATCCCTTTCAGTGCTTATTCTCATTTGCATGACTTCTGAACCCAAAAATCCCCGGATGTAACTCCCGATGTCCGCGAACTACCGCCATGTCCGCGGACATATCGTAACATGAACAGCCCTTCTACCATTTCCACTACACTCTCTCTGCCATTCCCTCATTGGATGTACCTCAAAAATCATATCATTGGCAAGCAGCATCTACCAGAAATACTGTACAAGTCTTCAAGATTTCTACTTGCAGCTCCATGCATATCCATATGCATGAACACAAACTTCAGGTATGCATATTTTCTGTATAGTAGATGAACACATTTTCAAACAGACTTTTACCTTGTAAAATCTGTAAAATGAATTTACTGTACTTTTTTCAATTTCCTAAAATCAACTATCACTTATAAACCTTTATACTATTTACTTTCTTTATACACACACACTCAAATCATGTTAAACTAACATTTTTTAAATGAAATATATAGACTACATATATTCAACCAAAATTGCATGCAAACACAATCTATGTTTAAACCTTTATAAAAATACTTATACAATTTCATATTTTTTGTTTTTATTTATTTATTTACTTAATTACTTTAAATTAGACATGACATTGAGGCGCTATTACCTAGAACAGTTTACTTACAGAAATAGTGGTATTCACTAATATATTATATATTTCACAAGACATAGTAAAGATATTTTGTTTTTGCTACAGTTAGTCATTCAATACAATTTGTTCATTAAGAACATATCATATGTACTGAACTGATGCAATGTATCTTATGTAAATAAATTAGTTTAATGGTTTTACAGAAGGCACTGCGGATTTCAATTAAAAAATTCAATATCTAAATTAAAAACAGTGCTATATACAAACAAAGTTACTAATTTGAAGCTTTTACAATTGCAGTGAAGACCAGTTTCCTGAAAAGAAGCAGCGAATTCGAAGAAGAAAGAAAAACTAAGAGGTTACCTGTTAATTTAAAAAAAAAGTAAGTAAAATATCACCATAATATTTGTATTATTAATCAAATATACTATAACGTTAATACGAGCTATTTCGGTTTCTAAAAATAGAGATTTTGTACCATTTTGTCCAAAAATTTCCATGTCTTAAACAGCGATTTACAGCCAGAATGGCCCACAAATTTCTATTTTTGGACACACAAATTACCCAACTGAACCACTACAATTTTCATATTATAGAACAAACAACTGTTTTAATTGTATACATTAGATTTACTATTTGTACTTTTCCACACCACTAGCTTACTTTTTTTTTGTCATCTGAACCCCAGTTTACTAACACATGAATTCAAGAATACCTATCCCTACTGGTTTTAGTTCCCAATGCACAATCACACACCATTACATACATCTTTATCATCTTACTCAAACACTCATGCACACTCATGCACACAGCACACATACATTCCAGAACACCCCAACCCATATCTTCTTTATTTTTTTCAACAGACCCTAAAGAATGCCTACCAAAAGTCAAGTCCGTAGAAAGCAACGCCAAAGTAGAGCAAATGAAAATAAAGGTGTCCAACATAAGCATCCATCTCTAGCAGAATTTGTAAAAAAAGTTGAAACAAAACAGCTAATACAATCATTTAGTGAAACACAAGAAGTTTCAAGTACAACAACTTCGCTTCCTCTATCAAAATGTAAAACAAACCAAAAAACAATTAACAGAAAATCAGCTATCAGTACAGATAAAACTACTTCTTCAAATTTTAATATAGTGCAAAGTAAGCATACCAAGAAAAGTATTTTAGCCAAAATATACTGTCACAAAGTCCTTCAAAATCTTATAAAAACAGGAGAGAAATCAGGTTCAAAGCTTAAAACCTATCGTAGGAAATTAATCTTAGAAGCATTGATGGACAGTGCAATTCTTCTCAAAAGAAATGTATTTATTTTACTGTTAAACAAAATGAAACCACTAACAAAACTTATAACTAAATTACAAAAAAGACTTCTCAATACGCGAAATATCAACAGAAAGAACTTCTTAAGTATCAGCGGAGGTGAATGGAATCACACTACAAGCACAGAACCTTATTTTAATGAAGAAGCGTACAAACAAAAGCAAACGAATACAATTGTCATACATAGCAGTGGTCGAGGTTATGAAAAAGTGAATAATACCATAATGGAACAAGTACTTCTTATAAAAATATGCCCTGAAAACTTAGAATTACCCCTCCATTCAACTGAATCAGAACGTCTAGTGTACAAATGGCCATGCACGTCAATGTGTAACATTCCCAAACAATGTTTCAAATCTTTACGCCAATTCCTCAATAAATATGTAAAAAACAAAGACAAAATCAAAATTAAATTACTGCAAAATATAGAGACCTGTCCAGTGCGCAAGTACACAGGACTACAAGGACATTCATTGGCCTGCATTACAGGACCTACTTGTAAAACCACTTTCCATGATATCAAAAGGATATCAACACATCATTCAACTATAAGAAATCTAGTCTATAAACTGTACTATGCTAAAAGTCCTGCTTTAGCACTAGCAAAGTTAAATAACATCCTTCTACATGGTACAGCAAAAGACCTACTTGAAGAAATTCACTGGAAGTGAAAGCCATTTACAGAATGAAATAGCTTTAAACCAATTAAGCAACAATTCTACACATGGCAACCTTTTGCTAAATACATACAAAAAAGAAATACTAAAATTTAAAAGTACATCAGCTGAAGTACCAAACCATGTATGTGTATGTTGCCGTAGAATTTTTTATAAAAGTAACACAAAAACTGTGGACCTATCATACAAAATAGAAGACAATGAAGATTCTAAATGGTTTGAATTAGCTCTCTACCTTGTAGCAGAAAACAAATATGAAATAACTGAGCCCTTAATACTTTGCAGTTATTGCACTACAAAACTTGACAACAACCAAACTCCTTCACGTTCTATCACAAATAATTTGGAATTATACCCAGTACCAAAACCTCTACAACAACTTAATTTATATGAGAGCATCATAATTCAAACAGTACACCCATTTCAAGCAATAATACGCCTTCAACCAAAAACAGCAAAATTACCTCCCTCTGAATTGGTAAAAGGCATTCGTTGAAAAGTAGTTTATTTACCATGTGCATACTCTAGGAGTGCAACGTCCAATGCAGCAATCTTTAATTATATTAGTAAATGGAGTACCTACAAAAGACAAAAAAATATGGCAACAGCTGGTAGATTTATATAAAGTTAGACAAGCCTTCCAATATCTTAAAGAGAATAATGAATATTACAAAGAAATTAATATTGAAGAAAACTTGAAAGATACAACTGAAATAATTCAAGAAACACAAGAAGCTGGCCAATTTGAGCTACTAGATCCTGCTACAATATCAAATACTTTAGACCATTATACAATTCATCCTTTGCACTGTAATGACACCGTACAAGATGTACTGGAAACTTACCAAATGCGTCAAACAAAAGGATCGCCAATCAGTATATGGGAAAAAAGTATAGAAGCATGTGCTTTTCCTCTACTCTTTCCTACTGGCAAAGGAGGAAGGTATGATGATAGACCTATTCAAATATCAGCTTCAGAATACCGCTCATTACGGATGTATTCTGAAGATCCCAGATTTAGACAAAATGTGGAATACATATTCCACCTACTCTTTGAAAGTGAACTAGCGACTTTATGTTACGGAGTTGCACACATATTAAAATCAGGATCACACTTTCAAAATATGACACCTACACAATTATTAGAGAAAGTGCAACAAAAGGATGAGGTTTTACAATCAAATATTACAAATCTATTAGCAAATATGCGTGGTACTAAAGAGTACTGGTTTCAACGTCATGGAGATGTACGTTGTATGATCAGAAACCTTGGCCCACCCACTTGGTTTGTTACATTAAGTTGTGCAGAATATGCATGGGAAGATTTACATGATTTCCTACGCATATCAAATAAAAACAAAACAAACATAGATATTCTAACACCTGGAGAACTTTGTTCTTTGGATCCTGTTAATGATATTTTCACCATCGCTTCATTGCTATGCTACATTTTATTTGTAATAAAACTGTTCCTCCCCTTGGAGAAGTGCAACACTTCTTTTGGAGAAAAGAATACCAAGCCAGAGGAGCACCACATATCCACATGCTTTTATGGATTAAAGATGCTCCTAAATTTGGTCAAGACAGTGATGCCACTGTTTTACAGTTTATTGAAAAATATGTCACTTGTGAAATTCCATCAGAAGCCACAAATAGTGATCTTCATGCACAAATTTTACAATTTCAAAGACACAAATGTGGAAAATATTGTTGTCGCAAATACAAAAACAAAGGCAAATACTACACCAAATGCCGATTTGGTTTCCCTAGACCAGTTACAAATACAGGTCAAGTAAACAACCTCATGTCTTCAGTTAGACATAGTGTTAAAGGTAAGTCACCTAAAAATACATATTACATAAAAAGAAAAGAAGAAGAAAAATATATCAATGATTATAATGCAATCATTGCCCACTTATGGAATGCAAACATAGTTGTGCAGTACATTGCAGACAATTCTACTGCAGTTGCATGATATGTCACAGCATACTTAACTAAAGCAGAAAAGACAGAGCTCCAAGACCTCTGGAATGACCTGTCATCAGATAAAACAGTATCTCAGAAATGATACAGCTTGGGCATAAACATGCTCACCCAAAGAGAATGTGGATCTTATGAAGCAGCTGATCGTTTAACTGGTACTTCATTGTATGGTAAATCTGAAAATATAGTATGGCTAAGTCTTGGTCCAGCTAAATCTAGAAAAAGAGTTCTAAAATCATATGAAGATATAGAAACAATAGCCAAACATGATCCCAACAGCCAAGACATTTTAAAAAACAATTTATTGGACACATACTACCCAAACAGAAGTAATACTTTGGAAAACATGTGCCTATACCAAATAGCCCAAAACTACACATACAAAAATAATATGAAACCCGATGACAAACAAAGGTAAATATAGAGTGACAGACTGTGAAGGCAGCTTAGTTAAACTCACTAAACCAAATTTAATTAATCATATCAAATTGTCATTGAAGACTCCTCAACATAAAGAAGTATATTACATGTCCCTGCTACAACTCTTCAAACCATGGAGAAAAGAAGAACAATTACTGGATAACTATGACTCATATGAGGATGCTTTCAAAGCAAATGAAAGCACTATAACTGATGTAAACTTTACACAGTACAAAACAATGTTGCACAATGAACAGCAACATGAAGAAGAACTCCAAGTCCAACTAGATAAGGATACTCCTGACAGTAGTCAACCTTCTGTAACAGGAAGCCAAGAACCACTGGGAGAACCACTAATAACAAATGAGGCAGAATTAGCTACGATAGAAGTAGAAAACACCATGTGTCAGTATGAAGATAAGGAAGACTTAACTATACTACAATCAAAACTAAACAATGAGCAAAGTAGCATTTTTCAAGAAGTAACAAAACAAATTGCACATGGTGTAAAACATGAAAATAAAGAATGTTCCTGCCATAATTATAAACCTATACTACTGTACGTCAGTGGTGAAGCTGGTTCTGGCAAAACATTCCTAATCAAAATCATTAGTAAGTTCCTTCAACAATTGACAAACAACAAACTGTCAGCTGTTGTCACTGCCCCCACAGGTTTAGCTGCCTACAACATAGGTGGTGTTACATTACACCGATTACTACTATTACTAGTAGAACACCAGAACAAATTAGACTATTACAAACTTTCTGCAGAAGCTGCAATGGGATTACGCAGAGTATTGAAACAAATGAAAATGCTACTAATAGATGAAGTGAGCATGGTCTCCAACTTGATGTTAGCTTTGATTCACCTCAGATTACAAGAAGTACTCAAAACAGACTATGAAGAGCTCTTTGCAGGAAAACACATTATTGTTTTTGGAGATCTGCTTCAATTAACACCAGTAAAAGGTGAACCTATTTTTAAAACATTAGGGCACAAACTATGGCGTAAAACTGTTGGCAGCATTGGAAATGTCAACCTTTGGCAACATTTCCAATACAGAGAATTAACAGAAAACATGCGCCAATCTGCAGATCTAACTTATGCCAACATTTTAAAAAGTTTGAGAGTTGGTATACTTTCTAAAGAAGCAGAAGCAACATTGAAAACCCGGCACATTAATGCACTTTATGGCGATAATGCATGTGCTACAGATGTTATGGAACAATTAGCCCACAAAAATGTCAATTGTATGGCCTTAATGCCAACTCTTGCAAGCTGTCTCAAATTCAATGAAATAATGTTAAGTAAAGAAATGCAACCAATAATGGAAATTAGCGCCACAGACAAACTAGATGTACATGGTATGACACTACCCATGTGTGACCAAGCCACAACAAGACTAAATAATTTAGAAAAATCAATCTCAAACACAGCAGGCTTAGAAAAGATGTTAAAATTATCCTTAAATTGCAGAGTAATGCTTAAACGTAACCTTGACGTGGACCAAGGACTAGTTAATGGAGCACTGGGTACAGTTGTTGGCTTTCAAACATACCCACGTGACAACAAAATTCAGTTTGTCAATATACTCTTTGACAAACTTTCAGAAGTAAAACGGATAGGACGCTCAACAGCTAGATTCCTTCTCTTCAAAGATATGTATGTACGCAGAGAACAATTTTCTCTAACTCTTGCATACGCAGTCACGATTCATAAATCACAAGGTCTTACCCTAGACAAAGCAATGATAGATATTGGTAACACAGTCTTTAAAGAAGGCATGAGCTACGTAGCACTATCACGCTTACGTACACTTGACGGTCTATTTCTAATCAACTTTGATGCAAGTAAAGTAAACGCTGATATTCCTTGCATTTTAGAATATAATAGACTTCGCTCACTATACACTCCCCATCTAAACACATATTCTGTTCCACAAAAACTAAAACGTTGTAAAAGAAAACTAAATCAAACAGAAATGCAACAGGACGTCACTGCAAATCCTCCAAAGAGAGTAAAAGAAACTAATACTTCATCAAGTACCACAAACAAAAAAGAATCAATTAGAGAAAGTAAACCAGGTACTTCTTTAAAGAAGGAAGACAAACTCCAAAAAAAGCAGTTAGATACAGAACTACCTGGACCATTTAAATTCTCAAATATAGTTGGTGTAAGTTGCTATGCAAATGTAGCAATGAATATTCTATTTCAATTACCACCAATTGTTGACAACATTTACTTACACAGTACAGACCCTTTGTGTTTGCAAATGTTAGTACTTCACAGAAATGCAGCAAACAATCCTGACAACATAGTGTTTTTGGAATAAGACGACAATTGGACTACTGTGCTGGAATGGTGAAATTCACTATAAACTCACAGGAAGATCCACAAGAATATCTAATGTACTTACTATTAGTACTGGAAAACAAAAACATACCTATAAATGAAATCTTCCAGATTTCATACATGTGGAAACATACATGCACTCTGTGCAACAATGTGACACAAGAAGAAATTCCCAATGAACGCTTCATATATATATCAATACCAAATTGTGAATCCATTCCATTTCAGCAACTTGTACAAAATGCAAACCATGGTAGATTATGCTCTACCTGCAATTCAGATAATCGCTCCACGTTAGTAATACAAACACATAGTAAATACTTAATACTAATGCTTCTACGTTACAATGCAGATGGTACCAAAAACAACTGCAAGCTGACTGGATTCACACATTTTCAAATATCACTTGGTAAGAAAACCTTCACAACAATAGGTATAATCTACCACGCAGGAGCCACAACCAATTCAGAGCACTACACGGCATATATAAAAAAGAAATGTGGATGGTTTGAATGTAATGATAGTACCATTACTCTAAAGCAGAGATTACCAGCAAATCTTACAAACGCTTATTTGATGTTCTTAAAACCAAAATTTGATAAATAAACTGTATTTAAACCTTTAAGTAAATTTGTGTTAAAAAAATATAAACTGTTAGAATACTCCAAAAGCTATCTAACTGCTCAAAGATTCTACAACAACTAATCAGATAAATGAATACCACTAAATTAGACCAAAAAATACACAGTTAGAATACGCCAATTGGTATCTAACTGTCCCAAAATTATAAATTTGTGTTAAAATAATATAAACTGTTAGAATACTCCAAAAGCTATCTAACAGCTCAAAGATTCTACAACAACTAATCAGATAAATGAATACCACTAAATAAGGCCAAAAAATACACAGTTAGAATACGCCAATTGGTATCTAACTGTCCCAAAATTTAACAATATCCAAATAGATAAATCAAAACCACTAAAATATATTAAAAAAATAGACAGTTAGAATACGCCAATTGGTATCTAACTGCTCCAAAATTTTATAATATCAAAACTAATGAAGAATATGTTACTACTCAAAAAAAATACAACAAAGCAAAGTATAAAGCATTAGCCAGAAACAACAAGTGAACACTGAAAACAAACAAACAAATAAACTGTAGCATAACAGAAAAAGATTTTTTTTTTTTAATCCAACATGGATTTTTTTTTCTCCCACAGACCCAATGATTTTAGCAACAAATACAGAAACTGAGCAAATAGCACAGTACTCTGATTTGTACTCTACTAAATATGAGGGTCGAAAAAAAATAAAAGTATATTGCTTATACAATGTAATAAGTCATTACATAATACTAACATGCTATTTTCTTTTATCACAGAAATGAAGAAGAAAAACATGACTCCCATTACTAGACCAAACAGTAAGCATACAATAATAAGGACAACCATAGCAGCATATCACATCCATAGTATCTAATACCTTTGTTCCTTATAAATTTGTTTTTCACCCAAAGTTATAAGCAAATATGAATGTGATATGCTGCGGTGGTTGTTGCCAGGGCATACAGTCTTGGGTGCATGGCCAAATGGCAACTTAACCATAACTACCGTGGCCATGTAATATATATATATATACATATTCAAGAAACAAACTTTATTTGCATGGATGTTAAGGTGAGAATGTAATGCAACAAAACCGCTGAAATTCAGCTACAGCCACCTTAACTTCATGCCCCATGTTGCGCAGCATATGACAACAATGGTGACATCACAGATCACATAACTGATGACATCACTAATTACATGTTTTAGGACAACACTGATAACATCACAAATTGCATCACTGATGACATAATTGGTGAAAACACTTGTTGCATTGCATATAACAGATTACATCAATAATGTCATTAGACTTAACATGATTAATATGTTAGCTCATAAAAGATTTGATTTTCTTAATAACAATGTAGGCCATGGCCAAAAACATCCAAACTTTTATGAGCTAACATATTAATCATGTTAAGTTTAATGACATTATTGATGTAATCTATTATGACAAAGGCTGTGGTCACTGGCCATCACCAAACACTATAGCTATTGGTCAGTTAGTGTTGAAAAATACTAATGTGCATGGTTAAAAGCCATGCCTAATGGCCCGTCACTGTTTTAAATATACAGTGTACAACGTTGAAAGCTGTAGACAGTGGCCATAGTTAAAGGCCATAACTACTGCCAATTAATATGTTAGAATATACAGTTGGCACGGCCAAAGGCCCTATCCACTGGCTAGTATTGTGTTGAAGACCATAGCAAGTGGCTGGTTAGTGTTTTTAATAGACAGTGGGCACATCTGAAGTCCATCGGTTATGGCATGTTAATTATTTTAAAATATACAGTGGACATGGCCAAAAGATGTACAAACTGCTCATGGTCAAAGGCCATGGCTAGTGAGGCCCATTTATATATATTAGAATATATAGTGGCACAGCCAAAGATTGTGGCCACTGGCCAGTTTTGTACTAAAGCCCATGGCTAATGGCTGATTAGTGTATATAATACACTGTGGATACCACTGAAAGCTGCAGCCACTGGTGAAGGCCAAAGTCTTTGGTTGGTGGCCTGTTAGTGTTTTAAAATAATTAGTGCACATGGGTGAAGACTGTGGCCAGTGCCCATGACTGAAGGCCATGACTAGTACCCGTTACTGTGTTAAAATATATTTGGCCATGCACAAACGCCATGGCTGAAGGCCATCCTTAATGCCAGTTACTGTTGTACTGTAATTAGTGATGCCATCAGTGATGTGATCTGTGATGGCAACGTTGTGGTCACAGGCTGTGCAACAGGGGGTGCAAAGTTAAGGTGGCTTTAGCTGAATTTCAGGGGTTTGTTGCGTTAAGTTCTCACCTTAACGTCGATGAAACTGAAGTTTTTTCCTTGAATTTCAATTCTTTTTTACAATGTATTGCTCACCTTAACGTCCCTGCAACTAAAGTTTTTTCCTTGAATTTCAAGGGTTTCGTTATTCCGTACATAATGGACATTAACAATACAGACAATTGGGCTAATGAAAATGATGTATTGTGTGTAGAAAGTAAAATAAAAAGAAATTGTGCAACCACATGCCCCCCAAATTAACCTGTTCTTAAAACACCTTTTTTGCATATTTACTTAATTTATTAAAGTGTTTACATTTATATGTACTGTTGATAAATAGAAAGTTATTAAAGTGTTACATTAACCGTGTACAAAGATTACACTCAATCTATCCTAAAATAAATCTTTACAAGACTACTGCCCACATATATATGCACATAGATTTTTTCAAAAGATACTAAAAAAAGCACCCCCAAGAAAATACAAAAATGATTAAAATGAACTTGCAAAACACTGTCAATTGTACTACCTCACAGAAAACTCAACACAGCTAAGAGTACTGCCTTGCTGAAAGTACATTCAAATTACAACTGCAATCAAATCAACCTTCAACCTCACTAACATGAATACAAAATCGAAATGCCTGCATATAAATCCCATTGATTGACAAATCTAATTATATAGGCCCATGTTAGTGAAAGTTAAAAAATACATTAACAAATACTTGCCACACAATCAGAGCAGATGAAAACAATGATAATGAACACCATGTGATAGCAGCAGTTAATATAATTAACACACACAACACTGCAAATAAACCTTCAAATATGTACACATTTATTAACACCTACTTTCACATTAGCCACACTCCTGCCATGTGCACATTGAGAGTTTTGAAATCAAAAGGATAAAACCGCAGAAAATTGTGGCTTTTATACTTTCCAAAATGAATACCAAAAAAAGAGAACTATATACTAATAAAACTACTAAAATGGATGACACATGTTCACTACAACCTATCACAGAGAGCTGCACACATAGAACAGTAACAAGAACCACAAACAATGTTCTCCCCTAATTCCCCACCCAGCATCTTTCATAGCCGTGGCTGCAGATCTTGCTTCATAGCCGTGGCTACACGTAAAATGGTTTGCAAACTCAAAAACCAACTAAGCCAACCTTCACAACTTCAAATAAAACACTGGAACACCTAAGCACATAAAATAACACACACAAATGAAATCCTGTGATCTATCAGCCACATAACAAAATGATTATTGGCCAGAAAATGTATGTTTTACTAGACAACAAATAAAATGATGTAAAGTGGTGACGCGCCTACGCACATGCTTTTTTATGAACTCAGTTATAGAAAAGCCCCTTCATGGCTGTTTGCTATTAGACGCGGCTAAACAAGAAAAAAAACAATGAATAAAAAAATGTATTTCCACTCCCCCAAACTCCTACCAGACCACCCCCGCTCCACTCCTCATGGTCCTCCTCCACTCCCCTGGCCTCTCCCAATCCCCCAAAACACTCAAAGCATCTATGATGCTACTCCACCCAAAATGCTGGATAGCCGGGGCTCTACACATCCACAAACACATGACGTGCCATTTGCCGGCGTATAGCCGTGGGTCAACAGGGAGCCACCTATACCTGCAGGTAGTAAAGCAGTGCACCAAGTTGGCATGGGATAGCCACAGGTAAACAACCCCCAGCATTGCTGTTGCTCGGCGCGATCCTCAATACACCAATCACTCCCCTTTTTGGTTTTGGTGCTTTGTAGTTTAAGCCAAAAATATCACCAAAACATTGCTATTAGAAGAAAGGGGCTCCAAGAAGCAGTGTTCCGGATTGGGATGACAACTGGAAATGATGTGCAATACAATTGCTAACGCACAAACTGTCCATTTCTGTAGTGCTGCACGGATGTAATCCAATAGTGGGTTGTTAAACATACTTTCTACCAATCAGGAGTACTGTCACATGTCACGTGTCTGTGTGACTTTCTACAAATCGCAGAGTGATCTGTTTTCCAGTCAAAACTGAGGCAGCCAGGCAAGCCTCCCTTATTAGGTTGCAACATGAGCAGACGCTCTTTGAGATCATCTTCCTGGCTTTGCTTTCTTCCCCAACGGTGTATCACTCTGAAGATTAAGGCTGCTGAGGGAAGTTGTCCTCAGCCGCCCCAACCTCCAGGGATGGTGCGGCCACTTGTGAGTCACAGACCGGGAACGGCGGGCGGTGAGGTATCAGATGTGGTGACCATGTTTTTGGACGTGCTTGGCTGGCTGTTTCTAGGCAGATACTGCTGTGTCTGTTGCTCTCTGCACGCTAATGCTGCTGTGGCCCTGGCTCTGTCAGATAATGTGTATACCTCGTGACCCAATGGCTGCGATGCACTGGCCACAACATTCTCGCAGCCGAAACTAGAAATGTGTTTGCTTTTTGTGGTTTCAGAAACCGTAGCTTCTGAGGCTTAAATAAACTGGGGCCATTGAGCCGAAGTTCATCTCCAAGGGAGGGGACCGAGCCCCCTACAGAAGTAAGTGCCTCTCTCTGTCTGACCCTTCAGCGGCAGACAAATGTTTGCACAGGTCAGGGGAGCGCTCTCTATGCGAGCCCCTGCCCGTCACATTTAAATATTTTCAGCCGACTATCTTCATCTTCGGACCCATCACGGTCCCCAAAAGCTGAAAGGAAATGAAAGGCAAAGCCTCTGAAGTGGCTGCCCACATCAGCTGTGGTCTAAAGGCGCACAGGAAAAATCAGGAATTCAAGTGCCCATTGCGCTCTGGAAGCGGGAAGGATTGCTCCCCGGCTGCTGGGGCAAAGCTGCATTTACCCTGAAACAGGGCGATGCTAGTAAATATTGATTCACGGGAGAGGAAAGGGCAACTCTTACAGGAACAAGCACAATATATACCGACAAAAAAATAATAATACAGCCACTATTTTGAACTAGTGCTGAACACTGAGAAACCGACTTACTTTCGAAATCAATCAGAGTTTAAAACTCTGTTGCTTTTTCGGACGAAAATGAACACTTTGTTTTTAGATTTTTAGCAATCGGTCACCTTTGCTTATCCCATTTTCTTTACCACAAAACAAAACTAGGACTCAATATGGAAAGATTAATTTGCATGAGTACACAAAAGCATTTCAAATAAAACACTATTTAAAAAGAGTAATCTCAGTGTGCTGTATCATTATTACATTATGAAACTGTAATGTATATTACAATTATTAGTATTGTGAAAGGAGGAGGGATATATTTACCTGAGAATATAAACATTGGAAGGGACTGGCGTTATTCGGGAAGAAAAAAAACAGCCAGTCGCGGAGAAATCTGTAAAACGTCCCTGTTTGCCTAGGGCTTGTCTAGTTACCACAGTTCTTTTAATTAATCGGGTAACGAGAACTGCTGGAAACACACACTCCTCTACAACAGTTTTTCAGGTGTTTGCTTCCCAAGTGTTTACATTAACAGTAATGTCAATAGACTCATGACAAATTAAAAAAAAGGGTCCGTCCATACCTGTCCGAGTTTCCCAAACCCTCACATTTGTTGTCTCGTTCGCAAACATGATGGTAAAACAAGCTCATACACCTAACGCACTCGAATGTTACATAAAGCGTTCCTTGTAATTTATCAAACATATTGGAAATCAATATGTAGAAGTATCAATTTGATGCAAAATAACAGTTAGGAATTGGGCGATATGGCACCTTCAAACAGGATGGCGCTTGTACATCGAGCGGATGTTGCATGCTACGAAAAGATCTAGACTGCAGCAGAACGTTCCTCAAGTAATCTTTTCAAACCTACATTTTGTAATGTTTACATTTGTTACTATTCAATCCGGGAAAATAGCTCAGTGGGTAGAGTGCTCGCTGCTGTGATCTGCAGGTCACGAGCTTGAATCCGAGCAAAGCCAACTCAGACTTTTATCCTTCAGGGGTCAATAAATGAGTACCAACTTCGGTTGGAATGATACATCTATAGGTTCTATGTACAGTGCTTTTGAAAAAAGCGCTATATAAATACTGCATTGGAACAAGCAGGAGCTTTGCTGTGTAGGGCCAAAATGTTTAACACTGTTGGCACTTTTACGCCTTAAATAGCTGGTCTTGCTGTAACAAAATGCATATTAATAATGTAACCTTCAGCTGAGAATAAAACCTTACTTGCCAACTTTTCCAAAAAATACAAGAAGGAAATCATCCAAACTAAAAAAGACACTTTTAATGAGAGAATCAGTAAAGCTAACTCCAATTGCAAAGAACTCTTCTCCATTCTCCGAGAAATGGAAAACCCAATTGCTCCCATAGACAATGTCCCTAAGGACAAACTATGGTGCACTAGCATCCAAAATGCCTTAGCAAATAAAATCATAACCCTACAATCCAAAATTGCAAAGAAAAAAGCCTCCTTGAGCTCTACTGTAACACAGCCCACCCTCCTGACAGATACACAAAGTACAACTACACAAAGTAATTGCAAACCATTCAGGTTTACCAACATATCCATTCTGGAAACTGAAAAGGTTATATTATCCCTGAAACCATCAAACTGCCAAGGCGACAGCTGCCCTGCACAAGTTATTAAGGACGCAGCTAGAGATTTAGCACCCTTCATCACTAAATTAATCAACGCCTCCTTTAATTCTAGTACTGTACCCACAAACCTTAAAGAATCTTAGGTATTGCCTCTCCTCAAAAAACAGACCCTTGACCCAGCCATCCCCACTAATGATAGGCCTATTACTACGGTCCCATTTCTCCTTAAAATTATCGACAGAGTAGCCTACCTCCAGATTCAAAACTATCTGGAGTTAAACCAACTACTAGGATTGCGACAATCTGGATTCAGACCACTACATGGTACTGAAACAGCCTTAATTGACCTCAAGACACAAATCGACAAGTTGAAGGATGAAGGTAAAACAGCTATGCTCCTCCTCCTTGACCTATCGGCGGCTTTTGACCTGGTGGATCACGCAGTGTTATGCAACCATCTAACGTCTGCCGCCCGTTTCTCAAGTGAAGCTATAGCCTGGGTACAATCCTTCCTAGCCAACCATATGATAAGAGTGTTCTCCCCCTTAGCTTCAGCGGACCCAATACATATCACCTCTGGTGTCCCACAAGGTTCATGTGTCTCCCCCACAATGTACAATATCTTCACTAAGCCACTCTTCGACAAACTTGACAGACTGGGGGTAACTTATACTAATTACACGGATGATACGCAGATCCTCATACCAGTATCTGGCAACTTCGTCGAAGACACAGCAACAGTAAACAAGATTTACCTCCTCATTTAGGCATGGATGGCCTCCCACGGCCTCTGCCTAAATGACGACAAAACAGAGATAATGATCCTGGGTTCCGACTCTAACCTTAAAAAACTCAGTCCCAACTATCTCGCCTTCAACATAGATGGCAATATAATTAAGGTGGCAACTGAGGTAAAAACACTAAGGGGCCGATTCATGGAATGAATGTGCGCAGAAATTTTCAGCGAAAGCGTGCGAAAGTGTGCGAAAGCGTGCAAATCGCAGTGCCAGTGCGAAAATCACAGTGAAACTCGTGCACAGCGATTCATGGAAGTCCGTGGGCGTGTAAATCCCAGGATGTGCGGCAAAATTCTGCGTGGCGCACGCTGGCGCACACGTCTCCAAACAGCGTGCACTACGCACACAGCGAAATCCCACATAGCGTGGCGCACGCAACAAAAGTAGGAGGAACAGAGGGCGTGACAGGCGGAATGGGGAACAACGCGTGAAAATGTGGGCGTCGCGGGGGAAGTACAGGAGGCAAATGCGTGGAACGCCCACACGCACGTTCAAAACACGTATTCATGGATTCGAACGGGGCTAACGGGTACGCCAAAAAAGACGCGCTAATCCGGGAACACGTACGCCAGCAGGAAGCAGGCGTACGTGGACCCGCGCAGCATAAATGTGCACGCAAACAACAAACAAGCTCAGACACCAGGATGAATATACCGTTCCTAGCAGCAGTGGTCGTGGGATACCGCAGGAGGAGGAGGATAGTCAGGCCCAGAATTTTCACACCTAGAACCAGCCTTTTTGGGATGCCTGATGACCAGGTGTATGGGAGGTACAGGTTTCCACCTCACATAATACTCGACCTGGTCAATGAGTGGGAGGATGACCTCACATCACCCACCTTGTGCTCCCAAGCACTCAGCCCCCTGGAGAAGGTCCTCAATGTACTGCACTGGATCATTTCAGCGGACAAGTGCTATAGTGGGGGGGGGTGTCACAGGCCACGCAGTCACGCTGCCTACACCAGGTCTTGGCCATCATGACTGCACGCCCATCCGTCCGCAGGCACATGTACCTGCCCAGAACACCTGCAGAAAGGCAGGCTGCCGTCCAGGATTTCTACGGGGTGGCACAATTCCCCAAATTGCTAGGTGCCATTGATTGCACCCATGTGGCTCTAGGTCCCCCCAGGGCATCAGAGCACATCTATAGAAACCGCAAGCACTGGCATTCCATCAACGTCCAGGTAGTATGTGATGCCAAGGGAATCATCACCTCAGTATATGCCAACTATCCAGGGTCCACCCACGACAGTTTTATTTACAGAATGTCAACCCTAAACCGGGACCTAGAAGCTGGGCGGCATGGCGATACATGGCTGCTCGGTGAGTATAAATGCCACAGCACATGCATGCATGTCAGATACTGAGTAATGTCACAACCGCACTAATGATACTCATCACCACCTCCCCAGGGGACAGTGCCTACCCTCTGAGCACCCACATGATGACGCCAATTCGGAATCCCACCACGCCACCCGAGGTAAGATACAACACAGCCCACATTGCAACCCGGGGCATAGTGGAGCACACATTCGGAGTGCTCAAGTCACGCTTTCGTTCCCTTGACCGTTCTGCGGGCAGCTGTTATACGCTCCCCCTTTAGTGTGCAGGATCATAGTGGCAGCATGTGTCCTGCACAACGTTGCAACATGCCGGGGCCTGCCCATGGACATGGTGGTGCCCCCACATCCCCAACCACATGCATGCCCGCTGCGCATGGGAGGGGAAAGGGCACGGGGTGAGGCAGCCAGTACGCAGCTGGTGGCTTATTACTTCACCTAAAATCACACCCCTGTGGAGTGCACACAGCTCTGGCACATACCATCTGACAATCAATGATGATGACATAAGGGACAGTCAACTGTCACAACCATACCAGCCTGAGATTGGTCACCTGGAAGTGTTACATTGTGTGAATCCCTACCTACACAAACACCACCAATGCTGTGTCATCAAAAGACACACTTCTATGCTGCTAAATGCATTACCCCCTTACAAAATACAACATGACAACAGTGCCATGTCACCCAACCCCTCCCCAGCACCGCCACCCAACACACCATGGCATGTCATGCTATGTGAGAGCAAACAAAGCAATCCCCAAAACATGACACAAGTGTCACAAAGTACAGTGTCCCTAATGGAAACTGGCCACACACAAAATGCTCCCAGTAATGTAGAACTAACAACACACATGACCAAATACTTACAAACAATACAATGCAGCTACACAACCTCAAACATAGCATAAACATGACAGTACTAAGTTAAAGTAGTGGTAGTCTTACAACCTGATTATGCCAGCACATCGACCACATCCAACTGTACAGTGTTGCTGCCACGCAAATGTGTAAGTGCACTGCTTACAACATGAACTCCATCTCCAAAGTAGACGGCCTTGTGAAGACATGAGGAATGAACCTGCAAATTAGGAGGAAGATATGGATGCACAAGCACATATCAATACACCATGCTGTGTACAATACAACAACACTATCCACTAGGAATGTATACACAGTATTGACTTCAGACTGCCCACACAGCTCATGGGAGTCCAACGTCACTGTGTATGTCACTGTCACTTGGGCACACCCTTTGCAAGCCCATAGAAACGGGAAGCAGGAGGGGTGTGTGTCTCATGAACCCAAGCATCTAACCCAAACTCAGGACAAGCCTGCATGTTCCCAGCCGGAATACAGTGGATGCCCATGGGAGCCACACAAGGCAACACACTGTAAAAAAAAAATGAAAAATCACAAATCACAAATCAAAAATGGCCATGTGGGGCCAGGGGGGGGGGCACCCAGGAGGTCTGAGGACAGGGTGCGCACCAACAGCCACCTGTGTGGATGTTGGGGAAAAAAACACCTCCATGGGCTCATGGCCTGCACGGCTATGCCAATGTGGGAGAACTGCTGCTGTCGCTCTCATCACCCTCTGCTGCTGCCACAGGAGGTGGTGGTGCTATGGGAGGCAGCCCACGCAAAGCCCTGGTTTGGTCCTCCACGGCAGCAAGCATGCAGGTGTGGAAGGTCTCGTTCTGGAGGATTATAGTGCAGAGATCCCCATGCACCACCTGACGTGATGCCCGGATCTCCTCCCGAGTTGCCTGCATCTCAGCTGAGAGCGAACGTGTGAGCCGCTCCAGCTGCTGTTCTGTCCTCAAGTTAGTGGAAGCCTCAAGGTCAACAAGAGTCTCCCTGAGGTGATTGAGTTCTACCCTCAGGGCTTCCTTGTGGCCCTGGGACTCTATTGATATCGATTGGCGTGGAGTCTCCAGTGCCGCCCGTCTGTCCCTGTTGGACGCCAACATGTCCTCCCTGTGTGATTGGCAAATGGAGTCTGTTGCCTGCTGTAGTTGCTCCATCTGCCTTTCAGGGGGGACAATGGAAGTGGCCACCCTCTCCATTGCTTGAGCCATCATCTCAACTGATGCTGCCTGTTGGGTTGCCATACCGTACATGGATTGTTCCCATGCGGTATTGCCTGGTGGCGTACGGCCACCGCGTCGGCGGGCACCACACCTGTTTGGGGCAAGGTGATCTGCGCCTTGCTGTGCCGGCACTGCCTGAGGCTGCAGGACTGCATTTCCCCTCTGATCTGCTGGCCCAGGAACAGGATCAGATGTTGTGGAGTGTGACCCTGCATCCGTAACCGCCAAAGGCGGACTTACCAACACTGACATCCCCATAGAGGGTTCTACCCCTCGTACAGGTGGGTTGGACAGAACAGAATCCCTGCCAGAAACACTTACCTGCGACGGCACATAGGTCTCATCATCCGAATCAGCACCTGAATAGAGGTCTGGGGAGGTGCACCCAGAGGCACCCCTGGACAGAATGGTCTGCAGCAAGATTGGTTTCTCACCCCCACCACACCACGACCCCCACTGGTGCCCGGTCGTGCCTGAGATCCCTCCTGGGTCTGCACCATCTCCTCAACCTCAACAGCATCAAGTGCGTCATCCCCTGCAAAAACATGAAAGACAAAAAATGGAAACAGGCATTAGCACCACAGCACACAAATAGGCCTGACAAGCTACAGAACCAGTACATGATTTACACATGTCCCACATGACTATAACCCTCCCATGCATGCATTGTCACTGAGTTGGAAGGGGAGGCAAAAGGCAGACACTGATGACACCAAGATGGAAGTGCAACACATTTGCTGCATGCTGGGTAGCACTGCCATCACACATTGGCATGTGAGTGGCATGTCCAATACACATACATGACACATGCCATCACACAGATGGCATGTACCATAGCCATGGTACATTTCACAAGTACATCCATATGTCAGTGAATGAATACTGTCAGCCATCCATGTAAGATGGACATGATGAGATGAAAAATGCTACATAGTGTGACAAAATAGGCATGTGCTACACACTGCAACACATCCAGTGTACAAAAATACAGTGATTGCAGGCCGATGTACACATCAATGGTTGTGCACTTCAACATGACAGGAAACAACTATCATGTTCCACATTCAAACAGGCCCCAAAAATGTATGTGATCAGGCCAATACTCAATCAGCCTGAATGGTCAAATCATTCACCTAACAAGGTAACACATGTGGGCCAATGTGGGGTTCATCAATAACAGAAGCATGTCACAAATGTGACAATAGGGCTGAGGAATGCGTAGCAAAAGTGGGAGAATTGAAACAATCAGCCTGACGAACACTGAAAAATACAAACAATGTTGTTGCAAGATGCCACTTCAAGGGCAACTGCCGCAATGTTGCGCTAAATTACTACTGTGGGCAGAAGGGATACTGTCACACCCAAATCCAAGGCCGCTGAATGTTTTGGATGAGGCACATGGGTGACCCATACCACTCAGGCACACACACCCTCACCTGGCACTCAATCAGAACCCGTCACCCAAACAACATACACATGCATTACACACACATGCATGGGCACTCACCGGACAATGAATCATAATTAGGTAGTTCTCCCACACCTTGGATCTGTTCCTTTGTGACGAAGGTCCCAGCAACAGACTCATGTTCAGTGAGTTTGTTGTCCTCTTGTGGAGACCCACCGCCAGTCACCAGAGTAGCGGCATGATTTGAGGCCAGCTTGTTCTTTGCTCTGCGTTTCAGGTCATTCCACCGCTTGTAGCAATCATCAGCTGTGCGCCTCACAAATCCAAGGGCACTTATGCGGTCGGCGATGATCTGCCAGTGTGCCTTACGTTGACCAGTTGTGGTCTTGGACCCTGCAGTCACCAGCATTTCGTGGCTATGTGCCGACACATAGGCCACAAGTGCATCAAGTTCCGGATCATTAAAGCAAGGCTTCCTTGAGGTACCAGAGTGTGTAGCTGTGTCTGGGGTCTCAGCCTGTCGTGCCAGAGCACCCTTCTTCCTCTTCTTTAAAGGTGGAGCAGAGCCAGAGTGGCTTACGCCGCTCTGGTCAGTAGGGGCAGAATCACCGGTGGACTGGATAGTAGGAGTGTGGGAATCCACAATGACCATAGGTCTTGATGCAGGCATTGGTTGCAGGGTAATGTTGGCAGGGGGAACGTCAGTTTGATGGACCTGTACTGACACTGTCCTGGCTGGGAGAGTCAGAGCTGGGGCGGAAGGAGCTGCAGCTGCCCCTGCAGCCTCCCCACCCTGCATACTTGGGGCAGCAGATGACATAGCTGCCCCAGATCCACGTGGCTTGGTGACAACAACTGGCACCGCCACACGTGGCCTAGACTTGCTGACCTGGAAGTCAGCCAGGGAGTCATCCTGTGCCAGGTCAGGTGCCACAATGGGCTGGTCCAACAGGGGCTGAGCTGGGATGGTGTCAGCCACGTTTCCCTCAACCATGGGGGGGGCATGGGTGTCCCTGATTGTTCCTCCACACATGGGGGTATAGGGGCCCCCTGCAAATCCCGGCCACATCCCCTACCGCGCCCACCACGCCCACCTTTTGAAGGTCGGCCACCTTTGCCTCCCTTACTGCTTGGTCACCTCCCAACCATGGCACTGATGTTGTTGTGTGTATGGGAGTTGCAGTAAACTATTGCCCTGGGCAATTGGGGGTCAAAGGGGTAGGATACCAGATGGAATTCGTACCCTGGTGCTCTAACAACACTCTCTGTGACCCCTGGGGGAAGATGATGGGTCACGCAACGCACAGGCAGCCCAAAATCAAAAATTAAAGTGCACACAACCCCTCGTAGACCACGTGCATGAAAAAATGAACCCGCACTACGCTGTGGCACCCAGAAACACAAAGCTAAGCGTACGCGTAATACACACAGCCTACAATGACCTCTGAAGGGGAACGCGACACACGGGGCAAGCACAGTTGCTAAGTACGTGCGGAACTCACCGTCTGCCTGGAAAAAGAACGTGAAAAATACACACGTGTGTGCGTTGGCAACACCCCCACCAAAAGAAGAATTGTACGCTGTCTGAGACAGGACAAAAGGAGAAGTGAACTCTGAGGAAACAGGCCCAACAAAAATTCAGAAAAGAGCTGTCAGAGGTAACAGGGAGTACGAACTAGAAACGCTGTGAAGTAATCGCGTGTGAACCGACAAGAAGTACAGATTTCACCCACTCACTCTCCACGAAAAGCACATACAAGGAAATGGCGTCCTACACGTAGCTTTTAAACCGGCCCACACGTACACGTCAGATACGTGTGTATGCGGGCGCTTTCCTCCAATTACATGCGATGACACTCGGACGTGCAGTTTTTCCACGTGTGCTCTGTCATCACGTGCTATGAGGGAAACGCCCGCACGCGTAATGTAACTTACGCGCTTACGCGCTAAGGGCCTTTGGTCCAATGGAATCGCGTGCATGTGCTGACGCACTTACGCGCTAAGGCCCTTTCCTCGAATTACACGCTGACGTGCAATTTTTTCATGTGCCAAATCACTCCGTATCAAGCTGGCCACACGAAAACACATGGAAGACAATGCTCCTGCCCAGAAGGCCGAATTACTGCCCCCCAGAGCCCCGAGCACGCTCCCACCTGCCATCTGCTGCTGCCTGACTGCCTGCTGCCCACGTGCCCTGCCATTTGCTGCCTGCACGTCAGCCAGGGGTGTAGTTGCTGTGACCACCCCTGCTGGAACCGAAGACTCCCGACTGGGATTCCATCGCTCCACAGCCCAGCCTCAGGAACCAGTTGCCCACCCACTACTGCCTCTGGGGTTGCCATGTCCGGCACAACACCATCTGGCAGCACTGGCAACCCCCAGCCAAAGAGGCAGAGGGCCACCAGCTTCACTGCCAACGAAGTTGGTGTCCTGGTGGAGCAAGTCCTGGGGCAGTATGATGCCCTCTTTGGAAGTGTGCGCGCCGACAATGAAGGACGGACCAGGATCTGGATGGACATCATGACTGCCATCAACGTGGAGGGGGTGGCAGTCCGTGACTTACATCATGTCATGAAGCGCTGGGAGGACTTCAGGTCCAGGACCCTCAACAAGGCCCGGCGCCTCGCTAAGGCAGCGGATGCCAAGGGGCGCCGGGGCCAGCTATCGAACCATCAAATGAGGGTCCTGGAACGCATATACCCAGCGCTCTACGTCCAGATCCTTGAGAGGCAGACCCGTCTGGAGTCGAGCGGTAAGTGTACATGCATGTTGATAGTACGCTGTGTGTGTCGTGGTGTGCCAGTAGTGTGCAGGGTGCACATGTGTTTATGTAGGACCATGTAGGGATGTGTATGAACATGGGCGTGAGGCTGCCACATGTGAGTCCTCTCAGTTGTGAGACACATTGATGGTGTATGTGTTGGTAAGCATGCTGGGCAAATGCAGGTGTAGGAGCTCACATGTTTGAATTTCTGTGTATGTACATTGGCATGGTTGAGGCATGGATGGTGGTTCATAATGCATGTATCTGCACTGTGTACATGTGCATGTATGTGTATCTGACAAGTGTGCAACTGTGATGCAACATGGATGCATGTGACACTGATATGTAGAAGGATGAATGGCAGATGTGACATGTATGGCGATCTCATCACTGCAACAGTTGGAGGAGATGTAGACATGCATATAAGTGTGGTGGCGTGTGTGCATGTCTAGTGCACTCCTTGTGTTTCATGTGATGTCAGGCTCACCTTTGGCTGTTCATGCTGTTGTATGTGTATGGATGGTGCTGCCTGGTGCAATATTGCTGTTGAAATGTATATGTGTGTGAGTTAAAATGACATGTGTGTCGTGGAGTGTGATGCCGTGTCTGTAGTTAAACAATGCCACTCATGTGCAACTGTCAGGTGTGTATCAGTCCATTGTACAGTGCCCTGATGCCTGTGTTTTATTTCTCCCTGTCTGCAGCGTCAACTGAAGAAGAGGGCGGAGAGGGTGCTGTGGAGCACAGCGGCAGGGATCATCCCGCCAGCCGGAGACGCAGGGCCCGGCTCCCCTCCCAGGTTGTCATCTTGTCGGGGAGTGAGGAGTCCAGTGCCGCGTCCCAGGCCGCAGCTGCCGAGGGAAGGTCCAAGAGGCGGAGGTTGGAGTTGGGCTCCTCGGCAGCAGAAGGGGGAGCTGAGACCCCACAGGATGCGACGGAGGAAGATGGCACGGAGTCATCCAGGTTGGTGGGGGGTTTGGTGGAGGAGGAGGCCGTGCAAGGGACAGACACAGGGTCTGGAGGTGGGGATTCCACTGGTGCTAGTGTTGCAGTGCATGGGCAGGGACAGGAGGCAGCACAGGCCACCGCAGAGGTGCCTGTGTGTAATCCTGTCCCCGATCCTGTGAATGCATCATCCCGCACCAGCAGGGATGCCTACGTCCAGACCCATTTTCAGGGAGGGGATCCGCTTACAACAACTGGCCTTCCTCTCCCTGCGGACGTGGCTATCCGGGACCGGGTTGAGGTTGTCCTGGGTGGGGTGGCGTTGCGTCAACGGGCCATGCGAGGTGACCTGCAGTCTTTTCATGAGGAGACTGCACGTCTTCTCGAATGGCTCGTTGACCGCGTTGACCTACTGGGACAGTTCACCAGGGCCGGATTCCTCAGTTTTCTGGACCTTGTTCCGACCCCCTCCTCAACTGAACCCCCTACGCCCCAGTCGTCCTCCATGCCATCTTCCCACCCATGTATCACCTGGGTACCCTGTGGAGCTGCCTCTGATCCTGCGGCCAGGCTGGTGGAGGACACATCCCTGCCACAGTCGGGAGTCGGATGTCCAGCAGGGGTGGCCACCTCAACTGCACCCCAGCCGGAGGAGGATGTGCAGGCAGCAAGATCCAGGGCACAGGCAGAGGCACAGAAGCAGCAGCAACAAGGTGGGAGCCATCATGGCTCGGGGCCTTCGACATTGGAGGGGCAGGCATCGGCCAGAGGACAGGAGGACCCAGGACTGGAAGTGTCTTCCGTGTGGCAGCGGTTAGGCCATGCTATAGAGGCGGAGTGGCAGCGGGCAGAAGAGGCACGGCTCACAATGGTCAGGACGGAGAACTCCATGCGGAGGGCCCTGAGGCGGGCCGAGTGCCTCGAGCCAATTCGCAGGGGGTTGGAGGAGAACATGTCATCGTCCCTGCGATCCCTCAGGGCCATGGAAGAGGACCGCCTCCAAGACATTGAGCAGGAGTTCGATGATGCCCTGGCCCGGCACATCCAAAAGTGAGCTGTCAGACTAGCCCACTGCCCTTGTAAATAGTTTTTAGAGTTAGGTTTCCTTTTCGTTTTCCTTTTATTTGTGGTCAATGGACAATGCCACACAAATGTGTATATAGTTATATTTTTAGGTAGTTTGTTAGGTAGGTTTCATTTGTTTGGTTGGGATCATGGACCCTTTACATCCTTGGACAATGGATTGTATATAGTTTCATCATGTATTCATTTTTGGGTTTTTTTGCATTATGGACATGGAGCAATGGATTTATTTTTTCCGGACAATGGATTGTAAATACTTGGACTATGGATTGATTTCTCTTTTTTTTTTATTATGAACATGAAGCCATGGAGATTTTTTTTTTACATTTCCTTTGGATTTGCGTTGTTGGAGGGTGACTTTGGACTGTTTTTCTTTCAAATTTCTTTGGATTGGTTATCATTTTCATTCAATCATCTTTTTCACATGCTTTTCATTTCATGTTTCATATTTTGGTATGCTTTCAATTCATTTTTGATTTCATGTACATAATACATTTTCATTTTTTAGTTCCATGTGTGGGATTCGCTCATTGGGTTGATGCATGTGAAAATGTGGGTTTACACAAGCAATGCCAACCAGTGTATGTGTGTGACGGACATGTGTTGATGTAGATAGTTGACTTTTGGTTTGTGTCATGAGATCAGCATTTCACTGCTGGGGGTGGGGGTGCAAGGGGACATGAGTGGGGACCTGCTGGCAGGTGCCCTGCACTGCTGGGGGTGCAGGGGGACATGAGTGGAAAATGAGTGGGGGCCTGCTGGCAGGTGCCCTGCACTGCTGGGGGGTGGGGGTGCAGGGGGACATGAGTGGGGGCCTGCTGGCAGGTGCCCTGCACTGCTGGGGGTGCAAGGGGACATGAGTGGGGGCCTGCTGGCAGGTGCCCTGCACTGCTGGGGGCTGGTGGTACAAGGGGACATGAGTGGGGCCTGCTGGCAGGTGCCCTGCACTGCTGGGGGTTGGGGGTGGAGGGGGACATGAGTGGGACATGAGTGGGGGCCTGCTGGCAGGTGCCCTGCACTGCTGGGGGGTGGGGGTGCAGGGGGACATGAGTGGGGGCCTGCTGGCAGGTGCCCTGCACTGCTCGGGGGTGGGGGTGCAGTGGGACATGAGTGGGACATGAGTGGGGACCTGCTGCCAGGTGCCCCTCAGTGCTGGGGGTACGGGTGCAGGGGGACATGACTGGGGTCTGCTGGCAGCTGCCCCTCAGTGCTGGGGGGTGGGGGTGCAAGGGGACATGAGTTGGTGATCAGTAGTGCAAGGTGACATGTGGCTTGGCTGGGGGGCAGGTCCATGGTGGATGGGCTGCCTGCGGGACATGACCAGGGGTGCAGGGTAGTCCCCTGTGGCTGTCTGGTGTAGAGGGAACACCTGGGAGGACCCACACTGCCAATTCACGTGTAGGAGTCCCCGGCACCCCCCGAAATACACGTACCCTGCTGAAATCGCATGTGAGACTTCCCGCGAACCCCAGGAATACACGTACCCCGCTCGCACAGGGCCAGCAGGCCCCCACTCATGTCCCCCTGCACCACCACCCCCCAGCAGTGCAGAGCACCTGCCAGCAGGCCCCCACTCATTTCCCCCTGCACCACCACCCCCCAGCAGTGCAGGGCACCTGCCAGCAGGCCCCCACTCATGCCCCCCTGCTCCCCCACTCCCCAGCAGTGCAGGGCACCTTCCAGCAGGCCCCCACCCATGTCCCCTTGCACCCCCACCCCCCAGCAGTGCAGGGCACCTGCCAGCAGGCCCCCACTCATGTCCCCCTGCACCCCCACCCCCCACCAGTGCAGGGCACCTGCCAGCAGGCCCCCACTCATGTCCCACTCATGTCCCCCTGCCCCCAGGTCATGACGATCCTCAATCGTGGCCCTTATGGCCAGCCTCCCCAGCCCAAAGACCCAGCCAAGTATTGCATCCACCCACATAGAAAAGGCAATTACATGATACAACCCCAATGGCAAGTATGTAAATGAATACATGTCCGTCACACACACACAATGGGTGTAAGTGAATGTGAAAACCCATATCATGACATGCATGAAACCAATGAGATAATAACACACATCGAAGTATGAAGAAAAAAATGTATTAAACACAACATGAATGTAATCAAAATCCAACACACAACAATGGGAATGATAAAAGAAAAGCTGCATGTCCGTAAAAGAATTTAAAAAAAGACAATCATAATCCAAAGAAATCCAAAAGAAATGGTGTCCAAAGTCACAGTCCACAAAGCAAATCCAAGGGAAAAAAGAAAGCCATTGCTCTATGGTGAAAATAAAAAAAGAGAACAATCCAATGGTGAACTATGTACAGATGAACAATCCAGGGTCCATGAGCCCAACTGATGAAATGAAACCTATCAAAAATACTACCTAATAAAAAACTATATACAAAAACGTGGTGCATTGTCCAAGCGCAACCAAAATAAAGAAATAACGAAAGGAAACCTAACACTATCTAACTATATACAATGGCGGTGGGCAAGTCCATCGGCTCACTCTGTGGTGTTGACAAACTCCATGTCAATTTGCTGGAGGCGGGCCTCTGTCCTGGCCCCGAGGTCTCACAGGGAGGCACTCATGACATGTTCCAACTCCCTGCGAGTTGCCTCGAGGCACTCTGCCCGCCTCAAAGCCCGACGCATGGAGAACTCTGCCCTGACCATGGTGCGCCGCGCCTCTTCCGCCCGCCGCCGCTCCACACCTATCGGCTGGCCCAACCGGTGCCACACAGAAGACACTACAATTTCTGGGTCCTCCTGCCCTCTGGCCGATGCCTGCCCCTCCGATGTTGATGTCCCAGAGCCATCATTGCTCCCACCTAGAGCCTGCTCCTGCTGTTGCTGTCCATGTGCCATGTCTGATGGTGCCTGCACATCCTCCATCAGCTGGTCTCCAGTTGTGGTGTCCACTTCTGCTGGGCTGCCGACTCCCGACTGTGGCAGGGATGTGAGCTCCACCAAGCTGGCTGTGTTGGTCGGGCCAGGTCCACAGGGGGCCCTGGTGGAATCTGGGCCAGAAGACGGTGTGGAGAACGACTGGCACATAGTCTCCACAGAGGAGGAGAGGTCCGCCAGAGTGCGCAACACATGTAGGAACCCACCAACCAGGGCCCTCCCAGCAGTGCCACGTCACAACGCTGCTCTCTGTGATGGCGTGCGTTCTCCGCCCAGGAAGAACGCACGTCCTCACGAATGACACGCGTGCGCAATGCGACACCAACCAGGACGGAGCCCATACGTTCGTAGGACCCCTCGTCCGCAGGTAGTGGAGAGGCAGATGACATGGCACTCTCCCCTACCTGCGGACGGGCCTGGGATGGGGCCTCCCTGCTGGTGCATGGTGGTGCAGTCACAGGGTCAGGGACAGCGACATGCACAGGCCCCTCTGTGGTGACCTCTGCTGCCTCCTGACCCTGGCCCTGGACTGCACCACTTGCACCAGTGGTACTACCTCCACCAGGCCCCATGTGCGTCTCAGTAGCGGGCTCCTCCTCCTCTGTGGAGACCACCAACCTGGATGTCTCCACACCGTCTTCCGCCATTGGAAGGCCCTGTGGGGGCTCACCCGGCCCTTCCTCCACAGCGGTTGTGGCAGACGCAGCACCATCCCCCTCGGTCCCGGATGATGGTAATTCCTGGGAGGGTGGCTGGGCCTTGCGTCGCCGCCCAGTGGAGGCATCCCCGCCGCTTGGCTTCACAGCGCCATCTCCGCCCTCTTCTTCACTTGACGCTGCGTAGAGGGAGACATAGAACACAAGCATCAGGATACAGTACAAAATACCCTAGACAGGAAGCAATAACACATAAGTGGCACTGTCAAATGTCACTTCCATCCTGTCATTATTCCACAACACATGGGTGAATGCACACAAGACACATGCAGAAACAGTCCTGGCGCCTGCAATCAACATCAACATCCATGTTGAAGGGCCCATGTATACCAAGATGTTGCCTTCAAAGTCACATGCATCCATGGCGTTTCAAAGTCACACACACACTTCTCAGGCACACACACACACATGTCATGTGCACCATACATGTACATGACATCAGCACCCATTCCTCATCCCCCCTTCATGTCCAGGAACAGAGACAGCCATGCTTTCATGTGTGCATTCCGCATAGAGCTCTCCATGTTGCATTAAAACACATGCACCAACCATGTGGTTCACACATAACTGGTCTCACATGCATGACCATGATGCCCCTGCACACACACATCCATACATGGCCTATGTCACACATACAGGCAAGCATCAGACTACCAGCACACTGCAACATGCCCTGTCTCACACAGCAATGCTTGGCCACTTACCGCTCAACTCCAGACGGGTCTGCCTCCAAAGGATCTGGGCGTGGAGCGCTGGGCCTATGCGTTCCAGGACCCTCATCTGGATGTTACCCATGCGTGCCCGGACCCCCTCCGTGAGGCGCTGTGCCTTGTGGAGGGTCCTAGAAATGAAGTCCTCCCATCGCTTCTTGACGTGCTTGATGTCGTGGGTTGCCACCCCCTCTGTGTTGATGGCAACCATTACGTCGCCATTGGCGCTTGATGTTCCGAAGAGGGCATCATAATGCCCCAGGACATGCTCCACCAGGACACCAACTTCGGTGGCAGTGAAGCTGGTGGCCTCTGCCTCTCTGGCTGGGGGTTGCCAGTGGTGCCAGATGGAGATGTGCCGGACATGGCAACCCCAGAGGCAGGAGTGGGTGGGCAACTGGGTCCTGGGGCTGGGCTGTGGAGCGATGGTATCCCAGTCGGGAGTCTTCTGTTCCAGCAGGGGTGGACACAGCAACTGGACCCCTGCAGATGGCTGATGTGCAGGCACCAAATAGCAGGGCACGTGGGCAGCTGATAGTCAGGCAGCAGCAGATGGCAGGTGGGAGCGTGCTCGGGGCTCTGGGGGGCAGAAAAATGGCCTTCAGGGCAGGAGCGTGGTCTTCCGTGTGTGTATGCGTGGCCAGCTTGATACGGAGTGATTTGGCACGTGAAAAATGTGCACGTCAGCGTGTAATTCGAGGAAAGGCCCTTAGCGCGTAAGCGGGTCAGCACATGTACGCGATTTCATTGGACCAAAAGCCCTTAGCGCGTAAGCGCGTCTGTGACGTATCGCTCTCGGGCGTTGCCCTTTCGTGTGTAAAACTTCATGCGAACCCCAGGAATACACGTACCCCACTCGGACAGGCCCTTTCGCGTGTGAAACCTCCCGCGCATCCCCGAAATGCACGTACCCGGATCCAATCACATGTGAGACTTCCCGCGAACCCCCGTAATACACGTACCCTGCTGAAATTGCGTGTGAAACTTCCCACGAACCCCAGTTATACACGTACCCTACTCGCACAGGCCCTTTCACGTGTGAGACTTCCCGCGCACCCCCGAAATACACGTACCCGGATCCAATCGCGTGTGAGACTTCCTGCGAACCCCCATAATACACGTACCCTGCTAAATCGCGTGTGAAACTTCCCGCGAACCCCAGTTATACACGTACCCCACTCGCACAGGCCCTTTCGCGTGTGAAACTTCCCATGAACCCCGTAACACATGTACCCTGCTCCAATCGCGTGAAACTTCACGCGAACCCCAGTTATACACATACCCCACTCGCACAGGCCCTTTCGCGTGTGAAACTTCACGCAAACCCCAGTAACACACGTTTCCCGCTTGGCGTTTGCTGTTTGGTAGCCCTGTAAACTGTTCCAGGGTTAGCGCAGCCCTTTGCGCTGGATTGGGGATTTTGATGGCTTTTCCTTGCACGAGGGCGTTCTTGGGGGGCGTAACTGGCGCTGCTGCAGGGTCGCTATGCCACTCTGCATCACGGCTGGTTTTGGAGGCTAAAATCCATCAATACGCTGTGCCCAGAAATTTATTTTAGCGTGCACCACTTTTGTGCGAAATTCTATGAATTACCCTGTAGGTTTCTACCTCGACTCCACCTTATCTCTCAAAAAACAAGTTAACATCTTGGCTTCCTCTACAGCTACACCTGTAAATTAATCAGGACCTGCAGACACTACCTCTCCAAAACCAATTGCATCACACTAGCTAACGCATTAGTAATGTCTAAGTTGGACTACTGTAACGCCCTCTACGCGGGCGCCAATAAAACTGTCATAAACAAAATGCAAATATTGCAAAATAATGCTCTTAGAGCAGCCTTGGACATACCCCGCAGAGTGCACAACTCTAAGATCAGGAAAGACCATCATTGATTAAAAATCAGTGACAGAGTTCTTCTCAAGACGCTATCTCTCACCCATAAAGGACTGAAAAATACTGCACCTCCTTATATCTCGGCCAGACTGACAGAAAATCCTCCAGTCACCACACCAGAGCCTCTAACCATTTCCTACTAGAAACTCCTAGATTTAGGCGAACAAAAGCGGGTGGAGCTAGCTTCCCTCTTAGAGCTGCCCGAGCTTGGAATGCACTTCCTATTGCATTGAGAGCTAATCTACCCAACTCCAGATTTAGTTGTAAGGTGAAAAGTTGGATCTGGACCAACGACAACTAACAAACTGAACCCTTGCACTAGGCCCTGGATCACTGCATACAACTGCCTTGATACTTCTGAAATCTGGACTGCAGACCATCTCACTGCCTTCCGTGGGTTGTGAGGTACCACTATCTTGTGTTTTTTTATATATGTACTGTAAATATGGTAACATGACTTGTATTGCACAGCTATTTGTATCCTCTGTATGTAACCTAAGCTTAAGTAATCTTGTTCCTGCTGCGCCCGGCTACCCCTGGGTTTGGAGCGCATTATCAAATAATAAACATATGTCTTAAACATTAGCGAACTGAACGACTCGCTGCTAAAGTAATATTGACAATTAATGTCTTACCAATATAAATGGAAGGGGGCATAAAGAGGAGGGTTTTAGTCACATTGGGCAAAAATGGCACACTTTTCACTGCATGGTTTAATGTGAAAAAATGGGCAGACTTTCATTGCACGATGTGGGTGTTATTGTGTTGGCAGTTTCGCCAATGTTACCTGCTGCGCGAGGAGCCAGAACTGGCCAGCACAGCTCAATGTTAACTGGCATTTGCACCTTGGCTAATATTTCATCAGTGCAATGGATTCCCCTTCTTGTTCTATTGCACACCTGCACCCCTTACCACATCCTCCTTTCAAACTTTGCACTCTCCTCTTTGCACTTAGGTGCCTACAAATACAAAATGCAAATAACAGTAAAATATTCTCCTTCCTTCTCATTCTCTTGCACACCTGCGTAACTTATCACATCGTCCTTTAAAGCTGTGCACCCTACTCCTTGCAACCTGGTACCTATAAATGCGAAACGCAAATACCTTCAGTGAACGCCAAACTATTGGCATTGCCAATGCTTGTTTCTATAGCCGCGCTGTAAGAATTTCTTTTTTCAATCTCAATATGGAATATAAATGACAAAAGAGACAAGAACGATACAATGGTACTTACAACTTAAAAGGTATCAATACAATAAATGACTGTTCATGGAGTTATTCAAAGTGGACGATGATAAAGTATACATAGTGGTTAGGATATAGAAAAATTGGGTTAGGTATGGTTCAAAAACAGTAAAAAGGATGCATTGGACTCAAACAATGAGAGTATAGAGCATAGAGAGTTCTACAATCAGAAGGACAAAACTGCATACAATGATAGCTTTTATACTTTACTAAATCAAAACCACAAAAAGAGGATTATATTTACTAACCAAAATACTAAAATGGCTGACACATTTTGAGTGTAACCTATCACAAAGAAACACAGTACCATCAACCAATTACAAGCTCCAAAACACACACATCATACATACCCTATTCATACAAATCACTAGAAATTCTCAGTAGGAATCTTGTTCCTGGAAACAGAGAAAGACTGCAGATACCGTTGTGGCTGGTTTGAAAACTGTGTGGCTGATCAGAGACAGTTGGCTGTTTTGGTTACTGTCTTTTTGTGAGAAACTAAATATTAACATGGACCTAGGTTTGAGAGATTTTACAATTAAATGGTTGGGATTGCGGGGTATGTGTTGGTTTTCCAAAATTATTCAGTCTGAGCAGTACAGGGCAGCCAGACGTCATACTAATTCATTGTGGAGGTAACGATTTGGGGAATGTACCAGGTGGCCTCTTACTTTAATGATGAAACAAGACATGGGAAAACTAATGGAACTTTGTCCTCACTCTATCTTTACCTTTTCCAATTTGACCCAGAGGTAGAAATGGAGATGAACCACCAGAATAAATGGTAAAATTGAAAAAAAGGGGAAATATTAATAAAGTAGTTTCAGCATTCATAAGAGACCACAACCAATTATGGATTTCAAACAACAACATTCAGTTCTACATGGCCAATTTCTATAGACATGATGGAGTACACCTAACTGATGAAGGAAAGCGGGGCTCACATAGGGTTTTTTACATATATAAATATTTATCTAATAGATAGCTCTTAAAAAGGCCTCTTTCAGGTACAAAGAGTAATTGTTCAGCGTATTGGGCCCTAGTGAACATGGGTAGGGTCAATTGAACCTGCGACTACGACCTCCAGTAGTTGCTGCCATTACCTGCGCATCCCCATTCCAGCTACACATTGACCGATACGTTAGCCGCGATTATGGATCTATGTTTCAATAAAAATACATATATGTACAAAGTCAATCAGAATAAAGATGTGGGAGTATAGTTAATCTGTAGAGTATAGAAGTTGCGAATAGATTCACTACATATACAAAAGTTAAGATACAATAATATTGTTCTATCTGTAAAAAAAGGAAACATAATTATAGAACACACACACTTTAAGAAAAACTATTTAATTCTAAAGTTTTTATGACCCACATGCACTATTTAAGATACAACATTTGTGCATAAAACACTGTTGTTCTCTTCACACATTGTAATCATTGGGTCATTAGGCAAATAAATCCAAGGTGGATTAAAACAACCATAGTGGCAGTGCACCATTAAATTCCACTTCTGCCACTTCTGCCACCTCTGTCACTTCCTCCCAACCTCATCCCATCTTGTCTAAACCCAATCTACAAGACTGCAAAGAACATGACAAAAAAAGAACCATTTGGTTATTGGGAGAAAAAACCATGGTGGATTGAAAAAAAACAACTACATAAAAACATGGTGTGGGTATCTTCCGCTTTACCTCCACTTGAAAAACAATCCAAATGCTCAGAAAACTGTTGCTGATAAATCACACTATTTTCGGTTCAAGGAGCAATACAGTAAGAAGGACATTCAGGAAGTGTAGTGTACATTTTGTTCAATAACCATCTCAAACTTTGAGAACCTCAACTGCCATCCACCACCTTGTTCAGGTCCATTCACATGACAAGGAAGAACCCTACAGGAAGGCTCTTGTTCAACACCGTTTCAGCACATACCCTCAAAAACCAGCATACAAAAATGAAATAGATTAATTAAAATACTATTGAATTTAAGCAGCATATTAGTAAAAGTTAAAAAATATCAAAAATGAACTGACATTAAATCTGAGTATTTGAAAAATAGTACCAATGTATACCATTTGACAATAGTAATACATATACTGACACACATTTTATTAAGCAGCATAAAGTAAAAGGTACATAAATACAGGAAAAATTAACTACCACTTAATCTAAATAGTGCCAATATGTACCATCTGGTAGAAGTGGATATGTACCTGACAAATAAACTTTCAAAATATTTAAATCTTTACTGGGACTTACTTCCACCTTAACTATAGGGCAGCGATAGCCACCCTATAGTTAAGGTGAGTCGGACTCCCATAGGAACCCGTTGAAATTCTATTGTTAATAACTTTTGATTTGAGTAACGGATTGATCCAAATTTTAAATGTTATTAGCACTGCAGAGTTCCTTAAAGATACATTAAAAGGGAGAAAGTTATTTAGAAGACAAAAAAACATTTCTTTCAAAGTTGCAACCTACTTCCCATTCATTTTCCCATAGAAAAACAAGGTCAATTTTTGCAAAATCACACATCCTTAACCGCTAGACAGATCTGTGATGCCATCATTGTGGTCATAGGCTGCGCAACAGGGGAGCTCAAAGTTAAGGTGGCCTGAGCTGAATTTTAGGGGTTTTGGTGCGTTAAGTTCTCACCTTAACGCCCCTGCAACTAAAGTTTTTTCCTTGAATTTCAAGGGTTGTGTTATTCCATACATAATTGACATTAATATTATAGACAACTAGACTAATAAAAGCGATGTATTGTGTGTAGAAAGTAAAAGAAAAAGAAAATATGCAACCACATTCACCCCCCAAATAAACCTGTTGTCAAAAAACCTTTTTGGCATATGTTTTTAACTTTTAAAGTGTTTACATTTATATGTAATGTTGATGAATAAAAAGTCATGAAAGTGTTACATTGTGTCCAAAGACTACACTCAATGTATCCTGCAATAAATCTTTACAGGACTACTGCCCACATATATATGTAGATATATTTCTTTTAATGGTTTTCTAGCAGTTGCTACCAAGATACAGGTGCGGCTAAGTGCGGCAACGACTGGCAGGGTTTTACCCGTGGCTTCCACAGGTTATAACCGCAGCTATAATGAAATATATAAGGGTATGTACTTTATTTTCACACACACCGTATTGAAAGGATCAATTAAAGGTCTTTCATCCATATACACAGTGGGCCTCATTACGACTGTGCCGGTTCGGAAACACTGGTGCCGGTAAGCCTACCAGCACTTACAATGAGCAGGTACATGCCCACGGCTACCAAAGCCCGCCACAAAGTACGACGTACAAATGGAGTGTTCATAGAAGCTGATCGAGCCAACTACGGGTAATCGCAGCTACCCTTAACAACTTTACAGATTCAAAAAGACATATTAACAAGGTGTAACAATTCAAACAACATAAAGGTACAAATGAGGGCATAGAATCAGGAACACATGTAAAATTGTGTAGTGTAAAATCAATGAAAAACATAATCAATGGACAGAAATTGGGATGCCATACCCCGGCTAAGGCGATAGACATAGATGCAGCTAAATCCTCCAAAAATAAACAGGGTCCCATTGGCTTAGTGGTACCGGCGGCTATAATCCATCTGACAGGGCACAAGGTTTCATTGGCTGCTATTGTAACCATGGCCATTTTAAAAAAAAGACATCAACAGTATTTTCCTTTTCCAATATACTTACAAAGTTCTCTGGGTGACTCTTAAAAGAGCCTTTGGGTTCTTTCACCAATATATAACCAAAAGATACACTTTCAAACAGAGAAATACTCTTCATCTCTATTACAATTAAAGAAATCTCGGAACATTTCTATGTGCTACTTCTTTAGATGTTTAAGTTTATTTTCCCAAAAAGAAGAAAACCTGTGTCCCCTGTCAAAAATATTTCTCCACAATTGCAGCATAAACCTCTCATTTCAAACGCTCCATCTAAAATAATATTATAGACCCAAAAAAACTTTGTAAGCCAATGCTTTGACAACACATCACCTATGTCCTCAACATCGCTATGAGCCCCATTCTCAAAATTCTCCAATTCTCCAATTCTCCACAGTCTGAACAATGAAAATCATCTCCTTCTGAAATTGGCTACATGTTTGAAATATCTAATCAAACAATAAATATACCCCAAAAATAGCACAATCTCCTTAAACTATACCTCAGTCTCAAGAAAATGAACCAGAAGAAACTACACCACATTCAGGATGGATTTTGTAAGTCCATTGTTTATATTTATGCAAAATGAGACTAACAATAATATTTTAAGGAACGTATATCAGTCACCAAACAGATATAATTTATTTACCCCTTATCAAATGTCTATACAACCATCACCAATATTTCTAAAATGTATTATATCTTAAATTGTTTATAAATATGTCAAATATTTTCAAACAATTGAAGAGCCATTAAAGTATCAAGAAGAATAAAAAAACAAGCACCACAACAAATACCCACAAAACTGATCATGTATTCATTAAAAGAATTAAAACAACTGCTAATTAATATTCAAAAAGAAGTACAAACAATGAAAAAGTACATTGAAAAATTAAGACAAATCATGGACAGAACAAATCCCGAATATTGGGCTAACTGTGTTCCAACTAAGAGAAAAAGAAAACCCACAATCACATCCCCTATTAAACCTGTTTTCAACAAATTGTGTTTGCATTTTTATTTACCTTTTTCAAGTATGTACACTTATATGTATTTTTAATGAATAAAATATATTTCAAATGTTACAATAACTGTTTACAAACACTACACTCAATACCGGCCACATGTCATTTAAAAAAAAAAATCCTTAGCCATGCTACCAACCCAGCACATGGGGTGGGTTTGGGATAGCCATGGACAAACACCCCCGTCGCTGATACTCATAGACGCAAGCCTGAATATACCAATGGTGCACCATTTATAGTAGCCGCGGCTAAAGGATTGTGTGTTTTTTTAGAAACTGAGTATAGAATAACAATAACAAAGTATATAACATGAATAACAAAAGAGACAGTAAAAAGAGTACATTATGAAGAGTTATGTAAAGTACATAATAACTCATCACTCATCGATGTGGCTAGAGTTCATTGACTTTTTTTCAAGCCGCAGTTCCAATATGACATGTTTGCGGGTAGGCAGCATAGATTTTTATACATATATACATAAAATATAATTCTTAGAAAAACTCTATCGGGCACAAACTGTACTTAGCCATGGGTATGGCCCAACACACCCGCGGCTACGACCCTCCCCAGTCGTTGCTGCGCTAAACCGCACCTCCAATACTCAACAACCCATTGGGCTACACCATAGCCGCGGTTATTCATCTATGTTTAAAAGAAATTAAAATATACTTCCATCTGAAAAAAAAAGAAACATAATCTGTTAAATAACACACACTTTAAGAAACACATTTTAATACACAAGTTTTTATGATCCTTCTATCGTGTATGCTTTGCATCACATACACTATATAAGATACAACATGTATGCATACAACACTGTTGTTCTCTTTGCACACACTAATCATTGGGTCATTGGGAAAAAATCCAACTTGGATTAAAATAACATACAATGATATAAAAAAGTTCAAGAAAATACCACTACTATAAACTAACAAGGATATATAAACTGGGTAAGAATAAACAAATGATGTTATACTGGGTGGTTGCTGGACAGAGAATAGGGAAGGTTAAGTAACTAGGAGAACCATCAATAACTGGGTGGGATAAGTAAACTTGGAGAACATGGGATAGAAATCAATCAAACAGATAGAACACACCAGTACTTTAAAAAACAGTTTTTCATATTCTGTGGCAAAAAGAAATGGAGAAAGTCCATTACACCTTGTGTAAAAAAAACACCAGGTAGTGGACCTTCAAATGTTTCTAGCTGATCTGCCCCATGCTAGGTGGCAGCCTTTTTTGACTTACATGTGGTCTTCCCTCATCACTGGAGCTGCGAGCGGTGGTTGTGCACAATCAACCTATGCATTAAAGGTGCTGCCACCAACAGCCAGAGTCTTAAAACACCTGCGGCACTGGAGCATTAACTGACTACAGAAGTACTTCTCCCATCTCCAACGGTACCACTATGTTTTAAATATAGGTTGGCCTTTAACAGGAGTTAACTGTACAATATCTGGTGCAAAATACACTGGGATGATGAGAACGATGCACCTACAACAAAATACAAAAATAACTAAATGAACTTGCAAAACACCATGAATTCTAATTCCTCAAAGAAAACTCAAAACGGCTAAGAGTACCTCATAGCTGAAAGTGCATTAAAATTACAACAAATACAATCAAACATCACTACCATGAATACAAAAAATGAAATGCCGCCATATAAATGCCACTGATTGACAAATATAATTGTGTAGGTCCATATTAGTGAAACATAAAAAATACATTAAAAATACTTCCGACACAACCAGAGCTTAGTAAAACTAACAAACACAACAATGCAAATAATCCTTCAAATATATAAACATTTATTAACACTTACTTTCACATCAGCTGCACTCCTGTCATGTTCACAGTGAGAGTTCTGGGAAATCTGCAGAAAATTATATTTATACTTTTTCAAAATGAATACCAAAAAAAACAGGACTACATACCAATACAGCTACTAAAAGGGATGACACATTTTCACTACAACCCATCCCAAAGAGCTACAAAAATAGAACAGTAACAACAACCAATATCAAACAATGACATTCACAGATATTTTTTTCCCCCACTCAGCCTCTTTCATGGCCATGGCTATTCAATGTGGCTGCAGATCTTTCTTTGTATAAACGGCTACACATACATTTTTCTGCCAGCCCAAAACCAAACAAAAACAGCCTTCAAACCTTCATATGATATAAGTGAACACCTAAGCAGATAAAATAACACACAAAAATAAAATTCTGTAGTGTATCATCCACATAAAAATATGATTATTGCACAATTTATAGTTTATAGACGCAGCTTTAAATATGACCACACATACGTGTACAACCAATAACATGATGAAAAGAATTGATTTGCCTATGCAGATGCTTTTCAATAGGCACATTTATAGAAAAGCCCCAGATGTCCTTTTGCTGTTGACCGCGGCTATGCTAAAAACCTACAAATAAAAATATGCATTTACACTCCCCCAAACTCCAAACAAGTGTCTCTAACATGCCTAACAGCTTCCCTCGACTCCCCATGGTCCTCCTCCACTCCCCTAGTCTCTCACAATCCCCCAAAACACTCCATGCATCTATTATGCTACTCCACCCAAAATGCCTGATGGCCCCTGCTACCTCAAATTCACAAACACACGACGTGCCATTTTCCACAATATAGCCGCGGCTGCACAGGGTACCATTTCTACCCTTGGGTAGCAACGCCGCGCACTGAGTGGCCACTGGATAGCCACAGATAATTACAGCAGTAGCAACCATCAACCAATTACAAACTGGAAAACACACATCATACATACCCTGCCGATACAAACTACTAGAAATTCAAAGTCGGAATAATTTTCCTGGAAACAGAGAAAAACTGCAGATATCATGGCTGGTTTGAAAACTGTGTGGCTGATCGGAGACAGTTGGCTGTTTTGATTGCTGGCTTTTTGTGAGAAACTAAATATTAAGATGGACTTAGGTTTGAGAGATTTTACAATTAAATGGTTTGGATTAAGGGAAATGTGTTGGTTCCATGTTTTGCAAAAATTGTTAAGTCTGAGAAGTACAGGGCAGCAAGATGTAATACTAATTTATTGTGGAGGCAATGATTTGGGGAATGTACGAGGTGTGTCCCTTACTTTAATGATGAAACAAGACATGGGAAAACTAATGGAACTATTTCCTCACACCATCTTTATCTTTTCCAATTTGACTCAGAGGCAAAAATGGAGACACACCACTGGATTTAATGGTAAAATTGAGAAATCACAGAGAAATGTTAATAAAGTAGTTTCAGCATTCATGAGAGCCTATATCCAATTATGGAATTCAAACAACAACATACAGTTATACGTGGCCAATTTCTATAGACATGATGGAGTACACCTAACCAATGAAGGAAATGCGGTGTTCCTTCATAACATCAAAACAGTACTTGAAATGTGCTAAAATACTACACACAGTGTACCCGAAAACAGTCCCTTTAAGGACTCCTTATCACATATAAATACACAAATACAAAAAAATAATATCCAAACATTTTTTTTAAATTATATCCGCTGCTTCAGTTCATTGACTTTTTTTATAACCACGGTTACAAATTGTTAAAGGGCTGATGCTCACTTTGGGTTTTATAATACAATAAAACTAAAAAGATCAATTCAGTACAACACTGCACATGTAGTTATGTAAGATAGCTGAAGATAAAGAAAGCACAGAATAATACATAACAGTAAACTCGGTAAGGAAATTTAATAGTCACAAGATATATCAAGTGACAATACACAGACTAAAATACAGTGTATGGGGCATATAAAACTAGAGTAGGCTGGCTCCTTTTGTATTCATTTTTTAAAACTATTTTCTTCTGGTTTTCCCCACAGTCTCACATGTAAGAAAGTCTAAAAAAACACAGCAAAACTAAATAAGACTCCCACATTTTTTCTTTTCACCCCAACGTTACTATACCTAAAAAAAGAACTTTAAAAAAGAAATGAAACACTGACACACCAAAATGTATAGCCGCGGGTAGTGAACTACACATACCCTCTATCAGTAGTCCTTTACAGCTTCGGATGTAGAAATGAATATCGGCTAAATGGCCAGAAAAATAAAATGCTTTCCTGCCTCCCAGGCCGTCTCCAAATGCCCCGCTCATCTGTGCCAGATCCCCCCTCTCCCCAGATGGCCCCCTCACCTCCCCTGCACTCTCCCTTTCCCCCCGCAACTCACGCTTTTTCTCTGACGCAGTTTGCTTTCAGATTTCGGCTATTCGAGGCTACAGAAATCTTCGTGTTGCAAACTCATTCCCTAGGCCCCCTCCAACGTTCACTTGGTGCCTTCTAACCACTTCCCTCCTCTAGCCTGATGGAATATGCATGTTTTTTTTACCTGGAAATGGCTTTTTTCATGAATTTCATTTTCCCACATCGTTGGCTATAACCTCCGATATATCTCTTGCATCGAGAGAAAAACAAATGGCGGTCGTTTCATTTCTAAACAAAACGGTTTTGGGTAAATCCCAGAGATATAGCTATCTATTTTTGAGAAAGAGGCAGCCCCTTCTGCATTAAATATTTAAATAACTACTGCACGGAATGTCCCCAAACCACACATGTGTCGCGAGTCAATGCTCCACGCCCATGTTGTTTTGGACATGGTCCAAATCCGTCCAGCGATTTGGGCTGTGCGCTTTGGCAAAATGTACCCTGTTTGTCTATTGGAAAATGAATGGGAAGTAGGCCGTATTTTTGGGAGAAAAAGGTTTTGGGATGCTTAATAAAATTTTTATTTTTTAATGAATCTTTACGAAACTTTGCAGCCTGGGGGTTGAGGGCACGAGTCCTTAATCACCTTCGAAATTTCAGTCAAATCCATTAATTAAATTGAAAGTTATTAATAATAGAGTTTTGAGGGGTTTCTATGGGAGTCCCACTCACCTTAACTATCGCCGCCCTATAATATATATATATAATTGACCCTTGATCGGAAATTCCATTATTTCTGACTGTTATAGTTTGCTGTTTGGGTTGGCCATACTCTTGGGAGTATGGCCTTCATTGGGTTAGGTTTCCACAAAAGGTGAAGGAAGTACACCTCTTAACTGTGCCTGTTTTAGCTTTAGGACTGGGTTCACTCTTGGAGTTTGAGGGCTAAATAGGTGCTTTAGCACCCATGCAAATGCCAACCCCATGACCCCCACCCTGCAACCAAACACTAAGCCTGATGGCCCCCCACCCAAACACTATGCCCCATGACTCCCACCCCCCAACCAAACACTATGCCCCATTACCTCCACCCCTAACCAAACACTATTCCCCATGACCCTCACCCAACCAAATTCTCTGCCCCATGAATCCCAGCTGCACCCAAACACTATATCCCATGCCCAACCAAACACTATGACCCATGACCCTCAACCCCCACCAAACACTATATCCCATGACCCCCACCCCCAACCAAAACTATTCCCCATGCCCAACCCCCCAACCAAACACTATGCTCCATGGCCCCCACCGCTAACCAAACCCTATGCCCCATGACCCCACCCCCAACCAAACACTAAGCCCCATGACCCACCCCCAACCGAAACTATGCCCCATGACCCCAACACCCCAACCAAACACTATGCCCGATGGCCCCCAACCAAACACTATCCCCCATGACCACACGCAACCAAATACTATGCCCCATGAATCCCACCCCACCCAAATACTATGCCCCATGATCCTCACCCCAACAAAAGACAATGCCCCATAACCCCAACCCCACTCCAAACACTATACCCCATGACCCCCACCCCAACCTACCACTATGCCCCAAGACCACTACTCCAACCAACGCTAAGCCCCATGGCCCCGACTCATAACCAAACGCTATGCCTCATGATGTCCAACCTCAATAAAACACTATGCCCCATGACTCCCACCCCAACCAAACACTATGCCCCATGCCCCCTCTGCCGACCAAACACTATGCCCCATGCCCCTGACTCCCAATGAAACACTAAGCCCCATGCCCCCCAACCAATCACTATGCCCCATGACTCCCACCCCCAACCAAACACTAAGCACCATGACCCCCATACCCCCATCCAAACACAATGTCCCATGGCCCCATCCGCAACCAAACACTATGCCCCATGACTGCCCCCTAACCAAACTCTATGCCCCATGACCCCCACCCCCAACCAAACAATATGCCCAATGACCCTCCCCCAACCAAACACTATTTCCCATGTCCCCCACCCCAACCAAACGCTAAGCCCCATGAATCCCAGCCCCAACTAAACACTATGCCCCATGATCCCCACCCCAGCCAAACACTATGCCCCATGACCCCCACCCCCAACCAAACACTCTGCCCCATGAATGCGACCTCCACCCAAACTCTATGCCGCATGACCCACAACCCCAACCCAACAGTATTCCCCATGACCTCCACCCCAACCAAACAATATGCCCTATAACTCCCACCCCAACCAAACACTATGCCCCATGAATCTGACACCCACCCAAACTCTATGCCCCATGACCGACAACCTCAACCAAACTCTATGCTCCATGACCCCCACCCCCAACCAAACACTGTGCCCCGTGACCCCCCACTCCACCCAACAAAAGGCAAACCATATGACCCCTCCACCCCCCCAACAAAATGCCATGGCCATGACCCTTCCAACCCCCCAACAAAACACCATCCCCCCACCCCCAACAAAATGCCATCCCCATGACCCTCCACAAAACACCATCCCCATGACCCCCACCTTCCAACAAAAGGCCATCCCCATGACCCCCAACCCCCAAAGGAATGCCATCCCCATGACCCCCAGCCCCCACAAAACACCATCCCATGACCCCCCAACCAAACATCATCCCTGTGATCCACAACAAAACACCATCCCCATGCCCCCCAACCGCTGAACAAAAGGCTACCCCCATGGCCCCCCAACCCAAAGGCCATCCCCATCAGCCCCCCTCCCACCCAAAGGCCATTCCCATGACCCTCCACCCCCAATCAAAGGCCATCCTTATGACACCCACCCCCCTAACAAAAGGCCATTTCCATGACCACCCCACTACCCAACACAATGCCATCCTCATGACAACCAACCCCCAGCAATGTACCATCTCCATGACCCCCAAACCCTCCCAACAAAAGGCCATGATCCCTATCCCCCCAATTAGAAGGCACTTAACTAGGGAGCACCAGATATTAAAATTTTAAAATAAATTTTTTCAAACACCAAACTACAGAGAAACATGATAAAAACATGTTAACAATCCATGAAAAGAGACCTCGCAAATCTCTTAATAGCAGCGTTCACAAATGTACAAACCCTACAATTCAAAAAAGCTGCATTGCATTCAACCAGGTCCTAACTGCATTTTAGATGAAATTGGTCCTTAACCACATCCTTCTTAAATCAATAAAATTATAACAAATCAATATAAAGTGTAGTAGATCTTCATCAAAGCTAGGCTCGAAGGCACACTATTTATGACCTTCTAACCATTTCATGCATGCCTTGAGCAGCAAAACATGTAATCAAATCATTAAAAAGATCCTAATACGCTCAGGTGATTTAATGATGCCTATATCACTCCTGCTGACTAAAGTCTGGAGCATTGGAACGTAACATTTAATTGAGGTAATATTTCTAACTCACTTCATTGTAGCACCATTTTCCAAGTACGTGGCAGTAGCATTTGGTACAAATTGTAATTAATTATGTGTCACCTTATTAAAAGCAGAGGCACAAGCATAGCCCCATTTCTTCAGCGAAACAGAACCACTTTTGTATCAGAATCAGCTTGTGAACAAACTTTGTCTACAACTGCCTTTTTAATATTGGGATTCTCAATAAGATCTGATTGCACTTTCAGAAATAATCTCTAAAAACGCCCGTCCAGCTTGAGCCACTATACTGAGCACTGACAGTTTTAATCTCAGAATGTCACCAGGCTCACTAGTAGAAAGCCTGTCACTTTCCTGATTTTGAGTATGCACCAAATACGAACAATAAAAATGGCCCCTCATTCCACTAGCATACAGAAGTGAAAAATGCACTTTCGCCTCTAGCACTTTTAAACATGCATCCAGTCTTTTCCCACCATACCTTAAATAAAATCCTAACGACCCCGTAAAACATAAGGAAGGAAGCTCTCTGTACGACTATACCTATATGTGGGAGCCAAGCGCTACTCTTGGCAAACGATAGACCTAGAAGCACTTCTATTTGAACCTTATTGAGGATCCATGAATCTTTCAAGCTGCCTTTACCAAACACCATGAATTTTGTCTTTGAAAGATTCAGCTCTAAACCATGATCATCAAAGAATCTGTTTGCATAAAGAAGGATTTTTTGTAAGCCCCCTGGCGTGAGATCTATTAGTGCTGTATCATTGGCATAAATCAGTTGTGATGAATCATGGGAACAAGTCACTTCTCTCCAGGGGGAGCGCTTCCCTATGAGTCTATGGAGGCAAGGCCACTAGCCAATAGTGTCCCTAAGGGTGGTAACATGCAGGAGGATCTCACAGCGACAGACTCCCCTCATGGGGACAAGGAGTCCCGTTCCATGATGGAGACTCCATCTGATAATACTACGGTGTGCTATTGCAATGTCCCTTCCCTTCTTTCTATAATGACTAATGTTACATCTTCTCAGAATACTGTGAAGAAGATTGAAGGAGTTATGTATACTAACCCAATGGTTAAGATATGAAGTAATGGGAATAGGTGAACCCAAGGAGGCCTGAAGAATACATCCAAGTAGCAGATGAAAGACTGTAATGCTCCACTTGGGAGGACCCAGCCGAGCCGAGAGACATGAATACTGACAAGGAAGATGGAGAGGAAAACTGCAGAGCTGAAGTCTGGCCAACGTGGGAAGTTCGGATCTGGAAAGGAGAACGCTCTCCTTAGAAGCAAGCATGCCCACTGCAGGACACTGGCAGAAGACTAACAGAGTCCTCTGCAAACCAGCAAAGGACCAACCGATGTGGAAACAGGAAGCTGAGAGATGGCGGCGCGACCTCGTGGAGGTGGACCGAGCGGTCTGACAACAAAGCCGATACTGGCTGCCCAGAAGGCGTAAGGAGTTCACGCAACGCGTCAAAAGTTAAGCGATAATCTCCAAGACCATAGGAAGAACCAGTGACATATCCGAGCCACAGTCAGGTAACGGGAGATATGATAGACCCGGTAGGGGCTTGGGGAGATACAAAGACTATAACCACAGGGGGCAGAGCATCAGGAGTGATCTCCCTCATCTTAGTACGTACCCCACAATTGAATACAGTGTGTCAACTGAAATTGAGAGAAGATACGGGAGTGATCTCCCTCGTCACAGTAGCCTCACCAAAGCTACTGAAATTGAGAAATGCCTTGGGAGTGATCTCCCTCATTACAGTAGCCTCACCAAAGCTACTGAAATTGAGAGAAGCCGAGGGAGTGAGCTCCCTCATCTTAGTACTTACCCCAAGATTGAATACAGTGTGTCAACTGAAATTGAGAGACGCTTAAGGAGTGATCTACCTCATCACAGTATCCACATCAAAGCTAATGAAATTGAGAGACGCCTTCTGAGTGATCTCTCTCAGCATAGTAGCCTCACCAAAGCTACCGAAATTGAGAGAAGCCTGGGGAGTTATCAGGCCTCATCACAGTAGCCCCACCAAAGCTACTGAAATTGAGAGGAGCCTCAGGAGTGATCTCCCTCATCACAGCAGCCACACCAAAGCTACTGAACTGAGAGAAGCCTAAGGCGTGATCTCCCTTGTCACAGTAGGCTAACCACAGCCACAGAAATTGAGAGAAGCCTCAGGAGTAATCTCCCTCGTCGCAGTAGCCTTAGAAAAGCAACTGAAGATGAAAGAAGCCTCTAGAGCAATATCCCTCGTCTCAGTATTAGGAATAAATATAAACAAAATGTGGAACTAATAGATGCCTCAGGACAGACCTCCCTCAAAGAAGGAAAGAGTGCACCGTTTTTTGGGGAAAAGCTGAAAGAAGCTTGGAGTGAGATACAAGAACTGATAAAGACTATCACAGGAAGAGTGATGGACTCAGGAAGAGGGAGACAGTCTCCTGATGTAAAGAATTGTTGATTCGGAAGCCAAAGTGAAAGATTGTTTAGTCCCATCAAGAAGACTTGAAACCTTATGAACCAGGAGAAGGGAGTCATTCTCCTGGGTGTTTCATACAGCAGAAAGTTGAACTGTTCCATGAACTTGGTAGATATGCCCTTCAGGCCCACGTTTCTTAATACCAGGAGAAGGGAGTCATTCTCCTGGTATTTCTTAGGTTAATGCTCTATTATTAGTGGCAGGGCTAGGGTAGGAGTTTGGGACAGAAGACAGCTCATTTTTGATTTGGTCTTTCATCCCGATGACAGACATTCCCCACTCTTTTGGTTAGGTTGGGAAAACCCCATTGATGTAGGTAAAGATAGGTCTCTTTTTCTATGTGTTAAATCAATCTGTGTTGTTCAAGTGCCACCTCTGTTTGACTCCTCACTCCAGTACGCCACACAGTGTACTATAACTAGCACCATATGGGACCAGTGGATTAGTTCTACCTGAGGATTTATGAGGGATAATATCGGCGAGTAAAAAGGGCCAATGGGCAATCTTGTCCCACTCCTTTATTCATTCAAAAATCCAGTGAATAATCGATAGCCCCAGGACAACGTAGCTGAAGTTTCTGCATATGTTAATTGAATTAGCTGTAGCAACCACAAATGAGCTCTAAGCCACTGCTTCTTGTGCCACAGACCAGACCGATCCAGCAAGTCGAAAGCTTTAGCCAGGTCCAGGAAGGCCACAAAACACTTGAACCACTCTAACCTTAACATATTTCTCAATGATAATATTAAGCATAAAACACTTGTCGATTGTGCTGAACCCCTTTCTGAACGCTGTTTGCAAATCTGGCAAGACATTACTAGCAGTGGTCCATTACTCCAGCCTTACGAATAAGCAGCTTGAAAACATTTCAGTCAATGTTTCTAGCAGAGAGATTTGGCCGATAACAGTGAGGGTCAATTACTGAACCTATTTTAAAATGCAGACCAATCAAGTTCCTTTTTTAGGATGCCCGCAAGACCCATGTGCAGGCAATTGCGATAATACCCCAAATAACATGGTGGCCCTCATAACACAGGAAACAGTTTGACCACTTCAGGTCTGAGGCCAACCAGGCCGACTACCTTACCCTCCTTAAACAGCAGGTTACAATCTCCTCAAGAGTAAAATTAACAATCTCTGTGGCTCCATTGAGCTTCCTAGAGACTGGTTTATCATATATCACTTCTTAATATGAAATATCTTTGAAGTGTGTCTCCCAAACCACAAGAGGGATTGAATTAGCATCACCCTTTTCGCTATCATCAAAACCATAAGCAACAAGCTTGCAAAAAGGCCTTCATAATATTTTCGCTCACTGTCCACTATTTTTCCATAAAATCACAATCCCTTTTTAACAGATTTTTATGGGACTGTTTCAGTGCATGTAATTGGCCTGTTTTTTACTTCCCCAATTATCTCTCCATGTAAAATCTCCAGATTATAGTAAGTGGTTTATGGTCACTCTCGATCAGTTCTTTGACCGAAACATCCACACCATTAGAGAAAGAAAAATAGTGCACCAGACAGTAATCAATCACAGATACATTGGTGCCTGATATAAAGGAACCTTTTGGTGGGTTATTACCTTTGCACCACTCATTTAATTCTACTAGCAAGAATTTTAGCATACCATTATTCTTTATGCGCCCCTTTGAGTCCTGTTTAGGATTTAAAACATTCCCTGCTGGTATCCCACAAACTTCCTCAAGCAACCCTAATTCTTCAGAAGGTTGTAAATGATCCTCACATTTTTGTTAAAATCACTCATGGTAAAGATACAGGACTCTATCTACTCAGCCAATTAATCAGGGAGTAACTGCCAGCTTTAAAAATAGTATACCCATTTTCCTTTGATTGGCTATAGATGTTAACAATGAAAAATGTAAATGTGGGGTCCAGCTTATTTTCAAGGAAGATTATAATTGCTTGGTTATTTGGGCAAAAACCTCTATTTAGTCGATAGGTTAATGACTTACCAATAAGAGTTTTGATTCCTTTCCTTGGGCGCCCTCTCACAGATTTTTCAATTCTGAACAAAAAGATAGAGAACTCCCTACAATTCTCAAACAAGGTCAAATACTCAATGAGTCGTGTCTGCTAGAGAAAAATTGCATCAACATTTTTAGCCAGTGTAAGATCAAAAAGTGTGTTCTTAAGCCCAACTTTGTTCCAACTAAATAAGAACTATATGAATCCTGTGTGGAATATTAAAAAAAACGCCCTCCCATGCTAGAGCTGCAGGGGCAGTACATGGGTCATACAACCACATATCCTCTTTACAGCTTGCTTTGATAAGCCTCTTGTAGTTTTGTTGATGCATCTGAGAGAGTACTCTAATTTGGCTCTTAATAGATCCATTAAAAGAGGCTGTGATGATAGAGGATTTGATTTAGCGCTTTTATTTATGATCCTAAAGTGTGCTAAGTGTGAATCAAAAACCCCATAAACTCATTCAAATCAGTTGTCATGTACATGGAAAACTTTAAATTCTGAATCTGAGACGACCTCTATGCCTTTGCTTACTAATGTGTTCCTGCAATTCATAAAACAATCCCAAAGTTTCGGATTAATAAAGCCAAGCCTCACATTACAACCCCCACAAAACATGCAATGTGAACAAATACGTACTGCTGTAAAACCCTTAATAGAAATATCACTAATACACATCATTTCTGAAAGAACCCTGATTAAAGGGTGTTTTTAAGACTTCTTATTTCCATCTGTTTGTACCTTGAACGTACAGTTCATGTTAAGATGAGCTCCTTGCTTATCTAGTTTGACTTGAACAGTGCGACGACATCAGGAACAGCAATTATCGCGTTTTCAAGCAGTAAAGGCAATTTAATTGCTAAGTAGGGGCCACACTACCTGGGAGCAGGGAGTGGGAATGGAAGGGATTGTGCGGGTAAATCACCATGCTGAGTCACAGCAGTAATAAACACATTACCCTGAGCTTCTTCACCAGCTGCTATAGGTGGTATGTGAAGTATTACATTGAATGCCCCATCAACCCTATTCACTGTGCCCCCATCAAAGGGCTCTACAGCTCCTTCTATAAAACCGTTTCCAGAGAAATTTACTTGAGCAACACCAGTGTTAGGCCTTAGACCAGGTTCAGGATACATGAGGCCCTCAGTCTGACATGATACCTAACCTCTGAGGCAGGACTTTGAATCTTTCCACATGGGCTGCATGACAAGGTACTGGCAATTTCTAAGCATTTGTCCAGTGTATGGGTGCAGAAGTACAAATCTGGCACAGAGGTGGCATATTGGTTGGCATAGGCTTTTATTTAAAATAATAAAAGAAAAAGAAAAGCCTATCTTTCCCTACTTACTATGAGGGGTTGCCCTACCTCAACAAAAATATTAAGGATCCAGCCAGGATGTCCGTAAAGTGAAGTTTCCACCGTCCTGTCTCTAAACCTAATCCTGTAAATTAAACTTTCAAACTAACTAAGGAAAACTGAATGTCTCATTAATTAAGAAGGAGGGCCCTCTCATTCTGGATGTAGACTCCGAGGCATAGTTCTTGTGGGCATTCCAATGTCCACTGCTTGAACATTCAAAAGAACTTTCTAAGAAAACACAGTTCCCCAATCTCCTGGAGCGAAACTCTTAGGTGGTTCTTGCTTCCATTCATAAACAAAATACAGTTCCCTAACCTTCTGGGGGAATCCTCTCCTCTGTCTGTGAAACAAAAATGTAGCTCTCCAGTCTCTTATCAGCCCTAGTTCACTAATTTGCCGGACCTGACAGTAGACTTTCCCAAATGATTCAATACTGTAATCATCAATGTCGTACCAAATACGGTTCACTGACCTGCCAGACTTGATTATATTACTTTGCCTTCTTTTAGCCTTTTCTATCTTCTCAGGGTCTCCTCACCTTTCTCTGGGCTCCAGCCCATTTGTTATAGGTATCTTTGCACTGAAATGGGTCTTTGACCCATATATATTTTACTGATGGGCCTTGCTCGGTTCCATTTGTGTCACAGACACTGTTGTACACTGGTGGGGCTTCCCCACTGTCATATGGGTCCTAGATCCGGTTCTTCTTCTTCTGCGGGATCCCTGACCATGCTGCACCTAGTGTCCACTTGGATAAACCTGTTAAACTCTCCTGTCAGGTACTATCCCATATAGGTTTATTCTCAACGTTCGTATTAACTTGTATAATTCCTCTGTTATTCCCTTTTGCTGTTCGGGAAGTGTTTACATGGTTTACAAAGGTCGTATCAAGTTGTATAATTCCTCTATTATTCACTTTTGCTCTTTTGGATGTATTTATCTGATTTACAAAGTTCCTATCAAGTTGATTTTGATATTGATTTTGGATATTTCCTGTGCGCACCAAACAGACTAAACTGCATTCACCGCAGATGGTAACTACGATTCAACCTTTGACTGAGAGAAACCTGTTTTGACCCATACCTCTTTAGCTCACTTAAATAAGAAGGTTTTAAGTACCTTTCTAAAGCCTTCTAACGATGGGCATGACCGGACAGCAAGGTTTTAACTGGTTCCATATCTTTGGGCCAAACACGGAAAACCTCTTGTCTCCCTTCGAGGCCAGTTTAGCCCGGGGTATACCCATCAATAGTTTGTCTCCAACCAGAGATCTCTAATTGGCTGATAGCAGTGGATTCTAGCGCTCAGGTATTTTGGTGCAAGGTCATAGAAACATCTATACATAAGACACGCCACCTTAAACTTAACTCGGTCCTCCACCATGAGCCAATGAAGAGCTCGTCCCTCTGGAGTCTCATCATCTGTTTTGCTGGGATCCCTGTCATCAGACTGTTGCAGTAGTCAAGATGAGAATTGGTCAATGCCCCTACAACCACTGGATGGTCTTCAGTTGCCACAAAGGGGAGCACGTTCCTAAGCATACGCAGGGAGTGGTACACAGCCTTTACTTTGGCCCCAACGTGGCCTTCACTGCTCAGGTTTTCCTGCCATATATATCCAAGATTTCTCACTTTCCTTGAAAACTGAATTTCTTCACCCAGAATCCGCGGTGTTATATTTTGTTTTTCACCTCTCCTTTATTTCCCTGGTCTGAATAGTATTACCTCTGTTTTAGCTGTGTTAAGCTGTAGCTGGTTACATGCCATCCATCTTTTAATGTCTTGCATGCACAGGTCAAGCCTTTCAAATGCCTCAGGCATGTTCTCTGTCTCCAGGTTGATCTGAGTTTCGTCGGCGTAGGAGTGGAATCTTAGTCCATGTTTCCTCAGTATATCAAATAGTGGGCAAATATATAGATTAAAAATCAATGGTGAGAGTGCTGAGCCTTGGGGCACTCCGCATCACAACCATAGTAGCTCTGAGAGGAAGGCTCCTAATGTCACCTGCTGGGTCCTATCCAGCAGAAAAGAGCCAAACCAGTCTACCACTACTTGCGAGGCTCTCCCAATTTTTCCAATACGTTGAAGAATGATCTTATGATCAATCTTATTGAAAGCCGCGGATAGGTCCAGCATCAACAATATTGTGAAGCCTCCCCTATCTGCAGCTTCCAGTGGATCATCGTGCATCGCCAATAAGGCGGTCTCAGTTCCATGATTGAGACAAAACCCTGACTGGCATTCTTCCAGGAGACCCTTACTATCTACAAACTGCTGAAATTGATTACAGACCACTTTTTCTAAGATTTTAGTAGTCCAACATAAATTGGCAACTGGACGGTAGTTTTTTAGAACTGTAGGGTCTGAGTTGGGTTTTTTTATTAGGGGTTTCACCAGCACTCCTTTTAGGGCACTTGGGACATGACCCTCCATTAGAGATTTATTTATAAAGGTAGTTATAAATTAAGTGAAATTCGCTGCCAAACGTATGGCAGTGCATGCTGCCATTGGAAATGCCAAGTCCTTTGTTGGTTTTAATTGGAGTATTAAGGCTAGTGCTGTTTCCTTCTCAATAGTTTGAAAGCAAAAGCTCTAATTTCTCCTTGGTTTTCTTCCATCTCTATCTCTTCTGGGGGTTCCTCCCATAATTCAGCAACCCTCACTTCCGTGATACTTTTCTGAATGTCCGCAATCTTTTGTTGAAAGAAGTTATTACATTTATCAGCTTTTTCCTGGGTGTCGACAGTAGTTGCTGCCATGCACTTTGGGTTCCTAAACCTTGCCACTACGTCAAATAGTGCTCTTGCTTGGTTTCCTGCCTGTTTAATTTCTCTTTGGAGGAACTCTTTTTTTGGCATAAACAGAGCTGATTTATATTATTTTAAACAAACTCTTGCCTTCTCTACATCTCTATCCAATTTGGAAACACTCCATAATTTATTAGCCTGATGCACCTGTTTGCGCATAGGACCCAGTGAAAAGTTGTATAATTTCGCTGTTGTCCCCTTCTGCTCTTTGGGATATATTTAGGATGCTTTTCAATTCCTTCAGCTCCCTCAGTGCCCCCAATAACCGGTCCGACCATTTCCTTACCTTTTGGTCACAGGGCGGTCTCCAGTGTCTTCTGCAGGTGAAGCATAGCTTCTATGTTGCTGTCACACTTAGAGTTCTGTCTTTTGTGGCTCTGCAGGTCCAGACTCTCCCTTATGTCTCGGGCTACTTTCGTCCCCACTCTCTTTTTGTCTGCTTTTGTCAGACGGGCATCTTTTCTCTCTGCCACTGGCCAGGTCCGCCTCGCTTGTAACTTTTTCAGAGGCACCACATTTCTCAGTTTATCATTTAACCGGGCTGTGATGATTGAGAAATTAATCTTGCTTTGTCTTTGGCACGGGGGTCCCTTTAATGGCTCTAACTTTTTTCTATTTGGTATTGGACTAACCCATCACTGACAAAGAAACCCAAATACTTCACTGCAGATTGGGCCAGGTGACAGTTCTTTGGGTTTGCGGTTAGTTCCGGCCTGTTACAGGGCTTTAGTGACCTTATAAAGATTGCTCAAAAGCTTCTCCGAGCTGCTATGGATGATGATGTCATCTATATAGGTCCCAGTCCCAGGCACAGAAGTTAAGGTTCCTGTTACAGGCAAAAACTATAATTGAACCAATGAGGTTGGTTGATGGATCCTTGTTTACATCAGGGCCTATTATTACACCGACCCAAGAGGTAAGCATGAGTTGCTTCCCTCATCACGAGGAATCTATTGAATTTGATTTGATTTGATAGCGGCTCCTCAGTTTAAGGTCATATTTGGTATGCCATGGTTGGTGGAGCAAATCCTGTAATTAATTAGCAGACGCAAACAGTATCTTTTTCAGGCCAGCAGTGTGAACAGCACAGTGAAGGACTGAGGAAACTGGTGGCAGGGTTGGTAGCAAGTATCAGTTCAACTCATCATGTGTGCGGTATTAGACTTGAGGTCAGTGGTGTCAGGAGTATGCAGAGTTGTTCGACAAGAAAAAGGCAGAGACACTTCCTCCTCATAGGCCATATTATTGTGCTATAGAGTTAGAGCTTAATCTGGTGCTACCTTGTAGTCGAAGCAGAGAATGTGCATTTATGTGAGTATTTAGATCAGATGCTGGAAATTGGGTTTATTAGGCCTTCACAGTCACAAGTATCGTCTCCCTTGTTTTTATACCTATGAAAGGGGGAACTCTGCGAATGTGTAGCGACTACAGGGCAGTAAATAAGGTGACGGTAAAGAACAGGATTCCCTTGCGATTGATTTTGGTACTTTTGGATCAGATTCAAACGGCACAGGTATTCACAAAGTTGGATTTGTGAGGCGCATACCACTTGGCCAGGGTGAGGAAGGGAGACGAGTAGAAGACTGCGTTTAGGACCAAATTTGGTTTGTTTGACTATCTGGTAATGCCTTTTGGCTTACGTAACGCCCCTGCGGCTTTTCAGTTCTTCATACAGGAGGTGTTGAGAGGTTTGAAAGATGTGTTTGTTATAGTCTATATAGATGATATATTGATATACTCAGAATCCAAGGACGTGTATAAGAGGCATGTAACAGCGATTACAGGAAAATAATTTGTATTTGATACTGGAAAAATGTGTGTTTGAAATATCAACAGTGGCCTTTTTGGGATATGTGTTGAACCCTGGGGAAGTGGTGATGGATCCTGCAAAGGTCAGAGTAGTGGTGTATTGGCCAGTGCCTACTGAAGTGATGATATATAGTAATTTCTAGCAGGGTCGGATTGGATCCGTGGCCGGGCCGAAATCGTCCCTGGGGAGTGGGGGCCGGTTTCTGAAAACGTCTGGGCCAGTTTTGAAAAAAAAATGTGATTTAAAAAAAAAAAGAATCATACTTTTTAGAGAAAAAAATAACACCTGCAACGGCATAATTCATCAAAGCAAGATAACAATGTTACCTTGCTTTGATGATTTATTTGCATGCACGATGTGTGCATCATTCACATGCTGCTGTAGCATGCAATGTTGAGGGGCCGGGACTGCCGACGGGCTGGCGGCTGTCATTGTGCGCCACTCCAGGGGGCACAGTGCCCTCTGGAGTTGCTGTGCTGTTGTATTAGTGACAAATATGTATTAGTGATAAACTACCAATTTTAGAGTAGAATAAGCATCCATTTCGGACTATGTATTTTCCCTTTCGCAAGTTGCAGTAATACCATGTTTTTTTCTACTGTTGTCGCTGTTATGATCAACACAAGACATTCTCGCTTAGCTGCCAAACACTGTTCCGACATCTGCTGCCTTCTGGAGGAACTTGAACTTGATGTCCTCGGTCTCATCGAGACATGGTTCACGGCCAGCTCTGTCACAAGCTTTAAAACTCTCTTCCCTGATCGCTACAATATCCTCTCCGTGCCCAGGTCCAACCGTTCCGGAGGGGGTGTAGCCTTGATCTTCCCCGAGTGGAGTCCTGCCTCTCTCATTCCTACACAGGCCTACTCCTCTTTTGAGTGCCTCATCTGCAGGCTCTCTCTCTCTCCTAGCCATTCCCTTACTGTGGCACTATCTATGAGCCACCTGGTCAGATCTTCCCCTTCCTCTCTGAGTGGGCAGACCTCTTCTCTTCCCTGCTGTTCTCGACCACTCGCTCCTCCTTCTTGGAGACTTCAACATCCACCTGGATGCTTCCTGTCCTTCCTCTGGACTCTTTTGCGACCTTTCCGACTCTCTCTCACTCTCTATTCTGTCCTTTGGCCCGATTCACTCTGCATGGCACACTCTGGATATTCTGATCTCCACAGACCTTCCCCTTTCTATCCCCCTCACCACTCCTCTCTTCTGGAGTGTTCACTGTCTCTTTTCCACCCAGCTCACCCTCTCTAATCCTCAGGCCAATCCAACTCCATCACTGCCACCCACCTTCTCGGTCATCCGACCCATGAAGCGCGTGTCAGTTTAGGCTTTGGCCGACACTTTTTCATCCCCTCTCCCCCTTTGTCTGACTCACACCCTGACACAGCCCTTTCCATGCTCCACTCTGCTGTATCTGATACTCTCAATGTTCTTGCCCCTGTCATGAGGATCAGCCTGAAGCCCAAAGCCAAGTGCAACTCCTGGTACGACTCAGCCCTCGTCACCCTTAAATGCAAGTGCAGGGTGGCTGTGTAACGCTCACCTTGCATCCACAGGGGCGCCTCTCGACTGGTCTGGGACACTTCTGGGTACAGTGCACCTTCCCTGGGGTTCGTTCTGCCAGGAATCAGTTCTAGAAGACAGGAGGTGGATTTTAGCGCCTTCTCCTTCCCACGAGACACCCACCTCCCTTTGTTCCCCTTGCGGTTTCCCCTTGGGACTTCTCTCGCCTAGATTTTTGGAATGTTGCGCTCTCCGTCCTGCCGTGCTGGACAGGGGTGCGTCGTTGTTGGCTTGATCCGCCGGGTTACTTCAGTGGCGATAGCCTGGAGTCCGACTGACTGCGACTCCACCTTTCAGGTAAGTCTTTTTAGTGTTTTTTGAGAAGTGTCTGTATTGATGAATGCTCCAATAACCTTCTTCTCTTGTCTTGCAGGGGCTGATGGAAGCGAGCCGAGGCTGACGGCAGAGTTCGAGAAGGTAAGGAAGAACTAGATGCAGCGCTGAAAGCGTCCTTGCAAGTTAACTGACCTGTGCTGTTGTTCTTTACAGGACGCAAAGGATTCCTGGAAGCGGCGATATATTGGGACCAAACGCTGAGCGTGATGCTCCGAATGGCGGAGGCCTTCCAGGAGAGCTGAGTAAGTAGCTTCTCATTCTTGCCTCTATTTTCCCATGGATGTAGCAGGAGAACGATGGAGAAGTTCCTGAAGGCTCCGACTGGATGGAGGAGCTGGAGCTGAACAGGTAAGTATGGCGGTGTTCTTTAAAGTCTCTCGCCCGTGTAGGCCAGGATGCAGAGCAGGACCCAGTGAATGTCACACTGCAAGAGCAGAATAACGCGAAGCGCGTGCCTCGGGTCGGGCGTGGTTTAAATACTCAGCAGGTATCCCAGGTGCCTTTGGGGCAGACACTGCCCTGATGCTAGACTGCTTGTTGCAATTCCCCGATGATCCTTGTGGAAGCAGCCATGTTCACCAATTGTCTATTGGAACCCATACTCGCCAAGTGAGCCTGATGCCAGCGGCGCCAGGATTGCGTCCAAGGTGCCCGTAACGGGCTGAAGTGGGCCTTTCAGGCCTTGTTAAAGTACTGTGGCGGGGGCCATGGCGCCCGAGTCCCATGGTCTGGGGTTAAGGTCATGACAGGCTGAGAGGAAATGGCGTGCTTCATGTACATCCTCTGACAAACTGGCCTGCTGCATGCTCCAAAGGAAATACCGGCTCTCTGTCCTCACCAAGAAGAGAGCTCACATCCAAGCCTGCGTCTCTGCGGTATCTAACAACTCTTTAAAATCTGCAAGGAACTGGCCAATCCTGCCACAGTCTCTACCTCTCCTGTCCCTTCCCAGGCCCTCTGCACGGCACTGGCTTCTCGTTTCATCTCTAAAACTCCTCCTCTCCCCTTCCTCCCTCTACACCCTGCTCTTCCTCTGGCCTTTCTTCCGCCACCTCTCCTCCCTCCTTCTCTGCCTTTCCCCTGTTTTCCCCAGACAATGTCTCTAGACAAGTCTGATCTATGAAAGTCTCGTCAAAACAGGTTCATCCCTGTTCCTCCAAAACCATCAAGGACCACATTGACTCCCTGGCTCCTGCTCTGGCCGACTTCTGCAACAACTCCTTCGCCACTGGAGTCTTACCTTCCCCCCATGAAGCACTCCCTTGTGCACCCTCTTCTTAAGAAACCATCTGCCGACCCGTCCAGCCGAGCTAACTATCGCTCAAACTCCATCACTCCCTTCCTGGGTAAACTCTTGGAAAAGCTGGCCATCTCACAGCTCAATCTACCCACTGATCCTGTTGGTTGTCTCCATGATTATCAGTCTGGCTTCAGAGCTGCCAGAAGCATGGACACTGCTCTCCTGAACATCCGTGAAGACCTGCTCTCCAACTTTGATTCCAACACCCCTTGTGTCCTCATCCTACTTGATCTCTCCTTTGCCTTTGGCACGATCCACCATGCCATCCTGCTCAACCATCTCCGTGATAACCTGGTATAACCTGGATAACCTGGTATCACTGGTATCACCGGTCAGGCCCTGGTGTGGCTGACTTCTTTCCTCTTTGATCGACCCTCCCAGGCTCAACTTGGGTCCTTCCTCTCCTCCATCTCTATCTCTACCTGTGGTGTTCCCCAGTGGTCCCCAGGGGTCTAACCTCTCTCCATGGCTGTTCAACCAATACCTGGCACTTCTTGCCCACTGCATTGCTGCGCTCTGCCCCAACTTCCAGTGCTATGTAGACGACACTCAGCTCATTTTCATGCTACCTTCAACCACCTCTTCTCCCTCTCTCATCTCTGACTGCCTGTCCGCCATCCAGGAGTGGTGTGCCGCCAATGATCTCTGCCTTAATACCAGTAAGACTGAGATTCTCCTCATTGGAACACCCGCTCCCTCCTTTCCTGTCACTCTATGGCCGGCCTCCCTTGGCCCTCTTCCTGCTCCCACCTGTGAGGCTAAAAACCTTGGGGTCATCTTTGACTCCACACTCTCCTTCTCTCCTCACATCTCTGACGTCTCTGAGAAGTCACACTACCAGCTGCACCTACACAGAGGAATTCTTCCTTTCCTCTCCTTCCCCCAGAAGCTCACTGTCTCCAGAGCTTTGGTTTTCTCTAGGCTGGACTATTGCAACAGCCTCTTTCTAAATCTGCCTGCTTCTACTCTCTGCCTTCTGCAACTCATCCAGAACAGGCCTGCAAGACTTGTCCTTGGCCTCAAGCCCAGGGATCGTGTCTCTCCAGGACTGAAATCTCTGCACTGGCTCCCAGTGGCTACGAGGATTAAGTTCAAAACCCTCTGCATTGTCCACAAGGCCTTCTGGAGCCTGGGGGCTCAAACCTTCAGCTCTCTCTCCTCCTAAATATCTTCCTTCTCGAGCTCTTTGCTCATCCGCCATCAACTCCCTCAGAGTCAGTCACTTCTCCAAGCAACGAGTTGGTGGCAGATCTCTTTCCTCTGCTGGAGCCTCCCTCTGGAACAGCCTCCCTGCCTCCCTGAAACTTGAGGAGCATCATATTCAGTTCCGGAAGCACCTCAAAACCTTTCTCTTTGCTTCTGCTTTTTCTCCTCCTCTCCCCTGCTGACTTCCTGGCTGAAACTGAAACTACACTGGTTACCTGGCCACCCTCTGATCTCGGGCCCAGGTCCCCTCCCCCGCCAGCCACACACCTGCACTATCATATCATCGTGCCACAATTAATGCTTTGCTGTAATGTGCCTATCTTTCCCATCTCCCTGGCATGCTGTTCAGGATGTTTGTTTCCATGTATGAGGTAACAAGTCCTCAGAGTATGGGATGTCCTGTGAGTGGGTAGCTTTCCTTATTTTGCCAACCTCTGAAGCCTGAAAGTAGATGCCTGCAGGCTTGACATGCAGCCAACTTTGCACCAGACCTGCAGATGAACTTAACTGGTCTGCTGTTAAATCTCAGTTACAATTTTAATGGTACAGAATAATTGCTCATTTTACTATAGCCGATATGATAGCTCAGTGGGTTGTGCTGTGTTGTGCTGTGATGTGAGTGTGATCTGAAGGTTCGAATCCCAGCAAGACCATCTCAGCCTTTCATCCTTCTTAGGTCGATAAATGAGTGCCAACACAGGCTGGGTGATATTGTATGCATAATTGTTCTATAAAAAAAAGAGCTTAAGTGTAAGTGCTATACAATAACATATCATCTTTTGGCCTTGGACGTCTGCTTGCATTCACAGTGATTTGACGATATGACGAATCTGTACACACAGATATTAATGACATATATGGTGATACATTCTTGTATGAAATGTATATCACATTAGTGAAATCATAACCATATTTTTCGTAGTATACTTAGGAACAATGCTATTTGATGCCACTTCCTGTTTTTTCAAGGGGTGAAAGGTCATGTTTCACCGCTTCCCAGGATGTCACTTTGGGGTGGGGTCAAATGACATCACTTCCGGTGATGCCATCGGAGGTCAAGGGTCGTGAGGCGAGGTGTGGGACACTTTTTTGAGGCAAGGGGTGGGGCACTTTTTTTGGGTGTCCGAGCCTATTACTTGTCACAGTCCAACCCTGATTTCTAGCATTTGCCCATTTTTACCATAGATGTATTCCACATTTTTCAGACACAGTGGCCATCATTACAAATTTGGCAGTCCGGTAATAATGTGCCCGTAGCACCGTGTACCAGCACTTTTACTGGACTGCACAATTCCGAGGCAAAATGCTGGTAACACCGGCATCGATACTAGCACACCCTGTGCCACCAGTGCCAGAGACACAGACAATAGAAGTACCGGCAACCCCCTACACACATGCCAGAATTCCCGGCACCACAGAGCCAGCGGCCGATTACGACCATGGTTTAACTGACAAAAATGCCATTAGCACTGGAAAAACCACGCCGGAAACACTGATATAGCGGACCAGGTGCTAAATGGTCCGAGGTGTGCCGAAATAGGCCACATGTGCACCAATTCCCTGCAGGTGCACCCAATACAACAAGGAACACGAGAAAAGGACCACACCCAGAACACTCCACCAACATAACCATGCTGCCTCTCTCAGTGGTAGCGATGGACATGGAGGCGTTGCACGTTGCAGTGCAGCTGAATGAGCTGGAGCAGCACCAATGGTGGCAGGAGGCCAAGGAGAGGCGGAAGAGGGGGAGGATGGCTGGGATGCAAGTGGTGGCGTGGAGGCAAGCAGTCATACCCCACACAAGGGCCACACCCTGGGCCCTGGCAGATGCATACCCTGTACCCGCTAAACAGGGAGACAATTCAAGAACTACTGACCCTAATCCAGGGTGGCATAGGTAGCAGGATCAGCATCTGGACAGCCATACCACCATTGCTGAAACTGGTGTCACTCCTGCACTTTCTAGCCACATGGACGTTCCAGAACTCCGTGGGCCTGCTGCATGGCATATCGCAGCCCGCCTTTTCCAGAGTGGTGGTGCAGGTAAGGGAGAGTCTGAGAGAGCACTGCATGTCGTCAGCTTCAAAGGCTGCCATTTTCATGTAAGCGCTGGAGATCAGCCTGTCACTTGTTGCCGTGGCTCTGCCTCCTCAATCTAGCACAGACACTACTTAAGGCACGGGCACGCTCCCCTTCACGGTGCGTTTTCTGCCCTGGGACTAAGAAGACTCTTACAATTCCTACTTGGTTTCTAACTGGATTATGTTCCACACATAACACTTACCCTGCTTCTTTTGTTTCGTTTGTTAGTTTTGCCGCGGCTCCACACCCTTAATCGAGCACAGACACTACTTAAGGCACGGGCACATGCCCCTGCGTGCGCCCCCCGGAAGTGCCTCTGCAAGTGCCTGTTCAAGCCTGTTCAAGCCTGTTCGTGCTCTGGGCGGCTCCACGACTCTCACATCTCCTATCCCTTGTGTTTTCCCCTTCATGCCCCCGATATACAAAGTCAACTTCCCTGTCCTTTCAACGTGTTCGGAACCCCTCCCCCTCTCAAACGCCATCTCTGGAGCCAAAGAGGTCTGCCTACATTGCTGCACTGTACTCTCCATGCTGTAAATGCAAAGGTAGTATATGATCTGTACTCAACTTGATTATTTGTCGATTCGACATTGTGATATTTTTCCTTTAAGCTAACACCCTATGGTACCATACGTATAGTCAATTATTACTCTCCACTACGATATTACTCTGTATGCCACTCTCGACACCAAGTGTAATCAGTTCATTGGCTACCTTCGCGTACTGTGCAGTGTTATATAACGTTACTATCTGGTACTGTATACATCTATTTGGGGCTTCCTCTAACGTGATTAATTCAATGTTTTGTATTTTTGCCTCTTTCACAATGTATTCTTAGGAAAATAGTGTGACCGGCAATTGCCTTTGCGGTGACTTTTATCGCAATCTATGAATCATTTACTAGATGATCGGCCTTATAGCAGCTTATCCCTTTGGTGCCAGCCTTCCTCGACCATGGTAGGAGGCCTTACAGTGGCAAACAAATCTGTGTGCCAGCAGTGAATACGCATCCCGAGAGCCAAAATTCCATTACAATGCAGGTTGATCCCAGCTCGGATACCACAGTGCGCTCCCCAATATCTAACTCTCTGGAGGATGCTGAACTGGGTTGTCTCCCAACACCCACAATGCGTTTTCCTTCCGTGGAGTCCTGCATTTGTGCGGCTGCCCTGCCTTTCGATGGCATAAGGCAATCTTTGATGTTGACTCCTGACCTAGGTCATGTCCTGCCAACCTAAGCCTGGAGGGACTTCCTGACAATGCCATGAAGCAACTACACATTGGCCCAATTCCACAATGCCTTACGAGTGCCACCCCTACCTTATCCGCTGCATCATGACCCTGAAATGGCAGATATCTCTCTATTGGCTCGCGCCATTAAGGCTGAATGGGGAAAACTTATTCATCTTTCTCTTGGTCCCTCCACCCTACCTGTTTTGCTCCCATCTCATATCGATGAAGTATGTTCGCACAATTTTTCCATGGCACCCCCCAAATGCAGCATGAATTGGCTGCACATGCGGATGATAGGAAAACACCTTGGCTTGTTGCGAGTTCTCCTACACCCAAAAAGATGCATTCTTTTCCTGAAAGATTGCGGGGAGCAACCAAATATGCAGAAGACTCCCGAAATGAAACGTCGATTGATATCCATCAACTGAGTGCATAAATGAATCCACACACTCTCGATAATACTTGTCATCACCTATCTGACATAATCGAAGCAGATAATTTTTCCTTTCCCATTTTAACAAGAATACTTAATCTTCTTGATAAAGGACATGATCTCCCACATCTGGAAATTCAAGATATCAAAGTATCTGTCGCTGATATCATGACTCAATTAAATATATTGGAAGGTTGTATTTATGCTCACAATAACTGCTTTTATAAAACCCCCAAAGAAGATCTGACATGTCCACCCCCTAATACCATGAGAGATACTCAAATCGCAATGTGCTCTATCGCAACAAAAACTATGAAAAATCCCAAACTGGAAATGCTCTCGTCCAGACCGTATGCCGAGGTCATTAAAGAAGGAGACTATGTCCAAAAAGGCGAGTTGCAGGTCACAAACAAGATACTGTTATTTGCAGTTGCATCCAATTCAGAGAAAATTGCCGAAATGTTGACGCTTCTTGCTAATAGACAGCTAGATATGTATTCTTCTAACAAGGATTACACTGCTGCCTCACATGATAAAGACTCTCACAACGCTCAACCTGCTGTTTCCCCCAACAGTCCTTCTCCTCTATAAGCTATAATTGAGCAGATTAATGAGGATGAAAGAGTAGCATTAACTTATATTGATTCAGCACGATACCTCTACACGGTTATGCTAACGCAAATTGAAGCGTGCTGCTGCCAGAGCACAAAACGTAAAAAGCAACAAAAAACACGCAAGAATTGACTTACAAAGCCTAAAAAATCATGCTAAAACCATGGCAGCACAAATGAGGTACACGGCTTACCTACTCTGGGCTGCCCTGCCTCATGCAAATCCAAGAAAAAAGCTTCACTAGTCACACCAAATTTGGCCGAGGCCTTATCTCCTACAGTGCAACATGAGAAAAACATTGATAATACTAAACAGGCATCTATGACAATATCTTTTCTTATTGAATGCTATAAGGCTGTGAGGGGCACAGTCGTGACCACGAGTAATGTTCTGCTGCCCACAGCCCAACAGTTGTGGGCTGCCAAAAATCTTCAAGCAAACACACTCGCCATTGTTTCATCTTCAAACACTGCTACATCATACATTGTCGATGACACTAATAAATTGGCTGAAAACAAGTTAGTTACTGGTTTACCTCTCTGTAACACTTCTGTAGCTTCTGTGACAGACAAATCACAAATCGCTTCTGGTTCTTGTTTGCTGGTGCCATCTATCCTCAGTATGTCGCCTGCACAAAGAAAACACGCCCATCGTTGCTTCTGACAAAGTTTCATCTGATATAAAGGCTGTCACCCCGGCTTGTCTCTACCTCACCCCTGACTTGCCTAACATTATGGGATGGACTAGTCACTGTGCCATCAATGGTAGGCATAGTCCAAACCGTACCTTTATGCTAAATACATTTAAGCAATGCCCTCAACTGAGAACGCTCACATCAGAAGACATTGAATGGATCACGCTGTCCTCGTGCAACAATCACTGTATGATCTGCAGGTTCCAGTCTCACATAATCATGAACCTGATTTGGAAACACAAGTCAGACATGCCCTAATGGGCCTTGTTCCCCTATTATTTAGTTCTGAGGGAGCAGGCTATGATTTTGTTAATACCCCTGACATAGATACAAAGGTTACAAATGCATCGACCCCTGGTGATCCTAACTCCACGCCATCCAATGTAGAGATGCTTGTGCAGCTTTCATTTCTCGCAAGCACTGCAAAAGACTGGTCATGGCTGGCAACATTTATGAAGGGATTAGCCTCCATGTCCACGACCACAACTGTAGCAAGGATAATGTATTCTCCTGGATCAGCTTGTTGACTCATCACACTAAACCTGCTATTTTGTTTATCCAGGAGACGATGAAATCTCAACCTTTTTTTATTTACGGCTATTCCTGTTTCACTCACTCAGCTGTGCATGGCATTTCAGGTCGGCCGGATGGTGGGCTTGCAATTTTAATTGACAATAATTTGAAAGTATCTACCACTTTACTCTTTCACTCCAATGAACTCCTTGCGATTGAAATTATCTCTGTATTCGATCTCACATTGGTCATGGTGTTAATATGTATTTATTGGAATTCGGCCAAGGTGTCCATCTCTAACATATTCTCGAAATTGGACCAACTATTAGAAGATGCCTTTTTGCGGAATGAGCATTTCCACATCATTCTGGGTGGTGATTTCAACTCCTTTTGTATATCCCATCTTTCATCACACACCACACTTACACCTCCTAATTCCTCAAAGAAACACGATCAACAATGGGTGGACTTTCTAGCAGATTGGGATCTACAGCTTGTCAATTTTTCTGATAACACGTACCTATGCACAGGGCACAGAGGTTTTTTTAAGTTCCTATAGTGATTATTTTTTTGTTTCTCCAAAGCTGTTCAGTCTTGTTGATCCCATTATCATTGCCAATCCGCAAGGGGGTGATAATATGTTGCTTACTCTAAAAATCAACCTGTCTTTCAACACTTATAATATCAATTTGCAGTCAGCATTAGTTGCAAATGCGATGCCCTCTACTTCAGTGCATTGGTCTTCGAGGCTATGCCGCGAACTGACCTATAGAGTCAGCCTTCAATCTCGCTCGGCCTCGCATATGCACTACTCTGACACAAAGTTTCTAAATATTGAGGCCTGGAATACTTATCCAATCACATATTATTTGCATGAGCTCGCACAAGTAACTACCAAAGAGCAATGCATACACTCACACACCTTTAATAGGGAAATAGCTTGCCTGAAAAGTGTGAAAAATGCTCAATTGCGACAACTTCAATGACATCTTTACACTGACCCACTTGAAAAGGTTCTGAAAAAGCTCATATTACAAAGGTACAAAAACAAATTAAAATAACTAGATACCATGATGCATCCTGCGGAAAATCAAAAGATGATATCACACTTGTGTAAAAGGAACATGCAAAATGTATGGGATATGCTGAGAGTGTTCAATCCTTCCTCGAGGACTGTGCTACAGTCATCCATTTCTGCGGTAGCATGGAATGCGTACATATCACATAAATTCCAATTACCTATTAAATGTAAATGTACGCCGCAATGGTTAATCGATACAAGTCCCCCTCTGAATCGTTCGTTCTCCCTTGAGGAAGTAAGATGGGCAATTAACAAGATAAAATTCACCAAAGCTGCAGGTCTTGATGGCTTACCTACTTGTATTTTCAAAGCAGACACTTTTTTTGGGGTGTCAATCCTTGAACACAAGTTTGATAACATTATACATCACAACAAAATTCCTCTATCATGGTTGACTGCAATTATAATCCCTATATATAAGAAAGGTGACCCTAGCAATCCAAGCAATTTTCATCCTATTGCGTTAATGGATGCCTCTGCAAAAATCTTTGCCATTATTCTACTAAAACAACTCGAAGACTTTATGACTTATCATGACACCCTCTCAAGAGGCCAAATTGGTTTCAGAAAATCTATGGGCACATCTCTTAACATCACAATGCTTGCCCACATCTTGGCTACTGTCAAGTCCTCTAACACTGGTCCTATTTATATGGCTGCATTGGATCTTACTGCAGCGTTTGACTGTGTCATCAGAAACCTCCTGTGGCAAAAAATGGGCATTTCTCTGGGCTTATTTAGCCTAATTGCATCATTACATGAGCATACCAGCTTTCAAATCCGCATAAACCAGGAAGGTGCCCTTACGCCGCTAATTCCAGCCCATATAGGAGTCAAGCAGGGATGCAACCATGCAGCCACATTATTCAATCTCTATCTCTGTGATATGGACAAAATTTGGCATGATGAAAATATGTTTGCTATTAGGCTAGGTCACCTACGTTTGCATTGGTTGGGATTTGCAGACAATATTATTATTTTCGACCGTACTCCGTACGGACTGTAAAACAAGCTAAATGTTTTTTCTGTATATGCTGACAATCATAATCTGCAGACTAATCCCTCAAAATCTTGCACTATTATTTTTACCAACAGAAAATCAATCAAAACGTATAAATGCACCAAGCGACTTGCCTCATACCAGCCTTCACGTCAAACACGGCACGTTCTGTAAATTGGCCACGCCCCCGCGGCCCCGCGCGTCTCAACGCTATCATTAGGTAGTGACTTGACGTGTGTGTGCTGTTTGGCGAATCCACTATTCCTAGATCCTGGTTCCTTCTTCCTTCCTTTCATCCTTTCACCCCTTCCCTCTAATCTGCTCCTGGAATCCCCATTCTTAGTGACCGCTACCTTTTTTCCTGGACATCCTGGAACAGCGGCCTTGGAACTCTGAACGCGCTCTGCAGCCGGACGAGACTCGAGCGCGCCTATTCAAGACCCGATCTGTCCACAAGAGGAATCCTCCCGCGGAACAGAGCAAGAAGCGATCCCAGGTGAGACGGGAGAGATTTACGACAGTTTCAGACGCCAAACGACCGACACTGATACTGTTATGGAGAAAGCAGTCCAGGACCTTATGCGTGGCATGCAAGAGCACACAACTGAAGTACAGAACTTAAAGAACTTAAAGGCTGAGAATGCTGCGTTAAGGCAGATTATTTTGTCTCGCGACCCCGCTAACAAGGACAGTGTGTTACTGGGTGGAGTGGTAGACAAATATGATGAATCGGCAAAATCCTTACGTGGATTCCTGGATTCCTGCTTGGTGCATTTTACTTTTAAGCCCTATTATTTTTCAACTTCTAGGGCGAAGGTGGGCTTCATAATCTCGCACCTCACAGGGAACGCGTTGACCTGGGCCACTCCATTAGTCAACTCAGGGGATGCCCTCCTGGATGATTATGATGGATTCATTCAGGCACTCAAGACTATGTTTGACCACCCAGAACAGGTTTTTAGTGCTCAGGAACGCTTACTTGATTTCCGACAGGGTACTCTGGATATGCTAATGTACGTTACTAGATTCAAACAACTGGCCAAGGAAGCGGATTGGTCCTCAGAAGCAAGTTTCACTCTATTTCGCAGGTGTCTAAACGAGGACGTTAAGGATGAATTAGCCAGGGTGGCTCTTATGGATCTAGCCATGCAAATAGACTTCCGAATCCAGGAAAGAAAGGCTGAAAGAAGAAAGACCAAGACACCCTTTCAAAAGAATTCCCTTGAGACCTCTGTTAAAACCAATTCTGCCCCAACCCCTGACATAGATCCAGAACCCATGCAAATCGGAGCCTTCCGTGGGTCTATTTCCCCTCAAGAAAGGATGAGAAGGATCCACACAGGCCTGTGCATGTATTGCGCCTCGGATAAACACCTTGTTAGAGAATGCCCTCTAGCCCCTCCACGGCGTTTGGGAAATGCCAGCTCCCAATCCTAGATGGAGCGAGTTGTCGGGAGAGAGATGTTTGCTCCACATCAATTCCACCCTTGAACTCTCCTGGACAAAACAGTTTGGTGATACTACAGGCCTTCCTGTCGCCCTCCAAAGACAAGACCTATCCCATTCTGGCCTTGGTGGACTGCAGAGCTATGGGAATTTTCATTGATCAAGACTGGGTTGTTAGTCATCATATTCCATATGAGACACAAAACACCATGCAGCCGGTGGAAGAAATTGACGGAAGACTCCTCTCTTCAGGACCCATAAACCTGCAGACTAAAGAGATCCAACTTTCCATAAACCATCATCAAGAGCTGATTACATTCGACGTCATTAAGTCAGCCCATTACCCCATGGTTTTGGGTATGCCCTGGTTACAAAAGAACAATCCGTATATCAATTGGACAGCAGGATCATTATTCCTGGGCTCAGAGTTCTGTATGTCCCACTGTCTATCACTGGACCCGTCCTCGCTAACTCCTATAGAACCACCAAGAGACCAAGAAACACCACTCATGGTTTCCAATATCATACAAGTTCCTGAGGCCTATCAGGGATATGCTGATGTATTTTCTACTGCCATAGTCCAAGCCTTACCCCCTCATAGGCCCGAAGACTGTGCCATAGATACAGATCCCTCAGCTGTAATTCCCTTCGGCCGAATGTTCATTCTTTCCGAACCTGAGAAAAAGGCCCTTCGGGAATACCTAGACACCAATCTTGAAAACGGCACCATAAGACCCTCGAAATCTCCAGCGGGTGCTTCATTGTTCTTCGTTCCCAAGAAGGATACCAAGGAACTCAGACCTTGCCTCGACTATCGAGGCCTAAACCAATGCACCCTCAAAGATCGGTACCCACTGCCCCTGATCTCGGATATCCTGGAAGCTGTGAGAGGAGCCGTAATATTCACGAAGTTGGATTTCCGGGGTGCCTACCACTTAATTCGTGTCCAGGAAGGGGACGAATGGAAAACAGCCTTTAGAACACCCTTTGGTCACTATGAATACCTAGTCATGCCTTTTGGACTAGCCAATGCTCCCGTAGTCTTTCAGCATTTTATGGACAGGGTGTTCTCTGATATGTTGTTCCTCTTCGTCATTGTCTATCTGGATGACATATTGATTTTTTCCAAGGATCCTCTAAAACATGAAGAACATCTAAAGGCAGTACTACAGCGACTTTGTGAACACAAACTGTTAGCCAAACCCGAAAAATGCTTGTTTCACGTTACTTCTGTTCACAACCTAGGATTCATCCTTAGCCCAGAAGGAATTGGTATGGATCCTTCAAAGGTAAAGGCCATACTGGCTTGGCCTGCTCCCACATCTGTGAAACAAGTTCAATCCTTCCTGGGGCTCGCCAACTTCTACCGGAAGTTTATTTCTACCTTTTCCGAGATCGTTCAGCCGATCGTTGCTCTATTGAAGAAAGACACCCCCTTTATCTGGTCTACGGCGCAAGATAAAGCATTCCAATGATTGAAGACAGAGTTCACGCAAGCCCCCATCCTGACCCAGCCCGACATAAATTGCCCATTCCTAGTGGAAATGGATGCCTCTAACTACGCCATAGGGACAGACTTGAAACAAGAACTTGAGGATGGACTGGAACACCCCATTGCTTACCTTTCACGAACCCTGACCCCCAGCAAACACACTATTCCGTCCTGGAGAAGGAACTGTTGGCCATCCGCCAAGCCTTCACTGAATGGCGACACCTACTGGATATCCAGTTCAGGTCCGGACAGACCATCGGAATCTCCAAATCCTACAGTCGTTGGAGTGCAGGAACAGTCGTCAGGCCCGTTGGGCCTACTTCTTTGCCCAGTGCCAATCCCAAATCACTCATGTTCCCGGATCACAAAACATGATTGCTGACGCCTTATCTCGACGTCCTGACTACGTAGCCACTGAGGACAAGGCCTATCCTAAGATGTTTCCTCACACTATCTTTGTAGCTCAAGCAATCAACCTCCTGGAAGAAATCCGAGTGCAAACCCAGTCCTCTGACTTCTGGAAGCATATTTCAAGGAAGAATCCGTGGAATCTAAGAGTTAGGAAGAATCTATATTCAAAGACAATGCACTGGTCATTCCTACGCAGAAATAACAACAAAGGATAATAAACCTCTGCCATGATACCCTCCACTCCGGTCATCATGGTATAACTAACACCCTCCGTCTTATACAAAGACAGTTTTGGTGGCCTCGAATGAAGACCGACGTACAACAGTACGTCAAGGCTTGTGCTATCTGCAGTCAAAACAAACATGATAACAAGAGACCGGCGGGTCTTCTACTGCAACCATCGCTGCCAACAAGACCATGGGAGTTTATTGCTACAGACTTCATTGTGGAACTACCACCTTCCCGAGGATACACAACTATCATGGTAACTATAGACTTGTTCACTCATATGGCTCATTTTACACCTTTGTATAAACTACCATCCTCCTCAGAACTTGCTGGAATCTTCCTGGAACATATTTTCCGTCTTCATGGACTTCCTTCCAAGATCATATCGGACCGAGGACCTCAATACGTCTCACAATTCTGCAAACATCTGTGTCGTATTCTAGGGATCCAACGCGCTCTCTCATCAGGTTATCACCCACAAACCAACGGAGCCACGGAACGTGTAAACCAAACTCTGGAGCAATATCTTCGTTGTTTTGCCACTAAGGTTCAGGATGACTGGTCTTTCCTCATACCCCTGGGCGAGTTTGCCTACAACAATTCCGATCACACAGCACTCAAGGTGAGCCCTTTCTATTGCAGTCAAGGTTTTCACCCGTCCGTTTTACCTTCTGTTCTTCCACATCCCACTCCAGTACTTACTCTCAACTCATGGATACAGACTCTCATCAACATACACAAGGAAGTCAAGGAACAACTGAAAGAGGCCCAAACACGCACTAAGCTCTATGCGGATTCCAAAAGAAGACCAGCGCCTTCTTATTCTGTTGGTGATCAAGTCTGGTTGTCTTCGAAACTATTACCGCGACATCTACAGCCAAACAAATTGGCCCCTCGATACTATGGACCATTTTCCATAAAGGAAATCATCAATCCTGTCTCATTCCGACACAAGCTACTTGATTCCTGGAAGAAAATACACCCAGTCTTTCACACTTCCCTGTTGAAACCTTACATCCAATCCACCCGAAAATCCTGTAGACCCAGTCCTGTTATTGTGGACGATCAGCTGGAATATGAAGTGTCCAGAATATGCGATTCCAGGTATAAACGGGGTCGACTTCAATACCTGGTTGAATGGAAGGGATATCCTCCTAGCGAGAGAAGCTGGGAACCAGTTTCTAACTTAAATACCCCTCGATTGCTTAGAAGATTCCATCTCATACACCCGGGCAAACCTGGTGGAACAGGTCTTCGGAGGAGGCATGCTGTCAAGACCCATAGAACTTACCCATTCTGGACTTCCTGGTCCTTATCGCGATGAGGCTTGTATTCTTTGTTACTTCCAACATGGCCGTGCCAAGCGACTTGCCTCGTACCAGCCTTCACGTCACACACGGCACGTTCTATAAATTGACCACGCCCCCGCGGCCCCGCGCGTCTCAACGCTATCATTAGGTAGTGACTTGACATGTGTGCACTGTTCGGCGAATCCACTATTCCTAGATCCTGGTTCCTTCTTCCTTCCTTTCACCCCTTCCCTCTAATCTGCTCCTGGAATCCCCATTCTTAGCGACCGCTACCTTGTTTCCTGGACATCCTGGAACAGCGGCCTTCCCGGAACTCTGAACGCGCCCTGCAGCCGGACGAGACTCGGGCGAGCCTATACAAGTCCCGATCCGTCCACACTAGGAATCCTCCCGCGGAACAGAGCAAGAAGCGATCCCAGGTGAGACGGGGGGAGATTTACGACAAAGAGCTTATTATCCGCGGTATATTGGATATTCAATATCTGACTGCAATTCAAATAAAATGTGGAGTCTAAATTTGCAACAAAAAACAGAGACCTCTCTTATCGCAAATGAAGATTATCTTCAGAAAGTAGAGTAAATATTCCTTAATCCGCACCAGCGAATTCTATATACTAAAGGTTGAGCCCATTATTTTATATGGTCTCGACGCATGTTTATTGGACCTGGATTTGATGCTTAACCACATCCAAGGAGTGGTGTGGAAACAAACCTTGGGGTTACCATTGTCACTTTCAAATTCCATCCTTCGCCACGATCTAGGATTTAATTCACTGGCATCTAAATTCCAATGGCGTAAACTATCAACTTATGCCAAAATGCTAAACCCTCCTAGAAACTCCCTCTATGAAACTTTGAAAGAAATGCTAAACCTTGGGAATCTGCCCTCATTATTGAAATTTGAGGATAGCATGAAGATTTTGCTTTCAAGAATTAATGCACATAGTAATGATTTAGGGAGAGGCATTTTGAATTCGATTGGCTCACAACTATCACATCGAATAACCTTTTAAAGCTACATGTAGAATATTCCTGCTACCCTAAAAAAAGAAAACCACGTGCCAAGTACTTAATGCTTTTCACTTATTGTAAAGCGCGGTCAATCTTCATGCGCTTCAAATTTAATCAATATCATACAATTGAGCAATTATACCACTGGAAGAAATTTGAGGGCAAATTAATTGACGATCAATGTCGCTTTTGCAAATCCAGCTGTGAGGTCAAAACGCTAAAACATCTTGTATTATATTGTAAGCAGTTTGACATCATGAGAAAAATGATATTTGCACAATTTGATTTGGGCACAACAATGGTTGCTAGGGAAATGTTTTGAGCCAGATTCATGTGGGGCGACAGTAATGCTTTAATTATAGCTCTTACTAAGCTACTAACCTGTATCAACGAAGAACTTAAATTGATTAATGACATCGTATTACATACTGGCGTATGAGCTGACAGTTGTACAGCTGTGTTTACAGATTGCCCTTCAATCAGAGTGATGTATTTGCTTTGAACAACTTGAATTTGAATGGTTTATATGATGTTTGTGACTATGTTTGCAATACTGTATGGTGAATGTGTCTAACCATAGATTGTAAGTTACCTTTTTTAAATGCCTAATCAGTACCTGATCTCTTTCAGTTGTTTGAAATCAGATTTTGCCTTTCAAGTTCACAGTGAGAAGAAGTAATGCTCCCCTTTTGTTGATTATAGCAAAGATTACATGTTGTATACACAAAACTTTGGAATAGCAGTTAATCAATTTCAAGGAATTAATTGCACGTCATTGTTGCTATACTTATAATATGACTACAGGCCCAGACTGTAAGATTACTGAGTTTAGGACATGCTGTAAAATGTGATATTGAACCCTATTTTTAAATCCGGGATTTGAGTTTTGAAAGTTACTTAGATGATTTTTATATGAAGCTTTATATGAAATTGTTTTTATATATATGTTTATATGAACGTGTTGTATTGTAAAGGTTTCTTTGCAAACCACAGGAGGCCTTTCTGCGCCATGTGGGCCATCACATCCCCCTGCCAACCACCCTGATACAGGTGAATGCCACCAAGGCCCGCTTTTATGCATTTGCAGGCATGCCAAACGTGCTTGGAGCATTGGACTGCACATATGTGGAGCTGGTGCCCTCACATGCCACAGAGGAAGTATACAGGAACCGCAAGCAGTACCATTCTTTCAACGTACAGATGCCCTGTGACGCCGATCTCACCATCATGCACTGCTGCGCACAGTTCCCAGGGCCAACCCACAACTCGATGGTCCTACGTAGCACCACCCTGACAGCATACATGGCACGGCACAGCAGACAAAGGACCTGGATGTTGGGTGAGTACATGGACAAGTACACACACATTGCTGCATGGCACACAGGCTAAATGGGAGGGCATGACACCAATGCATGAACCACAACCATCAGGCATCAAAGGGTATGACCAGTGCATGGCCAAAAGTCACTCCACGAAGCACGGATGCAACACCAGAATGTTGCTGTGCCAGTCAGTGGCAAGTACATACATTGACCCTGAGGAATCAAACCGGCAACACACTGAAGGTACCAGAATGAAACACTGCCACTCTCAAAAATCCATACCTGCAGTGCACTGTGCCACCCAGGCCAATGAAGACATAACCTAGCAAAGTGCATGCATGCACAGATCATGCAGAACCCTCAGTCACAAGCAACACCACTGCCATGCACCACCCGCCATGCATTCACAAAATAAAAGCAAAAGTGAAAGTACCCCATGCAGTGCACCATTAAAACTTGTGTGATTTACTGTGCACAATTGTGACTGCTATCCAACAAGCACAGGGGCGATGTCAGTGGGATAGGATGGGAGACGGACAACTCATCCATGGAGTGCTGTTGGCAGCTAGCATGATGACAAAGTAGTAATGTGTATACTGCGCCTACTGTGCATGTGTTCCCTCATGCTTCATAGATGTCTGTCAGTGCATGTCCAGACCGCAGCGGGGGTGTTATATTGTGTGTGCAGATACTGTGTGGGCAGTGGAATGGCGATTAGCACAACACACCATGGGGATATGCATGCTGGGCCTGTTGGTGTCTATTGCATTCCCACCCACATCAATCTACCCCAGGTAGTACAACACATCTCGGTGCGGGTGAAACACAATTGTCGTACTTATCATTGTGGCTAGATGCATGGAGTATCAGGTTGTCGAATAACGTGCCATTGCAACATCAGTCCTGCCACATGCATGTCAATTACCGGGGTATTCCGGCCCCACCAGACCCGGTAATTGCCCTTTCGCGGGTGCCGGAATCGGGTGATCCCCATTCCCATAGCGCTCAATGGGAATGTGGATGCCTGTAGCACCGGCACTGTCCATAACGGTGCCTGTGCTACAGGCACGCTGTGCTCATGGGTGCCTTTCATTTCGCCAGGTCAGACCTGGTGGAATGAAAGGCACCCACGAGCACAACTCAGAGTTTGCCGGTCTGGACACAACGGTTCCGGTAAGCTTACTGGTACCATTGTATCCAGATCGGCAAACTCGTAATGAGGCCCATAGTAGTTAGAAGCCTGTGTGTGACTTTGATGCCCTTGCATTACGCTACTTGGATTTTGCATGTACCCATGCCTAGTCAAGATGTGGGGGGGGTGGATTGTGCACTACTGCATGCATGAATGCGTTTATGGGTTCTTTCCATTTTGGTTAGACTCATGGCACTGTGATTTGTGTTTGTGTTAGTGTGTACATTGGGGTAGTGCTGACTGTCCATTCGTGACATGGGCATGGTTGCCTGTTGGGTACAATGGAATTGCATGTGTTACATTGGGCCCGACCCCTGTCACTTATGTGTGCACAGGGGCTTTAGACTTTGATGTCGCTACTACTATCCCTTTTGTTGTGCACGTTTCCCGGACTGTTTTGTGTGCAGCCTTTGTGTGTTGCAGGGCATTCTGTTGTGGCTTGTTGTTCTCACCGTTATCCCCTTGAGTCTCAGCTTTGGCTTCTGCTCCTCTGACATCCTATATGCCCTCCAGATGCGTGATTGAGCTGTATCGCTCTTTCCAGGGCATCAGTTGGAAGGATGAGACCGTCCCGCCTCCTGTGGCCATTGACTCATGGTGGTGGGCTGCCAGCAGGTTCTGCACCCACAGCCGCAAGTCATCCCACCTTTTTTGGCAATCCCTTGATATTCTGGGGATGGACCCCACCACAGTGACTCGACTGGCCACCTCTAGCCTTATGACTGACTTGCGCCGCTGGTTGCTGCGGTGGTTGTCCCTGCCAAATAGGGTGTCTGCACTGTCCACAGTGTGCTCGGTAAATGCTGTCAATTTCGCCTCCGAAAAGCGGGGCTTCCAGAAGCCGGACTTCTGGGAGCCTGCTCTTGTTGCTTCCAGACATCCTGGCAGTGTTTCCCAGTGTGGATGCCTACAGGAAATGCCTGGATTGTGTTTTCCAAAATGGCCGCTGGGCTAGTTTCATGATGCTATTTCCAGTGTTTCCGATGCCGTTGTGCCCGACATCATGATGACGGAACCGATGTTAACAGCATGTTTTCTAGCGGTAGCACTGTCATGTTTTAATTTTTCACCCTATTACTGTATTGCCGGGGTCACTGTTTTCGGATCTGCTGGAATGCAAGCACCCGACGTGTTGTAATTTATCGGTCATTCCACCATGCCAGTAGCCGGTAACAGTACTACCGGATTGGCGGAATCACAGGTATCGTAAAGGCCAGTGACTCCCATTAAAAGGTTGTTGAAAAAAGGGGTCAAGTTTGATTGGCATGAAAAGGCAGAAGAGGCATTTGACACATTGAAGAGGGTGTTTACTAATGCGCCCATATTAAGACATCCATATACCGTAAGTGGAAACAGATGCCTCCGCGGAAGCAGTGGGGGCAATCCTATCCCAGTATGATGAAGAGGGGTTGATGCATCGGTTGCATTTCTTTCAAGGAAATTGACTACCAGTGAACATAATTATGCTGTGGCAGATAGAGAATTACTGCCCATTAAGGAGGCAGTGGGGGAATGGCGACATTTTCTCTTAGGTGCCAGGTACACTATTACAATTTTTACAGATCATAACAATTTAAAAAATGTTAAGACGGCAAAGACACTGAGTGCTAGGCAATTGCTTTGGGCGCAGTATTTTGCAGGGTTTGATTATGTCATTACTCATCACCCGGGGAGGAAGAATGATAAGGCGGATGAGTTATCCAAGCATCAAGAGAAAGAACAGGTGTTTAAGGAAATTAGACCCAACATACCACTGAATACAGTGATAGGTGCAGTGTCAGTTGGATGGTTGGCAGACATTGTTGGAAGTATGACGCAGAAGAGAAGGAAGAAAGGTGTATGCAAGATCCTAAAAGGTATATTCAGAAGGGATTGCCATACCAAGGATTCAGTTGTTTGTTCCTTCAGAACAGCTTCAATTAAAGGTATCATGAGTGAACTTTAGTGGGTCATCCAGCAACAAGGAAAATCAACCAACAAATACAAAGGCATTTTTGGTGGCCTCAGTTCTCACACGGGTACATCAGTGGGTGGAAAAGTGTGAGGTATGTGCCAGGAATAAAGGGTCTCATCAAAAGCAAATGGGGCTGTTTGAGCCATTGCCAACACCAAATTTGCCACAGGAAGAGGTGCCTATGGATTCTGCGACAGAATTGCCCAAGGTGAAAGGTTATGGTACAATTTGGGTGGTAGTGGATTATTTGACAAAGATGACCCACTTTGTACCCTGTAGAGGGGTGATGATGGCAGGGCAAGTGGCTGAGTTGCTTGTGCCAAATGTGGAAAAATGTCATGGTCTGCCTCCTCAGTGGTCTCAGATAGAGGAGTGCACTTTACATTAAGGGTTTGGAAAGACTTTGGCAGTCAATTGGTTATTCAGATAAAATTATCCACGAGTTACCACCCTCAAACAGATGGCCAAACTCAGTGTGTAAATCAGTCCATGGAACAATTCTTACGATGTTTGGTGGCACAACATAAAAGCAATTGGCTAGAAGTCTTATGGTTAGTGGAATGGTGCAACAATAATTCGGACCATTCTTTTGGGTTTACGGTTCTCATCCCCAGTTGTTACCAGATACATTTCCTGACATGTCAACAGTGCCAGCGTTACAAGATCATCTTCAAGAGATCCAGTTGGGTTCGAAAAAGTTTTACCAGAACTCATAAAAGGCAAAAGAGGTACATAATAGGCATGCTGATGCTAAAAGGAGATCCCCGCCAGTGTACAAGGTGGGAAAAAAATGTGGCTATCTACAAAATATTTGAGGTTGAAAGGAGTGCGTAAGTTACAGCCATGGTTTGTGGGCCATTTTGAAATAAAAGAGGTTCTAAAGCCTAATGTTTTGCGGTTGCAATTGATGGAAGGTATGAAAATACATCCAGTGTTTCATGTTCCAATGTTAAAACTGGCAGCTTCAGAGGTCAAGATACAAGAGCCACCATCATGTGATCAGGAGGAACAAGATGTGTTTAAAGTACATCACATTCTGGATTTAAAGAGGAGAGGTGGAACTTTGTTGTATTATGGTCCAGAAGATCGATCATGGGAACCGGCAACAAATGTGTAGGCTCCTTTAAAGGTGAGGCAATTTCATCAGCATTTCCCACAACGTCCAGGCCATTTGTCGGAAAGGGGACCTAATGTGAGGGTTAGGGGGTGAAAGTAGCCCACACCAGGAAAGTACAACGCCGGCGTGGGACTACAATCACCAGCAGACTATGGGGCAGGTGTGGCATACAGTCACAATAATGGAGGAGGACATGAAGCATCTCTGAGCAGCGTGGCCATTTCCCTTTTTATCACGGCTCCAAGGTACGCGGCAGTGATTATCCAGCTAAGTAAGACGGCAGCGGGAGAGGAGTGCAGGAGCCCCCGGGCTGCGGCAATTAAGCAAGGCAGGAAAAAGGGGTTTTCGGAGACCAGGTTGCAGTGAGTACCACGTCTGAAGACAACTGCCTCTGAACTTGTGCGCGTGTACAGAGGCCACATATAAGTGTTTGATTGTGACCCAAAGTGGTTAGGGTTCATGATTGGAATACAGAGTTGAAATGGGTATTACAACCATTATGGTCTTTTGTTGCAGTGTTTGACCAGAAATGTATGGCGACAATCTGCAGTTTTAATTTTCTTTCGAATTACAAAAGAGGGACATACAGTGACTTTGGTTAATGGTTAAATGGTTAAATTTCATCCTTGAGAGTAAAGAGAGGAAAAGAGTGTTTTTTGGACTGGTGATCAAGGACACATGAGGTGGCAGAAGTAAAGTACAGTTCATGTCATGTTGAAGGAAACAAATGTGTAAGAGTGTTGGGATGGGCAATTGGTGTGAGGTGAGGGTTCACCCAGAAACCCACGCAGATGCAGCATTGATCTAACATTAAGAATTCCTTTACATGTTTGGGGTGAGGAATGTTTTCATGCAATGAGCTGTCTATGTGATTAAGAGAACAAAGTTTGCAGGATCAGGATTGGGTGTGAGTACTGGTGTATTTCCTGAATATGCAACACAAGGTGATATTTGGAACATGAGTAAAGGCTGACAGTGCATTTATCAGGGCAAATGGTATTGAGGAGTGCCATTACGTTTTCATGAGTATGGACCTATCAGTGTTAGGAGTGCTTGGAGTTGAGCGAATCTCAGGTTGGGTGAACAGGTTCTCATATGTATGAAGTACGTGTAGTCTGAATATTGAGCTTACCTTTACTCACCCTCCCTAGCCACAACTTCTTCCTAACCCTCTTTCTAGTAATCCTACTGCCCTTACCTATCCACAACCTCTTCCTAACCCTCTTCCACCCATTGGTTGCATTGAGATGGCCTGTGTATCATAGTGGGTATCTCAAGCCAACCAAGGTGGGAGGGTCGGGTACATACAGCTTCCATGGTCAGGTTGACGCTGTGGATAGCACTTTTGCCATGCAAGCACAGGTCCCTAGTGACCCAGCCCCGTATACAGTGCATTCTGCCCCATCACAAGCATCTCAAATACCCAACAGTAATGTAGTCCCCAACGGTACTGTCACACACTACCGAGGGGCGAGTGTCCTGTGAGGGAGTCCTTTTACCTTCCCAGGGACAAACACATACCCAGATTATGACAGCTCACAGAGAGCCTTAGCTTGCCCAGTCCTGTCAGTCACTACCAACCCATAAGAGGAACACTTAGTGGGCATAGAGATAGGTGATAAAACCTTTATTTTTATGGTGGACATGGATGCAACTAAATTGTGCATCAGCAAAGGGCATTTTCCTTAATCAGGTGAGGTTATGAACATGCAGGGCTTCTCTGGGACAGTGGAACTGGTTCCATTTTCTGAATTAGCAATGAAAGTGGGGGGCAAAGTGGTGCGGGCTCCGTTATTGTTTTTGACAACGTCCCCTGTCAACCTGCTAGGGGGTGATGTGCTCAGTAAGCTGAACATGACTATTTCATTTACTGAAGGTGGGGTTGTGTGTTTAACCCCAGTAATGTGTCACATACGAGCCATGGTGGTCGTTAATGCTTTGGGGTATGCGACCGCAGCTCAAGGAATTCCTGTATGCCCAGATAAGTTAATCTATGAGGTTACAGTGTTGTTGATACAATTCCTCTAGTGGGCAATGGGTGTTGGCGAATACCTTCCGACTTCCTGTTCAGGCCCTCTGCGCCTCAAGAACACGTCGAGGGACAATCCTTACGCAGGACATGGAAGGGGTGGTGGTGTTGAAAAGCAGGATTGTTCTAATAGGGATGGATACAGATGGAAGGGAGTGGCACACAGTGTTGTTCACAGAACAAGCTCAACCGTTGAAAGAGCTGACGGACACTGAGTTGTTTGGAGATAAGAATGAGGATGGAAAAATAGTGCTAACTGTGTGTGTTCCTTGCGAGATTATGATACAGTATTGTCAGGTCCCATGTCCCATGCTGTGGCCGAAATAGTCCCATCCTTTGCCCAAGAAGATCTAGCTCAGGTCCCTGACATCCTGTGCATGACCAATCCCCATGATGAGGGCTTTTGCGGAGCATGGCTCCATTTCAAATAACCCTGAAGCCAGTACCCGCTATCACAAGAAGCAAATGAGGGAATTAATGACACCATCACTACACTTTTACACCAAGGCATCATTATACCCTCTAATTCGCCCTGTAATACGGCTATATACCCCATCAAGAAATCAAAAGGATCTAGTTGGAGGATGATTCAGGATTTGCGCCCTTTGAACGATATAGTGCAAACAGAGTTTCCGGTAGTCCCCAACTATGTGATAATACTATGCAATATACCCACAACAGCGACTCACTTCACTGTCATTGACTTAAAAAATACATTCTTCTCAGTCCAATTGCACCCATACACCCAATATCTTACAGTGTTTATGCATGATGGAAGGTGATTCCAGCACACAAAATTGCTCCTGGGGTACTGTGAGTCCCCCAGTATCTTTACCAGGGTGCAATAGGCAGATGAAGGGAACATACATGTGGCTAGCACTATTATTTAATATGTTGATGATTTGTTAGTATGTAGCATGAATGAACAACAGTGCAGGGATGATTCGATTATTATATTGCAACTACTTGCTGACAAGGGGTACAAGGTCAATAGAGCGAAGCTGCAGTATTGCCAACAAGAAGTGTTATACTGCGGTCAACTTATTTCAGTTCATGGAACGCAAATCACACCAGAAGGTGCTGCAGTGGTGTGCAGCATGCCTCAGCCAGCGACAATTAAAGACACACAGACATTCTTGGGGTTATGTAATTAGTGAAGGGCATAAACATTTAACTAAACGACTTACAAACAACTCTCAAAGAAGCCCAGAAATCGACAAGCATAATCACATGGACGGAGGACATGCTCAACAGTTTGCAAGAGTTGAGAAATGTTATTGCCACCGCCCTGTTTTAGCAACCAGGACTAAACACAAGATTTTGATCTCTTTTCACAGTCAGACAGACAGATAGTGACAGCTGAACTAACACAGAAGACCTCAATGGGCCATAAATCCTTGGCGTACTACAGTGGTATGCTAGACTCAGTTTTGCAGGGCCAGTTCCTGTGTGAGCAATCTCTCGCTGGAATAGCGTTTGCGATAGAGAAGTCGGCTGCTATTACGATGGGGTGCTCAGTAACTCTGTATGTAGATCATGCAGTTTTTGCTATTTTGGAGTGATCTAAATCTACCCTGATTACACAAAAAGCGTCATCTTATGAGGACATAATCTTTAGCCCAAACATCCATATAGTATGGTGTAAAACAGTGAACCCAGCTACCTTTCTGGTGAAACCATTACTAATGCTGATGATGTAGACGATTTTGCAACCTATGAGGGACCTGACGATGACATTCCAAAGGCCCGAGATTATGCTCTTGAGGATGGAGAAGTGGTCTTTGTTGACGGGTCAGAAACGAATGACCAAGAGACTGGTAGGAGACACATGGGGCTGCAGTGGTTCGGCTACTAGACAGAGAATATGACAGAGAATATGAAGTACTAGTGCAAAAGAGGTTACCCATGCACTACTCAGCGCAAGAGGCTGTGCTTATCACTTTAATTGAAGCTCTGCGAGGCATTGCAGGGCTGCCGAGTAACAATCTATTCTGACTCGGCCTACGTCACCAACACAGTTCACTAAGGGCTTTCCCGATGGTAGAGGAGGAGATTTAGAAAAGCAGATGGTTTCCCTGTGCAGCATGCTGTATTGTTGGATAGACTGATTTATGCCCTGTCAAGGCCCACTCTAGTAGCAGTGGTGAAATGAGCTGTGCATATGAATAATACAGATGCAATATCTCTTGGGAATGCTGCAGCAGATGCAGCTGCAAAATCAGCAGCCCATCTCCCAGTGCTAGATATTTATGAATAACCTGAGGTTGCAAGTATACAAGTACCATATACGTCCTTACCAATTACCCATATTATTGAACTGCAAGGCCTGGAGCCACAGGAGGAGAAAGTGTTGTGGCAAAATAGAGGGTGTGTGCAATCTCTCACATACCTGATAGGGAGGCAGTGCATTACAGTTAATGTTGTAATACCCCATGAGTTGGTGATGGTGGTGTTTGAGCAATTGCACTAACCCCATGTGTCGCAGAAGCATATTGCTGTGGATATACAGGAGGACAGGTATGTGCTTAATGTCCAGGAATTATTCAATATGTTCATAACCAATTGTATCATGTGCCAAAACCTACAATACTGGGCAAACACTGTGGAAATTGTGAGAAACCTGAAGGTGTCTTACTGACTAGTCCCCGGGGGTCTGTCATCCAGGTGGCCAGGCCATGGGCATCGCTATTGGATCCAGTTCCTTGAGGAGGATCCTCTGGATGGGGGGTCCTGGTGGAGTGGAAGTGGGACACCGACAGGTGAGATGCAGTATCCTCCTTCTTCCGACAACTTGTCCCCAACCTACCACATAAGATACACAAACATTTTATCCACCTTTTTCCGATGCGAACACTTTTCGCAGATTTTGACAGACAATGTACTAACACTCAAGCCATTTACCTGACATGTCTCAACACTAGGGTCAGGCAAAGTCAGGAAATTGACCAGAACCACACACACTTGATGGCCCTTTCCCTTCCCCACAGGGAAACAAAGTGGAGCACAAGAGCACAATCCGATCAAGGCAGACCGCACGACGTGAGAGCTAACTCAGCATGGCAGTTCAAGAGGAGGAGAAAGACGGTGCATACCGAGAGGGTGACAAGGAGAGAAGCGACCTTAGCCTTTCTGACCAAGGCCTGTGAGACCTCTGCAGAAGATATCTTAAGACTGCAAACAATAGCCATTGTGTGTTTCAGCAGATGTCAATGGTACACAAGACCCTCCTCCGCTGATAACCAAGCTGGGGAGAGACGCTTCTCTCAGTGATACCAACCTTGACTCCAAAGAGAAAGAAAGCCACACACTTCATTAAAGCCGGTGAGTTGAGGGGAGATTGATAAGAAACCGAACTGTGTTGGACAAAAAGTAGCAAGCGTTTAATTGAACTGTAAAAGCATAAAGAGCGATTGATGTAAAAGGAGGAAAATCAGCAACAGAGGAGTCCGGCACCACGTGGGTGCTCACTCAGGAAACTCTGGGTGATTACTTAATAGTTGAAACTACTATAACGAGAATGCCTTGGGAAAGGCGAGAAGGGGGTCAAAGTGGTCATAAAGGGGTCTTGCAAAATCCCTGTACAGTCAAAAATCTTTGACCGACAGATGATTGTGAAGCTAAGGGAAATTAATCCTGCATCGTAACAGTTGAAGGAGATTGGCACGATTGACAAGATTGTCAAGAGTGAACCGAAAGAGGGAATGCCGATAAAAAGGGGCGAAGTCTAAAGTCCCGAAATACAGTGTTTTGACAAGAGTGAACTCGGCCGAGGGATGTCCACAGTTAACTCTTCAAAAGGACATTAAGATTTGTGAATATCACAGAAGAGATTGTTCAATCTTTGTTTGGATACTATCAGAGGTCCTGGTATCATTAAGGAACTTTCTAGTGATATGCGTCTGGAAGAGGGGGATCCAAGGGTGAAAGACACTACCCAACGCGCAAGCAGAAGTGAACATTTGTTTATTATTTCTAATACATCAGGCCCACGGTGGTAAGAGACATTTTGTAGAAAAGAGACTTAACCAGCAAAGGCCCTGATTGCTGGGAGTGGAACTGTTAGCTAGTGCTGGGAAAGCTCTAGTGTGTTCAGTGCTAAAAAAACCTTACTTGTACCGTGTTGAAAACATGGTGAACGGAGACCCCATGTACCGCATTCTGACTTATCATTTGTGAACAATTCCTTCTTTATTGTGAACATTATCCCACACTTTTTTTTGTATTTAAGGATTGGCAATAGGTTTTTTAGTCTAGGCCTTTTATTTGACAAAGACACCACCAGGACTGCCTTATTATTGTTTGATGGGCGAAGCTCGCTCCCATCTTAGAGATCTAGGTTGAGATTAGGCATTTTTTAATACCAACCTATACAGTTTAATAAACACTCTTGAACTGTGATCACGTATGTCTGTCTTTACGGTTGCCACCATGGGTTCCTTACATATTGTGTCAGGAATGTGATGTGACTCAATTGAAACAGATTGGGGAACCCTACAGTTTCAAAAACCTAGTCAAAGAGCCTCTAACCCTTCCATCATCACCAAGGATTCAGATTCAATAGGGTTTCATATCTGTAATAATAGGGAAGCTATTATCCCTCTGGGGAAAAGAGGAATGATTCCTACAGACTTGGTCCTGATATCCCCTTCCGGGGTGTTACATACGACTAACCTCAAAATCTGGCCTACAGTGGAAGTTTGGGATAGACGTCTTAGCAGGCGTTGTTGGTCCTGACTTCCAGGGAGATTTGAAGTTTCTCTTCATGGTGAGATCCCTTTTGAGATACGTCGAGGAGATCAAATTGCACAGGGAATTTTAGAAAGAGCGTTATTCCCTCAGTTTAAAGAAAGCGACCCATATAAAACAGACAGAGGCAACTTAGGCTTTGGGAAAGCTGATAAATCTCTTAATATCAAAGAGAAAAATGGGGAAGAGCCCACCATCCATCCCGACCTAGCCTTCGCACAGCGAAATGATTCAGCTCTCTCTGAAGCTGTTCTACAAGCAATCCCAGAAGGAGAAGGCTTAGAGAAGGGAAGTCCCTTTTTCTTCTTAAAACAAGGATTGCTTTATAGAATAGAGACATCCACAGAAGATTCTAGTAAAAAACAATTGGTAATACCCAAGAATCACCGAAAGGTTGTGCTGGAGATTGCGCATTCCCACCTTACCAGCGGGCATTTAGGATAATCAAAGACCCAGACGCATATTAGTGGGAAGTTTTACTGGCCAGGTATTCACGCACATATCAAAACATTCATCCAAACATACAAAATCTGTCAAAAGATCAGCACACACATCTCATTACCAGCCCCTCTAAAACCATTACCAATCATATAAATCCACTTTTCAAGAATCGGCATGGACATAATTGGTCCTCTGGAAACATCCCAATTAGGCAATAAGTATGTCCTTGTTATTGTGGATTATGTAACGAGATATCCCGAGGCCTTCCCAATGCGAAATAATACCACACAGCAGATCCTCAAACATCTTCTACCGTATTTCTCCAGAGTCGGTTTTCCCAAGGAAATACTAACAGACCCGGGTTCAAACTTGATGAGTAAGCTTACAGCCGATGTGAAAGAGCTACTCCACATTACCACTCCACGAACTTCGGTGTACCATCCCCAAACCGATGGCCTGGTAGAAAGATTCAATAAGACCCTGAAACTGATTTTACGAAAATTGGTAAACAAGGACGGGAACGACTGAGATCGAATGATCCCATGGGCACTATTTGCAGTGAGGAAAAAACCCCAAGCATCCACTGGGTTCTCTCGCTTTGACCTACTCTATGGTAGGGAGCCCAGAGATGTTCTGGACATGCTCTGGGAGACCTGGGAAGAACGAGAGGAGGCTCCCATTCCCATCTCGCAAACTGCCACCAGAATACGAGAACACATGAAATGTGTCTGAGACTCGGTTTGTACACACATGGAAAAGGCCCAGAGCCAGCAAAACGCCACCCATGACAAAAAAGTGAACGTAAGATAATTTTCCATAGGACAGAAAGTAATAGACCTTTTACCCGTGTCAGAAAACCAACTTGTCTCCAAGGGGCACGGACCTTATGAAATTATAGCGAGAATGGGAACCTGTACTTACAAAGTAGCCCAACCGGACAGAAAACATAAAATCCATTTATATCATGTAGATCTCTTGAAAGAGTGGAAAGAGAACCCATCTGCCACCCATGCCAAAGTACTGGTCTCTCTGGTTCCTGAAGAGATAGATAACTTTGAATTAATCCCTTGTGAGCTATCTATCCAACAACAAGCAGATTTAAAAGATGTGGTAGACTTATTTCCTGATGTATTCTCAGAAAAACCAGGAAGAGTAATAGGCACATACCACTATATTAGAACACCTAAAGGTAAAGTGGTTCATTTAAAACTGTATCAACTACCAGAAGCCCGTTAGCAGGTAGTGATTGAGGAAGTCAACAAAATGTTAAAAGCCAATATTATTGAACCATCTTTAAGCTCATGGTCCTCTCCTATCGTATTGGTCACTAAACCTGACCGTTTCTGGAGATTCTGCATAGACTTCCATCAAGTTAATGCCATCTCGGACATCAATGCATATCCCATGCCCGGCATCGATGACCTAATTGATAAACGCAGAGCAGCCACCTTTCTATCTACCCTAGATTTAACAAAAGGGTACTGGCAAGTCCTCGTATACGGACCATATTAGGAAAAAAAGCATGCTCGAAGCCTCTAGGACTAGTTCAATTTAAAGTCTTGCATTTTGGCTATAGGCCCTTTTATTTGACAAAGACACCACTAGGACTGCCTTATTATTGTTTGATGGTCGAAGCTTCCATCTTAGATTTAGGTTTAGGTTAGGTGTTTTTCCAACCTACCTATACAGTTTAATAAACACCATCTTAGATTTAGGTTTAGGTTAGGTGTTTTTCTAACCTACCTATACAGTTTAATAAACACCCTTGAACTCTGATCACTTGTGTCTGTCTTTACTTTTGCCACCATGAGTTGCTTACAAAATTATAAGGCACTTTGCCTTGCCGTACTGGGCCATCCCGTGAGATCCACGTTGATTATGCTGACACGGGGGAATGCTGCAACACCTTCTGGTATTTAATTGTGGTGGTGTGTCCCTTCTCCCGTTGGGTTGAGGCTGGTCCATGTGCACATCCAGACGCTAAGTCTGTGGCCACATTATTAGTCAGAGAATTGTTCCCCCAATGGGGGATGTGTGAGTGTTAAAATCAGATAAAAGCACACACTTCTTTAACAAGCTGTTTAAGAAGATCACAGTTCTTTTGGTATTAAGCTTAAGTTGTGTTCCATTTATCATCCTCAAGCCAAATGTGTTTCTGAACGGATGAAATGCCCTTTGAGGGCCAAGTTGTCTAAATTGTGTTTTACCCTCAAGAAGAATTGGATCCACTGTTTGCCCTTATCCATTTTAAGCATGTGGAGGCGACCCTGTAAGGATCATCATCTGTTCCCTCTTGAAATAACAACGGGCAGCGCATGAATACGCCACTGGCACCAGTCTGAAGCACCTCGGATGCTCACAGAGCTGCGTTCATCTTTGGGGATGAGTTTAAAATATCTCTCTCTGCTTTCATGAAGTCTATTAAACGTATTCCTCGATAGATAGCCACACAGCGATCGTAAGACGACATCAGAGCTGCACCTGAATCTGCAAGCTCGCCACCCCTTCAGCTAGGCCCAGGGGATTGTGTTCTAGTTGCCAACTATTTCCACCAGTGGAGTGAGCCAATGTACGATGGTCCATTCACTGTCGTGTATTACACTGTATTTGCAGTCAAGGTAAAGGGATTGTTTTATTGGGTACACCTCTCGGATGTCCTGCAATTTTCCCAATACAGCACCTCCTTTGACTGAAACGGTAGCACCAAGTGCTTCAGTGTCATGGTTGTTTCTCTTTTGCTGCATGAACATCGAGTATAGCACATTGCTGACTGCACATTGCAATGAATTGTAAAAATTGATCTTTTTTTACTGTTTTATATATGTACATGCATCTGTTGCAAGAACATCTCAGTGCATCCGTCGATCCACCAATACTATCGGCCCCTATCCTATTGGGACCAGCTCCTATAATGTTTATTAATTGTTTTGGCACTATTATTCCTGCATTTGTTAGGTTATACAGTGCTTTTAAAAAATGAACAATATTTCAGCATTCTGCGCAGCCACAGCCTTTGCATCATTGTCACTGAGTGATGTAAATATTGATCTGTATATGTTTTGGTATCTTTTTAGGATTTTGCATTTGTGTGTGTGGCCAAGTTATAGGGTTGAGGCATATAAAGGGGGGTCTGATAGGGGCGTTTGTGCAATTATGGGAAGGAACATTTTTGGCGAAGGTACTGTCGTGCTTATGGTCATATAAATGAACGTATTGATGTGCAGAAAATGCAAGTAATTAATACAGTCACATGGAAATGGTCATGTAGAGCGCAGAGGGGGGTGGCTGAAGATAAAGGATATGTCAAATACAAATGGATTGGAGTAGATACAATGGCTGATGTGCACCATCCAGAATTTAGCAATGTATGGTACGGTCACATGCGTTCAGTGGAGAAGCAGAGGGTAAACAGAAGCTGCTATGTCTGCTCCTTGATCCCCAATGCATCGGGGGCACCCAAAATGTTAGTGCCTCAGGAAATATTATTATTATTTTTAGAAGCCCAGTGCTTAGTTCATCTAGTGCCATATCTGGTTTACAGCTTGTTACAGGGGCACAGAGTACGACTTGGATGGAGACTCAGCAAAAAAGAACAATAAAGACCCACAATGTAGACCACATCCACTACTGAAGATGGAAGGTGTACTGTTTGTATGGGACAGATGGCAAGATGTGGTAGTAAGCTGCATGGCACGGGACTGGTGGCTGTTGATGAATAAGTAATGTGGGACGTTAACAAGTGCCGCCCCATATGGTCCACATACGTTCCAAAACTGACATGGATTGAAACTGAAGAAACACCAGTGAAAGTGAAAGCCCCAGAAGAATACCAGCTATGCTTACAAGGATTCAGAAATGTTCCAGTGGGAATTAATAGGGAATGCAACAAGACCAGATTTCAACAAATTCACTGCAGCACTTATGGATATGTGCTGGGTGTGTGGTCAGCAGGCATACTTGAACCTCCCTCCATCATGGAGGGGCACATGCTCATTGGAAACATACTCTCAGCCATTCTTGTAGTTCCTGAAGCACACCTTATGATAGCACCAACTTCTTTTGCAACTCAGTCAAGACAATCGCACGCCAATCCCCACAATCAAGAAGAAAGAAGCGTTTGCCGCAAAGACAGAAGAGGTGATCAAATTATCTGTCTGAGGACTCCTCCAAGTTGCTGAAAGACATTCCAGATAAATATCGGCTGCACACCAATACAGAGGTCTTTTTCACATCTCTCTTGTTGCCATGACTCCAGGCTGTAGCCAACGACAAATGGCTACAGATCGTGATGTGGGAGATGATCCAGCTGGTGAATAATACCGAGCAAGGATTGAATGTGAGTAAGAGCAAACTGTGTGCTATCAGGTTACTGACTCCTCAAAATAGATATTTGTTGGATTTTTTGACAGCCATTGAAGGGGGGTGTGCAAAAAAATTGGACTGTCCTGTTGTACATACATCCTGGAAGATGCAGAAAATGGGTCTTTGTCGAATATCATAGGGGCCGTACACATGCTGAAGATGGGTATGGTGATGGATGCAGGAGTTGAAGCGGAAGACTGGTTCAATACAATGTTCTTGTGGGCACCATTGTGGCTCGTATTTTAGAGTTTTCTCCTCTTGGTCTCTGTGGAACCGTTGGCATCAGAATCTTTGCATGGTTCCGCGACAGAACAGACTGCTTCTATTCCTACGGTCTAGTGTTTTTTCCAACATGGCCACCTACGCCGGTCACCTCAGCAATTGGCATTACATGGAGCCGTGGAACATCAGAGATCCACATATCAACTAGGTAATCCCCTGTTGTGTGGTGCTCTCTTATTATTCCTCTACTGCTTTTTTTTCATTAACTTTCCTTGCTGAGCCCATCCTGCTAATTTCTGCTTCTGCTTCCCTATTGTGCTGAGCTTCCTCTTGCAGCATTTTTTCTACATCAGCTGTTTCCTGCAGCCTTTGTCATTGTCATTTCATGTCCTCTTTATGGATGCCACTGGAACCCCTACTGTCTTCACCCTTGAGTGATTGTGTATTTCCAACAACCTTCCACTCCACTTGCCTCAAGGGATACAAAGTAATATGCTTGGAAGCTACCTCATTCCAGACCCAGTTTCCGAAGTCATACAATGGTTTTTTTCTGGAGTTTTCTTTTTCCCTCATTAGGGCTTTGCGACTGGTCTCCTCCTTGTTCCTCTGCATTTCCGGCGAAATCAAGAGAGGGGAACAGAATGCTTGGTCCGCAGTTGCGACTAGGGTTCAGATTCACTGTCTGCACAACACAGACCGTAAGTGCCATTTAAGTTCTGACATCGGAGCACTAGTGAAGATATTGGTTCCAGTTCTAGTGCTCCTGTTGGTAGTGTTCTGCACATGCCAGATGATCCTTCAATGCTGCATAAAGACTCTCCAGAATAGCGTGATGATGATGGTTTCGAATGGGGCAAGTGGTGCACCTCGTGGTACAAAAGATGGGCAGGCTCAAACAGATGACTCTACAAAACCTCATATGGTGAGAATGGTGAGAGCCATAGATACCCCAGGGGCAGTAACTACACCCCCAACAGACCCAGAGAACTATACTGAACATTGGGTCGACCAATCTGGTGATGGGGTGTATTTACATTACATGTACCCCAAAACAATACGCCCAAGCAGGTGAAAGTTTAACTGATGTATGTAAAGTATGGGTGCCTAAAGAAGAAACATGGAGAGCACGGGAAGCTGCACAGTTAGTTAATGTGGGATTCAATAAAGGGGGGGAATGTTGGGATGCATGTCCAGCCCCCCTTCCCCCAAAACAATTTAGGTTGAGGAAAATATATTAAGATCACAAAGGAGTGGAGAAGCTTGTCTGTAGGGGTGAGGGAGGCGAGCAATAGGTAACATAAGCGTAATGTGTAGGGTAAGGGTTTATTGGGACGAGGGTCTTAAGAAGGTCCCAGGGAAGGGGGCCTACAAGGGGGGTTAGAGAATATAGCAGTATGCAGTGTAAATTAACCATGTAATAGCCAACCCTGTCCAACGGTAGAAAACATTGAGGTTCCACCATGTTAAGGTTGAGGCCTAGGAAGGCCCAAGCCACTGTAACAGTAATAGCATATACTGACACCCAGAACAAATACTCTTTCCCTTTCCCATTCCCAGCCCAAACGATTAGAGGAGAAGGCTTTCGAGCCATACAGATAAACCACCATTGGTTCATGTTACAAGCCTGTACAATTAGAAAGGAATGTGAATAGCCAAGCACGGGTAGGGCTGCATCTGTCCCTGAAGGATAATCTCCTGAGAGCCAGGGCAGAGGTCCTGAGCTGCCCAATATCCCATCTCAGATTTAGGGCCCTAGCACCCCCAGATAATGGTCACTCTATTTGAAATGCCAGGTGCCCTCTAGCAGAACTCCTAAAACCATCACTATTGACTGGTTAGTGTGGTTCTGGTGATATACCCAGGTGAAGGCCTGGGGAGGGGGCAGCTGCGAAGGGGGCAGCACCAAGCAGGATGTCTTGTGATTTGTGCAACGAGGTGCACAGAGTGATGCCACCAAATCTAGGTCAGTGCTGGGGAGGCATAGTGGGGGCACCTGCGTGTCTGGGATCCAAAGAAGTGCCTTGCATCCCAGAGGGCCAATTTGACCTTGGGAGTATCCACTGAGCTCATGTCTAATTACTAGGTGCACATCACGTGAGGTGGTCGTAGGGAGGGAAATATTCTCAAACAGGCCACCAATCATGTTTCTATGACCTAAGGTGGCAAGGCTGAAGACTATGTGGAAGGGGGCTGGCACAAAGAAGCTACAACCAATCATCTGGCATCCCATAAGGAGTGGGTGGTATCTACAAAGGGGATGGCCAATGACTGTGGGGAATGAATACCATATACTGTATGAGTCTTAGGCGATGACGATGTCCTTTCTAACTTGTTGCTTGCTTTGGACTAACCAGTGCCCTCTGCGGCAGTTGGGTTTAAATGACCCTACTGACATGTTTTATTTCTTTCTGTGTAAGAAATAAGACATTGTTATTCTTGCAACAGGTGCACCAACCCTTTTTCTTTAGAGGATTATTTTTATTTGCCTTATCGTTGGTGGTCTGCCCTGACTTGGAGGTTAACCTAATGTATGTTCCCTAGGGGACTGCCAAGACTAGACAGGTAGATATAATGAGCTGTTCCTTGGGTTTATAATAAGATCTTGGCTGCTGGATCAATCAAACTCGATTGATTCTGAGGTTGCAACTGAGAGGTTGGAGGACCTATTACAACGTTTAGTACTTTTTAGGGTTCCCCGGTTTGAATCAGCCAGGTCAGATCCCACTCTGGCACCATACGTAAGGGTGTAGAAGTATGAGCCTGAAACAGATGTGGCATATTGGTTGGCATAGACCTTTATTTCTAACCACAAAAGTAAAATAAAATCTTATTTTGCCCTACTTAGTATGAGGGGTTGCCCTACCTCAACATAAATACTAAGGATCTGGTCAGAATGTCTGTGAAGTAAAGTGTCCACCGTCCTGTGTCTAAACGTATTTCTGTCTCTTACACTTTCAAATGAACTAAGGAAAACTGTATGTCTCATTAATCCAGAAAACCTCCCCTCCCAAACTGGATGTAGACTCCAAGGCATAGTTCTTGTGAAAGAATATGAAGTTTCAAAGTCCAGTGCTTGATCGTTCAGACCAACTTAAAGAAAACACTGTTCTCCAATCTCCTGGAGGTAACTTCTTCCTTGGTTCTTGCTTCCACACATAAACAACACACATCCCCCAACTCTTCTGGGGTAATCCTCTTCCTCTGTCTGTGAAACAACAATGTAGCTCTCCAGTCGCTTATCAGGCCAGGTTCACTAACCCACCAGACCTAACTGTAGACTTTCCCAAATTATTCAATACTGTAATCATCAATGGTGTATCAAGACTGGTTCACTGACCTGCCAGATTTGATATCACTTTGCCTCCTTTTCACATTTTTATACCTTTTCAGGGTCTCCCCAACTTCCTCTGGGCTCCAGCCCATTGGTTATGGGTATCTTCACACTGATGTGGGTCTTTGACCCTTATATACTTTACTGATCGGTTTTGCCCAGCTCCATTTCGGTCCCAGATCCTGTTGTGCACTAGTAGGGCCTTCCCACTGTCATATGGTTCCCTGGCCCTGTTTGTATGCTGCATCACTGTCCCTGCTTCACCTATTGTCCACTTGGATAGACCTGGTATACTCTCCTGCAAGCTACTATCCCACATAGGTTGATTCCCAGCGTTCATATAAACATGTGTAATTCCTCTGTTATTCCCTTTTGCTCTTTGGGATGTATTTATCTGATTTACAAAGTTCGTATCAAGTTGTACAATTCCTCTGTTATCCCCTTTTGCTTTTTGGGATAGATTGACAAGGCTTTTCAAATATTTTAACTCCTCAGTGCTCCAATAACCGGTCTGACCCTTTCTCTACCTTTGGGTAGTCTCTGGGCATTCTCTGGTCTCTTCTGGAGGTGTAGCAGAGTTTCTGTGTTGCTGCCACGCTCTGAGTTCTGTCTCACGTGGATGCGCAGCTCCAGACTCTCACTCACATCTCTGGCTGCTTGTGTCTCCGTTCTTGGTCTGCTTTTGCCGGTCAGGCTTTATTTTCTCCGTCGCCGGCCAGGTCCGCCTCTCTTGGACCTCTTGGAAAGCCACATCTCTCTGTGTCCCGGTTTCCAGCTTTCCTTTTCAAGCCTTTCGGTCCCCTGCCACAGAACAGGCATCTTGTTCTGTGCTCCTCCAGGGCTGACTTGATGCTTCATTGAGTTCTTCTTCCATTTTTATGGTTGGGGCTGCCACTCGAAAGCCTGGGTAAGTCTACCTCTTCCTCGTCCCAGTATTCCTAGTAAGACCATCCACTCTACTATAACACATAGAAGTATGTGGGACCAGAAGGGCCTCAGTGGTGTACGAGGAGAGTGGGGACACCTAAGGGTTAAGTGAATGCTGCATTCTCCCAGGGCCATCGTCACTGGTACCATGAAGGGTTTCCCTCCCCATTAGATCCACCTGCTGAGTACCACCCCCTTGGGGACTATCGGGTAACGGCCTCACCGCCCTGGCACCATAGAAAGGGGCTTCCCCCATAGAAGCAGTGACAATGCCCTGGGATTCGTCACACCAGCCACAAACCATCCATGACTCTTATAGCATACATAGTACCAATGTTCTTTTTAAGATCCTCTATTGCTGAGTCCAGATGTGAGAGCCATGAGAAAAGCAGAGCTGAGACGATGTTGTACTGACAATGAGTAACACTTAGATGTGGTTGCATATGATCTTAGAAAAAGTATGGGCAAGTTGTGCAGGACGTTGGTACTCTACAGGTTTACTTCATACTGTAAGCTGTACATGCATCCTGGCCTGGGAGCTTTGCACTGAAGATGCATACTCAGTCGAGCAATTAAGGTATACGTCTACCATGCTATCAGTAATAATCAAATGATTCACTGGAATATTGGACAATCTTATAGCTATAGTCCCAGATGTAGTCATTGCTTGGCAAGAGTAAGCAACTTGTATTAGTGTACCTGGTGTGTGTGTGATGTGACATGTATTTCAACAAAAGGAAGGAATATACAACAAACTATATCAAACAATGAACATATCCCCTCAGAAAGCAATATTAAATCACAGCCGCTAAACCAATATAGGCTGCATTATGTATTCTCAATGAACATAAAACAGTATTGTCAAAAAATATCATTTTTAATATATTAATCTGTAATTCAGCACAAGTAATACAAAAATTGTTTAAAAAACATATACACATAACATAGTCATATACATGTTAAAAACATTCCACCTCACAGTATAGAAACATTTATGCCGACAAATAGATCAACACATTTGAAGTGAGACAAAAAAGCTGTCTGTTTTTCCATCTTTAACAAGCACACATTATGGACATAAAGTAAACCTTTTAAAAATGAGGTTTACATTGTGATTCGATTTGTTGTTTCAGATGATTAGATTTCTAACTGGGATGTGTTGGGACTTTGAACTCAGATGTGCCTATTCCAGTGCAAATCACTCAATATCCATCCTGCCTTCGAAGACTTGTCACATGTAATTGTGTTTCCAGTCATCCATTTGCCAGTCAGTGTTGTGATTCTCCAGGAGGCCGTGGCCCCCATGAACACAGGCTGTTATGAGGGGTGCATGCAGCATTGCAGCAGTGAGTGGGGAAAACTATACACAACTGCCGGTTTCAAATAGGAATCTCAGTCCTCTACTGCCTTGCCAGCCATTTCCCGGGGCTCCCAAGCTCTACTATAAAAACACCAGTGCGGCCAAATATCTACCTGTCCCAAGACGTGAACTTCACAACATCACAATTAGTGTCAGCAGATTCACAACAGTTTAAATAACATTTGTTAATATTACCCAATTAAATTATGTTATTGACTGTGTAAAGATCAACAAAGGAGACAGCTCTGCCAGAATTCAAACATATAGATGCCTTATAAATAAAGAAACTCTAAGATTGGCACCGACTTGGCTCTGGCTAACAATTTGCAACAATGAAAAGGCAATATTGACAAGATTGATTCTGGGCCTCATTCCGAGGTCGGCGGTAACGCGCTGGTGCCACCAGTGTGTTGCCGCCGACCCAGAAACAATGAATCCACCGCCTGACTTCCCGGTGCCCCCAGGACATTACAAGTCCCAGTGGCGCGCGAAGTCAGGTAGAAGATTCGGCAACTCCCCATTCCCGTGGCGGTCCATGGGAGTGGGGAGAAAGAAGCACTGGCACCGTTGCTAACTGTGCCGCTGCTTCCGTAAAGTCTGCCTGCAGGGGCCTTTGCGCCCGGCAGGTCTGACCCTGCCGGGCGATACGGCCCCTGCATGCAGACTCATAGTGTGGTGGTACAGAAACAAGGGTGCTGGTAAGCTTCCAGGCACCTTCGTTTTTCTACCACCACACTTGGAATGAGGCCCAGAATCTGACTCATTTCTTGGGCATAGAGAAAATTGCTTTAACGGTCCCGTGGACTGCCTTTAGAAAACACTCCTTTGAGAAGGCTATCCTGGTGAATTAGTTCAGTAAACCAACCAACCACTATTAATAGACTGGTGGTCACTAAAGTCACTAATGTTAAATCTGATAAGCCAACACTGGAGAGAGAACAGCGCGAGCTTCTGAAGCCGCCTAACCTATTGCATGCATCGTTGCTTATTATGGCCAAAGTTGATGTCTGATAGAGCACTAATTAGCAGGGCACGTGTTAATCTTACTTGGTGAAAGAGGGTTACTTTGGAAGTGGACGTGTGATACACAGGGTAGTCCAGCATGCAGGAATTGTAATGCAGTGAAAGAAGATCACCTTTGCATTTTGTTTTTCTGCCCTGTACTAGAAACCCTATCAGCACTTCTTAACCGGCAGAACCTTAGGTGCCGCTGGTAGTCAATCTGGCGTGTAATGTGCGTTTTTAAAAGCTGCATTGAGAAAAAAAAAGCAAAGCCTGTCGCGTGAGGATGGCTCAGCGGCAACGTGCTTGCCTTGGAGCAAAACGACAGGAATCAACACAGGTTTGACCCCCAGGTCCGCGCTTAGAAAAACCTCAGGGCACTAAGCGCTTTATAAATATACAACTAAAACCTGTTCCAATAACAGCGCCTCGATGCACCTGGTCTGTGTGAGTGCTTTAAAAAAATGCAAATGTCGACACTGGGTATTAACGATTTCATGTTTTTATGACTTGGTTAGGTTTTAAATTGAATCTGTGCAATAATGATAGATTTGTATTCAACTTTTTTGCTTGTCTTGTTTTATTGAAAGTTTGATGGAAATATATTTTGAAATAAACGTTTCAGCTAAATCACATAAAGATCTCTGAAGATCCACATATATGTGAACTCAATGAATATACAGAAGCACGTTTTCTCTTATAGCACAAGCAGTGATCTAAAAGAAAAGTAAATGCTAAATATGACAATTCTAAAGCCTGCCTAAGCTATTAATGCAGAAAAGATAATTTCCACATTTCTCGCCTGACATTACTAATTCACATTCCTGGTTCTTAAAAATACAAAGAAACAGAACTTTCAAATCATGCTCTACACGTCCTGAGGCTTACATCACATGCCAGTTTGCATTCCGCTGAATAATGCAAATGCTGGAGTACATGTAATGGAATGCAGTATGACGGGAGCCTAAAAACCAGGCCTGGGGTACTACTGCACATCTGACATGGCACAACCTGAGAGCTCTGAAAACTATGCTATAGGTTGTACTACTAACAGACTTAAATACACCTCAGATGAGCCTGTGTGATAGTCATCTACTTGTAGTCATTGTATGGCACATATAAGTATCTTAATACCATAGGTAATGCGAATAACATTTGCAAAATATCAAGTAAAGATGTGTCATGCCTTTTAACCAATTCATAATTTCAGGCTCCTGCTCAGGTCTGGACTGGGATTATTCACTGTTATCAGGCTTTACTGTGTTTTGTTACTGTTTTAAGAAGCAGGGTTAGCTCCAGAGGTTCCCAGTGCTTCGCTTTATAGCAAAGTGCTCCATGTGTGAAATACCTCTTACTATGCATATGAATCCCTTCTTTGCACCTGTACATTGGACAATGACCATCTAGCATCCTGCAGTCAGAGAAGGGAACTACTGCCCAAAAAGATGTCTGTTCACTCCTGTGCCTGGACTGCATTTCCATCCACAAAGGCGCAAACATAGGTGCAATCATTTATTATGATTAATAATAATAATAATAATAATAATAATAATAATAATAATAATAATAATCATCATCCTCATCGTCATCATCATCAAGCTTTGTCTGAAGGGAACTGAGCTGCAGGAGGAGCCCTCATGCTGATGGGGTTGTGGGGGTTTATTTCCCTTCTGTACTTTCTTGAATTTCCTAGTCAGGTTGTTTTATGTAGATTCACATATCTACACACTGTGAGCAGTAGTGTGGGTGTAACCTTTGAACCGCATCAGCAGCTGCCCACTCCACACATCTCCTCTCCCCAACATCAATGCGGCAGGTTGAGTCCTGGTGAAAATAGAGTGGGCATTACTCCTCCTCATGCCACAGCCTGTCAATGCCCCTGGCTTTGGGGGAGTTTATTATTATTATTTATTTATTGTGATATAGTTTAGTTTATAAACTTTACACAAAATACAAATGTAAATATCTTATAAGCATAAAAGTACAAATAAAAATCACATTAATCATAATTTTTAAAAAACCGCAAACAGCAAATATATAACACATAATTACCTATGCAGCCAATCCTATCTACAAATTATTCAATTGAAAACTATTACTTAAAATGTTATGTCCAGTCTGCCTTCAATCCTCAGCCAGATGGTATACAGAGCGATCAGCAGGCGCTTACTGTTAGTATTAACACAGTGATTCCAGAACAGATCGTCCATAATGTAGTTCCTAGAATGGACAAAGCCATCCAGCAGAGGGATAAAAGTGCTAGCCATCTCAGGGCATTCAGTCAAAAGATGCTTTGCTGTCTCCAGCTGATCTTGAACTTTACATAATCGGCATGTTCGCAAATTGGCAGCCAACTTAATTTGTCTTCCTGTGACCATCCTTGTGGGGAGTTGTTCCAGTCTAAGTGGGGGAGTTTATAGGTCTCCTTCTTTTTGTAATTCAGGGCACCGCACTGCCATCAGTCATTGTTCCTATCAGGTGTGCAGTTTAGAGGTGTGTTAAAGAGATATTGGGGAACTATTTGCAGGTGCAGTTCCAAGCTCGATAGATCAACGTATCTAAAAGCCTTCAAAATATCTGTGATGTTTAAGGGTGAAAGAAAGAAATACTGACACTGGGGCAATGTAGCGCTCATGCAATAGATGTTTTATCCAACTACAGGTAAACCCAGGAAGTGCAGAGATTGAACTGATAGGCTTCTTGATATATAGAGGCAAAATCCATTAATATTTAAATAAGCTCAAATGCACATGCTCAATTCAGGTTCATCTGTATAATATAGATGAATAATAGGTTTATTATTACATGTTTAAGCAGCCTCTTTATTCAGTAATCAGTATAAATCAGTGGGTCCACGCAGAGAATTTAACCAAGCAAATATCGCCAACTATTCACAATTTGAGATTTTAACTCTTCTTCAGAAGCTCACGGTCTAACCAAAAACGATGCAGCATATCAAAATAACCATTTCACATTATCTCATTACAAGTTACTATATATAAAATTCCAAATTTTAACAAACCTGCTTAGGGAGGTATTACAACTTCACAGTAAAGCTGTGCAAAATTGCGGTACCTCATCATTGCCCATTTCCTGACGTTTACAGCAAGACTTTAGTAACTTTACCAAGTTGTAAAGTTTTTTCTGGCCCCTTTAAATGCACAAAAATCACGTAGAGTTGCAAAGGGTGCTGTTAAGGGGGGGTGTTTTCACCCTCCACGAGAACAATGGAAGCCATTCCTCCCGAGATGATAATGATGGCAGTGACCCACAGTGGACCCCCACAGGCCCTTGTAACATAAAGATTCAAGAATCTCAAATACACTTTAGTGATGGTGATAATGGTGCAGCAGGTAGCGCGGGACATGTAATTGCAAATGTGACAGTGGAGCAACACAAGCACAACACCAAGTAAACATCATCTGTGCTACCCATCAATGACATTTCTGTGCCCAAGCATGTAGCCAGAGCAAGGCAAGTAGTCCAAGTATGACTGGAAGCACATCTGTAGCAACAGACAGCAGTTTAACATCTGTGTTTTTCTATTTTCTCCACTACAGAACGTGCCAGCACCACCACCATAATATGAGTCTCACTCACTAACTTTAAAAAAGTTAGTGAGTGAGACTTAGTTTAGTGTTAAAAATCCTGCCTCAAGGACCTGGGATTTGTTTTTAGTATTGGTAAGAAAAAGGACCATATTGTAATGTTCACACTCTGCAACATACATGTGCGCTATGAGAAGCAGGGCATGCCTTAGGTACTATGGAACTGTGGAGTCATTTGGAAAAACAGCCATTGAGGGGAAATGCATAGAGTCGCGCTCTGAAACAGAAACACCTGTGTATGAGCGCGATACAAATAAAATATCATATCACATCATATAATACTCATCAGGAAATGCGCAAAAGGGTGTCAACTGCTGGAGCTACTTCTGGAGAGACAGAGCTTATGCCGAGGAAGTAATTGATTATGGTGAAGGAGCTGCTGGAGCACCTACTAACTGTGTGAGCAGGGCCTCGAGCCCTATGGCCCTTGTACGCTCGTCCAGGTGGCACAACAATGTCGCCCATTCCTCTTCATGGTCATTACTTATTCGCACCTGACAGGAATTGCACTCAACCAATCAGGTGGCTGGAACAGCGGGCGAGAATACACAATCCCCGCCCACTGTCCCAGCCACCAAATAGCCCTTCCCCAGGTGGTGCTTTTTTTCCTTTTTTTCATTGTAGGGAGGCAACATGGAGTTGCTCCCTGTTGCTTCCCCAACCCCTCCACTCACCTGTGGGACTGGAGCATTGCGCTCCTGTCCCGTAGCTGCTCCTGTCTGCCCGTGCTACAGACATGGAAAAGGGACTAGCAGCGTGGATCTCCTGATGAAAAATGGTGAGAGCCATTCACACCCCGGACGAACCCCAGAGTGCGAATGGCTTTAATGCCCTGCCAGTTGGGCGGACATGGCCCTTAATGGCCCACAGCCCGAACTTTGCCCGGCCCTGCCTTAGCTCAGGCTGACGGGCTGGCAGGCTGGTGGGCTGGCGGGTCGCTAAAGGCCATGTCCGCCCTCCTGGCAGGGCATGAAAGCCATAGTGAGGCAGGTACCTGTGTTGGCAATTGTGCTTTTACTAAGTCTATAAAGTACCACAGAAACCAGGGATGTTGATTTACCAAAATGCCAGGGGTAGCAGAAGTGACATCACACACCTGATGACATCACAGGAAGTGATGTCCCATGACCTTTGACCTGGATGATCAGTTCTTCTTTAAACCTGGTGTCATCAGCGGAAGTGGCTTGCGGGCATAAAAAAAGTACATAAATGTACAATTTGTAAAATACCAAATAGATACTAAAGAAGACATGAATATTTTAGATACCGACCACATTTTAACAAGTTTGCTACATTCATATGCCATGGATGGGGTCATGATAATATATGGATAGACCCATAGTATCAACATAGGCAAAGGCACTGACATAGATATGCCACTTCAGTATTATATGGCCAGTTACTTCCAAATTATGCCAGTTATAGCTGTATGTCAGGTATTATCCCTACATTGCCAGTTGCTGCGATATCACAGCATCCAAAAATCCAATAGATGCAAGTCACCAACAATGCACAGGAGCATGAATGCTTTGATTCATGGTAATGATTTGTTATTTATGCAGTGCTATTCATAGGAAATATATACATAAAACGATCATTCCAACTGAAATTGGTACTCATTTATCAACCTCAGAAGAATAAAAGGCTGAGTTGGCCTTGCCGAGATTCGAACCTGCAACCTGCAGATCACACACAGATTGCAGCAGCGAGAGCTATCTTACCGCTTTACTATTAAAAATGCAATGCCACAATAAGAAAACATGTCCAAAGTGGCTGCACAATGTAGGCTAGACACGCAATAACACTTATCATGTTTGCAGTAGTCTTGATGATGCACAGTCAAAAATGCCATGCCACAGTAAGACATACCTAGATGGGTTGCGCCAAAATGCCAATCTAAACACCTAATAACACTTTCAATGCTTACTTTATTATAGATACCCAGAAAAATATAACATACCACGGTAAGGAAAGGCTAGACTGGCTGCACCCAAATGCAAGTTTAGCCAGGTAATTATACTTATCATGCTTGCTTTATCAGAGATGCCCAGTACAAAATGTCAAGCCACAGTGAGAAATTGCTAGACTAGCTGCACCAATATGCTAGTCTAGTCACGTAATAAGACTTAAGATGCTTACTTCATTTTATATGCCCAGAAAATATGCCATGATACAGTAAGAAAAGGATATACTGGCTGCACCCAAATGCCAGGCTGGACAGGTAATAACACTTATCATGGATACTTTTTTATAGATACCCAAGAAAAATGTCATGCCACAGTAAGAAATCACTAGGCTGGCCGTACCAAAATGCCAGTCTAGCCACTAATACATATCATGCCTGCTTTAACATTGATGACCTTTATTAGCACACCCCTTTACCACCCCACCCGCCCTACACATCCCCTCTCACTCCCTTTCTCCTCCACCAACTCCCAAAATCAATTCCTCAGCCCAGTATTTCCTCAACATCACTCTTCCTTGTCCAAGGTGCTTCACAGACAAGTGCTGAGACAAGGAAGAGTGGGACTAGGAGTACAAAAGATTAAAGGTAAGTTATCCAGGTATTTAACACAAGCACACACAATTCATACAGCACTTACTCATTTAGACATGTACTCATGCACTATTCACCCAAACATCATGCCCTCAGTCACACACATGGGTGTGGTGCATTTAAAGGCACAGAACAGAAGTCACTTTCACATGAATGGCAGGCTTTTAAGCCCTGCAACAAAAACGGCCTGGCTTTTTCTTTTGCCTTCCACCTGAATGGCGGGCATTAAAACACTGCAACAAAAATGGCCTAGGTTTTACTTTTGCCTTTCAGAGGTGCCTGCCCGTCATTTTCAATGGACAAGCAGCTATTTGATTTACAAAAGAAGGAGGAATCAAAGAATCATGTAACATAGAAAACAGGATTTTTCAACATTGAAAGCAGAAACGACCTGCACATGTGTTTGCAAATAAAAACGTCTTTAAAAAGCCAAAATGGGGAAAATATCACTGCTCACAGAAAAATGTCAGGAAAGCAAAACATGATGTATGGGCTGACCAAAGCAATGTATATTATGTTTCACCCACAAAACTCCAGTAATATGTGAAGAGACACTTTAGTCTTCAGGAAAAATCTGTTCTGGCTGGGGCAAAACTTCACAGAGGAAAGCCCCACTTCAGCTGGATGTCACATCTCACATCTAATAACCTGAAATAAAATGTGGTCCTGCCAAAAGCGTCAACATTCAGTATCCTGCAGACTTACTGAGTAGGGAAGCAAGGACTTCAAGAGAAAGCCATCCTTGGCACTTCAAAGGGACTCAAAAACCTCTGGTCACAGTATGACCCAGGGAGACAGATGGCGGTGGGGGATGAGGCAGCCATCCCATTTGCTGAACAGGAACACTCACAATTAATTTAAAAGACTATTTCATTTTAGGCATTGTGCGCAGCAATCATAGTGTGGATTGATTTAATTTTTACACCATTTTTCATGTAATTTCCAGGCGCTTTTGGGGGTATACAATGCATCTACCTGTGACTCTGGGAAATGTAATGGCCAGTTAGACTAGGTTTCTGGCTGATCTGAACATGTTACAAACGTGAGAGTTGGTGAAAAGGTGGAAAATGAAACTAGGAATATGCTTGATAACGTACACATTCATAACTGTTGCACATTTTATGAAAACGACAAAAATGTGATGTATGGCCATGCTGCATCGTACAGATTTGGTGGTCGGCTTATCAATTCCCCATGATCAGCTAAAACACAAACTATGTTTCGTATGGCAGTTGCTAGTACAATTATAAAGTTGTGATACATATCTAGATTTGCCACAAACTTGAAAGGAGAACAAAGGATGATGACAAATGTAAAAAGACAGTTGTTGCTCCAAACCCCTAAACCAATCCTGTCTGGGGGTGGAGAGAGAGAGGGTAACTGTCCAATCCTAGTGGCAGGGATTATTGCAGGGTACTTCCCTTAGATTGTAAAAATTGGTGATGTCATTTCTACTACATAAGGGGCACTGCACTAGGACTGAGACACACAAAAACTGGGGAACAGTAAAAGGAAGACAGAGAAAAGGCTGCTGAAACTTACCATCATTGAGAGTGGAGTGACCAGACCCCTTCCTGATCTTTCCAGAATGTCCTGAGATGCAGCTGGCTTTCCTGAATCTTAAACAAAGGCTTGCTGTGTAAGTAGCAGTAACCCCAGTCATAAATTGCATAAGCCATTCATTCTTGTAGCATTGCATCCAATATTTTCTCCATTGAAAATTCCCCATTGAAAACCCCAATTGCCAGTGTAGTTTAGTCATCTCCCATAGAATAATCTTGTTTGCCTGTGTATGGTAGCATATCCCCATTGAAACCCCCCTCATTTGTCTGTGTAAATCCTTAGTATTTTTGTAAGTAAATCGATTAATCCCCCATTGAATTTCACGAGATCGGGATTGGTGGAATTTGAAACCAGCAATCTTTTTCCCAGTGTTTTTGTTAATTGTTATAGTTACAATGTGTTGCCCACAATTTTTAATCCCAGTGTGATCTGAGAAGCAAATTTGTCCCTGTGTTTAAATTGGGCCCTGACAAACAAATTTCCATTTGCCACTGTATTTTATCTTTGCATCTGCCATCCTGAACCAAAACCAATTTGTCTTGTGTGAGCTACCCCCTTTCCCAGATCCAGATCCTGTCATTTGCAGCCTCAGTAAAAATGAATTTCATCTGCATTTTCTTCTCCATTGAAGTTAAGCTTAAAATCCCAAAAAACGATTTCCCTCTTCTGTTCCTCTTTCTCTATTGTCTGGTCCAAACGATTTTTCTTTTGCATTCCCTTTTCATTGCACATGTGTTGTATATTCTAAAAATTGATTTCCTCCTTGTATGCTGATTAGTATTCCCTAAAAGCTCTACCTTATTTTGAGTTGAATTGTTTTTCTCTTGCTTTGTCATTGGTGACTGTTGTAATTGGTTGATTTTCCTTTGACAGTAAATAACAAATTAATAAATATCTTATTGCTATACACCAGCCTGGTTCCTAGTCCATTGTGACACGGGGTGTTTGTGGAGGTTGGGTGAAAGACGGGTTGGAGGCCTACTGAAAAGAATCCATAGTATACTAAAAAAATAAAGTGTTTTATTGTGTGCCACATTCATTGCAGGGGTAGGAGTTCCCTGGCTTGCATGTACCGTGTAATAAACCGTGACAGATATATACACACACACACATGCACATTACAAAATACACACACACACATACACTTTTACATTTAAAAATAAAATGCACTTACTTTCCAGGATGTGTTGCTCCTCCTCTGCAGACATGACTCTTGCTCCAATGCTCCAGCACGCACGCAAGGAACCAGCTCTGGTTCCTGTCATGCGCAGCAAAGCACAGGAGCCATAGTCATTCATGTCCTGGCGGGAGCGGGGCTCGTATTTCAAAATAAAATTGTTTCTTTTTGATGTCAGAGTGACTTAAAAGAAACTATTTATTTTTTAAATCTGAGCCCTTCCCAGGGTTCGCGGAGGCAGTACCAGAGGTTGTACGGGGGTTATCAGGGATCGCAGTCGCGACCCCTAACAACAAACAAATTGCATCCCTGACAGAAACCATCCTTTGGTGCTTTTTTACAATGGGAAGCTGATAAAAACGTTGGTAGCTTAACACCTGCCCTGTTCTTTGGTGGACACTAAATGATTCTGGGGATTTGTCAAAGCCATTTGTCCTAAATATCAGATAGCCATCATTATGTATTTTTATACAGTTGCAGTGTCTGATCTTCACAGAACACTATTAATTACAATCATAAGAGCATTGATGGAGTCTGCCATGCACACCATTCAAATGACAATGAACATGTGGACTAGTAGACAAGCAACATACTATATATGTGCACCACAAAATGTTGGGCATCTTTAAGGTGTTAACCAAATTGATCTTTTTTTCAATCGACCTTTTGTCCTAATTGACCTAATTATAGTGGTCCTAATTGATTTAAGGGGATTGGGTGGGGGGGTTGCTGTTTTTTTTGGATTGGGTGGGGAGTTGCAGATCGTTTTCCCCACATATATGTCCAAATTGACCTTTTAAATTAGGTCAATTCTCCCGAGGTCAATTGTGAAAAGGTCAATTAGTATACATTCATCTTTAAAGGAACTGCACACCTGCTGATCAGTCCCCAATCCCTCTAGTGCCCTACCACTATAATTTCACTAGCAGGCAATCCTTTTAATGTTTGTCATGGAAAGGGGGCACACAGCAACAAATATGCGGGCAGTATGCAAAGCCAAGGTTTGGGGATGACTCAAACCAAAGGCTATGACTGTTTGATTTGTTGTCAGCGACAATGGAAGCAACATCAAGCATGCAATGGTAACTATTACAATGCTCCCTGTTTTGTGCACTGCTTGAACAGGATACATTAGAACCTCCTGAAAAAAGACACCTCAGTTGCCAAATAAATGGCCAAATGTCACACAATGTGTGGCTGGCTCAGTTATTCCTTCAATGCCTGGATGATACTGAGGAGACTGAAAACTGCAAATGGTCTTCCCCAACTCAGCCTCATACTTGTGGCATTCATCCAATGGAATTAAATTCTAAGCTTCTTTAAAAAGCACAGAGCTATTCATGCAAATGTTATGCACACATAGGTGAATTAGAGCCACCCATGCTTTGATTCCTAGTTAAGGGGATTTATGAAATGGCTCATCAAAATTCTAGCACCTTTTGCCGTCATTGCTCTCCTTCATCTGCTTAACGGCTACATTGAGACCATGGGACAAGAAATGAGGGAAGAAAAGGATGTTGAACCTCGGGTCTGACCAAGACCATACACTAGTGGATAGAAAACAAATGACAGAATCAACACAGATGTAGTTGTGCCACAAATATAAACACGCTATGGAATTCTATTGTCTGTTTTTTTCAGAGAGTCATATGACAAAACACAAGACATGGATCCTGGGCCTAATTGTGTTAGATGAGAGGGAGAAATCTAATTTGAAACCTTCCAGGAAAGACAATGTATAAATGCTTACTTCTCCCACTTCCACACAGAGCATTTCCAGTGGCGCCACCACCACCCTTGCCACTGCATTCTCAGGTTAGTGGAAATTCACTAGCCTCTCCAAAGTCTCCCTCATCTGTTGCCAGCGAGCACAGAATCAGAAGTTCAAGTCTGTCTTCTTCTACGGGGGCTTCTCAAGATCAGTCCAAAGCAGTCCAAAGCAAAGAACCCTATTTGAAAAGGCTTAGACAAATTTGAATTCAAGACGCAGTCAACAGAACAATTGTCAAGTTTCAAGAAGGACAGAAGAAGAAGAAGAAATGCTCAAGCAGTATCTCATAGATAATAAGCTTTTGTCCATACATGAGCCTTACCTGTGGTTTGTTTGAAGTCCTGGTGTTGTAGAGAAAAGGCTTGTCCTCTCTAGAAGCCAGGACCATCCGGCGGAATGGAGCGCCAAGGCTGCCAGAAAGGTCAGGTCCAAGGAAAGAACCTCACAAGGAGGAAAAAACCTTGCAGTGAAGCACACAGGAAGGCTGAGCAGCACCAATGGTGGAATGATGTGCAGTAGCGTAGGTCAGGACAATGGGAATAATATGGATAAAACAGGGGAACAAGAGAAAGAATTCAGCAACAAGCACAGAAGAAGCACGAAGAGAGGCCAGAGTAAAAGGAGGAATAATGGAAAAGAAGCTGTCCAGTCACAAATAAAAAAACAGAAATAAAACACAAAAAGGGAAATAAACGAACGCAGGAAAGAGAACTGATAAAATTCCACCCTTGCACGATCCTCTCCTAAAAAAGCCAAATCATGGCCTCCAAAATGTGTAGCTGGTTTTGGAGCTCCCCATTAATTCGCTTCGATTCTCCTTGAAGGCTCTAGAGGCAGCGGCAATGGGCCCGTAGGCTTGGCACCTGTAACACTTTTGGGGGCGGGTCACTGCAGGCTAAAGTGCTTTTAATGTAGTGTTCCCACACACATGCAAACCTCCGTTGGTGCAGCGCAGTCCCCGCGATGATGGAAGTTCCCGGTTGTAGCTCCTGATTTCAGTCTGAAAAAAGAAAACAGGTGTGTGTGTGTGTGTGTATAGCATTTAATATATACCATAGTATTCTTTCCAATATAGTTTAATATATATTATAGATGAGCGTTTACAGTTTCGAGTGTTTATAGTTTAGTGTCTTAACAGCTTAGATAGTCCCATTTTACAGTTAGGGTTTAGAGTTAGAATTCAAAGTTAGATTTCACTTTTTTACAGTTTACGTTTTATAAGTGAGAAGTTAAACGTTAATTGAAACATAGATTTCACAATGAACTTGCTCACATAACTTCTGCTCCTGTTTGTTACAAGCCTGTTCTTCGCAGCCACCTGTGTCTGCAGGCCCGGGTGCATAAGCAGGCCTGGCTTCAGGTAGAATATATTGCCCTACTGATGATGGTCTGTTTGGGGATTCGCTTAATGCCAGTTCTCACTGCAATCTTGGAGACCACTTATTCCCAAATGTCCTTCCTTACTGGGAAGTTTTCTGCCTTCTTACCTCACACCAACATAGGTGGTGTTTAAGGCAGATCACCTCCACCTCACTGAATTGGGTGTTATTAGGGCCCGTCTACTAGGCCACAAACACGTAACAACAGTCATCAAGAGAAAGCAGTAGCTAGACTGATCCCAAGAGTCACTTGTGTTGTGTGCGTACATGGACCTACAATTCTGCATAAGTCATGTCCACCAAACATAAAAACATGTTCTTAATTGTAGCTATACATCTTTTATTTTCAGCTAAATGCATGTTTTGTCAGGAATAATGTTAGCAAATGTGGTTATGTGTGTTTCTTATGTTTTACAAAGTGTACAGTGACTTTAAAAAAATTATAATCTTAACGAATGGTTTGTTGCTTCTCAGTTCTTCAGCACAACTGTGTTGCTTCATACAGAAGCATGTGTGCAATGTTTTTCTATCACAAAGAGAGCTGATGCTAAATGAATGGTGCTGGCAGAAAAACATTTCCGCCAGCATAGATGGAAAACAAATAAACTTCTCAACTTCACGTGGCAGCAATGTCAAGAACTATGCAGAAATACGCCAGTGGACCAATACGCCAGTGGACCAAAAAAACTTTACACACCCCTCATTCTCAGTGGTTTGGTGAATGCCATCACCAGACGTGTAGTAAACAACCAGATCTGACAAGGCAGAGAAACAGGAATTTTCCCTAATCAGTTTCCCTCCATAATTCTAGTCAATTATTCAAGTAAAGCTGTCGCACAGGTTGAAATAATACAAAATGCTTAACTATGATTTAATCAGCTGAATGTACCATTCATAATGGCATCTCATTAAATTACATTACAAAGATTAAACATTAAAAAGAAATGCAAATGGCATACCATGCAGATAATTGCATTCAGAATCTTATCGACTTACAAGCTTTATGATAGCCAAAGAACTTCTCAGATGTCACATAGCCATAATATCCTCTGTGTTTTCTTTCAAATTTCTAGTAAATAAAGTATTTTTCACTTCATATTACCCAGAGGCAATTGTCAAATAACTTCATACTTTCACATTGTTACATCATATTTATACAATATTGGAATTCATTTCATGGAAATGCTTGTCTACCACGCTCAGTGATGTCACAGACCCTGATGCAAAGCGTGTGTTCTTTCGAGGACACCAAGGTTTGCCGATGTAGTGTATTCTGTAATGGTAGATGATTCCACAAACAGCACTGGAAGAATCGTATGTTGCATTGTCATGTAAATATATTTCATATCAATATTAGGAGAGATGTATTATTTCACAAACATGTTCTTCTTTGTTGTGGAAGAGTCTGTTGGGTGACAGTATTGTATGCAGAGGAGAGACTAGGGCTTATGAGGGTTGTGGGAGTGTATTTACTCCCATGAAGAGGAGACTGGTTACAGTGCTTCCGTTAGAGCACAAGCCAGATTGGTTGTTCCGAATGAGGTTATGTTCTTCATTCTGGGCCATAAATGTGGTTCTTTTTTGCAGTATTTTAGAAAGAAAAGGGATATTTGCAAAAGGTCAATATTTTTTAGGGAGATGAGGGTCTGCATTGTTTTCCTTCTGATTGTAGTTATGGTGTCTGCCTTGATAACTGGAGAATGGTTTCCATGCGTAGAGTGGCATTGCAGAACTCGGATTTCGGGTTGGATAGGGTGACTGCAGCAGTTGATGAGGGTGGCTGGGCAGGTTTTGCACTGTTTGGAAGGCATTTGCAATTTCCTGGATAATTTGACCAGTTCTGTTCTTGAGATTTCATTCACTTCTAGTAGGGTTGGCAGGAAAGTTAGCTTCCCACTCGAGCTGTTCTTAGATCCATTCTGAAATTTAACGATAGTTTGAATTTGGGTGATTTTGGATGGGAAATCTCCAGCTAGGAAATTAGTGAGTTTACAAAATGGTTTAGCTGGTTGCTGTCTGTGCTTCCATACGGATTAGTCCTTGGCTAGGTGTTGATGAAAAGTCACATTTTGAGAGGTTTGATAAACTGGAGAATTGTGGGCACTTTCCATGCCGATACCAAGATGTAGTTCCATAGGGTGGATGAATGACAAGAGATGGATTGTTTTCGGGTCCTCTCTTTATGGACGCATTTTAATTTAAACCAGTAGGTCGATTTGCTTTGCAAGGAGCAAGTGCCACCAGCTATGTGGAGCTTTTAACTGTTTTGTTTTGTAACCCCATTGCATATGTCAATATGTCCAAGCGAAAGGCAAATCCTCCCTTATCGCCAGGGAGAGGGGCAAGAAAGCTTTATAAAATGCCAAACCAATTAATTAAGTTAATGTTTTAATAACTAAAATCAAAGACCTCCTGCATGATATCGACAGTTTATGGGGAGTACCAATATTCATTGACCAGAGGGTAGACTCCACCTAAGGGCTCACTGTTTAATTGTGTGAGTGAAGGTAGGGGACCTGAGATTGAGAGTGACCCGTCTGCGTCTCAGTCTAGATCTGTGGGCACTATCAGAAATATCTGCCCTAATAAGAAGACCCAGGATCGAGGTTTACATTTTGATTTAACCTCAGCTAACATCAGAACTGAAAATATTACCAGATGTACATTTAGATTTACCAACCGCGTAGGTATGCCCAGTGGTCCAGGAAGCAGGCAGGAAGATATAGGTACAAGACTGGCTCAGACAACTAGTTACCACCATTGAAAGATATACTCAGAATAATATCCCCCACTCTGGTCATAATGGGCACCCATATGGAGGAGGATATGTGAGGGGTAATAGTGTGCCAACAATTTCAGTGAAGAAGGACTGGGATGAACCCTCTGTCGTTATTTATAATGTATCCAGACTGGCACCCATGTCCTACAAGAATCAAGAATCTCTTATAAACACATGTGTATATTGGATACGGACAACTAAGAGTTGTGTCTCAATTATTAGAGACAATATAGTTCAACGTGTCAGACGTGAAATGCCCAACAACCCTGATGACTGTATGCAATTCTTTTTCAGTAACAAGTTTTTAGCTGAGGGCCTCCTGACCATTGATTTCTGTGCTTACCCACCATTAGGCTCTACAATACCCTTAGAGGTCCCCAAGCCAATAATTATTCTCCATTATTAACACCCTCTATCACACTGGGTCAAGGGTCTGAAATTTTGATTCACCTATGCAGGGACCCCCAAGCAGTCCAAATAACACGGTATATGGATCTAAAGCACTGCAGGGTCTTCAGGGTGTGAATTGACTGGCTACTGGGGAAGGAACTGCCATTACAAAATGTGCTCACATATGTAGCATGTTAGCCTGGAACGTAGCAGGTTTGGGAAACATTAAAATTATTCCACCTGGATAGAATTCGCTTGAGGATTCAACTGAATTTTCTTTCAAGAAAAATGGGGACTCAATAGAGCAGACCTGCATGGATATCAGACATACTCGATACTCACCACTGAAGGTGCTCGTAGCATACCAGTCGGGGGCTTAACCACCTGGGTGGACAGTTCGATCAATTGGAAGATCGCGGGGTCTGCCCCTGGTTCGCCCGATATCCAGCATCTTACTGTCTTGTCACTGGGCGGCCATGCCTATTTATTATTTAACATTTAGAATAGGCCAAGCAATAACTATGCCTCATCCACTGTTGGGAAGATACATGAGCTTCTCAACAATTGGGAGGGTATAGACGAGAACAGACTACATGTAATTATCATAGGCAATTTCAATTTCCATATGCAACCCCTAAGAGACCTGGAAGGGCTGTAGAATGACCAGGACCAATCCTAGGGAATTCCAACACTTGTGGCAAAATATCCCAAAGGAACACATATCCAAGCTGTCAGTCACTGAAATTATTGTATGAGCCTGAGATGGGAGCCTGCAATGGCAAGCTCCCAACTTAACAACTGGCCACATTGACATATATCAGGGTTAATGGTTCTTCATGTACTAATTATGTCCTATTTCTGGCTAAGGATTGGGACTCCATTAAGTGTTTTTTGGTGAATGCCCAATGTGAAAGTGACCACAAACCATTGAGTACATCTTTTCAACTCCCTGATAGAGCAGGGCACAGTGCCCAAGAGGATGGGCATACAGTATGAACAGCTCAGTCTGGGCATGCACAGAAAAACATCACATGGGACAAGTTGCAGGAGAGAAATATGAAGGCTGATATTTATTTGGCAGCCTTTGGGCATATTGAGGGAATTTGCACAGAAGGTTGCAATGATCTTGAGGTCCTGAGAGAATGTGATGCAATGGCAGGCTCTTTGATAACTTTTTTAATGGTTCTATGTTATAATATCTCATTTTAGAGCCCAAACACAAAACAGACTAATTTATTTGGCCCATTTTTGTGTGGTCTTTAAAATGCTGCACTATTACATAGAACCCCTCTCCTTCTCCACCTCCTCCCTCTCCCACTGATTCTTTCATTAATCTGTGGGTTTAACTCCCCCAATCCCTCCCCTTTCCCCACCAACTACCCCATCCCACATCTAAACCCGTATTCTCCCCACACATACGCATATAAACACACACACACACACACACGCACATAGTTTCAAACGTAGCTGTCACTCCCGCGACGAGTCCGCTGGGGGCACACAGAGCCTGGCATGGCAGGGGCCTGACAGTTCGATTTAGCAAGACCGTTCCATACGGTCACGAGCAGTCTCTTTAAATCGTTCATTTTTCCGTTTGGAAAAAAGAAAAAGGTCTTTTGACCTAAGACCTTTTTAACATGTGCAAGGACTGTGATAATAAATAGTACAGTGCACAAAGAAGGGTGCTATGATGCTGATTGTTGTCAACCTAAATCTCCTGTTTAAATGTTGGCTTACCGGTGGACAGAGACAAATTTAGACGGGAGGCAGAGTATTATATAAAATATTGCAAATGCCAACAAAGCAGCCTTCATACAAACTAAATGAGATGAGCTCAAAGAATCCGTTGTGATGGGTGATCAAGTGAGATTTTGGAGACTGGTAGCAGGCAAGGAGGTTAAGAGTGACAACACTCTTCTGTGAGGTATTAGTGCTGAGGCATGTTTTGAACATTTCTCCATGCTATATGGTTCTGACAGGGTTCCCACATCCAACGTGAAACTCATTAACCAACTCCAAACTGGTTGGCAGTGAGGCAGACTTTATTTTTGAAATATCACTCGATGAGGTTATTTAGGCCATTTGCTCCCAAAAAAGTGAGAAGGCCCTTGGGCAAAATAGTATTCCTATTGACCTCTACAAAAAGGAATTGTCAGAATGGGCCCCAGTCTTAGAGCAACTCTTTAACGCCGTCATTCGAGAAAATACTGCCCCTGACTCATGGCTAAAAGTCGAAATAGTACCCATTTTTAAGTAGGGAAATAGGGGCATACCAGGGAACTATCGCCCTATCTCAATCCTGGAAGGGGCTGAAAAAATCTTTGTGAAAGCTTGTTTGAAACACCTCCGTGAGTGGGTGGAGAAACGTGAGGTTATAAATTGACTCCACACAGGTTTACGAGAAGAGCACCCTGGATCAAGGGTTTCAGCTTTATCTTCTGGTACAGAACCATATTGCCCTAAAGCTGTATGCTATTTTTGTAGACTTAAAGACCACATCAATGGGGTCCCCAAGAATCACTTTGCGAGGTCTTGGAGAGGAACGACATCTCTGGGTACTTAATACTTGCAGTGCAGCCTCTATATCATTCTAGCCATGCAGTGGTTCACTTTGGTTTGGCAGGCAAAGTCACTGCCCCGTTTGGGGTGAATAGAGGTGTCAGACGGGGCTGTGTCATCGCTCGCTCCGCTTCTCTTCTGCATTTATATGAACAAAATTGTAGAGGACCTGTTGGTGCATAGTCTTGAGCCCCTAAACTTGACAAGGACAGATTTTGGACTCTTCTTTTATGCAGACGATGCGATTCTTCTTTCTACTACGCCTGTGGGCTTGAAAGGGTCAATGAAATGTTTTCTGGTGAAATTTACCAAGCTTGGTTTAACATTAAATGCTGATAAAACTAAAATATTGAGCTTCACACTTAAATACACCAAGAGGCGAGACCTGTGCATAATGGTAGATGAAGTTAGGTTGGAGCAGGTTGAAATCTTTGATTATTTAGGAATCCGATTTTCTGAGACTGAGTCAAGGTCTCCACAAATTGAAAAATCGATTATACATCTGGCGAAGTATAGTGGGGGAGCCAGGCGTTTTTTTGTAGGAAACATGGCAAGGGTGCAGTTTCGCCAGTCCTTGAAATCTATCGTAAACAACCAAAGGTAGGCACTCTCTATGGGGTGGACATCTGGGGTTTTACCGGTCTGCAGCCTCTTCAAAAGACAGAGAATACATTGAAAGATCTGTTTATGCTGCCATATAGTTCACTCAATGCCACACTCCGAAGGGAGGTCGATTTAAGCCTGATTGGAGATGATGCCAGATTAAGACCTGCCCTGTATTTGGCAAGGCTCTGGGGATCATTAGGACTTGTAAGATATAGCGACACTATGATGCATGTATTATCACATGAGGGTGGCAAAACGTAACCATGGGTTACACATGTAAACAACATCTGTGGAAAATTGAATATGAGTAGCCTGTGGACGAGTCTGGTCATTAAAGTCAAAGGCAGTTATATGGAAGTTAAAAGAGCAGCCTTTCTGTGTTCCTGCAGAAAAATGGAAGCAACATGAATGGAATTAAGATTGGACTTGACATACCTAGCAGACAAACTAGAGTTTGTCTATGACATTTATTTAGACTTAATCACACTGCCCTATGCACAAAACCTTTAACTGGAATTCAGACTGGAGTGGGAACGTTAAAATGAGAAGCTTTTACAAAGTCCTGGGGGGATGCAAACACAGCTCTCTGCTCGATATATGGTGCTGCTGAAGAGACTCTTCAGCACGTTGTGCTATTGTGTGAGAAACATTGGGCACTTCGAAGAGTCTATCTCTCAAAAATATTGAATTTTCATGCAATTCGGGAGACAGTGAATGCAATGGCCCTCTGCAAGTCCACTGACAATCTTGATATCGCCTACTGGGTAGCGACGTTCATTCATCAGGCATGGTTATGCCACACCCAGGCGATAACATTTCTTACTGCCCAGGCTAAGCTCTAAATTCCATACTAATGCTGTTGGGCGATTCATTTGTGACTGTGCCTGCACTAATACTACACTTTTGACAAGCACTTTCAATATAAATTGTAAAATATTGATGTTGGCCGGTTTTTGCTTTTATCAGACAATCACTAAACTGTTCATGTTTTTATATGTTCTGTGGCTTTTTGATATCTATTACAGGTATGTTTTTTTAATAACCTAAAACACTGATGTCGAATGAAGGTTGTTTCACTGACTGACTGACTGACTGATAAATGGAGGAATGATTTCCATGGATAGAGATTTGTATTGTATTGTATTTGTAGTTTGTATTTTATTTATTTATAAAGCACACCTGGACCAAGGGAATCTGGGCGCATAACGAAACTTGCATTGCAAAACTGATATAGGGTTGGATAGGGTGACTACATGCAGTTAATGAGGGTAGCTGGGCAGGGCTTGCACTATTTGGTAGGCATTTGCAATTTCCTAGCTAATTTGACCAGTTTTCTTTTGAGATTTCATTAAATTCTAGAAGGGCTGCAAGGAAAGTTAGCTTCCCACTCGAGTTGTTCTTAATCTATTCTGAAGTTTAATGTTACTTTGAGTTTGGGGGATTTTGTAAAGGAGAGATCCTGCTAGAAAATTAGTTTCCTAGATGGTTTAGGGCAGTATCATCTTTTGAAAGGATCTTCAAGCTTACTAACAACTCTTTTGTTTTGTAGTGCGCTGAGGCAAAGCGATTTGATATATTGGGCCTCAGTATGAGTGTGCCGATCCGATTACAATGGTGCCGGTAAGCGTACCGGCACCGTTGTTACCAGACAGGCACACGCCGAGTTCTGTGACCGATTGCCATCCTGCCCGCCAGGTCAGACCTGGCTGGCGGGATGGCAGCTGCTCACAGACTTTGACGGAAGCACCGGCACTGTTGCACACAGTGCCAGTGCTCCCATCCTCCCCATTCCCATTGAGTCCTCCGGGACTCAATGGGAATGGGGAGTTACATTTTCCAGCACTTGGCATCACGAATCGCTGGAGCTGTAATCCCCCGACGATTCCCTAAAGCCAGGCACCGGAAAAATAACACAACTCTGGCGGCAGCTGTGGCGTTTTTATGGCACGGCTACCACAGGAGTCGTAATGAGGCACAATGTTTTCTTTTGCCTTCAGTGGTCAGAGGATAACCCCCTCTGTGAATTTTGCATGCTAGTATGTCTTTTTGTAAATTGAACTTCCCACATTTGTTTTCCAGGTTTTGACCAGTTCTCTATGAGGCTGCAAGTTCATTGTGAAAGTGCTTGTTTTTTTGGAGTTCAGATTTTACTTTATGTTTTTTTCTGAGCTATAATGTCATGGGCTTTCTTTGCTGAGATTGTCTAGGAGGATAATAGGATATGTAAAAAGATAGGAATCGCTCACTGAAGGAATTGTCCTAAAACCTCTGTCTGTTAATCTTACTTGACTGTAAGTGCAGGATGAGTTGTTTTTGGGAGGAGTCATTTATTCCTTATTCACTTCTTTCTCCAACATGTCCTCCTCTCAGGTGGCTAGGGAAAGGCTGAAGCTGCCAGATCCTTACCCTGGGGGTGGATATGCGAGGGAGGACTACCTGGGGAGTGCAGCTGAGACACCCTTGGGTGAGACACAGTATCACCATTTCTCTTTCATAAGGAGTCTGTTACGCTCACCTGACTCCCATAGAGGCGCCGGTCTGATCTGGGCTGCTGCAGCCTCCTCCAGCCTAATGCGTAGGGCTGAGATGTGTCGTTTGTCTGGCCAGTAGGAGTACTCTTCTGTGAATGCAGAAAGGGGAATTAACCACCCGTGGAGTTGAGCGTAAATTCCCCCCACCCCTGTTGTTCTCCCCACTGACCACCTCCGATGTCCCCTCTAAAGTCTCACCTTATGGTTTGAAAGGGTGAGCTCTCCATCCTGCTTCGCGTGATGGACCAGTTGCTCCACTGGTCGAAGGAATTGGTGAGTTCCAGGACTATTTTGACTCTCCCGGCAAGACGCCGTAAGTATGCAGTTCGTAAGAGTTCAAATGCCTGACCATCACTCCTATCCAATCCCGTAATCTGTGGTCTTCTCCTTTATTCAGGTGCTGAGAGAAAACCAGAGTCGAGAAGTTATACCTCTGGCAGTAAAATTAGATAAGTCTATGGTGGGAGGTGGCTCCCCTTGATTGTCCTTTTGATTCACCCTGTTGTGCTTTTGTTGCCCCTTAGGGGCCGGGGTACGGTGATGGTGCAGTGGGAGCAGCGCCGACCCGAGGAGAGGAATGGTTTTCCCGGTGGTAAATCAGGTAGGTCTTAGGGTGGTAACCAGTATTCCTCTATATGTTCCCTTGGCTCACCTTATTGTCTTTATCTCCCCCTAGGTGCCGGAATGCGGCGGGAACATGCAGGAGGCTGCAGTGAAACGTGAAGATGCTGCGAGGAACGGTGAGTGCAGCGCGGCGATGGCTGCTGGCGATGCGACGTGTTTAAAAATAAAGTCTTTCCTTTGGTTCGACGATGCGATGGCACTGGAATCAGGTACGAAGGTGGTAAATGTCTGGTTCTAACCTTTCTCCTTCTTTCCCTTGTTTCTAGGTGCTCCGGATTCGAGACGGGCGTGGCTGAAGTCTGGATGCTGCTGCAGGCACGATGAGCGTTACGCTGCTGGATGCAGAATAACGCGAAGCGTGTGCTGCTCTTCGGGCGTGGTTTAAATAGCCCTCAAAGTAGTTCCAGGTAAGTATTCCTCCACCGCCACACCCGAGTGGCAAAAGAGTTCCTAGGTAAAGTAGTCCCTTCTAAGCATCTTGAGGGCTTGGATCCCTTGCAGCATGGTCTGCATCAAGTAAGTCCAGGTAAGTTTTCCCCTTATGAGCCTGGTGCCTATGGCGCCAGGACTGAAGTCTCATATGAGCCTGGCGCCAAAGGCGCCAGGACTCTGTCCAGATGGCCCCTAACAGGGGTCGCTGGGCCTTTCCCCGGGAACATGATGCCTGCTCCCGGGGCTGCTGGACCTGGTCTGGTTCCCCGGGGGTAGGCATCATGACAGCACTCCCCCCCCACGGCCCCTCCTAAAGTCGTTCTTCCCGTTGGTTTAGGTTTGTCCGGGAAATTTCGGTGGAAACTTTTCACCAACCGAGGTGCATGTACGTGGTCACTAGATTCCCAAGACCTTTCCTGTGGTCCATAACCTTTCCATTCAATCAAATAAAAAAGTTTTGATTTCACCATCTTGGAGTCCAGGATGTTTTTAACCTCAAATTCGGGTTCCCCGTCTATAAGGATGGGGTCGGGTGGCTTGGTCAGTCTTGTCCCTGGTTGCACTGGCTTCAAAAGTGACACATGAAAGATGGGGTGAATCCGCATATTAGCCGGTAAGTCCAACTTGACGGCAACCGGGTTGATAATGGCCTTAATAGAGTAAGGTCCCAAATATCTCTGGTTAAAGGTCCATGTTCCCTTGAGCGATGTGTGTTTTGTGGCCAACCATACTTGGTCTCCTATCTGGTATTGTGGAGCATCACTTCTATGCCGATCCGCATCCTTCTTGTATTTCTCCTTCGCTTGCTTCAAATGTGTTGTTGCTTCCTTAAAGGCTTGTGTAATCGTGGAGTGTAAATGGTCCACTGCAGGCATTTCTAGGTGTTGGGGTGAGTCAAGGTCTGAGGTTCGAGGGAGGTGCCCGTATAGGGTATAAAAAGGGCTTTGCCCAGTTCCAGAATGAACTGAATCATTGTATGCACATTCAGCGATCCAAAGAATGTCCTTCCAATTACTCTCAGTCTGATGCAACATGCAACGCAGGTATTGTTCAAGAGTCTGGTTGGTCCTCTCCGTTTGACCATCGGTCTGGGGGTGGTGACTGGTTGATAACCTCACGTCGATTTGCGCCAGTTGACAACATTTTCTCCAAAAATGAGAAATGAATTGACTGCCCCGGTCAGAGACCAGTACGGATGGAAATCCATGTATACGAACAATGTTTTCAAGAAATTCCTTGGCTAGGATTGAAGCTGAAGGTAGCCCCTTTAAAGGAATAAAGTGGGCCATTTTGGAAAAAAGATCCAAAATAACAAGAATGGTGTTAAACCCATTGCAAGGAGGTAGGTCAGTAATAAAGTCCAATGATAAGGTATGCCATGGTGCAGGCGGAATGTCTAATGGTTGTAAGAGTCCAGCTGGCTTTTTCTTCTGACTTTTGTTTTGGGCGCAAACGCTGCAAGACATCACAAATGACTTAATGTCCTTTCGCCAGGTGGGCCACCAGAATTGTCTTTTGATTTTTGCTTCGGTTTTTGCAATACCTGGGTGCCCCTCCATCAGGGTATCATGATAACGGGAAATGATTAGCTCTTGTAGTTCCTTGTGTGGCAGAAACAAGCGCCCTTGGTAATAAGGTAGGTCATTGCTGACTGAAAAGTTCGGGCCTCTCTTTACCCAGTCCTGCAAGGCTGTAGGATCCAAGAGTTGCTGGATTTTACTCTGAATGTCCTCTAGGGTTTGTAGAGTGGTCATGCCAAGAATCCTTTGTTCGTAAATTATAGGTACTGGTTCTGAGTTTACTTCAGTCTCTCCCATCCCTATTCGGGATAGAGCGTCAGCTTTACCGTTCTTACAACCTGGGTGGTAGGTGATTACGAAATCGAACTCGTCAAAGAACAATGCCCATCGGAGTTGACGTGATGATTGAGCCTTGGCTGTTTTTAAATATTGTAAGTTCCGGTGATCGGTGATCACAGTGATGGTATGCCTGGCACCAAGAAGATAGTGCCGCCAAGCCTTGAAGGCGGAATTAATGGCTAATAGCTCCTTGTCGGTAACTGCATAATTTAACTCAGGTGCTGGGAATTTTCTGGACCAAAACGCTACTGGGTGAAGCTGGCCAGTTTCAGGGTCCCTTTGAGACAGGACAGCTCCCATGGCTAGACTGGATGCATCAGTTTCCACTATGTATGGAAGTTCAGGGCGCGGATGCTTTAATACAGGTGCAGACGTGAATTTTGCTTTCAGTTCTTGGAAGGCCTTTTCGACTTCTTCAGTCCACATAAAGCGTTTATTTTTCCGCAAGAGTGCTGTGATGGGATGTACAACATGTGAAAAACCAGGGATGAATCTGCGGTAGAAATTGGCAAAGCCGAGCATGCTTTGAACTCCTTTAACTGAACTTGGTGATGGCCACTTAAGGATTGCGTCTACTTTTTGTGAGTCCATTCGGACTCCCTTCGGTGTCAGGATAAACCCAAGGAATTCAACTTCTGTGGCATGGAAAACGCATTTTTCTAGTTTAGCATATAGTTTGTGCTAGCACAATTTCTCAAGGACTGCTCGGACGTGTCTCACATGATTAGATTCCAAAGAGGAGTATACCAGAATGTCATCGATGTATACGGCAACACAAACATCAATGAGTTCAAGAAGGACATCATTCATGAAGTATTGGAAGGCTGCTGGTGCGTTGTACAGCCCGAAGGGCATCACCTGGTATTCGAATAATCCATATTTGGTGCGAAAGGCAGTCTTCCATCCGTCGCCTTCTTTTACTCGTACCAGATGGTATGCCCCCCGGAGATCTAGTTTGGTAGATATGCAAGCGTCCTTCACCTGGTCTAGTAGTTCAGGGATCAGAGGCAATGGGTATTGTTTTTTTACCGTTATCTGGTTCAATGCCCGGTAGTCTATGCACGTTCTAAGGTCACCTTCCTTTTTGGGCACGAAGAACAAAGCTGAAGATGCAGGGGACTTGGATGGGCGAATAAAACCATTGGCAAGGTACTGGTCTAAATATTGTCGTAGGTGGAGGTTCTCAGGTTCCATAAGGTCATAGATTCTGCTACAAGGGGGTTGTGCACCAGGTATGAGATCGATTTGACAATCGTACGATCTGTGAGGAGGTAAGGTGTTAGCCTGTTCCTTTTGGAAGACGTCCTGGAATTCTTGGTACTCTGGAGGTAGTTGTGTGACTGCTGTGGTTACTGTAGCCAGGCCTGCGTTCAGATTTTTCTTTGGATAACAGGTTTGTGCACAACCCAGGAAGGTTATTCTCTTTTCTCGCCAATCAATACTAGGATTATGTGTTTCCAACCAAGGTATCCCCAATATTATCTGGAACTGTGGGGCTTTGATTACATCAAACACAATAGTCTCTCGATGACCATCCTGACCCACTAGTGTCATCTCTGCGGTGGTATGAATTACAGGCCCAGAGGTGATTACGGTTCCATCGACTGCGGTGATGACATCTGAGGTGGTTTTACGGCAGAGAGGCAGATTCATCCTGGAAGCCAATTCGTAGTCCACATAGTTTCCTATGGCCACGCTATCGATGTATGCTTTTACGGCATGCATACCTGATGGTTGCTCAGGATCTACGAGGACCAACCATTGGCATGATGAAATGCAAGGTCTGAGTGTCCTTCTTCAAGCTCGGCAAGCGGACCTCTATGCTTGTCGGGCGTGGTCGTTTCCCGAGTCTGACTCCATATGGCTTGTATCAGTGGCTCCTACCGCCTTCTTGGGCGGTTTTACAGGGCAATCCCGTAGAAAATGCCCGGAGGTCCCACAATAAAGGCACAATTGCATGTGCCGTCTACTTTCTCTTTCCTTCTGGGTTAAGGGTCCTTTAACTCCTCCAATTTGCATGGGTTCTGAAGCATCGGCTCCTTTGGGGTTAGCAGGGGTTTTGACAAACACCCGGTTCTCAAACCTGGTTCGATCTGCTTTTCTGTTCTGTCTATGATCTAACTGGACCACTAAGTCTATATATTCAACGCAGTCTTGAGGTGGATTCACGACTTGAGCCAAGACATCTTTTAGTTCTCCTCGAAGTCCTCGATGAAATAACATGATACGTTTTTCCTCAGGCCACCCAGTTTCTACAATCAACCTATTAAAGATCGCGATGTAGGATAGGAGATCCTGGTTACCCTGCCCTAGGGACAAAAGTTCGTTATCCAGGGCCTGTCCTTGAGAGTGTCAGGCCAATAGTGTTTCCATGCTAGTTTGAAAGCCCTGAAAATCCCGGAGCATTGGGTCATCCTGAGTAACCAGTGGGATAGACCAAGCGGCTGCACTGCCGCTGAGATATGACAATACAAAAGCTACCTTGGCTTGATCGTTTGGGAAGGCTCCAGGTCTGCATAAAAAGTGCAAGCGGCATTGGTTCATAAATACGGCAAACCTTTTGGGATCTCCGGCAAAGCGTTCGGGTGGAGCTAACGAATTATTTCCAGGTAGGTTTATTTGCACAGGGTTACTTGATACCACAGGGGCTGGATTTCCCCAGGAACCAGGTAGGGGTGCTTGTCCAGCCTGACTTTGCAATAGTTGCCTAGCAAGGTCATCAGTTCGCTCCTTTGACCAGATCAGTTCTCTCCTAAGAGTATTGGTTTCTTGACGGGCGGAATGCACTTCGGCCCTCAGTTCCCCTAGTAATTGGGCCAGGTGGTCAGTTTCTGAGGTCTCCATAACGCCCGGGTGGGAAATTGTAGGTAGGCTTCGCGTTCTGTTACGCTCACCTGACTCCCACAGAGGCGCCAGTCTGATCTGGGCTGCTGCGGCCTTCTCCAGTGTAATGCGTAGGGCCGAAATGTGTCGTTTGTCTGGCCGGTAGGAGTACTCTTCTGTGAATGGAGAAAGGGGAATTAACCACCCGTGGAGTTGAGCGTAAATTCCCCCCACCCCCGTTGTTCTCCCCACTGACCACCTCCGATGTCCCCTCTAAAGTCTCACCTTATGGTTTGAAAGGGTGAGCTCTCCATTCTGCTTCGAGCGCAGGGGCGCGTGATGGACCAGTTGCTCCACTGGTCGAAGGAATTGGTGAGTTCCAGGGCTATTTTGACTCTCCCGGCAAGATGCCGTAAGTATGCAGTTCGTAAGAGTTCAAATGCCTGACCATCACTCCTTTCCAATCCCGTAATCTGTGGTCTTCTCCTTTATTCAGGTGCTGAGAGAAAACCAGAGTCGAGGAGTTATACCTCCGGCGGTAAAATTAGGTAAGTCTATGGCGGGAGGTGGCTCCCCTTGATTGTCCTTTTGATTCACCCTGTTGTGCTTTTGTCTCCCCAAATGGGCCGGGGTACGGCAATGGTGCAGTGGGAACTGCGCCGACCCGAGGAGAGGAATGGTTTCCCTGGTGGTAAATCAGGTAGGTCTTAGGGTGGTAACCAGTATTCCTCTATATGTTCCCTTGGCTCACCTTATTGTCTTTATCTCCCCCTAGGTGCCGGAATGCATCAGGAACATGCAGGAGGCTGCAGTGAAACGTGAAGATGCTGCGAGGAACGGTGAGTGCAGCGCGGCGCTGCTGCTGGCGATGCAACGTGTTTAAAAATAAAGTCTTTCCTTTGGTTCGACGATGCGATGGCACTGGAATCAGGTAAGAAGGTGGTAAATGTCTGGTTCTAACCTTTCTCCCTCTTTCCCTTGTTTCTAGGTGCTCCGGATTCGAGACGGGCGTGGCTGAAGTCTGGATGCTGCTGCAGGCACGATGAGCGTTACGCTGCTGTATGCAGAATAACGCGAAGCGTGTGCTGCTCTTCGGGCGTGGTTTAAATAGCTACCAAAGTAGTTCCAGGTAAGTATTCCTCCACCGCCACACCCGAGTGGCCAAAGAGTTCCTAGGTAAAGTAGTCCCTTCTAGGCCTCTTGAGGGCTTGGATCCCTTGCAGCATGGTCTGCATCAGGTAAGTCCAGGTAAGTTTTCCCCTTATGAGCCTGGCGCCTGTGGCGCCAGGACTGAAGTCTCATATGAGCCTGGCGCCAAAGGCACCAGGACTGTGTCCAGATGGCCCCTAACAGGGGTCGCTGGGCCTTTCCCCGGGAACGTGATGCCTGCTCCCGGGGCTGCTTGACCTGGTCTGGTTCCCCGGGGGTAGGCATCATGACAGAGTCCGATATCTCCCAGGCCTTTATAGGTTATTGCTAATCCCTTCCTAATGTCCCCAACAAAACATAACCCCAAAGATATCAATCAGGTACTGGGACGAGGACGAGACAAACCAGAACCATACATCCTCTGTATATTGACAAACACACTTACATACACCAGTTGGGTACTGTGACAGGGAGGAGGTAAGCAAGAGCAATATGGAACTCCCAAAACAGAAGTGAGCGGTCTAGTTCTTGGTCGACCAATCAGCCTGGTGGGAGGTTTAAAAACAGGAATAACAGAGAAAATTAAGTCAGCTGTGGAAGCAGATCTGCAGTCAGTTCGGGAAGCAGATCTGCAGACTACTGCGAGAGTGCAGACCTGTGACAGAAGCATTAGGGGAATGAGCAAAGCCATGAAGAACCACTAAGGTAACCAAAGGAGGTGCCGCATGAGAGAGAGCGAGAGCTCTGGGTGGCTGGAAGCATCTCTAGAGTGCTCTAAGCACCGACCAGTGAGTCAACCAAGGAAGGGGGACAACGGGGTGGCAGGCGAGCAGGAGAGGCCTGGGAAAACTGTCATGAATGCTGAACCGAATGAAAGGAAGCACTTTTGAATATCGATCTGAATGGAAGCAAGTTCTGTTGAATACCGATCTGAATGAAAGCAGTTGTGTGAAGTTACACTCTTGGTATTTGAGAGAACAAGCATTGGCAACAGCATAGAAGCTTCAACATGGGAACTGTGTTATTTGAGAGATCAAGCATTGGTGATAGTCATGGAAGCATCTTTAAAAGAATTGTGTAATTTGAGAGAACAAGCATTGGCAAGAGCTATAGAAGCATCTTTAAAGGAACTGTGTACCTTGAAAAAACAAGCATTCACAAGAGTTATAGAAGCATATGAAATTGCATCAAGTGAATAGTGGAAACAAAGCAATGTCAAAGCATCATGAGAATACGAAATGGAAATAAACAAATCACCACTGTAGAGCTGAGACAGTGGCAATGTACATACAAAGGAAAAGAGGCAAATTGAAGTGTGTCGGTTGCGTGACCTGCAGTGGGTGGACCGTGTGGTCCGACAACTGCGGCTAGACCGAGTACACCTACTGATTGAAAAGCCACTTAGAATTCCTGCAAAGAAGCTTGTGATTGAAACTAAAGGAACTTTTGTGCAAACTGGAATTAAAGAAGTATAAGTTGTGAAACTGGTGAAAGATAACAAAATAAGGAGAGCTGGGACATATCCCCAGGAATTGTGTTTTGAAGAAGTTCAACTATTTGAAAGCTTGGGGAAGGGAACTCCTTTGCACTGTGAACTATCTTCAGCCTTGAGGAAGGGAACCCCTGGGCCCTGTGAACTATTTTGAACATTAGAGAAGAGACTCCTTCACAAACCAAGAGTTGGAAGAAGCTCTGAACTTTCATTTGAACACTTATTGTTTTGACGCTGACATCCCTGCACATTTTATACAAATAGATGTGAGGGCAAGTATAGGTTTTGAACATAGACAGACCTTAACGTTGGACTTCCTGACACAGACTAGCATTAGTTTCATTTAGGTAGGGAAATCCCAAATTAGCATAGGGAACGTTAGGCATTCCACCAACTCTTATTATGTTGAATAAAAGTTTATAGAACAAACTTTACTTCAGTTGTCTATGTCTACTTTTAGATGCCTTCATAAATGGTGTCAGAGTGGGATGAGGCTCAACCAATACAAGTTGGGGACCCCTAAGGTTGGAGAAATTAAGTCTCAAAGTGTCTTATCCCACAGCAGCCACTGAAGACTCTATTGGGTTCGATATTTTCAGCAGTAGGAAAGAAATCATCCACCAGGTGAAAAAAGACTCATACCCACTGACCTGGTTTTGATTCCTCCCCCACACACATACCACAGATTGGCTCCCAAGTTGGGGTTAGCATGGACATTTGGAATTGATGTGATGACAGGGGTTATAGACCCAGACTTCATGGGAGATATAAAGGTGCTAGTGCAAAACCATGGGAAAGATCCCTTCCATACCCGTCCTGGGGATAAAATTGTACAACGGGTGCTTGAAAGAGCACTATTTACTAGGGTAAAGGCAAAGACCGGGAAAGAAATAACAGATTGGGGTACCTGAAGTCACAAACAGGTTGTCATGTAAATAGCCCATTCCCATCTGATGGCGATCCCAAGGACACACAAAACCCAGACACAAATCCTTAAAAACGTCTACTAGCCTGGAATTCACGCTGACATAAAAATATTTGTGCAGTTCTATGCAATCTGCCAAAAGACCAGCACCCACATGCCACCAGCAGTGCCCTTACACCAACTCCCAATTATTGAAATTCAGTTTTCCAGAACTAGCATGGACATTGTAGGACCCCTAGAAACATCTCAGTTTGGGAACAAATAGATACTTGTAATAGTAGACTATGCCACATGGTATGCAGAAGCCTTTCCCCTTTGAGAATAGGGTTTCCCAGAGAAATCTTACATCAGGGTTCTACATTTATGAGCAATCTCATGAGGGAAGTGAAACACATTTTACATATTACCACCTTAAGAACTTCCATATATCATCCACAGACTGATGGCTTTGGAGAAAGGTTTAATAAGACCTTGAAAATGATTTTGAAGAACCCAGTGGAACGGGACAGAAGGAACTGAGACCAGATGATACCTTGGGTTTTATTTTCTGTTCGGATGACCCCCAGGCTTCTACAGGTTTCTGCCCATTTGAATTATTATGCAGACAGGAACCTCAAGATATCTTGGATATGTTGAGAGAAACCTGGGAAGAAAGGGAGGAAGCTCCAATTCCACTCTCCCAAACTGCTCACTGTCTTAAAGAAAACATGACAGTAGTAAGATCTCAAGTCCAAACCCACATGTTCAAAGCACAAGAACAGCAGAAAACATAATATAATCGAAAGGTTACCTTAAGATCTTTCTCAGTGGGACAAAAAGGGTTAATATTGACAGTGGCAATGTGCATGCAAAGGAAAAGAGGCAAATAAGGTGTGTTGGTTGCGTGACCTGCATTGGGTGGACCATGTGGTCTGACAACTGCGCCTAGACTGAGTACACCTACAGATGGAAAAGCCACTTAGAATTCCTGCAAAGAAGCTTGTGATTGAAATTAAAGGAACTGTTGTGTGAACTGAAACTAAAGAAGTATAAGTTGTGAAATTGGTGAAAGATAACAAAATCAGAAGAGTTGGGACGTTTCCCCAGAAATTGTGTTGTGACGAAGTTGAAAGATTTGAAAGCTTGGGGAGGTAACCCCTTTGCATTGTGAACTATCTTGTTGCTTGGGGAAGAGAACCCATTGGCCTTGTGAACTATTTTGAACATTGGAGAAGAGAGTCCTTGATAAACCAAGAGCTAGAAGAAGCTCTGAACTTTTATTTGAAAACCTATTGTTTTGACGCAGACATCCCTGCACATTGTATTTAAATAGATATTAGGGCAAGCATAGGTTTTGGCACAGACAGACTTCTACTTTGGACTTCCTCACACAGACTATCATTAGTTTTATTTAGGTATGGAAATTTCACCTTAGCATATGGCAAGTTAGTCATTCCAGCAACACGTATTGTGTTGAATAAAAGTTTATAGCCCAAACATTACTTCAGCTGCCTGTGTCTACTTCATGATGCCTTCACACTATGTGCTTGGTGGATTTCCCATTTATTTAGGAGCAGTTGGTGGTCTGAACATCAAAGTTCCATATGGAAAGACTCATGCTCCTTCTTGCCCATTCCTGTGATATATTGAGCACAGCAACAGACACCCCGAGATTGCCTTTATATTCCTTTTTAAGATACTATAAGGAAAGTGGATGCATCAAAGGGTGCGGCCATCATGTGCCAAATGCACCTTCAAAAGTGCAAATAATGCAATAATAAGCCTGAGTTAGTCACCATCAATAAGGTGAATTTTAATTTAGCTTTTTAATAATCAGTTGTTTTATGTTTAGTGACAACATTCTTTCAGCAACATGCATTACTGTTTGCATGGAGTTAACTCATAACATTAAAACATCATGTCCCGCTTAACTTTCAATTATGAACCAGGAACTCATGATCAGCTAACAATTAGCACCATGCCATGACTAAAAGACAGCAATAAAGTTAAAACTGTTACAAGCGACAACAATCATTACCACACATCTTGCACACCCTTAAACCAACAAAAGTAGAAAACTGTTATCATTTTATTATCATTTGATTGTTTGAAGCTTAGACCTCGAGAGCAGCTGAATGCCATACCGGGTGAGTGTAGTCAGCGTTGGGGCTAGCAGCTTTTAACATTAGTGCAGTACTGTGAGTTGCCATTTGTGCATACATTGGGATTAGCCCTTGGTCAGGTGTTGATAAAAAGCCAAATTTTGATAGATTTGAGAAACAGGAGAATTGTGGGGGCAATCCATGCTGATAACAGGATCTAGTTCCAGAGGTTGGATGCATGGCAAGATAATGATTGTTTGGGGGTCCTCTCTTTGTGGACACGTAATTCAAACCAGTTGGTCGATTTACTGTGCGAGTAGCATGTACCACCAGATATGTGGAGCTTAGCCACCAGGTATGCTGGTCTGCAACTCGTGACTGCTTTGTAGGCGATACATGCAGTCTTAAACAGTATGCTTGCATGAAGAGAAATCCAAGGTAGTTCACGTATAATGGGGTGATTTGCTCGAATTTCCAAGTGCCTGTATTAAGACATGCTGCAGTGTAGAGGACTGCTTTTAGGGGAGCCGAGGTAGTGGGTTGGAACCCTAATTGGGGAACCCTAACAGGAGGAAATTTTCCCCATCGATATGTGAGACCATAAGCACCTGCACTACAGTTCAGAATGCTTGTGGAAGGATGAAGGCTTTGATCTTGCGAAGGGTGGAGATTTGGAGCCAGGCCTTTTAGGGCTTCTTAGCTATGTGTTTCTGGAAGGACAGGCTGTTGTCAGTGGTGAAGCCTAAGGATTTAGCTAAATCTGAGACCCTCAGTGCCAGACGTTCTATGTGCAAATCATTGAGACATTTTGAACAAGTTGTTGTTTAGCAGGGAGACTGATGAGTACGAATTCAGTCTTGGATGGATTAAGCTTGAGGTAGGCAGTTGACATCCAGAACTGGCTGATGGCCAGGTAATCAAAGAGAAAAATTAGGTCTTGTGGACTTTTTACTCTCATGTAGAACTGAGTATCATCCATGTATGGTCGATGGCAATATCAGGGTCTTTGAGTAGACCATCCAGAGGCTTTGTGTAAAGGTTAAAAAGGATCAATGACAAAATTGAGCATTTGAGAGCTCCACTGGAAATTGGGATTCAGTTAGAACACAACATGTTACTCTGGAAAGCCTTGTATTTGTCCGATGATGTAGGCGGGAAACACATTCAGGACAGTACTAGAGAATCCCATTCTGTAAGCAAGAATGGAGAGAAGAATGTGGTGGTCAAAAGTGTCTAATAATACAGATGAATGTTCATGGGGGATGAGGATGCATGTGTCACCCATATCCATGGTTTGGTTGGACTCATCCACCACTTGGATGGTGTCTGTCTTGATGGTATGCTTAGGGCAGAACCCTGGCTGATACTCATTTAGGAGGGGTAGTTGTTGATTGTGGTGAGTAGTTGTGTGTCGACTACTCTTTCCTGTTCTTTCAATCCCTAGAAAGCTCTGACCCTTTCCATATTAAATTGCCCACGGAGGTAATCAATTGCAACTAAGACAAACAGAATATAACCACTTTGCAGCAAATTACAATGCACAAAAAAGGAGAGAATATTGACATATCCCTGTGGTGTGTTTCGATGCATGTTTTCCAGATACCACATTCAATGCTAGTAGGTTTTACTCCACGTTTAATCACTTATGTTACTCCTATAAGCTTAAACCTAAAAGAGGTTGTGACGGGATGTAGAGTGGCCATATATGGTCCCGTTCATATGTTGTGGATTTCCATGGGCTTGCTGAACCAAGACCAGATCTAGTGAGCGTGATTTGGATGTCTGAAGCTACTCTGTATGCTTCAATTGAATGGATGTAGACTAGTAATTGGGGTCGGGGCCCTGGACTATCCTCCTTCTATGTGGAGAGCCTACTCCATTGCCTCATTGATCGGTGGGAGAGTAACTTTACCTGAAGGCAGAGAAATGAAGCCCTACTACTCTATGAGCCATTTCAGCTTTCCTTGTCTCTGTGAGTCCAGATGTTCACTAGCAACTGTTAAAGAGATGACCTTTGACACACAACAGATGATAAAGCCAGAGACCGGCAGCAATGAAGCCTAACAACTGCCAATCCTATGGTATCCATACCCTGCTAAGGTGACTTTTTTATCTGGTCCTCATTCCAGGAAACTGAAAGTACCTCTGTCAATGCCACTATCAACAGACCCATGTATGTATTATACTACAGAAACTTGGAATGGTCTTTGCGGATTCATACTTGCTCCAATGCCTGCAGGGACTTCTTTGTCTTACCCATGCTGTTGTAGACACCAAAGCACATCTCCAGCACTGACGCCCAGTGCCAATAGAGTCACAGAAACTGGTATTCTATACATGTAACAGTCACTTGACAGCTTAAAGACACTGAAAACAGAGAACTGTATAGCAACTATCTAAGGATTGGACATCTGGGACCAGACAACATCCAAACGGTTCTGACTAAAATGCACTGCCCCCAACCTTATGAAGCCACCTGGCGCGCATTCAGCTTTTTTGTCACATTTTTGTGCTACGCTCCTTATTCTCATAAGGGAGTCACATGAAACAGGACTAAGAGAGAACAAGCGTGTTAAAGATATGGAGTATCAGAGCATCATGATCAAGTACTTCCGTAAAGATGCTCATCATAGTTGCTCCAAGCATTTGGACCATCTGTCACAAGCCTAACCATCAATCACTTAGCTGTACTCTACCTTCCTGGGCAGTCGACCACCACTCCTGGACATTCTTTATCATGCATTCTGTGAGACAGGCATGGTATCAAGAGAGACACAGACTCCAAGATATTAGTTTCAAAACCTTTATTTACTAAGGTTCTTGGGTTGGTGTAATGTCTAACTGGCCCTAACTCTAAAGGGATGGTTCCCTGAACTGATGTTTCTAAGGGCCGTCAATGTTTAAGAGTCCAAGACAATAGTCTGTCTGTGTCTAAACCTATGCTTGCCCTCACTCTTTACAAAAAAGTGTTAGGAAGTCTTCAAAAAGAAAAAATTGTGGTTCAATAGAAAATAGGAAATGAAGGTCCAGGGCCAGACTCAGCCTTTTATCCTTCCGAGGCCGATAAAGGAGCACCATACACTGTGGGTAATAATAAGCAGCACACAGATGCCTGAGGGTTCGTATCGCTATATACGTGCAAAATGATTATTATTATTATTAAGGTTGGTTTCATGTGACTTTTGCACCAGGTATGGGGTGGTCAGCTTCACAAAAAGGAGTTCAATCAACCACAAGCTGTTCATCAGACCTCCTCCATAGTTCTTGTCGCAGTCTTACACTTTCAAATGTCTTAGGTTCCTTGGGATTTCCTTCCAAAAGCTTTAGCTCTTCCAAGTTCCAGAAGACAGCCAAAATAAATATACATAGTTCCTTTCCAAGCTCCTCGGGTTTCCCTTCCCCAAGCTTTAACTCCTTTAGCATCAAAAGCAATAAGTATTCAACTTCGATAGGCCCGTCAGGGGTCCCTTCCGCAAGTTTCAATTTCTTCAGCTGTCAAAAAATAATAGGCATTCGACTTTATTTGGCCTCTCAGGGTTTCCTGTCCAAAAGCTTAGACCCCTCTTAGATTCAAACACAAATTCAGTTGTCAGGATATACCTTTCCTTTTATGTTCAGTTCTTTCATACACATTGCATGTGTGGAGTACAATCAGAGATTTTTGAAACCGCCAGGTTCTTTGCTTCTCCTTGACGTGACCACTCTGATCGGTATCCCCTCTCTTTATTCTTTGTTTTTAATCTTTCACCTTCAGGTGCTTCCTGCAGGCATTTCTTGCTTTCCTTTTGTTTCTTTAACTTTCTCGTGCACTCTTGCACCTTCCTCTTCTTTGTTCTATCAGTATTGTGCATCTTGCACATTTTCTACACTTCCCTTTCATTAATGTGCACACTTGCACCTGGTTAATGTGCACACTTGCAACTGTTCGTTCTCTTCCTGTGCCTCTGCACACTTTTACACTCTTTTAATGTCTTTAAATTCCCTCTGCGTCACTAGCGCCTTTTCCTTCTTTCTGCTTTCCACTCCATGCCGCTTTATAAACTTTCTCTAATTTTTCCATGCTGTGCTGCTTTACAACCGATGTATTTGTCCTGCTCCGCTCCAATGAACCGCACACTCCTGATGTTTATCTCTCACTGACATGAAAATCACTGATCAGTGGTTTCTCTGGATACACAGCGTTGAGGTCAGGGTCTCACCACCTGCCCCTGGGATACCCTTGGGACAGCCACCAGTCACAAGGGTAGCAGCACGTTGCCGGACACCAGCAGCAGGATGCAGGCTGCCGCGCTCCGGCTCCTTGAAGGCACGACTCCCTAGCCAGCAGATCGGCACACCATTCTCCTCCACGCTTCAGGTCCTGCTGTTCTCTGCTCCTTGGCTTCTCTGGTCTGGTTCACGTCTCCAACTCGCTCTCTCCTCTGTGAAAAAACATATTTTTTTTATAGTTGGACAAACAGCAAAGTGGAGTCAGGTGTTAGTGTTCATTAGCAAATGCCTGACCCGGCCTGACTCTATTATTGGGATGACTTGTGTTCTTTCTATAGCAGGTTTCCCTTTCTTTCTCCATGCTGTTTCTATGGGTAATCTTCACTGATCCTAGTTGCATCCGCGGCCCGTCCCAAAAAATAGTAAACAATTTGAACTGGTTTTTAACAAATCAAAGAAATGAGTAACAACTTGCCTAAACATATATGATAGATGGATATGGCTGATGTCTGATTTCTTGGCCCCTAGGTAACAGGGTATGCCAAGGTCGCCAGGCCCCCTGCGACTATGCCTTTCCCCTACTCAACTGAGGACACAGTGAAACCAAGGAAAGGGTAAGTCGCTCTTTCTGCAACATATATATCACAGCAGAGAGGTGGCCATATAATTAATAACTGCAGACAACGGTGCATTTAAGCAAGATGAGGCATGCAGTCTGGCGCTTTCTATAGCCCTGAAGAAAGTGGTGTATCAACATTAAACCACTGAAACCGGTCGGCTTTTAAACAACCCAATCTAGTGAGACAAAAAATATCACAGTAAAGGGTTGCTTTTTCCTCTTTTGAAGACATTGATAGAGAGATTCTATAAACACTCTACTGGGATACTCTACCAATCACATACACTACAAGTAATTCATACAGCAGTGTGTCCTCATCAATGGTACACGGACGAAGTATCATACAACACCAGACAAGAGGACAATTCTTTCTGCCATCCTTTTTAGATAACCTTTGTTTTTAAGTTTAGTTTTCTGTTTTTTAACTGCTTCTGCTAGTCATAGAATCTTTAATAACATTCAGAATAATTCATTTGAGTAGCAGATGACACATGTCTATTACCCTGGTCTAGCATGTACTTTTTAGCCAAAACTACTCATCCTGTCACATGAATCTATGACCCCTGATAGGGTGATTCTGCATTCCCGGCTGTCCCGCCACTTCCTGATGAGGACTCAACGGAAATCTGTTGATAAAGGCAAGATTAAAGTAGGAGCAACACATGGTGATGCACCTGATTTTCTGGTTGTATTTGGGCCTTCTATCTCTCCCCGTCTTGGGCAACTGATTTCTTTCTTTCTCCCTCTTGGGTCATAACTGATAGGATCAGAATCAAAGGCTATGACATTTGGAAGGGTTTATCCCAAATTTATTTTTAAAAAAGGTTGAATGCACGTTTACTGTGCATTCGACCTGGTAAAATAAATAGAAAAAATGAATCTCATAATACCTAACAAGGAGAGTGAGAGTTGCAGGGGTGGCGCCCACATACATTACATGGCCAGCTGGGGAAAAGAAATAAATCAACAAAAAGTTGAATTACAAAATGCAAACATGTGGATTTCTTAATTTTGTAATCAGGTTTTTGGGATTCGGTTTTATAACGTAGAACCCATTTGGATAAGAGTTGTGGGAATCAACATATCCCATGGATGAATCGTTCGGAACTTCCTCTATTGCCCCGTCAGAATACTGCGTCTCACCTGGGGTACTCCCAGTGAGACAACCCCAGACTCCCCTACTCAGGTGATCCTCGCTCGCACGTCCACCCCAGGGTTGGGATCCAAAAGCGATGGCCCTGCCATGGCCACCTGTATAGAGGACTCTTGGGGTCTGGATGGGAGAACACACCCACGTTTCTTACATAATCTTCCCCAAGAACACCGGCCACCTGCTGTTGGGCTATTGTAAGTTGAGGGATTTTTTGGTTCTTTCCCCTCGTTCGTAGGCCACGTCCAGATTTCTGAGTCGGAAATGAAAGGTTCTTCCTGCCAATGGTAGCTAGGGAAAAATCTGGGGCCTCTAGTTTGAATGATTTGAATGAGAGAGAGAGAACCCCAGAAAATCTCACCCAATTATTATCTCTTCCGGGACACCTGGCATCACTGCGGATGGGATGATGGTATCACTATCCTGAATTTGGATGGAGATAGGGATCTCGGGGTCGGTTTCTTGATCCCCATGCACACAGGTGATTCAAACCCTGCTCCCTTGTTTGATGTCACCAAGGGGGACCAGGTTGGATCTTATTGCAGTCTACTTACTGCCAGAATCAATAAGGGCCTGCACTGACATCCCATTGACTATAACAGGTTCATGGGTAGATCAACATATCCCATGAAGGTGTTCGGAACTTCCTCTATTGCCCCGTCAGAATACTGCGTCTCACCTCGGGTACTCCCACTAAGACAACCCCGGACTCCCCTAACAAGGTGATCCTCCCTCGCTCGTCAAGCCCTAGGGTTGGGTTCAAAACCGATTTCCCTCCCCTGGCCACCTGAATAGAGGACTCTCAGGGTCTGGATGGGAGAACACCCCAAGGTATCTCACAATTTGGACAAAGTGTTTCATTGTAACTTGGACCACCCCACTCTGCTCCATTCTAGTGAGCTAGAAGCTACTTCTTGATCAAAACCATAACATGTAAAAAAAATGACAGCTGATGTAGATCTTTTCTGCCCCCATCCATAACAGTAACAAGCCTCTATCCTAGAGATAGTAGAAGAATTGTGACACTGAGAGGCCCTACATGAAATAGCTATGCAACCCCATTCCCCTGGGATGACTTAGAGGCCATCTTAAATGTCATATGTATTCCTGTACGAGTGAGGAGAGTCAAAAAGAACAGCTCACTATTTGTGCATGATCCCCCAGTAGCTGATTAGGCTGGGGGTAACACAAACATACCATTTGGACCAGGGAAGGTAAGACATTAAGAATAGGGTCTCTGAGACCATGCTGGCATGATTTCCCCACAATCTTAACAGTATGACAGGTTGTGCCAGGCACTGTCCATGCTGGAAGAGGGCTGATTTACACTCTGGTGGAAGACATTTTAATCAGAAGCAGACCTCACAGAGACTGAGGGTGTGCATAGTGGGCAGGCTACTGACACTAGTTTACAGACAGGCATCAATTTATCTGAGAGTGTGGCTAATCCCAGTTACATTAGGCAAATATTGGTATTCCTTTAAAAAGGGACTAGTGCTAGGCAAGGATGTATTTACAGTGTTATATTTTTGAGGGGTATTGCTGTGACATCCTCAGAAAGTGGCAAACAGCCCTTCAATGCCAGCATTATGTACTTAGGTCACACACACATTCTAGTTTACTATTTAACTAGACCCTTGTCAGCCACCATAGGAAGGCAATGATGCTTGCTTCTGACCTGACGCATATGCCATTCTGAGGGAGGCTGCTGTCCAACTGAGCCATCAGTGGTCTTGGGTTGTCACTTAACTACGAAACTCATCCACTGGATTGATTGTGAGGTTGTGTCCGAGACCTCTCCAGCCAAGGAAGCTACCAACACTTATGCTAGTTGGAAATCCAGTAAGGCACTGCCTTTCAAATCGACTTGCATGGACTTTGTAGGTTGTCGGGTTCTTGTGCTTGCCTGTGCTTTCATTTGAGAATCACTGTTGCCAGAGACCAAGACAAAATATGATGCTGATTTCATCTACACCATTTGAAGAGTGAGGCACAGAGAGAGAATTCAAGGAAAACGTACTTCCTATTAGGGTACATGTTGGTGATGCAGGGGAATATTGTGTATTTCTAGCCTTCTGTTTCCTTGCAGTTGCAGGGAATACATAGCACTGCCTGTTATACCCTGTGTAGACCGGTTCCATGTGTCTATTTGCTCCTACTGGTGTCCTGCCATGCTTCAGACGGAACAGAACAGAACAGAAATGCAGTGCTTTTCAGAACCTCAGAATCACCCACATCTTTAAACACTAGGGCCAATATCCCACCTCAAACTCTGCTGGTGGCAGCATCAATTCTTCTTAGTGGGCCTCAGGGTGGCAGATCAGTCCAAGTCCATCGTCTTAAGAGAGGACGGCAAAAGGAGATTGCCTTTATGCCTGAGTCACCACGAAGGGCACATACACACGACTGAATGGCAAAACCAAAAACACCAGCCACTGGATTTAGCAGATAATCCATCCTCCAAATACCAATGATGTCCTAGGGTTATTCCAATAAATAATACAGCTGCCTCCTAGCTGCCTCCTAGCCCTGTTCTGGTATATGTTAGAGCTATATATTTTATTTGCACCGGGGGATGGGCGTACAACACAGTGTGCCACCTGCATTTTCCAGCCACCCAAGGCCCTTCCATGAATGCCGACATCTTAATTGTGAGGAGGCAACGGGGAGCCTCTCCCAGTTTCCCTTCCCCCAGACCCCCATTGTCCCTGACCCCACCAAGACATCTATCACCTGCATTGTGAGATCTATTCTTAATGGACTGGATGGCATACAAATTTAATCTTCGCCTGTGCCGGTGCATGAGGTAGAACTCCAAACAATTTCAACCTGATGTTTCCTTGACTTGTGCCTCTAGTAGATTGGACTTTTTCAATGAAATTGTTGGAGCATTTGAAGGAGTCTGAGAGTGAGCTCAAATTATTACCCAACTAATACAATTAAATAACTTGCTTTCCAGACAAGGATGGTCAAAGAATATTTGATTTAGTACACAATAAGTACTAAAATGGTAAAAGCAAGATTACTATAGCACAATGTGCCTTACCATAGATAAATCGATGAATCTACTTTAAAACCATGTTCTTAATTTTAAAAGAGTTGATTAAAGCAAAAAGCCTGGTTATAGAAAGAAATATTTTGTTTCATAGACCTTATCTGACATTTTAAATATGTTCATCTAATAGGAAATTCTCTAGGGAAAGCTCTGGGATTTAGCCCACGTTTTGATGGGAAGAGGCCATTTTTTCAAAGAAAAGTAATTTTTTATTTACATGTGGGAGAGTGTTGAAATGTCTCTGGTTCCTTACAACCTTTGAGCTTTATTGAGACATACCTAGGCATACAAATTCTTTGCCCTGCTTACAACAGGGGAATCAACCAGGACACCATCATGATCACAGGCTTAATGTCACTACGGGTGTTTTAGCTGTGGGTGCAATATCCTAAAAGAAAGAGAAAATATAAGCTTAGGGACTGCTGTTAACCTGAACGGTTCTGGAATTGTTATTGAATTAGGACTGTTTCTGCATCACTAGAGTCCATGGACTGCCAAGTACGCGGTAGAGTGAACTAGGTATCTGAGTGTTCAGCCATTTTGCTTTACTGTCCCTGCCATGTTGAATTAGGTTTCACTTCTGCTGCATCCAAGAGAGCCTTCAGGCTGCAGTGTTTGTGGCTGGGTAGTCAGGCAGCCAAATTGTTAGCTAGTATTCTAAACGTCAGGGCGCTGTTACACGTTCTCATGAAATCTTTCCAAAGGGAGATAAACACACTTTGCAATCATGGTTTTAAGCCTTGGCATAGCCAGACAATTATGTGATAGAAACGAGGACAGGCTTTCACGTGGGAGTGGTGCAGGGCGTAACACGGGATGCCAAGTTATCCGGTCTCAAGGAGGAGAATGTGTAGTATTTAGGATATAGCTGGTGAACCCATAGGCCCTTTTAATGAGATAACGCTTTATTGGATGGATGGGATGCAGAAATTACTCTTATACCAATAATAAGACCGACTCAGGAAGTTGGCAAAACATAACTGTTTTATTGTCAATTGTCTAAAACAGGGAGTACAACGGACATCAACGGACGTCTCATAGCATATCTCTCAATGTTTTACATGAAAAAATACACTTTTATAGCAAAATCTCATCATCATTGACATCATACTACGTGGCACACTAAGAAACCTTATCTGGGATTGTGGTTGGTCTACGTTGAACATCTAGGTATACTTTCTATGGGGGACAGGATTATGATTGGTCTCTATAGTCAGGTCGACAACTATGCCTACCCCTAGTGCAAGTCATCTTCATTGTCATCAAATACACAACATTTCATTGGCTCTCAAAGTATAGGGCTCTTTGCTACGTGGTCCTCTATAATTGGTTGGCACGCTTGTACCCTTCTGAAATATTCCACTCGCTAGCAGCACACAAACTGGTACCCCAGGTGCCAGGTGCTTGTGGGTGGACTTGACAATGCCTCCCCACCCAATTAGGCCATCATCCATCATCACTCCTGCTGACTGCCATTCGAATTGTCTTTGAACTCGGCCTTGCCAAACTATTACTGCACCTGAGAATAGAAGGGAGTGTGAGCCCGTTCTTATCTTCAGTCTCGATGTAGCTTGACCAAAGTCTATTTCCATTTGCCCCATGTGACAGGAGACCATGTTTTAGCTCCTTCTTCGCATTTACTATTATTAAATGAACAAAACTTGGCACTCATAGCATTTTTCCATTGCACCTCAATAGGAGCTCGCCTCGCTTCTCACGTTCATTGTATCATCTTGAATATATAACCAGTTTCTTGGCTCTCTCAACCCTTGACACTGGGCCAGACAAGCCTTCTCGATTCTTCCTCCCTCTTCAGCTGCTTTTCTCTGCTGTGCCACACTTTCAACCCTTTTGCTACTGAGGTTCTGGTTTGCTAAAATGTGACATGGAGCATCCCGATTCTATAGACATATATATATTGGTGGCACTGCCTGCAGTCTATTCACTACATATAGCCAGCCTTCATGGTTACTTAGTCTACTTGCGTTGCAGCATCTGTACAGTTACAAAGCAATTTATAATTTCTTCAGTGTTCTACGCACGTGCAATCTTCATTCCACACATGAAATGTTACTCGACTCTTCATTTCGTCATCAGATCCTATAAGGTCCATTGGCCTTCTCTCTTGGCATCTCTTCTTGGCGTGTCGTCTCTGCTTCATGTGAAGTCACCAATCTCCTCTTTCATTCATCTTTACACTTCTTCTGGGACATCTCCTAAGAGGCTGTCAGCTCTCTGAGGATACATGAAGAATGTTTTTATCAATGGATACCTTGTTTCATGTTATAGGCATCATTACTGGTGTTTTGCTTCTCACAATTTCCAGTTCCAAACATATAAGCAAGACGGGGGCGGGATTTACAGTAGAGTCATTTGGCTCCTCCTCTACACTGGGGATGGCAGCTTTCTCTCTCCATACTGACTGCACATGATTACGTCATCTGCAGGGGGATCTACATCTAAAATGCAACCTTTTATTGTACTAACCAATCAAGAATAGGGAAATGTACTAAACAATTAGAACAGGGCAATTTCTGCTGACAAGTTTTATATAGGCAGGAGCCATGTAAGAATGCTTAGAATGTAGTTATAAATAATGTTTAGATTATATGCAATTTTATTCTAATTTTGTGGTTTCTGTCTTTAAATATGACTGTCTGATGTGGGTGGGGTGATTTCTCAGCAAGACTGACTGACTTCCGGCCGTTACTTTGCATTTGCAATAAAGTTGTGTTTTCAGGCCCTCAATTCGGGCCCTCTCACCATTGTTTGGATTTTCTTGCGGTTCTTCAAAGTGATGTGATCTCCAGCACCTCTGGAAGGTGCCAGGGGTCTCATGTGCCTGTCCAGAGCCACAGCACCCACCTCCTAGAATCAGTTTGTGCACACATCAAACTGAGAGGTGAGCAGACGCTGTGTTTCTCTAAAGGTATGTGTGGTTTTTGGCATGCGGGCGCCCAGCCATGGGCTGTGCAGGCTGTTGACGGGGGCGCAGAATCGGGAGGACTCAGAGGAAACATAGTAAGTTGGGTGCACATTTTGTAAAATATAGTGTTCTTGACATTTTTGTCATTGCTTGTGAAATGCTATTGCTTATAAATTGATGAAGTATTGTGAGAAAACTTCTCTTAATGGGGAAGACAGTCATATAATATTGCATGCGTATTGAAGAAGTATTGAGGTGATTCTCCCCTTTGAAGGAGAAAGACGATGTTGTGAAGTGATTAAGTAGTGTGGAGAATATCCCCTTTAGCTGGGAAAGACAGCGTCGTGTAGTCATGAATCATTGTGCTGAAGCTCCTCCTAAGCGGGGGAAGGACACCATTGTATGTGTTATCCCTCGGTTCCTCAGAAGGGAAGGTGAGGAGGTTTTAATGCCTTTGGCTCGAGGTAAGGGTACAGAGGAAGTATTTATATCATTGTGTAAATAAATGTGTTTTATTACAAGTATTATTGACCGCTGTGTAAATAAGAGGTTTTATTGCAAGGTATTGAAAGCAATTAGATATATAAAATAGTGTCTTTATGTAGGTAATATTAGCAGCGGTGTAGAGGAAGTTGTTTGCAGTTACATATTTGTAGAAGTTATGTTTAGGGTGGTGTTTTTGTTAAGCGTTGTTAGTAGGTGTGTAAATAAGCAGATCCGCAATTAGGTTTGTGAATTTGGAATCGAAATGTCTGGTGTTTTTGTGGCTTTCTTTTGAGCTTGATTGAGAGCATTTGTGACAGTATGGACAAGCCATTGGAGCATATGTGTAAAGCTCTCCCGCAGTTTAAGGACAAGATTTTGTAGTACCACAAGGAGTTGGTTGGGGGAACTGTCGACAAATCGTTTAAATCATGGCCCGAAGAGGGCACGCCTGACAAGTATGTGTTAGAGCATATGAATACACATTTATTGTCAACCCATAAAAGGAAACAGTTGAAAAAAAGGCAGAGCATACTTGATTTATGGAAAATGCTTGTGAAAGAAGAGAATGTGTTTCATAATGGCGGGGAGGGTTCCGGCCATGGGAGAAAAAGCTCTACAACCCTGCCACCCCATGTGGGTCCTATTCTTTTATATGATACGATAAGTCATTTATAACGTGCCTGTAGCCAAGTGTTTCTAGGCACGAAAAGACAAGGGAGGGAAGACAGAGGGAGGATAAGACAAACGGTCGTATTAGGCCATGTGTCATTCAGATCGTGAATCTGCAGCATCTTCCGAAGTTGCTAGCACCTCCCAAAGGTGCCAATGGTCTCCTCTGCCTGCTGTGGGGTACACCAACCCTCAGTTTTCTTCTGCCCCAATCGAAGAGGGAGAAAGGGACATTAGGGAAGCCTGGGGGCGCCACCAAAGATCCAGCAATTTTAGCAATTGAAGACAAGACTCTCAAGCAGGCGGGGGCGCCAATACAAAATGCAGAATAGAAGTTGACACAGGTCTTGCAGAGCCAGATTAGACAGCCAGGAAAGAGGAGGGGCAGAGTGCACTCATAGGTACCGATGAACGTAGAGCGGGACAAATCCTGTTTAAGATCGATCACAAGGTTGTCAATGATCCCCAAACCTAGGTAGCTCAGGCCACCCGCTGCAAGACTTTGCAATGGGGCGCAAGTAAGGAATTACAATTTATTGGCAATGACAGAGGTGGGACAGATTTCCCTTTGTCACTGTAGGGACCGGAGAAACATTCTTATGTGCCTTGACTGCACATGGATCGAGTAAACTTAATGCACACCTTGCCCTCCCTTACTGCACGAGCTGGCAAGTGGATTTACTCCCTTGAGAAGCATACAACAGGAATCACCCTGGCTATGGGGACATGAAGAGCTTGTTTGCTTCACTGCGATGGAAGCAGGTAAATGAGAAATGGAGTAAAGCTGGGCACAAGGGGGCAACATTAAACAGGACCACCTACGATGATGCTCCATTTAATAACTGTCAAACGCAGGTATAGAAGGTTGTCAGGAACATGTACCCTGACAGACCCAATATGAATTCTATCATGGCACCCACAATGAGAGTAGATGAGGACCCCACCCTTTACTTACAGCAGATTCAGGGGGATGTGGCAGTTAGAAACAGGGGATGCTTGGGACAAAAACTTTCTTGTTATTTATCATGTCTTGTGCAAGGGGCTCCCTTTGCAGGTACATGCAGATTTAAATAAAATGATGGGGGTGGAAGCTAACTCATGGCCCAAGATACAGACGTACATCACACACTCTCGCAGGCAGAGACAGGAGAAGGAGAAGGAGCGAGCAGAACAAACACAGATTACAGGCGGAAAGTTGGTACAGAAGAAACTTGCAAAGCTAAGCGTGTAAGGTGCAGTAATAACTAACGTCATGGAAGGGCAGCCTAGACACAGCCCCACACAGGGGTGAGCAAAAATACCTCAAGATTTTGAAATAGGAGATGGAGGTTTTCAGAGAGGAAGAGGGCTTTTCTGTGGAGGCAGAGGAGGAGGCATGGGAAACATGTGGCCACAATCGGGACCGCAATGTTGGTCTTGCTGGAAGATGGGTCATTTTGCATGAGACTGCAGGAGCCGGCTGACCATGCCATTCAACTAGAACATCCCAGCCTACCACCCAGCCTTTAATGCACAGCCCCAGTTTGACCCATATGCCACAGGCCCCGCAGAGCAACAACTCACCCTCTATACCCCAGGTCCCACACAACATCAGCACGTAAGCCCAGAGGAATTGAATTTCACCCAGCCCCTGCATAACAGTGGGACAAGAATTCCCTACACCAAGGCACACACACCCGCTACACGGGAGCGATCGTGCTAGGGTGCAGTCCTTTCCCGCTCCCAGGATCAAACATTTAGCTCCAACAGTACAGCTGACAGAGAGCTTTGGCATGCCCAGTACTATCAATAACTACCAACCCGGACATGGAACCCGAGGTAGGAGTGAAGACAGTGGAACTAACATTCTTTTTTTGGTCGAAATAGGAGCTACCAAATCCTGTATTAAGGAAGGCATGTTCCCCATGCCGGATAAAATAATGGAAACACAGGGGTTTTCTGGGGCTGTGAAATTTGTTCCTTTTATTGAAGACTTACCTATTACCGTAAGCACACACAAATTATCAGCCACTTTATTGTATTCATGGGACACCCCTTTTAATCTCCTGGGTAGGAACATCATGAGCAAGTTGAACATTTCATTTTCAGAGGACAGTACAGTCATCCTCGTTACGTGTTTGGTGGTATCTGGGTGGTAAATTTGCCCAGATTCCACCAAACTGAATTACTATCACTGCCACTAAATCTGGCGGAATTACAGCTGGATTACATAAGGTGGTGGCGGTGTAATTCCCCGTTATTTTTTAGTCCAATGGACTTAATGGGGCTTTTTTGGTGGAATTAATGCATCTGTAATTCTGCCGATTGTGACCATTTTTCAGCTGTGAGTTGGAGGATTTACCCCCAGGATTTTCCTGGAGGCAAATCCTCCACTCCATGCCCAAACTCGTAATTTGGCATAGTGGTAAAGTTGGCAGTAACTGAGTTACTGCCAACTTTACCACTTACCGGCAAACTCTTAATGAAGCCAAGTGTGTTCTACACCAGGCACGTACCATGCCAGGGCTGTCACTGTAATACAAGCACTTTATTGCAAAAGCGCCATGTGAGCCTTACCACTCCACCTGGTTTTGTTCCTCTACAGATTAATGATCGTGTTGGGTTGGGTGCCAGGGATTAAAGACACCATTTTGTGTTTACCTGCATAATTCCTATTTAGACCAGCTGTGCCACAGGTGTGAGCACCAGGCACCATTATCAAGATGTATTTGCTAGCAGTAATCACCAAGGCAGACATGGTAATCCCGTCAGGGTTGGACGAGGAGGATTTTGAATGGTGTACAGTTTTATGCATTGAGCCAGCACAGCAATTGAGGGATATGTCTGATGAACAGCTGTTCAAAGACACTGAAGATGAGGGGAAAATGATATTCAAACTCTCCATACCTTGCCAGGTAGAAGTGGAACACAGGGAAGTACTGCATAACCTGCTACTTGCCAACATAGTACCATCACACTTGCAGGAAGATTTAGATAGGATGCCCAGTGAGTTGTGGACTAGTGGCCCACATGATTTAGGCTTGCTAAAAAGTATAGAGGTGGTTCACATTATACTCTAACCAGGAGCAGTTCTGCCCCAAGTAAAACAATATCATATGTCAACGAAAGCAGAGGAAGGCATCTACTACACCTTATAGGCTTTATGACAGCAGGGCATAATACAGCCATCAGAATCCCTGTCTAACATGGTTATTTATCCTGTGAAAAAATCAAAGGGTCAACTTGCAGGACTTATTATTATTTTTTTTTTATTGAAACACCTGTCCGCCATGTCTCAATGCGAACATTGTGACATTGGACTTTTATTACAGTATAACCATATGTATCAAAAAAGTTCCCAAAACTTAGTTCCATAGTGCTATAACCGTCACTTTGAGCCGTCTTAGAACATCCTGGCTAAAACATGTGTATCAAATAAAATTTGTATCAAGTCATAAAGAATCCATGTAGTCAGCTACGGCACAGCTTAATTTTATACAGTGTCCAGCTGCCGCGTATGACCACCAGTCTCGACTGTTACCGTCCACTGGACTAAAGCCTCCCAAGTGCAACATCCGTTTGGCAGTGGTTTCTTTGCAACTATTAAGGAGATGTTCCGAAGTTTCAATTTCACAATGACAGAAGCGGCATATGTTGTCTTTCACTTCTTTAAAGTGACGGTTCCACATCATTTCTTTTGTTTTTACAGCGTTTAAGAGGAACCTTAAAAACTGCTCGCAGTGATGTCGAGACGGGCAGTTTTTTAAATAGTTACTTGTCACATTTAGCTTGTGTTCCCCTATTCCAGCATCTAAGGTGGTGGGCATCGAAAGACGTAAATCATTATTCGAAATCCAGCACAATTGTTCGAACTTTTTTTGGACTTGTTGTGGTCTCAGCAGCAGGTCGTTCAGGTTGAGATGAACAGTGGCAAGAATCGACAGCATGATTTGTTTCCACTCAGCAAGAAGTTTCGAATTCCCTGTTTCGCTTGTAGCAGAGAAGATTTGGAAAGCAGGCGCTGTTGGAGTCAAATTCATCTTTCGCAATACTGTTAAAGATTTCCACATTACATGAGAGTGTAAAGAGTTTAGTGAGAGTTCGTATCGGATTTGGGTCATTGAAATATAGGTAGGAAGCTTCAAAACACGCCGCCAGAAGATTCCTTACAACTTTTGCCAGAATGAAACGTCTATATTCCAGCCTGATTCTGAACCAGAGGTGATTGCAGGAACCACCTTTTGGGTGTAGAAAATCAAGACTGGTGCAAGGCCAAACTTGCCATAAGTTCTGTTCAACAACTGTCCTTGGATGCCGAATTGAATCATTCGATTGACCATGTCGACCTTCCAGTGATGTTCATGGAGTGAGTTGTTGAAGATAATTCCCAAGTATCTTATTGAGTCGACTGTATCTAGGCAGTTATCCTCAATTTTCCACTTGAAGGTTTTTGTGATGATGATCTTAGTTTTTTCAGTGTTTAGCTCCAGGTCGTTTTATGCAGGTATTCGTGAAGGTTTGATAGTTGCCGTTGGAGTCCTATCTGGGTCCTATCCAAAAGAACCACGTCATCAGCGTATATTAAGCAGCCTATTTCGATGTTGTTCACTTTTGGTGGAAAGCATCGCACATCTGTGCGATGGGCAGGGATGTCTGAGATAAACAATTTAAAGAGTTCAGTAGCTGGTGGACATCCCTGTTGCACACCTATACTTGTTGGTATCCTATTGGATAGGGTGCCTTGATTGTTTAATCTTATGCTAACGGTGGTTTTAGTATGCAGAGCTCTAATTGGCTCGACAAGGTTTCTTGGGCAATTCCAGTTTTCCAATTTTTGCCACAGTTTGTTACGATTAACGCTGTCGAAAGCTCCTCTCAGGTCTATGAAAGCGAGGAATAATCTTGTCTTTGCCTTTTGGCTTTCTAATTTGAGGATGTTTAGGAGCACCAGGTTCACCTCCACCCCCAAGCCTTTTGTGAAGCCTGTTTGTCCGATGTCAAAGTTTCGCTCTGACATTGACCATTCAGCTATGCTTTGGCGTAAAAAAGAGGCAAAGATTTTTCCTATGGTGTCTAGCAGGGCAATCGGGCGGTAGTTGGACGGATCAGCCCGATTGCCCTTTTTGTAAATTGGCACAATAATCGCATCACGCCAGGAATCAGGTCTCGTTGCGGATGTAAGCACACGGGTGAACAATAGTTCGATGAAAATAGCCCATTGCCCCTCATTCTTTTTTAAAATCATATTTGATATTAAATCTGGGCCTGCTGCGTGAGAGTTTTTCAAAGATTGTATCGCAACGCTTATATCTTCCCCTGTTATTAGCAGTTTCCAAGATGTCAACTCTTGTGCTGGTTTGATGACGTCCTCTTTAGGGGCTTTGCCATAGTGCTTTTCCGATGAGTCAGCCTCAATCTCGTTTGATGGTAATGACTGGTGCTTCGAATTTCCTGCATTCAAAATTGCCCAAATTTCTCGGGAATTCTTTTGGACTAAATGCCTCATCAGCTGCTCAGCCTTATCTTGCTCTATTATCGATTTTTGTGATTTCAAAACGGTATTGTTAGCGACGTATTCGTATTGCGTTTACGTCGCTAGCAGTTTTACTTGACTTCCTTAGGGTTCTTATGTCTCGTCTCATCACCTGTTTCGCGTGTGTTAAAATTGACGATGAGAGGTTTTTGTATTTTGAGCCCATTATGCGATCAGCAGCTTTTACTGTGATGAAATCAGAGAGCAAGGGTACATAATTTACGGACAGTTCTGTGTCCCACCGTAATTTCAAGTTTATTCCCTCTATGGTCGGTCTATTAATCTTCAACCGGTTTCCGCCGCTCTTTATGGAGATTACGGGGTCGTATTTTCTTTGCTCAATTGCCCAATCCACCACACAGGCCAACCGGAGCAGGTTGTGGTCGCTACTTGACATAGGGCTAATTGATAATCTCATGTCGTTTTCAAAGAGATTTTGTGAAACCCAAAAGTAGTCAATTATTGATTGAGCATTTGAGGAGGACCAAGTTTTTTGGGGTGGTTGGTCGCCCGGAACTTGTCCATTTACCATATTTCAATTTCGATTTCGTAGCGCCTGGCTCCATGACGACTCCCGACTTTTTACTTCGTCATGTGTTAATAGCTTAAACTGCTTGGTTACGTGATCTTGTTTGAACCAGGTGCAGTTTAAGTCACCTGCGCAGATTATTGATAGATTCTTATAATTTAACAATGTCTGATCAATGCAAGTTGTTATTGAATCTATGAATTTTTTAGTGCTTATCTTGGCCGGGTTCCAGTAGCTATTTAGAATAAGCAAATGTGTCCTTGTTTCTTCATCTTTGTTGGTGGTTTCAAGCAGTGCACTATGCACAAATGGATTAGGACTGTAGGAATCCACGAGACGCCACCTGGTATTTATTTTGATCATAATTACCAAGCCAGACGAAGGTCGCCCCATTGCATTTTTTATTGCAGGATTCAGTAGAGTCTGAAAACCGTCCCTTGATGGAGGCTCGCACAACCATGTCTCTTGTAGACATATAACAAAGACCTTTCCCAGATCAGCCTCAAATTCGTTAAATAATTGGGTGAATCCTCTAGTGTTCCATGAGATGAATTCACGCCTACACTTATTACCGTTGTCTAATGGCTAACGTCGACCAGAGATGTCAGTGTGACTGCCATTTTTTGCTGGATTATTGAGGTTTGTGCGTGAGGTTTCTGTAAATGCCATTTCTCTGCGAAGCTTGACCTGTCGTTGTTCTTGCGTCCCTTGAAAGGTGTCTTTTGAATAGGACTCCTGCGTGTCGGACCTGAAGCTCGTCGGTTCCACCGATATGTCAAATCCAAACATTAACAATTCCTCTGATGCATTCAGAATTGTGTTTCGGACTGAGACTGAATAGATGTGTAGCAGAACCTGATTGCAGCATTTTTCAGTAGCATACTCTACTATACGTATGTCTTCAGACAAAATCGTTCTGAGTGATGGAATGCAAGAAAATAATTTCAGTATGTTTTTGCGATTCAGATTCAGGTCGTGATCTTCCTGATTTAAATTTTGTAATTTCAATTTGCAGTTTAAAGAACTTGCTTCAGATCTCAGAGATGAGGAGACATTTGTGGGATGTCTGACCTGCTTTTTTTCGTGAAGTCTGGGATTTTTTGGATTTAGCCGTGTAGGCAGATTTGAACAGTCCCCTGACTTTGTCGGCCTGTTCTTGTAGTTTCTCTCCTTCCCCGCTCTTGGATTTAACCTGTGTGGAGGTTCTCGCTGGGTGTCATCGGGGACCACAATAGAGGGGATGATAGAATGATCGTCTGTAACTTCATCGGAGTAGGTAGAAAAGTTGCATATGTCAATTACTGATCCCGATGACTTGCTCAAGAGACTTTCACTGTCTGAGTCAACTCTTTGGGCCTCATTACGACCCAGGCGGTAAGGGGTTTACGCCAGCGTAAACAGCGCCCACCCTTACCGCCTGAATACGAGATCCCTTAGCGCCATGGCGGATTTAACACCTGCTTTTAGCAGGTGTTAAAATCCATGGCGCTAAGGGACCTTGATGTTAATTACGCCACCGTAATTTACGGTGGCGTAATTAACGCCTTCCCCACTCTCATTATGCCCTATGGGGCAAAAATGGGAATGGGGAAGGGTAAATGGGGATTGGGGACTTACCGCCCCGCCAAGGTCGGAATGGGGCGGTAAGTCCGCCATCCACCATGGCGGAGTTGGCAACTTAGCGCCATGGACCATGGTGCCAATAGCGCCATGGTCCTCCACCAAGGTCGTAATGAGGCCCTTTGTCTTTTACTTGCTGGAGAGACAAGAAGGTCTGTTCCACTCAGATTTTTTACTTCTTGAACAGTTTTTTGGCCGTCTGATTTTAGCTGTTCTGTTCTTCCGAATAGCCCAGCTCGAATATCAGGGGTCACGTTTCTGATAAATTTCTGTGACTTCGATTGTTGAACACGTTTCTTGGGATCTGACAATTTTGTTCCCAGGCGGTAACTGTCTTCCTTTCTGTTGCTGAGTTGTTTGAACTTGCCTCATGGGGACCTTTATTGATTTTGCCGATCCTTCAAAAATTCCAAATGAGGCCGCAGATATTTCGGAAGTAGGTTTTGGATTGAAACAATTTGCTTGTTCGTTCGGTAATGACACAGGGACAGACTCAGGAGATTTCGTACTCTGATCTCCGGCTTCTAGTTGGGCGGTCGTAGCTGGAGCTTCACTAGCTGCGTCAATGCTATTCGAGATTGGAGCAGTGACATTTGTGTTCTGTGTTTGGGCATGAGGGTCTTTCATTGTTTGTGAAGGGGCTTGAAGGTTTAGGTGGTCGAGGCTTGGGTTCATCATGGCTGAAGAGTGTCTCATCCATTTGACGGCTTCGCGCAAACCGTCGGATAAGGAGTCGTCTGACAGTGATGACGTACTGCGAGGTCACTTAGACGCTCTTGCCATCTTATTGTTTGTTCCGCTTCTTGTGTTAACTGTTGCTGCAAGAAGTATGTCGCAGAGTCGAATTTATCAATTTTTTCTTTTAAAGTTATTATAAGAGAAGTCTGGTCTTTGTAAGCCCCGTGGAGTGACTCGTACATCTTCAAAAATGGAAGAAGTGCTGCAGATGATGCTGCCAAGACGTTGTTATAGATCTGCATAGCAGCTGCTGAAGACAAACTTGGTTTTGACTCAGTGCTAGTTTTGTCTGACAAGCCTGAGTGCAAAGTATTTGAGTTCTCCAAATGTGGGTCGCTTACCATCGACGAGCTTGCGGCCGTGGTTGCAGGGATTTCCTGTAAGAATTGTGATGTTGTAGGTCTTGCGTTCACATTTCTTGATTTTTTGGAGAGATCCATGTTGAGTGTTTGTCCTCCAGTCTTGGCATGAGGTGTACTCGACGTACTGTCACCTGTTCTGCAGTTTCGATTGTCACATGCCGACGAACAGTTTTTGTTGATTTTTCCCATCTGAACACGTCCCATGTTGTCACCTGATTTGTGGGGATATTCGGCATGGACGCCGTAATTGCGACTGTATTGATTAAATGAATGTTGCTGACTACCATTTGCATTCGTATGGCCGTAGGTGGTCCCAGTAGTGTTAGAGATTGTTTGTTCCTTAGTTTGTTGGCGCCGAGGAACTCTCAGCGGCGTGTCGATGATTGCGGGGATGTTTCTTACAGTCGCTTGAACTGGATCTGAAGAGGGCATAGTTAATGTGATTTCTTCATGGTCAAGTAGGCATTCGTTTCCCTCCTCATCCTGTGAAGCTTCCATAATTTCCGCATCCGTTACTTCAAAAGGTGAAAAAAATGTGTCAACTGTTTCTGAAGCAATCTTGTTCGGCGTGATTTGAGATGTGTTATTAAAAGAAAATATTTGTGACGAATTTAGGCCAATCGGAAGTAAATTGTCAAGAGTTAGTAGGGGCCTTTGTGGAAAAGTGTTTGTAGAGCGGCCTTGTCTGGCGAGGCACCTACTTCGGGTAGAGCATTTGCTTCAGCCTCCCGTGATCCGAGCTTGGGCACAGACCCCTCAGACCCCATTACCACCGCTGCCCCGTCAAGGGTGGAATCAGACATGATATGTCCACCTCTATCCGCTATCTGGTTTCCTGCGATGTGTAATGATAATGCGGGCTGCACGGGAGTTAGAACAGAAGTAGTAGGATTGATAGGGCCGGGGGTTGGTGAGGTAGGAGGAATCCTGATGTTTCCTGTTGACAAGCAACAGTTATTTGTTTCTAGCTCCACCACCTCTGTGCTTCCTAGTGGGCACGATGTATTTGTGGCTGGTGCATCAAGGAATTTGTCATGTTGAAGAGGAGGAGTCGCAGAGGGTTCGGAAAGGGACACAGGAACTAACACTGAATGGTTCTTCCCTATTAGTTCGACAATTTCTGGTGGCACTTTAGACGCACGTTTACGTGTAACAGTGCTTACCTTTAAAGTGTCTGAGGCTGCGTCTGCCTTCAAAGCTGTCCACGGATTCTGCATCCGACGTTGTTGAATTGTTTTTCTCCTGGTTTGTGTGCCCCCCTGGCCTGATTAAGCAGTCATTATAAAGGGTACAGCGATGCGGGCCTTGAAAGAACTCAGGCTATTGCGGTGCACAACTCCGCCTAGTTACATCGAATTACCAGTACGTACTGCACAAGACATGTGGGCACTCAGAAGGGATCAAAGAGGTAATTTCTCTGCAGTCTCCCCAAGTAGAATTAACGCGTCACCAGCGCCAAACAGCCGCACAACAGCCAGCGCCCTTTACCCCGTCGGACTTAACACCGCAAGGGTGGGTTGTGCTCCTCTAAATGCCGGCAGAGAATCACGTGACCTGTCACGTGAGCGTGCCCGCACTCCGCCTCCTCCAGGAAGCGAGCGTAAGGTCGAGGGCGCGGAAGGCTGTGTTTCCCACAGCGAGCAACAGCAGGTATCAGGTAAGTCTTGCACAGATGTCCAAAGAGGAAGTACGCGCCGCTCGGGTGGGTTGTGCTCCTCTAAATGCCGACAGAGAGTCACGTGACCTGTCACGTGAGCGCGCCCGCGCTCCGCCTCCTCCAGGAAGCGAGAGGAAGGTCGAGGGCGCAGAAGGCTGTGTTTCCCACAGCGAGCAACAGCAGGTATCAGGTAAGTCTTGCACAGATGTCCAAAGAGGAAGTACGCGCCGCTCGGGTGGGTTGTGCTCCTCTAAATGCCGACAGAGAGTCACGTGACCTGACACGTGATCGCGCCCGCGCTCCGCCTCCTCCAGGAAGCGAGCGTAAGGTCGAGGGCGCGGAAGGCTGTGTTTCCCACAGCGAGCAACAGCAGGTATCAGGTAAGTCTTCCACAGATGTCTAAAGAGGAAGTAGGACTTATGTCCTTTGAACAATGTTGTAGAAGCAGAATTTCCAGTGGTACATGACCCATCCACCATCCTGTGCAATGTCCCCATAGAAGCACCCCATTTTACTGTAATAGATATAAAAACGTCATTTTTCTCCATCCCAATACACCCTGAGCCATAGCCCGTTACAGCGTTTATCTATAGCAGCCAAAGTTTTGAACATGCTCGTTTGCCCCACGGGTACTGTGAGTCCCCCAGCATTTTTAACCGGTGTTGGAAATGGATATAGGGAACTTACAAACACAGAGCACAGTGATCCAGTATGTGGATGGCATCCTGGTGTGTAGCACAACAGAAGAGCTCTGTAGGAATTACTTTATTGGCAGAGAAGGGTTACAAGGTTGACAGGAGTAAGCAACGTTACTGTCAGCAAGAAATGATATACCTAGGGCAGCTAATATTATCAGCAGGCCAAAAAATAACCCCAGAAAGAGCCACAGTGGTGCATAACACACCCCATCCTACAACAGTAACGCAAACGCAGCAGTTCTTAGGTTTATGTATTAGGTTTATGTAACTACGGTCGAGCAAGTTTATTTGACTAATCAAGCAAGGTCAGCTCGTCCATAATGGGCGAGAGAGTGTCAACCCACTGGGTCTTGGCCCCCTCTCACCCATTATGGAGGAGCCAGCCCAGTGAAATACGAGCACTCCCTCAGTTGTTTTTTTCAGCTGAGGGGGTGCTCTTAACTGTTAAGGGAAACACTTTTTCCTTTTAATAGTTACAGTTCCCTAGCCGTGCAATCTCAATGAGCCATGCAAGGCTGGGGGTGTTTGCTTCCCCAGCCTTGCATGGCTCATTGGAAATGCTGACTGGGGAACTGCATGTCTGTATGTGCAAGAGGCGCTCCTGCACCTCCTTGCACATACAGACAAAGCAGGCTCAAGTGGGGCTTCTCGTCACCCATGCTCAGGCCCCTCTACGCATGAGCAGAAACCAGGAAGCTTCCTGATTCCTGTTCATGCTAGCAGGGGCCTGAGCGCTGGAGAGGAAAGACTTGTGGCAGAAGGTATGTTTGTTTGTGTTCTGTTTTTTTAATTTAAATTATGTGTATAGATGTGTGCATGTTTGTGTTACATGAATGAATGTATGATGATGGATGCTTGTGTGGATGAGGGCGTGAGCAAGTTGTGTAAATGTGTGTTTGTATGTTTGTTTATTTATTATTTATATATGTGTATGGATGCGTGTATGCTTGTGTTATGAGTGAGTGCATGATGAGTGCTCTTGTGAATGAGACAGAGTGCCTGCAGTGTGTATGTTGTCTAAATGTGTGCATTTATATGTTCATTTATTTACTTAAATATGTGTATGGATGCGTGTGTGCTTGTGTTATGAGTGAGTGCATGATGGATGTTCGTGTGAACGAAACAGAGAGTGTTTGCTGTGTGTATGTTGCATAATTGTGTGTTTGTATGTGTTGGAGAGGAAAGACTCGTGGCAGAAGGTATGTTTGTTTGTGTTCTGTTTTTTTAATTTAAATGATGTGTATAGATGTGTGCATGTTTGTGTTATGTGAATGAATGTATGATGATGGATGCTTGTGTGGATGAGGGCGTGAGCAAGTTGTGTACATGTGTGTTTGTATGTTTGTTTATTTATTATTTATATATGTGTATGGGTGCGTGTATGCTTGTGTTATGAGTGAGTGCCTGATGGGTGCTCATGTGAATGAGACAGAGGGTGCTTGCTGTGTGAATGTTGTGTAAATGTGTGTGTTTGTATGTTAATTTATTTATTATTTAAATATGTGTAGGGATCATGTATGCTTGTGCTAAGAGTGAGTGCATGATGGGTGCTCGTGACTGGGATTGAGACAGCAAGTGCTTGCTGTGTGCATGTTGTGTAAGTGTGTGTGTGTGTGTGTGTGTGTGTGTGCGTGTGTTTGTTCTGGTCCAAGATGAATTTGGCGAGTGTGGGTAGCAGGTTTGTACAGCAAAGGCATTTTAAAAATGCCTTTGTTGCACAAACCCCCTCCCCACTGGCCAAAATCAGCTCTCTGTCTGAGGTGCTATGGGCCCAGGGGACAGGGACGGTATTATTTTACTATGCATATGTGATAGATGTCTAGTGAAAAAAATACCATACCTGCCCCCATGGCCCCCCAGCACCTTGCATACACACATAATTACTTTGATTGTGTGTGCATGTTTGGCGCTGTGTGGCCCAGGGGACAGGCATGGCATTTTCTTACTGGACATTTATGATAGATGTCCAGTAGAAAATCACATCCCCGCCCCTTGGACCCTCAGTGCCTGACATACACACATAACCACATTGATTGTGTTCCTGTGTGAGGAACTCGGGACCCAGGGGACAGGCATGTCATTTTTTCTACTGGGCATCTATGATAGATGTCCAGTAAAAAAAAGCCTTACCCCAGTGCCTCCCAGCGCTTCTCATTCACAAAATCACATTCATCATGTGCGTGTGAGACACTGGGGCCAAGGGGGGGCAGGCATGGAATTTTCTACTGGTTATGCCCAGTAAAGAATGCAAGCCCAATCCACGGGGATTCCTATCACATGCAATGTCAAGTCTGACCCCTACGCCCCCAGTGCCTGTTACGCTCACCTGGTCTCTGCAGGGACGTTGGGGCACGGTTGGAGCCCTCCCTCGACTTGGCTCCCCTGGATAGACTCTCGCCCCCAGCTGCTGATAGCCTTCTGTTCTGGATGCTGGTATTGCCCCTGAGAGAAGATGAGAGGCAATGACAATGGGTGGTGGTGTCGTGAATTCCCTCGACCCTCTTGTGCCAAAATGAAGTGCGCAAGCGTTTTCCCATTTAAGCTCACCTGTGGTGATCCAGACCGGCTGCGACCAATCCACTTAGAAGGTAAGTCTTTTGTTTATCATTAATGTTCGTTTTATTATAATGTCTTTTGCCTTGATTATTAATAGTAATTCTTGCAATTTCTTATCTCTTTCCCAATAGGTGTGAAGATGGCCAATCGGAGTCATGGAGCAAGTCCGGGGATTCCCTTGAGGATGATGGAGCTCCTGAATTAGCTGCTAAATTGGCTTTTATAATGGAATTCCAGACTCAGGTATGGCGCGGCCAAGCGTTCCTTATTTATATGGTTTCTAACTTATTGTGTTCTTTTTCCCTTGCAGGAGAAGACTGGCAGTGTAGAGCGGAGTCTGGATGCTTGGGAGCAGCTCCACAGCTGCAGGATGAAGGTACCGCGAAGCTGAAGAAAAGAAGTGGGGCCTCATTACAACCCTGGCGCTAAGTGAAAAACGATGGCGGTAAATGGTTACCGCCATCGTTTTCCGCCAGGTCCGATCATGACCCGTGACCGTTAACTACGATGCCATTAGCGGCATCGTAGTTAACGCTGCCGCTAACTGCGCTAAGGGTGCGCGCACGCGACCGGACACACCGTACTTAGCGCCATGGCGGAAAGGTACGCAAATGCCGACCCAAGCGGACATGCACCTAACGACATCACCCAGCCCGTTAAGTACCTTACCGCCATGGTGCTAATTACGCCATCGCGAACCAATCGTAAAGGGCCATGTAAAGTGAATGCTGCTGCCACAAGTGCACAGAAACAGCACAGGTGAAGGCAATACAGACTCAGGAAGTACAAAAAGAGCACCCCCCACCCCTTCCCACACCCAGTCGCACTCCACAATGATACCAATACGACTAGCAATGTTGGGGCTGGAGGACCTGATAGCAATGCATGTGCTACAACAGCAACAACAACAACAGGCAGCACAGAGGAGACGCAGGAGGAGAAGGAGGGCAAGGCAGGCCCAAGCAAGCCCCACCAGCACAGCCAGTGCCACCACGCAGGCAGCCCCCAATCCCACGCATCAGAGCCAATCCATTCAACCTCACTGCTGAGCAGATCCACACCCTGTACCGTTTGGACCGGGACACCATCACTTACATCGTAGACATGATACACAACGACATCGTCAGCATGATAGAAACTCCAACCGCCATCCCCCCCCTACTGAAGGTAGTGTCTGTACTCCACTTCCTGGCCACAGGCACCTACCAGCACACAGTGGGGCACTTGCATGGCATTTCACAACCATTATTCTCACGAACACTCATCCAAGTGCTCGATGCCCTCCTCAAGCACACAGACGACCACATCTCATTACCACGGACTGCCCAGGACATTGCAAACACCAAAGTGGGTTTCCATGCACTAGCCGGCATACCCGGTTGCATTGGTGCCATCGACTGCACCCATGTGGAATTGGTGGTTCCACGTGCCATGGAGGTACCGTACCGCAACCGGAAACAGTTCCACTCAATCAACGTGCAAATGGTCTGTGACTCCAACAAGATCATCACACATTGTTATGCCCGATTCCCCGGATCAACCCATGATTCTATGGTCCTGAGGAACTCCACAATACCACGCTACATGGAGCGACATGCAGGCCCAAGATCCTGGCTACTCGGTGAGTTCAATGTCATGGAAGTGGGCAGGTGAATGACGTACCGATGCATACTCCACCTGGCTGAAAGGGGGGGGATGATGCATACTCCACCTGGCTGATAGGGGGGGGATGATGCATACTCCACCTGGCTGATAGGGGGGGAATGATGCATACTCCACCCGGCTGAAAGGGGGGGGGGAATGATGCATACTCCACCTGGCTGAAAGGGGGGGGAATGATGCATACTCCACCTGGCTGAAAGGGGGGGAATGATGCATACTCCACCTGGCTGTGAGTAACACAGAGAACGGAGACAGAGGATGGGCACTCACAATGCACTCAACCCCTCTGCATACATTGGGTGAAGGCATGCAAAACAGGCCATGGGAGCCATGAGCATATACTGGTTGCATTGTGTGAATCAATTAGTGCATGTAGAAGTGAGCCAAAGTAACAGTTGGATGCAAGCCATGGTGGCACATCATGTTCTTGATCAGACGACATGACTGACACATACATTCTCGCCTACATACAGGTGATGCAGGCTATCCCCTGAAGAGGTGGCTCCGTACACCAGTCCGGAACCCGCAGAACCAGCACGAGGAGGACTTCAACCGTGCACATACACATACTCGTGTGGTCATAGAGCAGACATTCGGCCTGTTGAAGGCACGGTTCCGAAGCCTCAGCAGGTCTGGTGGGGCACACCTGTACCACCATGAGAAGGTGGCAAAGATCGTCATGGCATGTGTCATGCTACACAAAATGTGCGTCAGACGGAATGTGCCCCTGCCCCCTGACGCAGAACTGCAACCACCTGACGATGAGGATGAGGAGGGTGCAGATGGGGCGGCACCCCATGGAGGAGGCGACGCACAGGAGGGGCGTGCAATGCGCCAAAGTATCATCGACCACTGCTTCTAGCACACACGGCTGGTGTGAATCACATGGAGACTGCACTTGGGGCACTGTGTGTCTCTGGGACATGCACACTGTGGACTGTACACCAATAAAGCACACATACGCAATGAAAATGTCCACACATTTCATTTTGGGAAAGAAAAAAGTGTATTTAAACTATGAAACGTCGTGACACACCCCCTCCCCCCTCCCACCTGCACACCCCAACACACCCCCTCCCCCCTGCACACCCCAACACACCCCATGTAGGTGTCAACAGATGCCTGTGACAGTGGCCACAGGCTGTTACAAGCCCCCTCTCCCGGCCCCCGGGGCACCCCTGGCTGTGGAGCGCAGGTTACGTCCGGAACGTCGGACGGGGCTGCTCTGTGCAGAACTGGCAGTGGAGGATGTCCCTGCCTGCCCCCGTGCATGCACGTCCTGTAGGGTGTGGGTGAGCTCAGTGAGCGCACGACGCAAGCCGGCAAGTTCAGCACAGATGTCCCTGGACATGGCCTGCATGGCATCCCTCAGGGTGGCAGTGCTCTGCGCTACTTCGGCCCTTAGGGTCTCCGTGGCCTGTTCAATGGTTGCCCTAGCCCCCACACATTCCGCGGCATGCTCAGCCAGCATCGTGGACAGTTGTTGCTGCCGTTCTGTGATGTCCTCGAGGGACTGCTGCCCCTGCTGGCCCATGGCCAGTGCTGGTGGTGTGATGGAGGGGCTGCTCCCCTCCTGTGGACTGAGGACTGGGCATGGGGTAGAAGGCCACTCCTCTACCTCTGTGTGCCCCTGTGTGTGATCCTCATGGGGGCTGGCGTCTGACAAACAGGGGGAATGTAGTAGGTCAGTGGGGCTTCTGACTTCGTGCTCCTCAATGTCTGAGTCTGAACATGCAGCTATTGCAGCTGTCTCACCCATGTTGCTGCTGGCCGCTGACCCAGTGCCTTCTGTGGCAGGCAATGTTGGTAGAGGTGGAGCAGCTGCTGCTGGCCTGCTGACTACAGGGGTGCTTGCCGGTGGGACGTCCGGTATGCTTGCAGTGGGTCCTGCTTGTTGTGGGGTCTGCCTCACTGCAGCTGATGTTGAGGGTGCGGGGACGGTAATATTGGCCTTCTTGGCTCTCTTCGTCGCAGGGGTGTCCTGGTCCTCGGGGTGTGAATCTGTGCCTGTGGTGGAGCAAAGGAGGGAGGGCGTTATTGATGGGTCTGCGGACTTTGGAATGACAATGATAGACATTATTCTGGTCAGTAGATGAGGCAGATTTCAGGCAGGGCCATGCAGGTTGTCTCCTTTTAGTGTGGAATGTGGATGCAGGTATGCGGGTGCCAGCAGTGTATACAGGGTGGTGCTCGCATGTGGCTATGGGCAGTGTGGAAATGTGTTGCATTTACACTCTAGGGCAACCTTGTGCTACACATGAATGGACTGCAGTGACTATGGCATGTCTTGTTTGAGGCACCTACCTTCATCGCCTGATGTCGGAGCTCCCCTTTCCATCCCTCCGACGCCTTCAATGGCTTCCATGCCAATCGTGGTTGCACAAATCTCCTCCCAAGGTTGGAGTTTTAGTGGGGATTCCGACCCTCCACCGGTACCCAGGGCAAGGTTGCGGTTCGCAGAGATGACGGCTCTGATCCGTATGCGAAGGTCGTCCCAGCGCTTCCTGCACTGCTGTGGGGTGCGGGGTACGGTCCCCACCGCGCTGACGCGCTCGCCCACCAGGGCCCAGATGGCCTTCTTTTTCCCTATCGCTGTCCTGGTCATTTCCGGGGAGAAAACGACAGCTGCGTTGTCTTGCAGGGTCTCCGCAAGCATGCAGAGTTCCTCCCGGCTGAATCTTTCCTGGCGCTGGCGGTCACATGCCTTCTTAACAGCTTTAGGCATTTTTGGGTAGTTGGATGGATGGGTGATTGGTTGGGACAGGTGTCAGGGTTGGATCTGGTGTTGTTCGGTAGGATGGCAATGGATTGTGTTTTTAAAGATGGCCGACGTGCTGTTTCCCGTTCCGGCACGGTGATGCTATTTCCGGTTCTGCTTTTTACGGCCACCGCAAATTACGGTGGCCGCTAATTACGGTGGCCGCTACTTACGGTGGCGGAAGTGCACCTTGCTCGCTTTACGATGCAGGTAGGGGCCTTTTCCGCCCTGGCGTTAATTGCATTACCGCCATGGCGTAATGCTCGTGCGCGATGGGTCGTAATGTGGCGCTCTTTACGCCATCGGCCCATGGCGTAAACGCTCATTACGCCATGGCGGTAATGACGGAAGATTACCGCCTGGGTCGTAATGAGGCCCGTGGAGTTTTGCGTTGCTGTATGCCCCGGATCAGGTGAGGAAAGGCTCCGACTCAGATAGCGATGGGATGCAGGTAAGATGCGCACCCAGCGATGGAGCGGCTGGAATCAGGTAAGGTGCACCTTCAGCCATGGAGTAGCTGGATTCAGGTAAGTGGCGCCTTCAGCGATAGAGTAGCTGGAATCAGGTAAGATACGCTTTCAGCGATGGAGTAGCTGGAATCAGGTAAGGTGTGCCTTCAGCGATGGAGTTGCTGGAAACTGGTAAGATGCGTCTTCCCCGATGAAGTAGCGGGATCCAGGTAAGATGGTCTTGAGCGATGGAGCAGCTGGAATCAAGTGGAAGAATGACAAGATGAAGAACAGGTAAGGACAGCGGTAAGCGTTACGCTGCTGAAAGCAGAATAACGCAAAGCGGAGGCATGTGGGTGATTGGCCTTAAATAGGCTGGCCCTGGCCCCTCCCTTTGGCCCCACCTTGTGGCCCCACCTTGTGGCTCCACCTTGCCCCTCCCACGTGCCTTCCAATGATAGTCTATGGCCACGCCCAGCCCTGATGCACGTGCCCTAGGCACAGAGTGTGCAAAGCACACCTTTCCATGAGCCTGGCGCCAGAGGCGCCAGGAATGGGTCCATTTGGACCCTGGGGGTGAGGAAGGCCTGGACCCTTGTCCAATGGCCATGATAGCACTCCCCCGCAAGACCCCTCTCACGGGCGCTCCTCTCCCTGGTCCCGGTTTGGTGGGGTTGTTATGGTGAAACTGCCTGATTAGTCGAGGTGCATGAACAAATTCCACAGGTTCCCAAGTGCAATCTTGAGGTCCATAACCCTCCCAATCGATTAAGTAGTACAGTTTTGATCGTACTATTTAAGAATCCAGGATGTCTTTAACCTCGTACTCCGGTTCTCCTTCGATAACGTCAGGCTCCGGTGGTTTTTTGGTCCTAGTCTCAGGCTTCACAGGCTTCAAGAGGGAAACATGAAATACTGGATAAATTTGCATATTGGCGGGTAGATCTAGTTTTACTGAGGCCGGGTTGATGATGGCCTTGATGGGATAAGGTCTGAGATATCTGGGACGGAAGACCTGAGGTCCTTTTAATGCTATATTTCTGGCAGCCAACCAAACTTTGTCCCCAATTTGATAATGTGGAGCTTCCCTTCTATGTCTGTCAGCAAACTTCTTTTGTTGTTCCTTGGCTTTAGTTAAATTCTTGGTTGCTTCCTTAAGAGTTTAATTATTGTCTTATGTAGAGAGATGATTGCCGGCATTTGTAGCTCGTCAAGCGGGTCAAAGGAGGATGTACGGGGATGCCGACCATGCATGATATAGAATGGGGTTTGTCCAGTACTGGTGTGGATAGAGTTATTGTATGCAAATTCGGTTAACCAAAGAACGTCCTTCCACGATCCTTCCGTCTGCTGCAGCATGCATCTCAGCTATTGCTCTAACATCTGATTAGTCCTCTCAGTTTGACCATCGGTTTGGGGATGGTAACTGGTGGACAGGCCAAGATCTATCTGCGCTATCTTGCAACAACTCCTCCAGAAGGCTGAGACAAATTGCGTTCCTCGATCAGAAATCAGTACCGAAGGGAAACCATGTAGTTTGATTACTTGTTCTAGGAATACAGTAGCCAGAGTTCCAGCAGTAGGAAGTCCTTTTAGTGGAATAAAGTGTGCCATCTTGGAGAATAAATCTACCACCAATAAAATTGTGTTGAAGCCGTCGCAGGGAGGTAAATCTGTGATGAAGTCAATGGATAACCTATGCCAAGGAACTGGTGGTATAGCCAGAGGACCCAATAATCCTGCAGGATTTGACTTTTGGGATTTCTGTTGTGCACAAACTCCTCAGGTTGCAATGAAATGGGCCACGTCATTCTTCCAGGTTGGCCACCAATAATTCTTCCTGATTTTGGCCCGTGCCTTAGTAATCCGGGATGTCCCTCCACTAATGACTCATGGTAATTTACTATAATAACTATTTTGAGTTTCTTTGCCTTTAATATATAGTCTCCCCTGGAAAAAGGGTAAATTATCTGTGATAGGGTACTGGTCTCCCTTGTCTTACCAGTCTTGTTGGGCGGTTTGGTCCATTTGAGACTGGAGGTCGACCTTCAAATCTTCCCAGCAGGTGGTTACTGCGATCTGCTCTTGAATTCGCTCTTCCAGAATGATGGGTACTGGTTCTATGGTATAAAAGCATCTTTGTCTTCTCCCACTCGCGACAGAGCATCTGCTTTTCCGTTACGCACTCCTGGCAGTATGTGATCACAAAATCGTACTTCGTGAAGAAAAGAGCCCAGCGAAGCTGACGAGAAGATTGGGCCTTGGCAGTTTTAAATATTGCAAATTACGGTGATCCGTGATAACAGTGACAGTATGTCTAGCCTCCAGGAGGCAGTGTCTCCAGGGTTTAAGGGCTCCTTTGATCGCCAATAAGTCTATGTCGGTTATGGCATAGTTCATTTCTGGTGCTGTAAACTTATGGGACCAAAATGCTATGGGATGTAACTGCCCCGTGTCCGTGTCCCTTTGTGATAACACCGCCCCCATGGCCAAACTGGAGGCATCGGTCTCAACTACATAGGGCAGATCGGGTTGAGGATGTCGAAGAATGGTTGCTGAAGTGAAAGCCAATTTCAATTCCTGGAAGGCCTTTTTGGCGTCGGGAGTCCAAGAAAACATTTTATTCTTTCTTAATAAAGAAGTGATATGATGAACTATTTGAGAAAATCCCGGGATGAATCACCGGTAGAAATTGGCAAACCCGAGTACGCTCTGCACTCCCTTGGTCGATGTCGGGGATGGCCACTGAAGAATAGCTTCCACCTTACGAGTGTCCATGTGCAGCCCTTGTGGGGTAAGTATGAAGCCCAAGAACTCGACTTACGTGACATGGAAAAAACATTTTTCCAATTTGGCAAAAAGCCGATGCTTACAGAGTTTTTCCAGAACAGCCCTTGCATGGCCCATGTGATCTTCCTTGGATGCTGAATAGATGAGGATGTCATTGATGTAGACAAGGACACAGACGTCCAGCAGTTCGTGGAATACATCGTTCATAAAGAACTGGAATGCTGCTAGTGCATTGCATAACCCAAAGGGCATGACCTGGTACTCGAAAAGTCTGTGTTTGGTTCGGAATGCTGTCTTCCATTCGTCGCCTTTCTTTACCCTTACCAAATGGTAAGCTCTCTGTAGGTCCAATTTTGTATAGATTTGAGCATTCTTTACTAGGTCAAGTAGTTCGGGAATGAGTGGCAGAGGGTATCTATTCTTCACGGTAATCTGGTTTAACGCCCTATAATCTATACAAGTTCTGAGTCCCCTTCCTTCTTTGGCACGAAGAAGAGATCTGAGGAGGCTGGGGACTTTCACGGGAGGATGAACCCATTAGCTAGGTACTGATCTAGATATGTCCTTAGGTGCTGATTTTCTTGCTCAGTCAGAGCGTAGATTCTGCTGCAGGGAATGTGTGCCCCTGGGACCAGATCGATTTGGCAGTGGTAAATTCTGTAAGGAGGCAGGGTGTTAGCTTGTTCCTTTTGGAACACGTCCAGAAAACCATGATATTCGGAAGGTAATGAACCTGAAATTCCTAGGATGGGTTTCCCCTTGAGTTGTAGATTCCTCACGTCCCTATGGTAGCAGCTCTTGCACATTCTTGAGGGAAGGTCAGCTTTCTTGTGCGCCAGTCAATCCTTGGGTTATGGGTTTCAAGCCACGGCATTCCGAGGATCATTTGGGACTGGGGGACCCCTATAAGATCAAATGAAATGCTTTCGCGGTGACCATCCTGACATGTCAGCATTACCTTATCAGTGTGTTGAGTTACTGGCCCCGAAGACAGCTGGGAGCCATCCACGGCAGTAACGTTTTCCGAGTGTGATTTTTGCTGAAGTGGAAGGCCCTTCTGTGCGGCCAAATCCTGATCGATGTAATTTCCCACCGCACCACTATCGATGTAGGCTTCTATAGCATGTACTCTTGACGGTTGTTGGTGATGGGCTATTAATACCGGGATGACCAGGTGTGAGGTCTGTACAACTTTCTTAATTACGCTCGACAAGTGGACCCCTACACTTGCCGGGCGTTTGAGTTTTCCGACTTCTGTTCCTTTTCTTCGTTGCCATTGTCTGTGGCAACTACCATCTTCTTGGAAGGTTTAATAGGGCTATCTCACAAGAAATGTCCAGCCTTTCTGCAATATAAACAAAGTTGTTGTTGTCTCCTTTTTTTCCCTCTCAGCCTTGGAAATGGGAGTCTGTAATCCTCCAATTTGCATAGGTTCTGTGGTTTCATGAGCCCTGGTTTGATTGTCCCGAGGTTGCATGTAAACTGATCTCCCTTCTGCCTTCGTGCAGTCCATTTTTCAGTCTTGTAACCGGTGGTCCAAACAGTTAGGTTGATATATTCCGCACAACACTCGGGCGGATTGACCACTTGAGCTAGTGCGTCTTTTAACTCACCATGTAGCCCCCGGTAAAAAAGTGTGGTCCGTTTCTCCTGAGGCCAATTAGTCTGTGCAATGAGACGGTTGAAGGTGGCAATGTAAGTCACTAAGTCATGGTTTCCTTGTCTAAGAGATAGTAGTATGCTTGTCCTTGGGTGTGCCTGGCAAACAATTTTTCCAATTCCCGTTGGAATTCCCCAAAGTTCCAAAGTATTGGATCATTCTGGGTTACTAATGGTATGGACCAGTCAGCTGCACAGCCTCCCAAATAGGAAAGTACAAAGGCCACCCTTGCGCTGTCGTTAGGGAATGCTCCTGGGCGGCACAAAAAGTGGAGACGCCACTGGTTCATGAACACAGCATATTTGTTTGGGTCGCCAGAGAAGCGTTCCGGTGGAAGCAGTGGGACTGCCCCTGGAAGTACCACTTGCACTGGTGGTGATGGTTAAGGCAAAGGAGTTGGTGCAATCCCAGGTAACTGAACTTGTCCTGGGTGTGCCTGGAGCATTTGCCTTGCCGAATCATCCGTCCGTTCTCGGGCTACAATAAGGTCTCTCCTCAATGAATTAGTCTCTTGTCTTGAGGCATGCACTTCAGCCCGCAGCTCCCCCAGTAATTGGGATAACTGGTCGGTTTCAGAGGTTTCCATAATGCCCAGGCAGAGATTCGGAGAGGCTTTACGTTCTGTTACGCTCACCTGGTCTCTGCAGAGACGTTGAGGCATGGTTGGAGCCCTCCCTCGACTTGGCTCCCCTGGATAGACACTCTCCCCCAGCTGTTGCTAGCCTGCTTTTCTGGACGCTGGTATTGCCCCTGAGAGAAGAGGGGAGGCAATGAGAATGGCGTGCTGGTGTCGTGAATTCCCTCGACCCTCTCGTGCCAAAATGTGCAAGCGTTTTCCCATGCAAGCTCACCTGTGGTTTTGTAATGCTGAGCTCCCCGTCCGCCTTCTTGTGGCAGGGGCACGTAGAGTAGACCTAGTTGCTTCACTAGTCCGTGGAAGTGGTGACCCAGACCGGCTGCAACCAATCCACTTAGAAGTTAAGTCTTTTGGTTATGATTAATGTTCATTTTATTATAATGTCTTTTGCCTTGATTATTAATAGTAATTCTTGCAATGTCTTATCTCTTTCCCAATAGGTGTGAAGATGGCCAATCGGAGTCATGGAGCGAGTCCGGGGATTTCCTTGAGGATGATGGAGCTCCCGAATTAGCTGGTAAATTGGCCTTTATAATGGAACTCTAGTTGCTTTCTGGAGTAGCTGGATTCAGGTAAAATACGCCTTCAGCGATGGAGTAGCTGGAATCAGGTAAGGCATGCCTTCAGCGATGGAGTTGCTGGAATCTGGTAAGATGCGTCTTCCGCGATGAAGTAGTGGGATCAGGTAAAATGGTCTGCACCGATGGAGCAGCTGGAATCAAGTAGATGCACGACGAGATGAAGACAGGTAAGGACAGCGGTAAGCGTTACGCTGCTGAAAGCAGAATAACGCGAAGAGGAGGCATGTGGGTGGGTTGACCTTAAATAGGTTGGCCCTGGCCCATCCCTTTGGCCCCGCCTTGTGGCTCCACCTTGCCCCTCCCAGGGACTCTTGCACGTGCCTTCCAATGATAGTCTATGGTCACGCCCGGCACTGATGCACGTGCCCTAGGCACAGAGTGTGCAAAGCACACTTTTCCATGAGCCTGGTGCCAGAGGTGCCAGGACTGGCTCCATTTGGACCCCTGGGGTGAGGAAGGCCTGGACGCTTGTCCAATGGCCATGACTACGTCTTGCATGCATACACAATTGAATATCTGTACATGTGAGGCACTGGAGAGCAATGAGGGAAGGAATACCATTTATGAAGGGGCCTCTGATAGATGCCGAGTAAAAAATACCATGGCTGGGCCCCCCAGCGTCTAGCATGCACATAATTAATGTATGCCTGTGAGGCGCTTGGGGCCTCGGGGGCAGGCATGGCAGTTTTTCCTTGGCATCTATACCCAATAAAAAATACCATGACTGTACCCTGGGACCCCAGCTCCTGACACACATCCACCCCCTGCTCCTCCCATTAATGTGAGTATGTCTGACTGCAAGGCGCTGGCACACCATGGAGCAGGCATGGCATGTTTTACTGCGCATGGTTGATAAAGCAACTGTGCATGGTTGATAAAGCAAGCATGGTAAGTGTTATTATGTAGCTATACTTGTATTTGAATGCAACCAATCTAGCCATGTCTTATTATGGTATGACATTTTATATTGGGTTGCTTTGTTAATGCAAGCATGATCAGTGGTATTATTCTTTCTGTGGCATAACATTTTATATTGGGCATCATTGATAAAGTAAGAATGATAAGTGTTTATATGTAGCTAGACTGACATTTCAATGCAGGCAGTCTAGCCATTTCTTATTGTGGTATGACATTTTGTATTGAGCATCTCTGGTAGAGCAAGCATGATAAGTGTTATTACGAAGCAAGTCTGGCATTTTATATGCATCCTGTGTAGCCATTTCTTACTGAGGAATGATATTTTGTGTCAGGCATCTTTGATAAAGCAAGCAGGATCAGTGGTATTATTCTTACTGTGGATTGACATTTTGTATTAGGCATCTTTGATGAAGCAAGCATGATAATAAGTGTTATTATGTAGCTCGACTGGCATTTTAGTACAGGCAGTTTGGACATGTTTTCATACTTTGGCATGCATTCTTAATGGTAAAGTCAACTGGAGTATGTTCTTACGTGGGGATACTGCCATATATTGGCAGAACAAACGCAGACTTTTTTATGGTATCATTACTGCATTATGCACAAAGCAAACCTGCCTATGTTCTTATATGGGAATAATAGGGTATAATGGTGCAGTCAGCATGGAAATGTTTGGGCCCAGCCAGTGTGAAAATGTTTTATACTGGCACATATTGTGGGAAAGGAATCGTGAAAATGTATTGGAGAAATGCTCCTGATTTTTGTCATGAGTTACCCTACAAAACTCAATTGCAAACTGTTTGGCTTTTTACACATTTTTTTGAAAAAGTGTGCTCTGAAATAACCCCTGCAAACCCTCCTTCAGTGGTGTGGGCTAATTCACCAAAAAAGTAGTGCAGACTTAGTGCTTTTTTGGGGAATTGGGCCTTTTTAGCACAGTGCAAAGAGTACTTTTGCAGTGCAAAGTCACTTGGCTCCGTGCTAAACGTTCTGTGAATTAGGCCCAAAGTGTGCAAATTTACAATTGGGAGCAAACACGCATTTGCAATGTACAAAAAGACCTAACAAAGACATTGAAAAGTTTCCATTTTATTTCACAAAAAATGAAGGATTTGCATTGCAATACAAAGTTAAGGAATTGCGATAGGAGAGTTGCAAAACATACGTTCAAATGTGTTCAATTTGCAACTCAGTGCAAGAAAGGTGCAATCTTTCCACTGAGCCATAGTGTGCAGTAACTATGTGCAAAGGCACACGCAAATGCTTTCAATGCACTCATAATACATAATAACAAGTTTTCATGAAAAGCTGATGGCACATTTAACAAATAAAAAATGCTTTCAAACTTTTCTCCCCACTGTCGCTGCATGCGTTTCCAGGTGTTATTGCACGCTAGTTATCACGGTGTGCACCTGCTCTCCGCAATATTTGGTGAAGGAGTTCAGAGTGAAATGTGAATCTGTCATGCATAAAGATGCTGAGGAAAGCTATCAAAGACGCTTATCAATGTCATGCCACGTAACGTTTCATGGCAATGGCTGTTGCCTTTCTTATAATACTTTATTGTAGTAAAAGACTTGATTGCTGTATGAACCAATTTGAATGATGAGTGGTAGACATTCATTCTGCACAGAGCATTGTTACATTTCACATCTTAGTTTGAAAACTCAGGAAGAGTCAGGAGGTCCCCAGATAAGAATGGCTGGAGATTTGCTGTTTGCAATTGATGCAAACTGTCAGTAGTGAGTCCTTAAGTTTGAACTTTGATTACTAGCGAATCGTGGTACATTGATGCTTTGTTTTTGTATCTGCCACGTTACCATTCGGTAAGGTTCAAGGATTTACAAAGTGTACACAGCGCAGTGGCTCGTTTGTACATCTGCCTGTGTTTTTTTTTTTTATCTTTCACGTTTTCACAATGTCCCTAAATGTGTCCTCCTTCTTTGAGAAACGCTTTGTGGGTTAATGAAAGCTGTTTCTCTTGTCCTTCTTACCTACACCCAAAAAAAAAACGAAAAAACCCAAAAAGCAAAAACATAAAAGAAATTCCTTTTGTAAAACACTGTCAACAAACCTTTCTGAAAGCTTTTGTTGCACATTTTGTGATTTTTTTTTAAAACTGCTTCCCTTACACTTCCTCCCCAGTTAAAAAAGTAAAGGAAACCCTTTTTGAAAACCTTAGTGGATATCGTTAAACTTGTTTCGTTACCCTCTGCACCGAAACAATATAACGTTTTGTCAAAACTTGTGTGACTCTCGGAGTCGCCCCGCAGGTTACTTTTTCTGGTCACCTGTGCAGGCTGTGCTTTTTGTGAAAGTTTCTTTCATGTTGGACGGGGAAAATGTCACACTGTACATCTGTGTGTCGTGTAGTCTTTGCACGAGGAGATGGACGTGGGGAAACGTGGTCGAAGGGTATGCATGCATAGCAGATCGAGATTTAGGCTGACACCTCACCTGAGGATGTAGTGATAGGCTTGCAGAATTATAAAGTTACCGTGGATGGTGACATTTTGGGACTTTGGGGAGAGCCACTCAGCAATGGACATCAATAGTGAGAGCAGTAGCTGGAAAGGATGCAGATATGCGGCAGCATGGAGGAGGAAATGGGCGTCCTGTTGACAGTGGCTGTGGGGCAGGAGGAGAGATGGTTGTGGCAGAAATTGATTTGCTGGTGTGTGAGGGGGTTGATGGTGAAGGTCAGAAGCGGAAGGAATATTATGAGGCAGATACCGGGCAAGAAAAAGAGGCGATGAAAAGGCACAAAGGGCAGGAGCTAGAATGTAAGTAGGCAGATGTGTGACAGGAGGAGAACATGGAGAATACAGGCAACCATGTGCAGACAGATGCAGGGCTGCAGAAGGAGGACTACAAGGAGATGGGTAAGGAGGAAGAGAGGCAGCAGGAGGTGTGTTATAAGGAGGCTTATGAGGAATAAGGGAAGGACAATTAGGATGTGGGACAAGAGGAGGCAGATGCTTTGCGGGAGGGTGAAGTAAGGATACAAATGTGGGGCAGGAGGAAGATGGCAGGATAAGGACTGACAGCCATTGAAGGAGAAGGAGGAGGAGGTTGCCAGGGCTGATTTCTCCTTTCCTGTGGAGTGGGCAAGGCTGGCCAAAGAGTGGGATATGGTACAGAATAATGTGCGCGATGTGCTCCTCTTGTGTGTGGCAGTACTCCCCACGGCCCAAAGACAAGGCACACACAATGAAGTGCCCAGTGTGGTGGGGCACCAACACATGCCTGCTGGCTGCAGGCAATTCTACTGTCACTTGTATCACAGGTTCTGGCTGGGACTGTGTATCACGCTGATGATCTCAATGATGATCGGTGTCATGACTAACATCTCCAGACGTGCTTTCCGCTGATTCATCATCACCACTGGCAGGTGCTGTTGTGGCATGCAGAGTGGATACCAAGGGAGTCTTACAGATTCCATTGCGCCACTGTCGGATGTAGTTACAGATTCTGATCATGCCCAAGGTGTAATGCTCTGCCTTGTTGTCCTACCTAACACTCTTGTTGCACACAACTGTGCACTCAAATGTGCCTACCTATCTTCATTGGCATTGAAAGTTATTGGGCAACATGTAGTGTTAAAAGGGGGGCCTGTAGAGGAGCAGGAGGGTGGACTGTAGAAAGTGGTAATTTGGAAGACTGTAAAGCAGGGTGTGTCTTGAGGGTGGGATGAAAGCACTGCCTAAAGAGGCAGGGGTCTTCATTTATTTTCTGAAGTGTATGCAGATGGCGGTTAGCCCAAGATTCTATGGAGGCTCATCTCCATGACCATCACCCCAACATCCCACATTAAATTCAGCAAAGAGGGAGAAAGGCAGCCCGTGGCTGTATGAGAAGCAGGAAGCGGATCCCATGCATTACAGAGAGCCAAAGTAATTGCAGCTATTGCGTAGCAGCAAGAACCAGAGAAATATGTTTGCTTGCAACTATTGCATGCCAGGGAAACCCAGAGAGATACATATAGATGAAACTATTGCATTTTACGGAGACCCAGAGAAATATTTGGGGTTGCAACTGTTGCATAGGAGGCACACTTAGGGGAAAATGTGTGGTTGCAGCTATGGCATGCCATGGGGACCCAAATATATTTGTGACTGCAGCTTCTTAACAGAAAGGAGGCTGAGAAAAATATTTGCTGTTATCGCTGTTATGTATTTCCGAGATATTACCTGTTTGTGACTCTCGCGTTTCAGAAGGAGCCAAAATATGTACATGTTCACAGCTCTCCTGTAGCAGGGAACCACACACATGCTCATGTGTGTGGCTCTGTTGTAGAAGGATGAACCTGAGAAATGATCATACTTGCAGCTATCATATTATTTGAGGAACCTGAAAGATTCTCATGCTGTGGCTCGTGTGTAGGGGAATAACCTGAAATAATGCCATGTTTGTGGTACTCATTCAGCTGGGAAAGCCTGAACAATGCTGGCAGCTGTCATGTAATCAGCAGGGAGAGCCTGAAACAAAGCTCGTGCTCATAGCTGAAATGTAACAGGGAGAACATTAAACAATCTTATGTGTGTATTTATTTTATATCAGAGAGATCCTGAAAAACTCCTCATGTTTACAGATCCCATTTACCAGGGAAAGCCTAAAAAATTATCTGTGATTTTTTGCAACAACAACATACAGCGCCCCAGGCCTACCCCCAGGTAAACCTGCATGCCTGTTAACCATTACTCCCTCTACAAATACTGTGCAATACCTCCATTGGATCCATGGAATCCACAGGAAATATGGAGTCTGGGGAGATTACGGAATCATTTTTCTTCATTGAGAACTTTTTTGTCTCAGTTGATAATAAACTGTCTGAGGAAATGTATGGAGCCGCACGTCAATTCTGGTCTGGACTAATTGACGCCACTGAAACGCGCTGAGTGCAATGCGTCTAAAGAAATGATGCTCCCGAATGGTTGTGCTAATCCACTTGATTATAATATTGTTGGTAACACTAAAGCTACTATTGCTGAAAGTATTAATATTATACAGGCTGTCTCAAAGGTGCAGCATTTCAATCTGTATCACAGCCCAATTGTGGACAGTCTAGCGGCAAAAATAGATGAGTTCCTGCATTCCTCTCCCAGAAATTAGGATCGCCACTACTGAAACACAGAAGTATTACAAAAGCCACAAGTGCCATAGTCAATAACAATACCAATGCTGAGTTAGGAGCAAACTGTCATCAATCAACTAACATTATACCAGAATGCAGCACCAGTATATGGACTGCTTCGGGAGACAATGGGACTGCAATAATCTGTCTAACACAAACAACGTCCACATAAACTATGGAGGTGCAGTTCTCTGACATGTTGGCTCCCTCACTGAGTAAAGGCCCATTAGTTTAAAATGAGATCTCAGTGAACTATATCCATGAAGAGTCAGAACCAGTTGAGGGCAAGCTCACAACAAGGAATTTCCCTTTGCAAAAAGATCATCACACGGTACAGCATGTAGGGGATAATGATCAGATATTAATTCAATCTGGCCCAGACACAGAATGTGCTGTGCACCTCCAACTTCTGAGAATGGAGGTCTTATCAAAAGAGCTCATGCAAGCTGTCACCTATTTGAGTGAAGAGCGCATTCAAGATCAGGTTCTCCTGGAGAAAAGCCTAGGTTTAATCAATGACCTTGTAAACGAAGGTAAATCAAGTAATGACACTTTACAAGCTGAACAGGCAGATAACGTGGTTGAAGGACAGGACCGAACAATGTTCATGGATGTAACTAGCACCATGCATTTTGGGAGCACTAATAATGCTGAGGTGACAAGTCAAAAGGTGAAGTCCCAGAAAAACAAGTGCATAATATGGCTAAAAGCAGATGCCATGGAGACAAATGACGCCGTGAACAGGGGGATCTCTTTCCATCAAGCTTTCTAGCATCTGTGAATTCATCTTGAGGCAAAGACAGGCACAAAAGAACAGGCACCCGGGTGGTTCTCAGAGCAGTCTTTATGAGAGGTTACAAGACACTTCCGGAAAGCACACAGCAACATTTTGCCTTCAACCTGCTTATATAGGCTATTTTGGATTATGCAACACCCTCATGCAAATTACTACTTGGTCAAAGTATGCTTCTGATAGGTTCTCTTAGTCAAAGGAAAACAAACTCACTTCTCTGTGACAGGGTGACTTATCTGGTGCCCCCGAGCCCACATTAGCATACTTGGCATTAGCACTTGCTGTCTGATGCATAGGCTGGTAGGCTATTTTAAACCCGGCTGAACACAATACAACATTCTTCTTCTTTTGCCAAGAACAATTTGAATCACATCACTGTCAATCTCTTATCTACTTTTCAAGGTCCTGCCAAGTTTATACTGTGGGGAAATTAATAGTCTCAATTAAATGGTGCCAAGCAATGCAGCTGTTCTGTTGAAATTGGTAATTTCCCATGCCTTTACCTGACTCCATCATCAATTTTGTCTGCCTTTCCTGCCAAGTTCCAAGATTAATCTCCCAGCCCAGTCTTAATTATCTCACAGCGAGATGCTGCCAAAGACCATTTCTTATCAGCATGAGTCAGGATTTCTACCCCTGTCCTTAACACTAGCCACCATTTTGTGCTTTAGGTATCCATTTTGAAATACGTCTCTGTCTACCTACTGTATTAATCTTTCAGGGAGCCATTAGTTATTTATTTAAGCATTTTTCACTTTGTACCTCTTTTTCATAATATATTTTTGTATATTCATGATATATGTGTGATATTAAACCATCCTTCACTTCCTGTGACATTTTAACCCAGATATTGCAGCGCCATGTATGCCTTTTACCTTTAATTGAAGGTGCTATAACCTTGATTTCTGCAATAATGGAACCATTCATCTGCCTATCCTGTTATCTGTAATCAGTTGAGGGGACGAGCGGTTGACACCCCTATTCACACCCCCTCTGTTGGATATTCAACCAATGTTTAATATACGACCACTACACACAGTGTCCATCCTCCCCCATATACAGTCACCCCCCTCATTGTAATGCTCCATCTCAATATGGGAGGTATCATAAAAAAGACATTTATAAAGAATTAACAGTGTATTCAACCATAATGTATTCTCCTAATCGAAGACATATACGTCTTGGGAGGATAGCTCAGGGGCAACGTGCTCGCCTTTGAAGCAAGACGACACAGAGCACCACAGGTTCGATCCCCAGGTCTGTACTAGGAAACCTCTGGGTATTAAGCATGTTATAAATAACTTATCATATCATATCATATCTCTATTCTGTCAAAAGAGCATTGCATATGTTTTGTCCTCCTTTAAATTTGTATGTACTTATCCTCAAAGAAAAACATTGTTTTAGTGGAAGTATACCATGACCCCAGATATGAACATATACACATCAAACTGAAAGCAGTAAGAGGTTTATCAAAATTGATGGCTTTCTGAGCAAGACTTCCCCTTTCACTGATGGGTAGAGCCAAACTCCTAAAGATGGTGGCCCTTCCGAGGCTCCTCCACTGCTTCACAAACATCCTGTTTTATATACCTAAGAGTTTTCTTAAACAACTTGACACCTTATGCAGTAACCTTTTTGTGGTGCAATGGTAGACATTGACTGGCCCTGACTAAATTGCAAGACACACATGACCAAGGAGGCATACGGATCCCAAACTTATAAATGTACTACACTGCTAGCCAGCTGCAATTTGTAGCAGGATGGCTGTCAGATGAGCTGACCCAAGACACCTCCCTATTGTAGTCGGCGGGCAGCCCGTTCTTTCTGATGGAGGTGGTCTGGTTGCCCGATGGGTGTTTGAATAACCCGCCCCTCACATTAGGGAAACAAGTGTGGAGTAGAGCCTGTAGTCTAATGGGAATCACAGCGCAGTACTCCCCCCAGGTTCCATTATTGACATTGAATACTAGCAAAAGATTGATCGTGCAGAATCACTTGGAGCCTGTGGGAGTAGTAATGGTAGGGGACCTCCTGCAGGAAGGTAAACTGAGGGACTTCAACACGCTAGCTGCCGTAGCAGGCTTACAAATAGGCCAACATTTAACACATGCTTCCTTACTACACAGCATTAACCTAAGATGGGTGGTCCAGGGAGAAGAGCTCAAAGTAATGGACAGAACTACCAATGTTAGACTATGTTGGGAGGCATACCTCCAGCAGTCATTTGGGGAGGGAGTGTGGGAAATGGTACTCTTGTATCATAAACAGGTATCTAGGAATGCAAGATTGCAGCTGTTACAATTATACGTGACCCACCAAGCATATATGACCCCTAGGAGAATGCCTGGGTTCAATAAAACCAAGGAACAATGCTGTCCAAAAAGCAAACTAACTAATGCTGATATGGTTCATATGTTCTGGGCATGTCCTAAACTTGCACAATTTTCGAAAGAGGTGGCACTCTTATTGGGAAAAGCAGAAGTAGTTTTGAATGTGCACTCCCCAATGGCCTGTTTGCTGGGCATCTTCCTGAGGCACAAAAAAGTGCAACATAAACGCAGACTGAAAGACCTGGGGTATGTACTAGCTAAGCGTAGGATAGCGATGGGGTGGAAAAGGCAAGTTGGCCCAATTGCCGGACAATGGTGGAAGGATTTACAAAAATGGACGCTGGCGGATAAGGCAGTGTGGCAATAGGCGGTGCACTTAGATCAGGGAGCGAATAGCACGGACATTAACTCTTGAAGAGCTATGCTTCACAAACTCTTTGGGGATGAGTAAGATTACATATGCGAGGAATCACCATTTTTGGGCTAATTGGAAAATACAAGATTACCCTGGATTATGAGTAGACCAATATAGGCTGAACACACAAAGTGACACCAACGTATGTGGCAACTGGGGGAAGGGGGGTGGGACATGGGTTTCAGGGAGTTTGAGTAAGTTTGCAAATGCTAACAATGTATGGATATGTGGCATGCTTAAGTGGAAAAACAATAATACAAATAGAAAAATTAAAAAACATGTTGTTTTCTCCTGTCTGGATCCCACCCTTTTACCCAATTAAATATAAACATGACATACACGACAAGTGATTTCAGCCACCACGAGAATCGGGAGAGATCATTCCTTGAGGGAACCCACCAGCCTGTACTCTCCTGTGCCGTCCCACTGCAACATTTCACTGTTCATATACACCTTTTCCTTCCACCCACCCCATGACACTTCCTTGTTTCCTGCCTTGTCCCCATGAATATTTTAATCTCTTCTTCATTTTGTCCATCTTCTATCGGCACATCTTCCACCCGATTAATCTTCTTTTCCATATTCTGCAGCCAAGAACTTTCTTCAATCTTAGTCGATATATGTTTGTTTTATTTGTCCTTTGGTTTGCTTTGCAGCAAGTTCAAGGGCCCCTTAATTCATAGGATTGACTGTTTTTTGTGACCACAGAGGACTCAAACTCTCAATCCTCTTTATTCACATAGAATAGTCCGGGAGGGGAATTCGATTGTTTCTGGTGAACACAAGGATGGGGGAGTCTTTATGAAAAAAACATTTTCAAAGGCGTTTACAGCTGGGCATCTGGATGGGTCCCTCGAAACCCTTTTCACGCTGGGTTTTTCTCCCTGCTTGCAGGATCGGTTGCCGTCAATCACCTGTTGTCCATCTGTAAAATAAAAACTGAATTAGTTTTATCATCGGTATTGCCTCCTTAAGCCCATACCTTAGAATAACCATGTCCTTCTTTTAAACACTCCTGCCTCCTAAAAACTATTTTTACTGCATTTTCCTAATATAATACAATGGCTGCTCCTTTCTCCCTTTGCTGTATCACCTATGCTTCAAAAATAATCAGGATGGGGAGATCCAAAACAGAGACACAGAGGTGCTAGGCGTGTGTGTTTATTCTATAGTCACACAGGAAGAGGTAAGTATCTGTACAATTTATTTTACATTACTTCCGATAAGCACGAAAGGTGGTATAGAGAAGACGGACAGGGTTGTTTATGCAGTGGTGACACAGGTGGGTGCAAACCTCTGGAGTGTAGAGGTCAGCATTACATTGAGATGCATATTGCCTCGTATATCGAGGGGGTATAAGGACCCGCTGTTGAACATAAACACAAAGAGCACACAATAATCTTGAAAGTGAACAGGTACAAGTGGTGATGCTGTTGTGATGAGTAGTTCGACACAGGGAGTGACACAGGGTGTGTTTCGGCCATAGAAAGTGGCTTTGGAAGTAGCCGTCTTTATGCTGGCCTTCGTCAGGAAAAGGGCACCAGTAGTGGTGCTGTCCGTGGTGTCTGTGGGTGAGACAAAGCTATTAGGATCTCGGGTAGTTGTTCAATAAGTACTCAGAGTATTAAATACGGGCCAAATTAATGCCCAAAAGATACCCCATACGGAGTATCTTAAAAAACAGCTTACCTGCCGCCGGAGGGGAGCAGGTGGGTGCTGTCGGGTGAGCCGCGAAGAGTGCAGGCGGACCGGTGCTGGGTGTGGCACCAGGTGGAGGGCTGTGATTGCCTACGAGCTTACGTGGTCATGAGTATCACGAAGCAGGAGTGGGGCATAACTCGACCCAAGTCTGGAATGAAAATTAAAAGTTATAGGTAACCTGAGGGAGTAAAGTGTTCCAGGAAACCAGGGCTATCCCGCGTGAGAGTAGGGGGACTTACTATAGTCTGGGTGGTACGCTGCCGTGCTGGACGTAGACTGGTGGGAGCCGGATGAGTCGGACACCAAGGTGCCGTGGTTGATTGTATAAATGGCCGCCCGTGGCTAGAGACAAACGAATGGGATCCCGCGGTCCAAGAGCGGCAGTCTGCTTGGGCCAATCAAACGGCAGTGCGCCGTGTTCCAATGGAAAGGCGGTACTACGTGTGTGGTGTTGGGTAATGTAGTCCGATAAGGGCAGAAGGGACTTCTGTTAAAGGGAGCTCGCACGATAAGGCGGGCAGGTCACAAGGAGGCCGACCAAGTGGATGGATAGATTTCGCTGCCCACTGTGGGTGATTCAATACAAAGGGTTCTGGTGTGTAATAATCATCAAATCATCATAAGGTGAAAAAACAACGATGTCTCGAGTGTGCACAGAGAAGATGGTAACAGTGCACAAAGCATTTACACGGTAGAAAAACATAGGTGTCTAATGTACATATTAAGATCAATCTAGTGGAGTGGACACTGGTACGTTACCAGAGAGAGGATGTTGGTGACTCATAGCTGGTGGCAATTTATGTTCTAAAAATGTTTCCATTCCACGGTTATATTGAGGCCGTCTTGGACGGAGTTCAATTTGTGGACCCATCTTTGCTCGAGTCTGGTAAGGGCAATGTTGATGTCGCCTCCTCGTCTCTGAGGCTGAAGTTGTTGAATCACGGTCCACGTGAATTGTTCATGGGTATGTTTTTTCTGGCTGAAGTGTTCGACCAGAGGTTTGTCCTCTACTTTGTTTTTGATGCAGGATCTGTGTTCGTTGATCCTTTGTTTGACTGGTCTAATGGTTTTGCCGACGTAGATCAGGTCACAGGGACACTTGATAGCGTAGATCACGTGTTTGCTTTCGCAGTTGGTGTGGCTGTTCTGTTTCCATATTAGGTTCTTATGGATGAACGTTTTGCTGTTCGTGGTGAAGCGGCAGGCGACGCAATGTCCACAGCTAAAGTGCCCCACCACTGGTGGGAGATTCCACAGCGTGGTGACTGGTTTGGTAGGTTCTGGGAAGGTGTGGACCAGGGAGTCTCTCAGGTTTCTGTTTTTCTTGAAGGCGAACAGTGGTTTCTTCGCCAGGGTTCCTTCATTTTTTACCAGATGCCAGTGTTTCTTGATGGTATTTTTGATGAGGTTACTGACTGGGTTGTACGTGGTGACGCAGACAGTTCCTAGTGGATGGTAACTGGTGAAGTGGAGAAGGGTGTTCCTGTCGGTCGGTTTTCTGAAGAGTTCCGTCTTCAGCGCATCTCCGGACCGATAGATGTGTAGGTCGAGAAAGTTGATCTTTTGGTGGTCCCATTCAATGGTGAACTTGATGTAATCGTTCCTTGATGTTAGGTCTGTGCGGATTGTTACAACAATCCGCACAGACCTAACATCAAGGTCTGGCGTCGATACATCGATGACATTTTACTCATTTGGGAAGGAAGCTCTGAGGAATTACTTGCTTTCCACCAATGGCTTAATGCACGGAACGATTACATCAAGTTCACCATTGAATGGGACCACCAAAAGATCAACTTTCTCGACCTACACATCTATCGGTCCGGAGATGCGCTGAAGACGGAACTCTTCAGAACTCTTCAGAAAACCGACCGACAGGAACACCCTTCTCCACTTCACCAGTTACCATCCACTAGGTTTAAAATACAATCTTCCCTACGGTCAGTTTCTACGCATCCGGAGAAATTGTTCTGACAAAGAAAAATTCAACTACCATGCACAACAACTGCAAACACGTCTTGGAGAGAGGGGATATCCCAGGAAGTCCATTAAGACGGCCAAGAAAAGAGCGGCCAACACCGACCGCTCCCTCTGCCTAACTACCAAAGAAAGACACTCTAATGATAGAACTGTCTGCGTCACCACGTACAACCCAGTCAGTAACCTCATCAAAAATACCATCAAGAAACACTGGCATCTGGTAAAAAATGAAGGAACCCTGGCGAAGAAACCACTGTTCGCCTTCAAGAAAAACAGAAACCTGAGAGACTCCCTGGTCCACACCTTCCCAGAACCTACCAAACCAGTCACCACGCTGTGGAATCTCCCACCAGTGGTGGGGCACTTTAGCTGTGGACATTGCGTCGCCTGCCGCTTCACCACGAACAGCAAAACGTTCATCCATAAGAACCTAATATGGAAACAGAACAGCCACACCAACTGCGAAAGCAAACACGTGATCTACGCTATCAAGTGTCCCTGTGACCTGATCTACGTCGGCAAAACCATTAGACCAGTCAAACAAAGGATCAACGAACACAGATCCTGCATCAAAAACAAAGTAGAGGACAAACCTCTGGTCGAACACTTCAGCCAGAAAAAACATACCCATGAACAATTCACGTGGACCGTGATTCAACAACTTCAGCCTCAGAGACGAGGAGGCGACATCAACATTGCCCTTACCAGACTCGAGCAAAGATGGGTCCACAAATTGAACTCCGTCCAAGACGGCCTCAATATAACCGTGGAATGGAAACATTTTTAGAACATAAATTGCCACCAGCTATGAGTCACCAACATCCTCTCTCTGGTAACGTACCAGTGTCCACTCCACTAGATTGATCTTAATATGTACATTAGACACCTATGTTTTTCTACCGTGTAAATGCTTTGTGCACTGTTACCATCTTCTCTGTGCACACTCGAGACATCGTTGTTTTTTCACCTTATGATGATTTGATGATTATTACACACCAGAACCCTTTGTATTGAATCACCCACAGTGGGCAGCGAAATCTATCCATCCACTTGGTCGGCCTCCTTGTGACCTGCCCGCCTTATCGTGCGAGCTCCCTTTAACAGAAGTCCCTTCTGCCCTTATCGGACTACATTACCCAACACCACACACGTAGTACCGCCTTTCCATTGGAACACGGCGCATTGCCGTTTGATTGGCCCAAGCAGACTGCCGCTCTTGGACCGCGGGATCCCATTCGTTTGTCTCTAGCCACGGGCGGCCATTTATACAATCAACCACGGCACCTTGGTGTCCGACTCATCCGGCTCCCACCAGTCTACGTCCAGCACGGCAGCGTACCACCCAGACTATAGTAAGTCCCCCTACTCTCACGCGGGATAGCCCTGGTTTCCTGGAACACTTTACTCCCTCAGGTTACCTATAACTTTTAATTTTAATTCCAGACTTGGGTCGAGTTATGCCCCACTCCTGCTTCGTGATACTCATGACCACGTAAGCTCGTAGGCAATCACAGCCCTCCACCTGGTGCCACACCCAGCACCGGTCCGCCTGCACTCTTCGCGGCTCACCCGACAGCACCCACCTGCTCCCCTCCGGCGGCAGGTAAGCTGTTTTTAAGATACTCCGTATGGGGTATCTTTTGGGCATTAATTTGGCCCGTATTTAATACTCTGAGTACTTATTGAACAACTACCCGAGATCCTAATAGCTTTGTCTCACCCACAGACACCACGGACAGCACCACTACTGGTGCCCTTTTCCTGACGAAGGCCAGCATAAAGACGGCTACTTCCAAAGCCACTTTCTATGGCCGAAACACACCCTGTGTCACTCCCTGTGTCGAACTACTCATCACAACAGCATCACCACTTGTACCTGTTCACTTTCAAGATTATTGTGTGCTCTCTGTGTTTATGTTCAACAGCGGGTCCTTATACCCCCTCGATATACGAGGCAATATGCATCTCAATGTAATGCTGACCTCTACACTCCAGAGGTTTGCACCCACCTGTGTCACCACTGCATAAACAACCCTGTCCGTCTTCTCTATACCACCTTTCGTGCTTATCGGAAGTAATGTAAAATAAATTGTACAGATACTTACCTCTTCCTGTGTGACTATAGAATAAACACACACGCCTAGCACCTCTGTGTCTCTGTTTTGGATCTCCCCATCCTGATTATTTTTGTTTATTATACGTATACCCACCTGGGTAAATCGGGACCTAGCCAGGTGCCCTTAAGTTTTAAATATCACCTATGCTTCATACATACTGGCTGATACCGGAGTGTAGCTGTTACATGAGACCATAAAGCATATATATATTTGCCTTTTCTTGGCATTGGCCTATTTTTTATGGGATTTTTTCTAAAAATGGTATAGTGTACTTATTAAATGACAAAGGAAACATTTTCTCTGTGGTTGTCATCCTTCACACCATAGATTTATACAGTCTCCTTCTTTATGATAAAAATAATAAAAGACAAAGCAAACAACATAACAAATGAAAGCATTTTCTTTTAAAAAAGGATGTGGTCTTCTGCCGCTCCCTTTCTTTCATCTTGGTGCCTCAGTAGTTGAAGAAGACGCTGGTATGGGTTCTTGGGAGAAACCAAAATAGAGGCAAAGTCATGAGCGATCAGTTACTTCCTCAAGGTAGAACTTTGTGTTTTTTATTTTTTTTCAACATATTGTTGCTGAGGTCATCTCTTGGCATCCTCAACTCAATAAAATCCATGTTGTTTTTCTGGAAAACAAATTTTGGTGCACTTTTCATTTCTTTTGAATTCTCATAAGTGTAGTGACAGGCCTGTTTCTAGTCTCTTCTGCTATGCTGAAAATGTTCTCTGTACTTTTGAAGTCCTCCTCCCAATGGCGTGGGGCCACAGACTCTTCTTTCTTTGCTGTATTTATTCTGTTCAGACATAAGTAACATTTTTTGTTGTCCTTCCTACACTAATCTTGCCTACATATGTCATTTGGAACCCAGCACTGATTCTATTAAGTGCATGCGAGTGTGGCATATTGAAATACATTATTTTGCCTATCCTTAAAGTTTCATGCTTTTGCCAAATGCACATATTTAGCATTTCTTTATTACCAGAATTACAAAAAGGTCACTCCCCCTTCTGTCCAAAAGTCTTCTTCATTCTCGTCATTAGATATGGCCATATTCACATATATATGAATTTCTATGTATGCACATGTGTGTACCTTTCTTGGTAAAATGCTACCTATTCAAAAGGACTCTAACTCTTACTACCTTTTTCCGGTACTCACCTGTGTTTTCTTACTCCTAATATGTCATGGCCACTTGCCCATTATCACAAGAGTGGTACCATCAAGTGGAGGGAGCAGGGGGCATCTTGGGTCACGCACGTCCCTTTGGGACATTTATACATGGGGGGGGGCCTGGTTAGACACAGTCCTGGTGCCTCATGGAAGGATTTAAACAGGACATTTCCATTATGGGCAGAAGTGCTTAGAATAAACAGGAACTCTTTTATTATGAGTAAGAATACTTTCAAGAACTCTCATTTGTGTAACTAGTCCAGTTGTGGTCTCCATCTTCATCTGCATCTGCACGTGCATCTTCTAACTTCTAGGAGTGGCAGGGTGTGGCATGCAGAACTTTGCTAAGGGGGTGTGGCCTTAAGAGCTCAGCTATAAAAGCCAGCTCAACCCCAAGGCATACGCTTCGCCTTATTCTGCACCTTTGTGCAGCGTAACGCTCACCGTCACCTGAGATTCATCTTACCTGGAATTATCCTGCCATCTGCATCCATCCTTGTCACTGTAGAATCCTGCTCTAACCTGAATGATTCCTCCTGGCACTGTGGCTCACCTGCAAACATCTTGGAGCACAGACATCTTCCTCCTGGCACCGTGGCTCACCTGCAAACATCTCGGAGCGCAGACATCTTCTTCCTGGCAGCGCAGCATCATCCAAGCACTGCGGCACGACAGACTCCATCCAAACTTGCAGCACCTGCAAGAAAAGGAAAAAAACAAGGTTAGACACTTAACAGACATTACGTTAAGGGCTTGCTGCCATTAAAACCTTGTGCCTTCCCTAAAGCAATCACTCACCTGCTGCTGAACATTGCGGTCGTATCCATCTTCCACTCAGCCGCGTTCCGCGCCTTTACAGCCGTTGTTAGGCCGCAATTCCACCTATTTGGGAGAAAACAGAGAGAAACGTTATTCAATGCAAAACACCCACATTGAGAGCAATAACATCAAGACATTGAGAGGGGAAAGACAAAGCCATTGAAAGAAAGCAGAAGAAGGGAAAAGACAAAAGACATTGAGAGAAAGCAGAAAGAGGAACTTAGTCGCAGCCGGACTGGACTAGTACTCAGGAATCATTGAAGGAACTAGATTCCACCAACCAGCGCCCCTGCCAGAAGTAGCAGGATGGAGAGCTAACAATTCAAATTAATCAGGTGAGCCTAATGGGCCGGTACGTGCCCACAGAAATCGCACCTTGGGTTGAAGGGGTTGGGAGATACCACAGTCATCTACCAGCGCATTCACGGTTTCCCATATCCACGCAGGAGCAGTGCCACCAATTGTCACCGCCCATAGCTGATCTGCAGGGGACAAAACCAGAAGGGGGAGATCTAACACCAGGGAAGGCTGCAACCGTGCCCCAACGCCTCCGCAGAGTCCAGGGGAGCATAACAGAACGCAAAGCCTCAACAACTCTCTGCCTGGGCGTTATGGAAACTTCTGAGATGGATCTGTTGGCCCAACTACTAGGGGAATTACGGGCTAAAGTACGTGCCTCAGAGACCAATGCATTAAGGTGGGATTTTATCGTAACTCGGGAGAGGATCGATGATATAGCAAGGCAGGAGCTGCAGGCACAAGCAGGACAGGTTCACTTGTCTGGGATAAGCAACGCTGATCTGCCACAACAATGCACACTGGTTCAGGGAGTCCTTCCAGGGGCAGTGCCCTTAGCCCCACCCGAACACTTCAATGACGATCCAAACAAGTTTGCCATATTCATGAACCAATGTAGTCTACATTTCCTATGCAGGCCGGGAGCCTTCCCCAATGATCATGCCAAAGTGGCATTTGTGCTTTCTTATCTAGGGGATAATTCGGCGGACTGGTCAATACCATTAGTAATCCAAGATGATCCTCTGATTCAGAATTTTGGGGGTTTCCAACACGAAATGGAGAAATTGTTTGCCCGACATGCTCAGGGACAAGACCTGAACAACAAACTACTGTCACTCAGACAGGGAAATCAAGATATATTAACCTACATTGCATCTTTTAATCGTCTTGTGGCTCAAACCAACTGGCCAGAAGAGAAAAGAACTACACTCTTTTATCGAGGGCTATGTGGGGAACTTAAGGATGTGTTGGCACAAGTTGTGAACCCACCTGAGGGGTGAGAAGACTACATAGACCTCACAGTGAAACCTGACCATAGGCTGGAGAATAGGAAAATGGATTGAGCCAGATCCGATGGGAGGACCGTTTTTGTGCGACCCGGCGAGACCCACACCAAAACACATGAACTCTCAGAACCAATACAAATTGGTGAGTTACGGAGTCTGCTAAGCAAGGCAGAAAGAGAAAAAAGAAGACAGCAACAACTTTGTCTATATTGTGGGAAAGAAGGCCATTTCCTCCGAGACTGCCCAGTGAAACCCCCCAAGAAAACGGTTGGGGCAACTGATAGAAACAATGATGAAGAAGAAGAAACACTGCACTCGGGAAACTCCAATGCCCGACAAGCGTAGGGGTCCACTTGTCGAGCGAGAATAAAGAAATGCGCACAGACCTCACATCTAGTCCTTCCGGTACTTTTTGGTAAATCACAAACAGCCGTCAAAAATACATGCCTTGGAGGCATACATTGACAGTGGGGCAGTAGGAAACTACATTGGCCAAGATCTGGCAACAGAGATAGGCCTTCCTCTTCAACAAAAGCAGAAATTGGAAAATGTCAAGGCAGTGGATGGGTCTCAGTTATCATCCGGCCTGGTGACACAATGCACCGAGAAAGTCAAGCTTCTGTTGCAGGATGGACACCAAGGAGACATCATCTTTGATCTCATTGGTGCTCCTCAGTTCCAGATGATATTGGGGATGCCCTGGCTAGAGACCCATAATCCTAAGATCGACTGGCAAAAATGAGTTCTGACCTTTCCTCAAGACTGTGCCGACACCTTTTACACCAAAGACATCATCAACCAAAGACCCAGGAAGAGTATCGTGCTGGGCCTTACTGGCACCTTACCACCCGAATATCACAGTTACCAGGATGTCTTCCAAAAAGAAAAAGCTAAAATTTTGCCCCTGCACAGGCCCTACGATTGCCAAATAGACCTCGTACCTGGAGCCCGAATTCCCTGCAGCCGGATTTTTGCCTTAACAGAGCAAGAAAACCAACACCTTAAAACTTACCTGGATCGGTATCTGGCAAATGGTTTTATCTGCTCACCTAAGTCTCCTGCCTCCTCACCCCTCTTCTTCGTGCCTAAGAAGGAGGGGGACTTGAGGACCTGTATTGACTACAGAGCGATCAACCAGATTACCGTAAAAAAACGATATCCCTTGCCACTTATACCCAAGCTCCTGGGTCAAGTGAAACACGCCCAGATTTAGACCAAGTTGGATTTGCGAGGGGCCTACCACCTTGTAAGAGTAAAGAAAAGAGATGAATGGAAGACAGCCTTTCACACAAAGTATGGCCTCTTCGAATACCAAGTCATGCCTTTTGGGTTATGCAACGCCCCTGCAGCGTTTCAATTCTTTATGAATGATGTACTCCATGAGTTATTGGACATTTGCGCATTAGTCTACATATATGACATTCTCATCTACTCCAATTCCAAGGAAGAACATGTCGGCCATGTCCGAGCAGTTTTAGAAAAGCTTTGACAACACCAATTATATGCCAAGCTGCAAAAATGTTTCTTCCATGTGACCGAAGTCGAATTTCTTGGTTTCATGCTCACACCGCAGGGAGTGCATATGGACACACGGAAAGTTAACACAATCCTCCAGTGGCACTCACCAACTTCTACGAAAGCAGTACAAAGTGTGCTCCGCTTCGCTAATTTCTACCATCGATTAATTCCTGGGTTCTCGCAAATTGTTCATCCGGTCACTTCATTGCTGAAGAAAAACAAGAAATTCAATTGGTCCACAGAAGCTGAAGAAGCCTTTCAGAAACTGAAACTAGTGTTTACCACAGCACCGGTTCTTCAACACCCCCGTCCAGACCTACCATACGTAGTAGAAACCGATGCTTCAAACATAGCCATGGGAGCGGTGTTATCCCAAAGGGACCCGGAAACTGGACAGTTACATTCCATCGCATTCTGGTCCTGCAAATTCTCGGCTCCCGAACTTAACTACGCAATCACGGATAAGGAACTACTGCCAATCAAAGCTGCATTTAAGGCATGGAGACATTATCTCCTTGGGGCACGACACACGGTCACCGTCATCACGGATCACCGTAACTTACAATATTTAAAGACTGCCAAAGCACAATCCTCACGCCAACTTCGTTGGGCGCTCTTTTTTGCAGAATACGACTTTATCATTACCTATAGACCTGGAGTGCAGAATGGAAAAGCAGACGCATTATCACTCATGAGTGAGAAAAAAGAGACCTTTAAAGCATCCGATCCTGTGGCCATCATTCCTGAAGAATGAATTCAAACCACAATCACTGTTACCACATGTGTAGATGACTTAAAAACTAGTTTACAGTCACAGATGACTCAGGTAAAACAACAGGAATGGCTTTTAAAGGGAGACTGGTACACCATCGAGAACAATTTACCATATTTCCAAGGACGGTTACATATCCAGGACAAGAAACTGAAAACTCAAATCATCGCAAACTTCCATGATTCCTAAGTGGAAGGACACCCTGGAATTGCCAAGACACAGACGAAGGTAAAGCAAAACTATTGGTGGCCCCCTTGGAGGAAAGATGTTGCCCGATTTGTTACAACCTGTAGTGTCTGTGCACAGCACAAATCTCAGAAGCAAAACCCTGCTGGGTTACTACATCCGTTAATGATTCCATCAGCACCTTGGCATACACTATCAATGGACTTTATCACGGATCTTCCTCCCTGCAATGGTTACAACACCATCTTAGTCATCGTAGATTTATTCTTGAAGGTGGCCCATTTCATCCCTCTGAAAGGCCACTGTGTTCTTGGAACAAATTGTCCGGTAACATGGATCCCTGTCCATCTTGATATAGGATCGTGGGACACAATTTGTTTCCGCCTTTTGGAGAAGGTGTTGTGCGATTGCCAAAATCGGCCTCTGGTTGTCCACTAGCCACCACCCTCAAACCGATGGACAAACCGAGCGCACCAATCAGACGCTAGAACAATATTTATGATGTATGCTTCAGCACTCCGAAAACTCCTGGAAAGACATACTTTGGATAGCCAAGTATGCCTACAACAATTCAATGCATACACGCACCTGACAAACCCCATACTATACTCTACACGGGAGACACCCACGGACATCAGTGTTTGATCCACCCAACACGTTGGAAATGCCAGCAATAAAAATCTTACACAAATCCATCATTCAAGTTCTTGAAGAAGCAACAAAACAATTGAAAAAGGCCAAAGAAAGACAAAATCTGTTTGCTGACCGGCACCGAAAAGAAGCTCCCAATTACCAGATTGGGGATAAAGTCTGGTTAGCCTCCAGATACATACCTTTGAAAGGACCACGGGCCTTCCACCCCAGATATCTGGGCCCCTATACTATCAAAGCGATAATCAACCCTGCCGCTATGAAATTGGAGTTACCTTCGCACATGAAAATCCACCCGGTATTCCATGTTTCACTCCTTAAACCCATGAAACCAAATACACGGATTGATTCTCTGCCAGAGCCCAAATTACTAAATGGGGAACCCGAATACAAAGTTAAGTCTATCTTGGATTCCATGGTGGTTCGATCCATACTGTATTACCTAATAGACTGGAAAGGATACGGACCCCAAAACCGAACCTGGTAACCCAGAGAATATGTCCATGCCCCTCGATTGGTCAGGCAATTTCATTGAAATAACCCCACCATCCAGGGCCGTGAGGAGGATCACCCTTGAGAGGGGCCTTGTGAGGGGGAGTGCTGTCATGGCCACTTGCCCAGGATCACAAGAGTGGTACCATCAAGTGGAGGGAGCAGGGGGCATCTTGGGTCACTTTGGGACATTTATACATGGTGGGCCTGGTTGGACACAGTCCTGGTGCCCATAGCACCAGGCTCATTGAAAGGTTTAAACCAAGACATTTCTATTATGGGCAGAAGTGCTTAGAATAAACAGGAACTCTTTTAATATGAGTAAGAATACTCTCAAGAACTCTCATTTGTGTAACTCATCTGGGTGTGGTCTCCATCTTCATCTGCATCTGCATCTGCACGAGCATCTTCTAACTTCTAGGAGTGGCAGGGTGTGGCATGCAGAACTTTGCTAAGGGGTCGTGGCCTTAAGAGCTCAGCTATAAAAGCCAGCCCAACCCCAAGGCACAAACTTCGTGTTATTCTGCACCTCCGTGCAGCGTAACACTCATCGTCACCTGGGGCTTCTCTTAGCTGGAATTATCCTGCCATCTGCATCCGTGCTTGTCACTGGAGAATCCTTCTCTTACCTGAACGCTTCCTCCTGGCACCGCGGCTCACCTGTAAACATCTCGCAGCGCAGACATCATCCTCCTGGCACCGCGGCTTACCTGCAAACATCTTGGAGCGCAGACATCTTCCTCCTGGAACTTTGGCTCACCTAAAAACATCTCGGAGCACAGACATCATCTTCCTGACAACGCGGCTCACCGGCAAATACCCCGAAATGCAGACAGCATCATCCAGGCACCGCGGCACGACGCACTCAATCCGAACTCACAGCACCTGCAAGAAAAGGCAAAAAACAAGGTTAGACACTTAACAGACATTACATTAAGGGCTCGCTGGCATTAAAACCCTGCGCCTTCCCTAAAGCAATAACTCACCTGCTGCTGAACATTGCGGTCGCATCTACCGCTCAGCCACGTTCCGCGCCTTCACAGCCGTTGTTAGGCCGCATTTCCACCTATTTGGGAGAAAACAGAGAGAAAATGTATTCAATGCAAAACATCCACATTGAGAGCAATAACATCAAGACATTTAGAGGGAAAAGACAAAAACATTGAAAGAAAGCAGAAAGAAGGGAAAAGACAAAAGACATTGAGAGAAAGCAGAAAGAGGAACTTAGTCACAGCCGGACTGGACTAGTACTCAGGAATCAGTGAAGGAGCTAGATTCCACCAACCAGCGCACCTGCCAGAAGTAGCAGGAAGGAGAGGTCATCATTCACATTAATCAGGTGAGCCTTATGGGCCAGTACGTGCCCACAGAAATCGCACCTTGGGTTGAAGGGGTTGGGAGATGCCACAGTCATCTACCAGCGAATTCACATTTTCCCATATCCACGCAGGAGCAGTTCCACCAATTGTCGCCGCCTATAGTTGATCCGCAGGGGATGAAACCAGAAGGGGGAGATCTAACACCAGGGAGGGCTGCAACCGTGCCCCAACGCCTCCGCAGAGAACAGGTGAGCATAACATGATAATGATCAATAAGGTTGTTCACACACTTACTGTGTCAACTTGTACTTACCTTTTCATTCTCTGCTTATTCACTATTACTTACCATTGTCATAGTGTTTCTTCCCCTTATATTTCTATACTCCACTTAGGCCATATAGACATTCCTTCCATGCACCAAAAAATGACAATATTTTTCATCTGTAAAACATAAATTAGCATTTTCATATAAACATAATCAATTTTTCTGTTACTTACTCTCATATGTTCTTTTGTGCAGTTCTACTAAAAATTCTCTCATATTGTTAGATCAATATTAGCCATACATATCTTTTTGTCCTTTCATTAATTGCCTTTTATTTTCATCAAATGTACTTCACTGATCTATTGAAACAAGCACTATCCATTGTACTCATTATTTGCAAATCTGGATATCTTATCCAGACCTTCCTCCATCACCCTTGTCTCACAATGTTACTCTTTGTTCCTTTATTTGCACCTTCTGCCAACTTGTGTCTTTTGCTGCTTTAATATTCATTTGTTCATTATGTTTTATTTATTCATTTATTTATGTATTTATTTCCCCCCCTGCTTTGACGTCTATGTTTTAGTTTTGAACTTCTTACTTCAGCGCCTTTAGTTTAAACTCTTTATTATTATCGTACATTAAAGAGTCTAATCGCAAAACAAACCCTCAAATTTTACATATTATAATCCCTCACATGTGTGTACTTTTATTTTGATCACTTGTTCCTTTTAATAGACCCACGTCATAAGGGCCTGTGGTCCACAGTACACTTGGCACTCTCTCCAAGTCTTCCAGAAAATATACTGGGCGCTACTGCATTTTTATCATTCGCTGTGGGATTTCCCTTTTCCCGATTTTTATCCAGTACGTGATGGTCATAAAAAACACCACTTTGTCATCTGTTGAGTCTTCTCTAAATATGTCGTCATCAGTAGTGTCAGTCAACCTAGACCCCTCTTTGAGAGCTATCACTGTTCTCCATGGTCTACCCATATCATCCGTTCCTTCGAGCATTGCCATTTCCCTTCATACTATGGTTGCTACTATTTCTAAAGGGATTGTCTGTCCCTCCTCTTTGTCCATAGGTATCTATCGCCGCTCTCTGCCCCAACTTTCAGTGCTATGCGGATGATACCCAGCTCATTTTCAGGCTACCCTCAGCCTCCTCCTCTCCTTCCCTCATCTCTGACTGTCTGTCTGCTATCCAGGAATGGTGTGCCGCCAATGACCTCTGCCTTAATGCCAGCAAGACTGAGATTCTACTCATCGGCACACCCACTCCCTCCTTCCCTGCAGCTCTCTGGCCGGCCTCTCTTGGCCCTCTTCCTGCTCCTACCTGCAAGGCAAAAAACCTCAGGGTAATCTTCGACTCCACACTCTCCTTCTCTCCTCACATTTCTGATGTCTCTAAGAAGTCACACTACCAGCTGCACCTCCTCAGAGGTATTCTTCCTTTCCTCTCCTTCCCCCAGAAGCTCACTGTCTCCAGAGCCCTGGTTCTCTCTAGGCTGGACTACTGTAACAGCCTCTATCTAAATCTTCCTGCCTCTACTCTCCGCCCTCTGCAACTCATTCAGAACAGGACTGTGAGACTTGTCCTTGGCCTCAAGCCCAGGGACCGTATCTCTCCAGGACTGAAATCTCTACACTGGCTCCCAGTCGCTGAGAGGATCAAGTTCAAAACCCTCTGCATTGTACACAAGGCCTTCTGGGGCCTGGGGCCAAAATACCTTCAACTCTCTCTTCCTAGATATCTTCCTTCTCGAGCTCTTCGCTCATCCGCCTCCAACTCCCTCAGGGTCAGCCGCTTCTCCAAGCAACGATTTGGGGGTAGATCTCTCTCCGCGGCAGGGGCCTCCCTCTGGAACAGCCTTCCTGCCTCCCTGAAACTTGAGGAGAACCATCTCCGGTTCCGGAAACACCTCAAAACCTTCCTCTTTGCTTCTGCTTTCTCTCCCCCTCTCCCCTGCTAAATTCCTGACTGAAATTGCACTGAATCTGCAACTGGGCCACTCTCACCGATCTCGGTCCCTGGCCCTGCCACTCTCCCCCTGAACTGCCTCCCTGGCAACCACTGCACTGTGGGACTGGCTCTGTATCCCTACAGCCCCCCTTCCCAGCACTTATTCTACACTTACCTTGCACTTGCCACCAGCTGGCCCTTATTTATCTTGTTATTCACTACCCCTGTACTGCACTTTCCCCTCTTCCCTTTCCCCTTGCACTTTTCCCTTCCCCTCCACCCATGCACTTGCGCGATCTGAATGACACCAGGCCTAGTAGGATCGTTGTCTGTCTTCCCTTTTTTTTTCCCCTCCCTGCCTTGTCGCGCCTTGAAACACTTGTGTATAGGCGCGTTACAAATACCATATCATATCATATCATATCATAAACAAGAATTCATCAGGTATCCTCACAGTCTTTGATGCTAAGCCAGGTAGCCTTGTTAATAGAATTCTCACCTCCTAAAGGAAAAACCTCTGGCTCAACTGGAACGCCTCTCAGAGAGACTTGCCCTGTGAATACCAGTATAAATTCGCCCATGTTTAAATAGTGTATTCCAGGAGTGGAACACACTATCCCTTGGTCGATAAATGAAATCGACATGTTAAGTTTTGTCATCAAATCCCTTCCCAAAATATTAACTGGTGTCTGTTGCAAATATTACAAAGGAACATTCATGTCACACTCTCCTATAGAGAGTAAAAGGAGCTCGACTTGTAGCTCCAGAGAACCCTTGATCATTCATGGCAACTCCAGATATTGGATACTTTTCCTCCTGTATACATGAACATGTAGCCCGAGTGTCTACTAGAAAAGAAAAGGATTTGACTCCTATCCTCACATATAGTACTGAACACAGCTGTTACCCTTTAAACTGTCCTATTGTGGTAATATGCATATTCCCATACCTTTGAAAGGATTTCTTCCTACTACAGTGACACCTCCTGTTCTGGGTGTCAATACCTGGCCTGTGTTCGCGTATTGCTGCGTCTTCATGGGGGCGTGTTGCAATTTCCATTGTGGTGGATTTATCTGCACTCACTCTCGCTATTGTACCTGTTGCACTTTGATACAATGTCTGATCTTGGGCGAACCCTAGTATCCCTATTTCTCTTCCATTTATAGTCTCCGAAAAATCTGGATACTTTTATATGATATTTTAGCAAAACATGATATTCCTAATGTAAAGCGAAAGCATCCTATATATGTGTGTGTGTTCATATTGCAGTATTGAATTCCTTCTATGTCTACCTATGGGTGTTTTTATGTGAATTGAACCTGTGATTCATTGATTGCCTGTACTTCCTTATAAGCACATCATGACAGGGACTCTGATCAAATCAATTCTTCATGCATAATAGTGTTCCATATCGTGCTCAATAATTGTGCCAAGCATTCCTTGTTTTTCCTTGTCAGTGCCCAGCCTACTTGTATTTATTCATAAATATTTGACGTTTAACCAAATCCTGCAAAATCTAAATAATACACTCCTTATTCTTGAAAATCATACTAATCAGGGTTTATGCTCTATGGATAATACCCTTTTGACCTAATGTCTTCTCAATACAACTCTTAAATATATCATGCTTTTCATCTATATTGTATGTAAGCTTAGCCTTTGTGCATTTGAGAGTACTCCCTCTTATCAGTTATTGCTTCCCTCCTGGAATGGTCAGGGAATAGCCAGGGGCCCCTTTTCTCATTACATATTCCTCATTCCAAATACATAATACACATTTTTGCATTAATACATGCACTTTTAATATTGTTGCTAGGGTGTTTTGTCTTATTTATTCTTGCTATTCCCCATACATATTCACTGTGCTTACTTTAATATTATTCATTATTTCATTAATCTACTTTTTCATGTAATTTGCACTTATAATTCAACTTGTATTCTCAGCGACACACTTCACAAATTGTGTGATTTTAGGCACATTCATTTAAAAAAAAAAATGTCTTCTTTTTGTTAGCTCTATACTGTGCAGTGGGGGAAATGCTGTCCACCCTATTAAAGCCTGTCCAATCTGCTGTGACCCTGGTTTTAATGCCTGAGTCTGCATGTATAACATCCCCATGAATCTGCATTGTATTATGGTGCATATCCCATGTGTCCTCTCTCTGTCCTTTATTACCAATATTCTCACTGTTCTGGTTACTTATAGCACTCCCCTGTATTTTCATTTGCAATCTGTCTTTCTTTTTGTAGTGAACTGAAACCTCTTAGCAAAACACTTTTCCTCTCTTCCCCATCTGTGTGATTTGCCCATGCATGCCTTATGATCTATGTTCTTTCTAAATGTTGCATTTATTACCAATATGAAATGGCTATTTTGTTTAACATGAAATTAACAAATCAGGGGCGATCTAGTGTCTGCTTAACAGAGAAAGTATCTAACATTAACTCCAAAAATAACTAACAAACCCCTTTAAAATGGGAAGTCAGTTGTGCGACTTTTAAACAGTGACCTAATGGAACCTTCTTAGTTCACACATGTGCAATAACTGGGGGCAGCTTATCACTTGTTTCAGTCATATCTTAATGACTTTTTATCTATTTTCTTGTTTGAATGTTAATAAACATACATACATTTTCCTAAAATGCCCATGACTTTGCTATTATTTCATATACGATATTGTCAAAAGCATATTGTTGTTTCTCTGTGCAAACTGATACATAGCTGCTTTGACTTGCAAAGCAATTGCATGTTTTTTTAAAAAAATTCACACAACCTTTACTATTTAACTATTTAATCACTTCTTGGCTTTGCGTCAGCACAAGGAGCCTTGGCTAATCTTGAAAGGCACAGCGGTTTCAAACATAACTCTCACTGTGTATGCCAGTACGTAGCTTTTTATCAGCTGTGCACCTTATAAAAAATGACTATATTTCTGCATTGTTGTATTTTTGAAAAATGTCACTTACAAAATTACCTTCATTTGTTCAAACAAAAATGGAACTTACTGTTGGATTTTGGCTCATAACTCTGTTTAAAGATTTATTTTCTTCCATCTACGCACGTTTTTCCCAACCCTGAAAATGCTTGCAGAGACTCCTACATGTTTTTATCTGTCCCTTCATTTTAATGATTGGCTTGCCGGTTTTCTATCATTCAAAGCATTTCAGTTTGGGAAAAGCCTTCTTATGGTGCGTATATACATTTGAACCCTTTGCCTGATTCCACTCGCTTGTTTTAAAGGTGCAAAGTAGAGTCACAATTTGACTTCATATTTTTTACCAGTCTCCAAACATCTCAAAGCAACAAATATGGGCATGTTCCAACAATTGCTGCTCAAAACCTCTTTCTATCTCTAGATTGGTATCAACCACTTCCCTAGATAGATAGCATGACTTCTTGACTTTTTCCCAATTAGCACACAACTTTTCGTGTTGCTCCTCAACACCTTAATTCAACACAAATACTTATACAGACAGGCTATTCGACTCTTTACATAAAAACTTCAGTGATCGCCTTCACTCTCTGCCCCTAATTAATACTCTTGTCACAGAGTTTAGATTGTCACTTTATGTGGACCATTCCTGCACATAGCCTAATTTACTCTGATTGAAGTGTGAGACATTCTTCTAAAACCACTTGGTTTGGGACTCTTGCACCTTTTATCTCTCTCTTCACAAAAATCTCCTGTTACTTTTAAAATTACCACAATCCCCTTAATATATACATAAACATGTTTTATTTTTATTTTGCCTCTGTCCCTCATAATACATACCATAATTCACAGGTGCCAAGTGTACCATGCTGACGGTCATGTGGAGGCTGCCCAGACAGAAATGAGAGCATACTGCAGATTTGCCACTCACCTTGCCATTTCCCCCAGGCATCTCCTCATCTATGCCAACACATCAACATGAAGTCCGGGTCCTTGTCCCTGAATTTTTATGAAAGACATCAAGATCTCTGTTCATGGTGAACAGGGGGAGCTCTTCCCATCAAGCTTTCTGGCATCTGTGAAATCATCTTGATGTAAAGACAGGGAAAAAAGAACAGTCTCCTGGGTGATTCGCACAGCAGTCTTTATTAGAGGTTACAAGACACTTCTGGAAAAGCACACAGCAACATTTTGCCTTCAACTGCTTAAGTAGGCTATTTTGGATGATGTAACACCTTCATGCAAATTACTACTTGGTCACAGTATGCTTCTGATAGGTTCTCTTAATCAAAGGAAAACAAACTCACTTCTCTGTGATAGCGTGACTTATCTGGTGCAACCCAAGCCCACATTAGCATACTTGGCATTTACAATTGCTGTCTGACGCATAGACTGAAAGGCTATTTTAAACCCGGCTGAACACAATTACAACATTCTTCATCTTTTGCCAAGAGCAATTTTAATCACATCACTGTCAATCTCTTACCTACTTTCCGAGGTCCTGCCAAGTTTAGTTAGCCCTTATACCATGGGGAAATGAATGGTCTCAATTAAATGTTGCCAAGTAATGCAGCAGTTCTGTTCAAATTGGTATTTTCCCTTGCCTTTATCTGACTCCATCATCAATGTTGTTTGCCTTTTCTGCCAAGTTCCAAGATTAATCTCCCAGACTTAATTATCTCACAGCAAGATGCTGCCAAAGACCATTTCTTATCAGCATGAGTCAGGAGTTCCACCCCTGTCCTTAACACTAGCCACCATTTTGTGCTTTTGATATCCATTTTGAAATATGTCTCTGTCTACCTACTGTATTAATCTTTCAGGGAGCCATTAATTATTTATTTAAGCATGTATCACTTTGTAGCTCTTTTTCATAATATATTATTGTATATTCATGATGAACGTGTGATATTAAAGCACCCTTCACTTCCTGAGTGTTAGGCAGAAACTTGTGCAGTTCCCTCTGGGACCACTGCAAAAGATTTAAGACTACAGGTGTTTGGCAGTAAACCCACTTGGTAGCAGTCTGTACCACACAGATTCACTTGGTAGCTGTGGCTGAGCAGTCAGACTTCCCTCAAGAAGAGTTAGGCAGTATACAGAGCATTCACAATAGGTCAAAGAACACAGTAGAACAAGTAAACACTGACCAGAGCTTGGTGTAAAAGAGATATAATTATTTATTTAAAACCACATCTAGAAAAACACACAGGCACTAATAGTAAGCAATTCAAAAAACATGGTCACTAAAAGATATACACTCCCTTAGAAGAATATTAGACAAGTCTTAAGTAAAGTCCCACTTATTTTCAGACAGCGGTGAGCGCTTAACGCAGATGGCACTCTATTAATTCGTTTTAAAAGGGAGAGAAAAGCAGAGGATAAATTGAAACAGATCCCAACACTTTTGCAAGAATACAACAAGAGAGGAAGGCAAAGTAAAACCGTGAGTTTAGAGTTCAGTAGGCCGGATCCACTTTAAGGGGATCAAAATGAAATGTGTCCAAGGTCACACGGTTGCAGTGCACAAAAGTCTTGTAAAGGTTCAAAAAGAGTTGGACCAAAGAAAGGGACCAGTTAGAAGGTCAAGGTGGCCAGCCCAGTCCAGAAGGTTAAGGGGTTATTATTACCTTGTAGCAATCTTTAGAAAGGGAGGCCTGGCGGACACGGTACCTTAAAGTGGTGAGAATACTCCAGCGGGGGCAGTTGTTCCTGGCAGCGGATGCAAGTCGGTGCTTCGTCCGGGGGTAGAGAGGATCTCGTCGGGGAGGAAGACAGGAGTCCGTTGCACTGCCAGGGAAGAAACCAGCCGCGGAGTTCTCAGGTAAAAGGAGCGGTCCTTTTATTCACGGTCCAGTGGTAAGTGGCTATCCGGTTGCCAGGGTGCTTGGCACGGGCAATTCGACCACAAGACGGCCTGGGATGCGAAGAGAAGAAGGTAAACTGGTTTGCCCACCAGTCAGGGGAAGGAGCCTCTCCAGCCGGGAGATCTTCTCTGTCATCGGGAAGTGGTGAGTCGGTTTCGCAGGGCTCCACCGGTGGTGTCGTCGTGGTAGGTCAGCTCAGCTTCTCCCTCGTCGGATTCTCAGGTCCTGTGGCGACTTCTGAAGTTCCAGTCCCAAAGCCCTGCTTTTATGCAGCACACCCCCATTCACTCAGCCTAGCTGTCACTCAAACATGCTAAGTGGTGAGCCGGCCGGCTCACCACTTGGGCCACTCACGCAAGAGTGCGACTTGAGTTACCAAGGTAACTCAGTCCAGGGTGCCTAAACCCCCTGCCATACCCCCTGTGGTACCCAGACAGAGTGGCACCACTTTTGGATGCTTCTGTGGAGAAGCCTGCCAAAAAGTGGAACAAAGGGCTCGACTTGGGTTGGAGTCACAGAAGAGAACGCAAACGCCATTTTAGAATCGAGTCCTGGCAAAAAATACCAACCAGAGAATTAATATTAAATAAATAAACCAGCTGTATGTTCGAGGCTATGAGAATTAAATAATTAAAGTTGGTAGCCTCGAACAATGGGAAAATCCCATAGGGATATATTTGCGGTCGAATATAAAAAGTAGTATCCACTGCCACCAGCCAAAACTCGATCAGGGGGGACGGAGACGTGCCCCCTCGACTAACAGAACCCAGGGCAATCTAATTGCCCCAACCAGTACGTCCACAATATGGTGGTTTGTACTGGTTTCTGTTCATAATTTGGGACGAGTAAAGCCAATGGTGACTTTACATGCCCTGGGAGACAGTAGTCAGTCCCAGGGTATGGAGTCTATGGTGGGGTGTCACTATGACACCCCTGTGTTACTGCACGGAGGGTGCTGTGTAACACACATAGTAAAAACACATGAGACCCTATGGAGTAAAGGACCCCATAGCCCATAAAACACATAAACAGTCAAAGGAACACCATAAATCATGTCCAAGAGTGGAAGAAAAAGAGTCTCACTCTTGGCAGGAGAAAAAAACAAACTCCAGAAATCCAGCAAAGCTGCTGGGGGACTCACTAGGTTAGGAAATTCAGCCTGAAGCGAGAATTCTCCCTAACACTGAGTCATTTTAACACAGATATTGCAGTGCCATGTACACTTTTTACCTTTAATTGAAGGCACTATAACCTTGATTTCTGCAATAATGGAACCATTGATCTGCATATCCTGTTATCTGTACTCACTTGAGGGGAGGAGGGGTTGACACCCCTATACAGCACATGATGGTTCTGCAAATAAGACCTATGCAGCTGATATTAGTTTTACCTTACCTGTACCAATCAGGCATGTCACGTCATGATGGAAGTAGTGGACACAATCGGCACAACTCAGCCAAGTGCGCAGTCTAGTATGTATAGATGCATAAATCCATGTACAACATCAAAGGAATATTGTAAAAGCATTCAAATGGATCCTGTGCAAAGCTGGAGAAGACATAACCTTATATATAATTTGAAGGGCTGCTTCCACAGCAATAAAAACGCTTACAGAAGATAACTTAATAAAATGTGACGTGAACATCTCGGAATCATTGAGGGCTTTAATCAGATGCTTCCTCTGCTGCACACACTGTCTGACAGTATTTATTGTGGAGAATGTAGCGTAAGAGTAACATTTGTAGACATGAGAATTCACAAAATATATTTTTTAACACATGTGATGTTCTCCCAGACCTGGGCATTGATATGTATCTAGACAATGGAGCTAAGCACTGTAACCTACATGAACATTGCTATTTGCCTGTAACTGGCCAAAATCTTAAAGAGGGCAACCTTTATTGACCAGATATTAACATGAAGTCAGCAGTGGGATTGGAACACTTGGGATTCTTATATGTCCCAGAAAATATGGATATGCATCCTATAGTCCTAGAAAAGAGTCCTACATTACATTACAATCCATTACATTTACATTACGGTATTTGTATAGCGCGCTGTGGACACTCAGGCATAAAGGCACAGACAATTGGACAGACACAATATGAAAAACAGTTGTCACATGGTGAAATGTGAGTAAGAAAAGAGCCTATAAGAGGACAGGGGGCGAGAAGATAAGGGCTAAGCAAATAGATAGGTTTTTAGCCCTTTCTTAAAAGCCAGCAACAAGCTGCAGAATCTTACATTCTTTGGAAGTTGATTCTAAAATTTGGGAGCCACCAAATGGAAAGCTCCCTTCTCGACTTTTGAGGTTCTACATCTGGGAAGGACTAGCAGGATCTTAGCCCTCTTCCATTAGCTTCGTCTGTGATGCAGTCCTGCAGGTATGCTGGCCTGGTCCCTATTCTGCACTTGAATGTCATAGTGAGGATCCTGTAAATAACATGAGCCTCAATTGGCAACCAATGAAGAGACTTCCTGGCACCCATTACATGCTCTCTTCTTGAGAGACCCAGAACTACTCTCACTGCCCTGTTCTGCATGGTCTTTAGCCTGTGCACATCACGATTACTGATACCAGCCAGTAAGCTCCCGCAGTAATCCATCTTCGAGCCAAAGATGGCTCTGGCGATTGTCTCTGCATTCGCCTGAGTTATAAGCGGCTTAAAATGGTGAAGCAATTTGATATAATACACAGAGGCAGTGACAATGCCAGAGACATGAGGTCCCATGGTTAAGGACTGGTCAAGAATTAGGCCCATGATCTTTAGTTTTGGAACTGATGTAATGAGATCAGCACCTAACCTAAAGGAACAAAAACTTCTGTACAACTTTTTTATAGCAACAGAGCTATCCACAATCATAAGTTCCATTTTACTTTTGTTAAGAGCCAAGTTGTCACTAGCTGGTACAATATAAAAATACTTATTTCCCCCAACAGATGGGGGTTTAGGTCCGGCTGGATCCAACTAGGCCATTTAACAATAATCTCCTGGAACACAGCTAGTCTGAGCAAAATATGTGGGGACCCAGAATTTATCAACTTTATATCCTCATTTGACATCTGTTTCGGGAGACATATTAGCTATCTTTAATTCCTTTAAATGTATAATGCCTCACAAAGACCTGCCCTTAGTTCAGATATTAAGACATGAATACATGAATTTAATAGGTATAGAGATCAGTGACCCTGCAATATTAGACCTATGCTCATAATTGTGAGAGACTGTAATCTAAGGCTCGGTGATTATAGTGTGAGGTGTAGTCCCTCCAAAAATGTGGATCTTGTCTGTAATATTCCATTGCCTAGTATGCTTGACAGAATGACATCTAATGTCAGTGCATTGTTTCTCGCTAAACTATCAGAGCTGGGTTTGTGCACAGTTAATGGGGGGTTATTGTCAGACACTCCGGGTCAATTCACATTTAGGAAGCACATATGTAAATCGACAATTGACTATTTTCTGATCCATGTTCAGGTTTTATTTTTTGCCCAATCTATTTGTTTTATTGACCAATAAATAACTACCCAAAGTGGTAGAATAAGGATTATAATGCAACAAATCTCTGCTGTTATAAAGAATCCAATCAGAAATAAGGACAGATTAACATCACTACTTCTTCATTCCCCACCCTGACACCTCTTCCCCTTTCACCTTTCTCTCTCTCCCCTCTAGTACCCCCTTCATAATTCTCTGTACCTGCCCCCTTCTCTCCTAAATCCTCCCCTTGTCCTACTGGCTTACTGTAATTCCCATTCTCTCTCCCTCTTCCTTTCCTTCCCCACCCCCTCCTCTCTTCTTCATCCCATAGGCAAACTGTTCTACATACTGTTTTTACTGGTTTCATTCATATATATTGTCATTTGCTTCTACTGCTTTCATGTTCTATGTATTCTTGTTGTTAATCGTAAAGCGCTTTGGAGTAAAGCGCTATATAAAACCAATAAATACAAATACAAATTAACCAAGCTGAGACTGGAAACATAAGGCTTGGCAAAACCTAGCAGCTGCAAGAAATATAAATTAAAGTGAATTCTGTGGGATCTTATCTTGGGGATTTGGGGCATCCATTAATGCTGCTAACATATTTCCTTTGGTGAAGCATGAGTTAATAATTTTACTCAGCTATATAATCTTCGGGAGCAAACCAAAAATGCTGTTTTAACTGATCTAATGAACTATGAATGAGCTTCTTCTTAGCAAATATTGATGCAGTTTACCATTGAATAAGTAAGTCATGTCTAGTTCTCTGTACTCTCAGGGAAAGCACCAGATCCAGGTCTGATCACACTAGATGTATTAAAATCCAACCACTTAATGTAGTTGTCTGTTTTCACTAAGACCATTAATGCAATAATAGCTAACAATTTAATTCCATACAGCTAGAAAGAGTCTGTAATAATATTGTTCTTTAAGAAAGGGGACAGATTGGTCCCAAGATGCAATCACTCAATTTAGTTAATTATTTCCTCAGCAAAATGCCTGGACAGGTTGGTCTATAATCTCATCAACACATGGGCACATATTAATAATATCTTCTGAAAGGATGGCTTAAGAGAAGGAGTGGGTACTCTGGAATGGGTTATCAACCACAGGTTGATTTTGGACAAATATGTCCTGGGCTATGGATGCCCAACCTACCTGGGGATTGTGGACCTAAGTTCGGCCTTCGATAATGGAAACCGTAAAACATTTGTTTGATATTTTGCATTTGCTTGGTTTGTCCTGGGCACTCCTAAACCTGTTCATTTCACTACATAATAACTTTACTGCTAAGGTGCGATTGGACAGCACGGATAAGGTTACCACATTATTTAGTGTGTTGTGTGGAGTAAGGCAAGTGTGTGTGTTGTCCCTGTTATTGTTTAATCCTTCCATCAACACACTATCTCTAAACCTAAATAAATAGAGGACACTCCCGGAATGGCAAGCAAAGATATCTGTGTTCTGTCTTACACGGATGATGTTGGCTTATTGGCCCACCCCCAAACTCTCTGCAGAAACTTTTAAATGGATAAGTTACGTACGTGAATGATAGAGATTTGGTCTTGAACGCACAAAAGTCCAACTTAATGTTTGTGGCCAAGTCCACTGGTAACTTTCCTTGGTACAACGTTCATTCATCGACCGTTGTTTTTTTTCGATGGGTATTTTGACATCTTGTTTCTGTGAAAAAACCCATTGAAAAATATATGGGGGGTAGATAAGGGTATATAAGGGGTGGGTGGGCATTTAATAGAGTAAAACTAATCTGGGGAAAACTATTTTTAATGGGTTTTCCCATCGAAAAAAACAACAGTCAATGAATGAACATAGAACCCTTAGCTTGCATCACATCATCTGTTTGTAAACTCAAGTGAGGTACTAAATACACATACCTCGGGAATTAGGTCTGCACTGAATGGGAGATCTAAGAATTAGTCTGAATAACGAATAGTTGGCCAAGTACTTGGCCAAAGCCGAATTCACAGCCAAATAGTTGCCTTTTTAATAAATAAAGTTACATCGACAAGAAAAACAGTAAATTAAAAGCACACTTTAACATTAGTATACCCATTCTTTCTTGTATTACTTTTTTTTGTTGTCTAAAAAGATGTTTGTGTAAACCATGAAAGGAATACATTATCAGAAAATAAACTGTTCAATTACTGCGCAGTTTGTATATTTGTGCATTCATAGGTTAGGTGTCGCTTGTTGGGCAGGGCCCACGTTACTAAGACAAACCCTAAAGTATTGTATGCATGTATGCAATCACTGTGACGGAGACTAGGATGTGGTTTGGGCTGGCCCATCTTTAACCTTCTGGCTCCAGCAAGGCACTGAAACACAAATGGAGATTACATCAGTTATCCCCCTGCTGACTGCGGAGGTGCTACTGAATACAAACCTTTGGGATGCAAAAGCTATGTGGTACTGAATGGGGATGAAGCATTTGAACATCGTCTTTTCATAAATAGATGGTATTTTTTTCTCTTTTTTGAGTAGAGCATGTTTGTAATGTTCTGGGGTATGTTAAAAGAGACCAGACAAAAATATGTAGGGAATTCTGAGTCCTCCATGGCTCTTGTTTGACTCTATAGGGAAGGGATTTGTTGTTAAGTGGCATGTGTACATTTATTTTTTATATTTGTTTCACTTGTACATCCATTTGGTCCCATGTTTGCTAAATTGTAAACTTGTATCTTCTTTTCTTTATTACACAAATATCCCTCTTTTCTAACCCAAATGTAGGGAGGAAAATTTCTGCCACCGATTAGGGCATTTTGGTTACAAAAAAATATTAATGTTCTTACACAATTCAAAGGGACTAATTTTGGCAACTTAAGACAGTTGAAGGGCAGGAATTGCAACCAATGTTTCTATATTACAGGCACATATCTGCCGCTGGAACACTTCCCTCTGAGCCATCTTACTTGCTTTATAACCTTGGCCTGCAGGCTGAATACAGTCATTTTCTGCAGGCACACTACCTCCTGAGCTATTTAACTCTGGTTTAGGAATGGGAACAGCTACATTAATCCACTTAATTATATTATGTAAATTTGGAAGCAATGGCATTGGAACCTATGACATTCAGATTTCTCACACATGTACTCAGCAAATCAATAAATGCCTAAAGAAAATAGAATTTTTCAATAGCGACGTCATAAACTATTGTTCCAGCTCAATGGTTTTCAGTTGCAAAATAGAGGGTAGACCACAGATACATTAAAAATATTGAGAGTTCTGCTTCAGCTCTTTCCTGCCCAGCAAACCACCAGATGAAAGTCTGTCCAGCACATGAAGGGCAGGCACTTTGTTTGCACTTTAAAACCTCTGCTTTGCTAAGCCAAAAAAGCGACAGCGTCATTTGTTTAATGATCCTTTTAAAAGGATAAACATGACATGCCTGAATGATTCCTGGTGAATAATCAAAAAATACTTAATGCATTTTGAAGGTGAAACTATTCAGCTTCGAGTGCTAATTTATCAAGTATTCGTCTGAAGCAGTAAATTTCATTTTCAGCCGGAATTCGGACGAATACTTACTTGAAGTCGAATTTCGGTACACCGCTACTCAGAATAGTATTTAACAATACGTTGAATTGCCGTAATCAAATAAGCGGTTCTGCCACTAAATCTGGCCAAAATAATTGTTCTACTATTAATTTTGGAAGGGACATGGCTGGCTTAACTTTTGATTCAATTCTCCTCATTTATAGCTAGGACAACTGCAATCAGTGCTTTTGGTGCTGAAGTTTGGGGATCTTCTCCTGTGCCCCCAATACAAGTTAAAAAGAACATCTTTTGTGCAGTATTTCTTGAGTTGCAAAATGTGCCTCAACCTATTTGCTACATCAGGAAGCTTGCTTAGACTATATAAGCGATCTAACAAGTCTTAAAAATGTTTTACTATTTCAGATCAGATGCTGGTCAAACCCAAAGTTACATCTGACATATTTTTTCATTAAGGAACTCTCTGCTAAATTTCCTTGTTAGAAAATCTAAAAAAGGAAATCATCTCCATTGGTCTCTCCAAATTCTTCATATCTTTCCTAATGTATCCAATACAGATGGCACATTAGTTTCTGTACTACACACTAGAATGTCATCTGGCAAAAGCTGCTCAGAGTAACTCATTTATTTACTTCATGTTTTCTTTTGTATGGGTTTCATCATTGTTATTTTTGCGAATAATTATTTGTTTTATTTTATTTGCTGTTTTTGGTCCTCATACAGGAGGGAAACCTGAACAATATTATTCTCTGTGGCTCTTATGCCACAAGGAGAACTGGAACAATTCTCATGTTTGGTGTTGTCTTGCAATAGGGGAGAACCTGAAAATGGCTCATGTTTGTGCTCTCCTGCATGAGGGAACTCTCAAAGAATTCGTTTGCTTGTGGTTCTTGTGAAACCAGGAGAACCTGAACAATCCTAAGGGATTCATTCCGTCATTTTCGAAGGAGGTTCTTTGTGCATTGCTGCAGTTCTGAAATAACAGGGGTAGGAATCAAGAAAAAAAACACCCATAGCATTTTATATTGGATTTATCAGCAGTCGTCCATTAGAACTATCCGTTTTATAACCACAAGCCTACCAGAAAACAACCCAGCAAAACTTCTTTGTGTGTGATGTAAAGAAGACAAGTCTTCATCATTGGAGCTGGTGTGCTGGCAATAACTAGTTGTCTTGACATAGTCTTCTGCAAGGAAGTGCTCATTCATATTTATCAATGTCAATTTCTTGATGCACTGTGGGGCTTCTCCTGCATTCAGACACAATATCCCTGAGAGCACATACAATGTGTTCATGCTGTAGTCTGGCAGGGTGAAGCTAAGGGATTCTATGGTACTCTCACAAGTGCTGCTGTCTCTCTGGTCAGCTTCCTAAATCCGTACTCTAGTGGATCATCATCATTATCCTTGTGAAACGTATAAATAATGTAAGCATCCACCAGACAAGCTGCTGATCGTTCTCTGTGGTATTGCTGACCCATCCACATTGAGGATTCCCCGCTCAGTACAGAGTGACTGCCGCAGACTCTCCAGCCTGTTAGTAGTGTTCAAAGAGCAGGGGTCAAGTGGCATAAGCAAAAAGAGAAAGCTACCTACTGATGAATAAGAAGGCAATGCTCTTGACATCTCTGGTGGTCTGTTGAGCACATGGGTTGTTTCATTTGCTTCCTATCTCTGTTCTTTATTGAATGTACTTTCAAAACACCACATCATTGCATCTTTTTACTTGTTAACTGTCTTGTGCTGCTGAGTCAGCATTCTCTCAGTTTTCCACCACCATGTGTATCTGAAAAATGGACAGGAGTTTAATCAAAATTAGCTTTCATTGAGGATATGTGTGGATCCCCATGCAGCGTTATCAGCACATCCTTCTGCATGTAAGCTTCATCCACCCCAACTGCCAAACCTTGGGCCCATATCATGTTGCATAGGTTCAGCCATAGTGGGTAAACCAGTGGCAGTACTTCTCTGGTTGATGTTGTGTGCTGGCTATTATGCTTTTGACCTACTAAAAAAGCCTACTCAAAAGAGTGGAATAGTAAACAGCAGACAGCAGATGCCACTATCCTGCGTAGCTCTCTCTGTTGCTTTAGTAAATGATGGATCGCATTGCTCACATAGCCAGTCTAACCTGTGTAAAGTAGAATTCCATTAGGTGCTAAATGAGACCTTTACGTGTGCCTGCGCAACTTGTGGTGCACTTACAATGGGAGCACAACATTTTTTGCATTGTCTTTTTGTGAGCTGATCTTCTGGGCCACAGTATTCATTTCCTTCACAGTGTGGAAATCGCTGATAGAATGTGGTACTACAAAGTAAAGGACATTCACAAAGCCGGGCACATGCATGGTCTTTTTCAATATAAGGGCAGCAATGTAATACAATGCATTGTCGCAAAGGTGTCATTAGCTTTAGCCACTATGCCACCTCCTCCTTCACCTTCTCTCAGATGTCAACTCCCCTGTGGCCTTGGGCATCAGAGCTATATATTGTTCCATGCAATCTCGAACTACATCCACCTGATGCCATCAAGTATTATTTCTGAGCTCTCCTGGCTGGCAGAAGATGAAACGGTCACCTAGTGTGTATTGACGGCTATGTAATAAGTTAACTGGTCTGCATGTTTATGCATAAGTGGTCTGATCTAGTACATGCCATATTGCAAAGAGTTCCTTGTCTCAAAACCGTACATGAAATGTAATAGCAAATGGGATTTCCAAGTGGTGATCAGCTTTCCTTATAACTTGGGGTCATATACTTAAACTTTTGCAGAGCCAAAAGTTATAGATCTCTGTAATAAGGCAATGAAAATTGGGTTTCTAAGCAATCAGTCCAAAGACAACATTACTACCATGTTAGAATTGAGCAAGCACAGTCTGTCACACAATCTGGATTGTTTTTTTACGACACTCAAACAGCACCATCTTACTTTCCTGGCACAAGGGGATATCACTTCTACGCCTGTGTGCTCTTTGCACCACTGGAGCAGCAAGGCTGGTTCTCAAAGTCCCATAAAATTGAACTTCACCAATGTTTACTGGAAACAGTTTGGGCTGAGGGTGGTATGTTCATTGGATTACAGAGTTTGTTTGGGGGTGACTTTTGGATGCAACTTCTTCTGTCAGCGACCAGGTTAGTTATTGAGCTTTCAGCCGTGTCGCGTCCGTGCGGTGATTTTTGGAGGAGCCAATCCCCCCTCCTCCTTGGTTAGTAGAAATTGAGAGTGGTTCACCACACATTGAATGCGCCACACACAGATTCAAAAAATAATTGTTTGTATTTGTGGTTTGATCACAAAAAAATATAAATGAAAAGAGACGTGCAGTTTGGGTTGTTCATTGGCTTCTGTTATTTAGGGGCCTGGAGCAAAGGTCTTGCGAGTTAGGCTCAGTCTCGTTGATGGTACAGCATCATTTGTCACTGCAAATATGTGGTACTCAAATTGCTTTCAGCCTTCCTCAGCACTGATAGATTGCACATAACGTACATGGTAAGATGCTGTTGTTCTTTGTCCTTCATATTGTTTGTATTATTGGTATTATTGGCACTGTTTTCTACTTTTAATAATTTTGTATATACTTTTGATTGTATTGTCTTTTTACTGTTTGCACACTTGGGGTGTCTATGCCTCCAACACATACGTTTCACTGATTAATTCTACTTTGCCTTTTAATGGACAGTTTAGCACTTCATCAGAAAGAGATTTAGTGGCACTCCTCAGATACTCGAATGCATTGGCACACAACCGATTATTTTTCCAGGTAAACGGGATCAGGGGCATTGATGTCTGATTTTAGCCTGCTAAAAGCCCATTCAGTGAATCTCTAACTGGACCAAACCAAGTGGCCAAGGAAGTGGTGGACAGATGTAGTTTATTCATCATGCGCCGTCTCATTAACCTATTTTGAAGCGTTCAAATGTAGTTGCTGCCCTGGCGAGTAATAAAGAAATCATGAGAAATGGCACCTTTGGTTAGGTTACTCACAGAGGGGTGGTGGCTGCATTTCAAGTTAATTATCATACTGAACAGTTAACAATAGGGCTATTGTGATTCAGCTACTCATCCATGTAAATAGTTTCACTACCTCCCTCTGATGGCAGTTAGCCCAACCTTAATAACTTAGCACAACTGCCATGGGCCATAGAAAGAGGTTTCATTCATCCACACTCACAGACGCCCTTGTGAGCAACATTTAGAAAAGTCACGTCCATGCATGGTTTAAGAGCAAAAAAAACCTACCCTTATTATAACTATTATATATAGACACAAGCTTTCATCATATCGAAAGCCTGCGCAGAGGCGTAGCCAGGATTGTGTAACCAGTGGGGCCTGGGGCTAATGTACTGGCACCTAAGGAGAGCCCTCAGAGGGAAGGGGACTTCTCCTGCCCCTGTCCAATGCATAGGAGCAGCCAAACATAAAGAGGGAGTGTGAACCAATCTATGGGGTTGGGGGAGTATTGGGAGTCCCCCCCCACCCTGAGAAATTGTTATAAATAATGGGTTAAAATGGTGCATTTTACAGTACACTTTCTGTGATAAATTAGGTAACTAGCAAAACAGTTTACAATCGGTTTTGTAGGATGAGACATGAAAAAGGTCCAATAGATGCCAAATCACCAACAATGCACAGGAGCATTTTCCAATGCATTTTCATTATGCCTTCGCCCACTATGTAGCCACACATGTCCATTCTGGTGCACCAATATATGCCAGTATTCCTACATAAGAACATACTCCTGTTTGCTTTGCCTTAATACCAGTACAAAAAGCCATGCCACAGTAAGAAAACATATCCTTGCTTGCTACAGCCCCCCACCTCCACATATGAGACCACTCATCATGTTGTATTTTCCTTCTAACACCAGTAAAAAAATGTCTTACCATACTAAGAAAACAGTGACCTCATTACAAGTTGGCCGGTCTGGAAACAACGGTGCCAGTAAGCTACCAAGACCATTGTTACCGGACCAGCAAACTACGATTTCTGCAAGCGGGTGCCTTTCAGCCTGCCAGGTCTGACCTGGCGGGCAGACCGGCACCCGCTCGGAGAACTCGACGGATGCACCGGCACCATTCATGATTGGTGCTGGTGCATCCGTCCTCCCTATTCCCATTGAGTTCAATGGGACTCAAATGGGAATGGGTAGTAATAATTACTGGCACCAGCAATGGGGATTTACCGGGTCTGCTGGGGCCGTAATGCCCCAGTAATTCCCCATTGCCGGGTGCCGGTAAATTCATGACTCTTCAGGGTCATAATGATCCCCATTGCCTTGCAGTCTACACAAATGCCCCTCCCCATGTAAGAACACTTATTTTGACTTTTGCCTTAATGCAAGTACACAAATCCATGCCACAGTTCAACCCATCCACCCAACTGTATTACCACCCCACACCAACCACTCCTTCACATAACTGGCTTTGCTTTGCCCAAAAACGGCAATAAAAGATGCACATGCCCACAGACTGACACAACCACTCACACAGATACGCACACAGACACTCACACACAGACACACACAAACACAAAGATACACACACACAGATACACAAACAGATACACAAACATATATAAACACACACATAGAGCACATGCATACACATTCACCCACCAGTCACACAGCCATGCAGCTTCTCTGTCATTCACACGAGCACACAGAACATTCACACTACATTCAAACCTGCATTCACACCCATGTACACCATTCACACATGCATGCATTCATAGTGTATTGAATTGTATTCGTCAGTATTCCCATGTCACTACTGTGACGATCCATTAGATAGACTCACTTTTCCACATCGGCCCTTATTACAACTTGGCCGGGTCAGAATTAAAGTGCCTGTAAAATGTAGGTCCCCATTCCCATTGAGTCGCATAGGACTCTATGGGAGTGGGGACACGGAAACGCCGGCACTGTTTCTAAAGGTGCTGGCGCTTCCATGACCGGTCTGCCTTCCATGGCCGCTACGCCCTGCAGGATCAGACCTGTCAAGCACATCGGCTCCGGCAGGCAGACTCCTAGTTTGCCGATCTGGAAACAAAGGTGCCAGAGAGCTTACCGGCACCCTTGTTTCCAGATCGTCCCTTGTTTGTCAAACTTGTAATGAGGCCCATTGAGGCCGAGATTGAGAGAGAGAGATACTGAGAGCTCATCAGCACGGAGAAGCAAGTGACTCGGGAGAGAGCCATGGATGGTGTGGTTCAAGGGAACAGACAAGTGTTGGTAGCAGCAAAAGTAGAGATGGGAGAAAGTGTCCCACTCAGAGGCAGAACGCCAAACATTACAAAAGCATAATCTGGGGGCCGTTGGATGAAAGTAAAACCGAGACTGAGAGGAGTCGATGCAACGCCCCAGCAAAAGAAACAGATATATTTGATGAGATGATTGGAAAGCATTTTACCAGCCGGTCCAATGGAAGGACGAAGAGCGCATTGTGATGGCCTAACCTGTAGTGGGTGGACCATGCGGTCCAACAACTATGCTGAGACTGCTGCCACATGCCTGTCGCAAAGGGAGACGAAACAAGCCTGGGGAAAATCCTGAGTGGTGGTGTATGCCTGACTAGTACTGAAGGTACCATCAAGTCTGTTATCACCATCCAGCAGTAAGCACTACAGGGGCCTGTAGATAAGTGCCCAGCCAAAGAGAATCTATATACTGCAAGGAGACCCCTGGCAGAACCAGTGAGACATCACAACGCCGAGAGTAGGTAACAGGAATTTTTACACTCCTGGTGGGAACCAAGGGGACATGAGAAAGTTAGTAGAACACAGACGAGAATAATGAAGTGTAACAAACTGTGTAGATAATAAGTAGATGACTCCCACCTGATTGACTGTAAAGTAATTCTGTCCTCAGAAGCAAAACTCAACTCCCCAAAACATTACTCAAGGGGTTATCTTCTCGAATGTGGACAGAAGACGCAAAACCCTTTGAGGGGTTTTCAGGACTATCATTGTCAAGAACAGAGTTTATGTGAGGACTTTCGAGAAGAATTTTTGGCAAAGAAGTACCACCCCAAAACAACTGCCAACTGAAAATCCTCCAACACACACACCAGAATCGGCATTTCGAACTTGCTATTGGTCGACACCAGACCCTGTCAAGGGTCCAGCTCTTTCGAATCCCAGAGGTTAATGTTTCTTTCATAAATAAGGAAGAAATATCACCCTTGTCTTTGTCATTGTCCTGCCTTTGTGAAAGGAAGAAGAAGCAGATAAAGTAGTGAATCATTGTGTAGCACAGTTCCCTGAGCAGTCCCACAGGAGGGGGTGCTGGAGAGTCATTAGGGACTTAGGGAGCATCTTCGTTGTCCCAGTGGGGGCAGGAAAACTAGAAGGAAAATTGGGGAACCCTCTAGGAGTAGTGACTCATTCTCCTAGCCCCACAAGCATCCTATATAACTGTTTTTTTGGTACGAAAAGCTTGGAACTTTAATGGAACCTTTACTTTGAGAAGACTTGGCGTCTTTGAGACACTTTGCATACAGGAGTACGGAGTCATTCTCCTGGGTCAAGATCAGAACCCAAACTTTCTTATTGTTTATTGAAGTGACAGGAGGAGCATAGAAGCATTTGGACTGAGATTGTGCTTTTTGATTTGGACTTTCACTGTGCTCCTGACGAGCACCTGAGTTTCTTTAGTTAAGCTAGGGAAACCCCTAGAGTTAAGGACAGATATATTTATCTTTTCTTGTTGAATATAAGTCTATAATAAACACCACAGCACCACTTGGTCATTCTCTTCTTTCCTTGTCGCTACAATTCACACACTTAAATCCATACAAACTGTAACAGATCAGGACAATTTGTCCCTGCTAAGCAAGATCCTCGCTAGGGTTCTGGGCAAGTGGGACCTCACTGGAAGTGACTCCACTATTGGGGACATGGACTTCCATCCCCATAAGGAACTCCAAGTCCAAAACACCCTTTCTGCCTATATGGGTGTGAGAATGACTTTGGTATCTCCTGTTAAAACTACAACCACCAAAGACCCTTCTTGCACTCTATTGGCTTCAGGTGATGTGGAAACATCGTCTGAATAACATAATTAAGGAAGACGAGCACAATTCCTTTTGTTTTGATGACGTGCATAAAAGCAGCGCAGACTGCAAATGGACGAGCGACTCCTAAGGAGCGAGGAGAGTCATTGCTACGCAGAGGCAGGCCTCTTAGACCACGTTATGCAGGGACAGAGCTATGCCAAACCGGGTTGCCAGCGGCAGTGTGGGAGAAGTGAGACCCGCTAGCTGGAGGCTGAGAGGCAGGTGTTCTGACCGAGCAGGAGGTTCCGGACAGAAGAAGATCGGAGGCAGAAAGAAAACTGTTTCCCCTTTTGGCATGACCACTGAAGAACAGTTGTGGGCCTGGTGCCCAACAACCAATGCCGAGATCAGAGAAAGGACAGGAGTCTGGGTCCCTGAGCTCCATACAGCAAGTGCCTTTGCCGACAAGACAAGTACTGACATGGAAGCAAAGGCTCCCAACGCAAAGACGCCAGTGAGGGCTATCAGCTTTGGTTTCCAAGACTGCTGAACAAAGGTATGAAAGCCTGGGAAAAGGGAACGGGCATACAACCCAGGTAAAACAGAGTCAGAGATACGAATACTGTATGAATCTAAGTGATTTGCCCGCAGCTGAAAGTACCGCGGGAAAATCGTTTGCATGAGAAAGGTGCAAACTACCAAATGTTTGCACCTTTCTCATGCCACCACACATACATTCTCACACACACACAAAACACCCATAACACCCCACGCCCACACTCTCAGCACACACCACCCACACCCCCAACATAAACAAACCCCACTTACCTTCATCTTCACGCTGGGTTCCTGCAGCACCAGTTCCCTTTCACTTCCGTGATCTGGATCCGGAGCTGCAGGGTCCTGTTCCTTTCTGTTTTTTTTGTAACGTAAGGCTGCAGGGGTGTCCCCCGCAGCCCCCGCTCACTATACAATAAAGTATAGTGAGCGGGGCAATGCGGGGGACACCCCCGCAGCCCCTGTTTCTTTTTTTTTGTAACGGAAGGCTGCGGGGTGTCCCCTGCAGCCCCCGCTCACTATACCATAAAGTATAGTGAACAGGGGTTGAGGGGGACACCCACGCAGCCCCCATTTTTTTTTTAAGTGGAAGGCTGCGGGGCTTTCCACCGCAACCCTCTCTCACTATACCATGAAGTATAGTGAGCGGGGCGATGCGGGGGACACCCCAGCAGCTCCTGTTTTTTTTTTCAATGCTACCACCAAAGGTTTGAACTTTTGGTGTTCAAAACTTTTGTGGTAGCATTTTTAGAACTTTTGGCCAATGCGACCATTTTCTTTCTCGGTAATTTCCACCTAAACCATACTGTATATCAAGGCTGGAGAAGCCGCCATCAGTACGAGAGCCTAAGAGAACCAAACATGCACACGCACTATATTAAAAGGCATGAAAGGGATACATGTGCTTTATGTCAAGGATGGGAAAGTCGACAGACATAGGAGAAGCTGATACAGTCGGACGGTGCATGTTCCACGTGGAACAAAGGGAAAGGAGATTGAACACTCTGCAACAAGGCTAGCTGAGCCAACTAGGTAACGGGAACCTGCAATAGCCATGCAAGCAGAAGCACTATGTTCATTGACTGGACTGAGAACCAATACCCCTGAAAAAGAACCACAGGTGGGATACAGAGAAGTGTGTTTACGTAATCCTGGAGGGATTTGACCACTGATACAAAGCTGAGAAAAAGTAATACAAGAGGAAGTCTCCTTTATTTTCCAAAGGGGGGGAAGAGAAAGCAATACAGAGGATAGTTGTACTTTTTAACCAACTCTATAAGAAGACTGTGAACTGTGTCAATATATTATAATGGAATAATAATAATAATAATATAATGCAACTTTGAGACTAAGAACACGTTGTCTACAAGTCGGGCAAGGCAGAAGCCCATTCCGAGGCTTTTGTGCAAGCTTTTCTTATTCTGTTTAGTTAGATTTTCAAATGTGGCAGGGCTAGTTAGTTACTTAGGATTTGGACTCTGGACTCGTTATTTTTGGACTTCGACAAGCACACTTAGTTCTCGTTTTAGATGGTAGGGAACTCCCCTCATAGCAATAGGGCCAGATAGGCATTTTTATTTTTATTTAAATAAATCACATTAAAAACACGACCTATTGTAGTCTGAGTCTTTCTTCTGGTCCAACAAATAAAATACATACTGTGACAAATTGGTTCCATGTGGCAATGTCCCTGCAAAAATGTGGCAATGCAAAGGATTTGCCGAGAAATTGCAGTTGTTTGCAGAGACATTATTACATGGTACATGCAGGGAACACCCCTGCAACCCACACTCCACATCCCTATACATATGGTCATGTATATAATGACACCATGACCTTGCCAAGTACGGTGGCCATATATATAGGGACATTATTGCCTGATACCGACAAATCCTTGGATGTCGTCCCTTTTCCCCTGGGGTGAGCCCTTTCCCCTGAGGCCAGGTAGGTGAGGCCGCTACCCGATAGTCCCCCTGGGGGTGGTATTCAGCAGGTGGATCTCGTGAGGAGGTATCCCCCCTATGGGATTAGGGATGACCATCTGGGTGAATGCAGTATCCACAACATAACCACACCTCTGCGTTAACCCCACACTCCCCATCCTTGTTACCCTCTGCCCTGTGTTGTTACACAGCTACTCCTGTGACAAGTACTGAATGAGTAACCAAAAATGCTGTGACCAGGGAGAGGCTCAGAGCCCTAGAAAATCATCTGCATAGTCACACTCAGCATACTAGACAAAGTAATATGCTGAGTATAAAGAGAGAAGAAGGACTACTAGTCAGAGTAGAACCTTCCCGGAGGCACCGCCAGGAATTTGGAGGTCCCGCAGAGGAGAAGAACCGGAGGTTCAGGCGTCTGTGTCTGATTTAGCCGTGGCGAGACAAACACAGAGGAAGAGAAGACAGAGAGTCCGGGGAGAGGCGCCGGCAAACCACGCACCAGGAGAAAGGAGTGCTGGGCACACCAAAGAGAATGCTGAAGAGCTGCGTCATACGAGCAGGAACCCTGTAGAAATGACCAAAACTGTACTCTTACATTCTGGAGGGGGAATGCTGAGAAGGGAAGGCCAGACTCGGTTTAACAGGAGTCAGGACCCGGGAAGACATTTTGGACTTTCAGGGTCCCGTGTAAACATCTGGGGAATATTTCCTACACTTCAGAGCTCTTCAATACCCCTATGGAAGATCATTTGTCCTGTGACATTGATCTATCTAACCACACAAATCCTTTGTAATATGGAAATCCAATGGACATAAGAAAAGGACACCAGACGCTGGCGGCATTGAATTTGTATTAACTTAATTGGTGAAAGTGTTTGATATTTTAAAGAAAGAAACAAGGGAAAATACTGCACACATTAATAATGTGGCTGCTCTATTAGAAACATTGCCCAAAGGGAAGAAGTGAAATGCTTTTTAAGAATGAAGTACTGGGAATTGTAAACAGTGGACATACAGAAGGAATGCACCCTGTTGCCTTTTTGAATCTGCAACAACAATCGAAGAAATTCAAAAACAGATTGCCTCAATGGCAGATCGAAAACGCTCTCTGTCAGAAGACTTGGAAGTCAATGAAACAGACCTACGTGGTCAAATACTTTCTGGAGCTTCGCCTGAAATTACTGCTGCCATGACAGAACCAAGGAGGAAATCCTCCTCATTTATGGATACCCTTCTGGATGCTGAAGTACTGGAAGAGCCGTCACAGCTTGGCTTAATGAAAGTGCTTTTAGATCAGTCCATGGTAATAAGTGAATCATTGCGCCCCAAAGAAACCCACTGTTCAAGTGAAAATAATTAAGACAACCAAAAAACAAACAGCAATAAGAACGAGGAGACACCTGGTGAATATGGAGAACAAAAAAATTCAAATAAAATGCTCAAGTCTTTGAAGGGAACTAGTAAACCTAGACTAGGGATGGAGAAATTAAACTTCGCTCCACCACAAGGCCAAACAAATTCTGTACAGAAGGGTGGCCTGAAACGAGCTCCTGTCTTTATAAGACATGATAGCTCAACAGGGTGTAAGGGCTGCAGAGAATCTGCCTCTCAGTACTCACTAATTTACATTGATGGGTCGGAGCATTGTCAAAAAGATAAAGAAACACCTTCCGTAAGCATGGCACAGACTTGTGATGTAGGAATAGACCCAAGTCCCCTCCTGGAACATGCACAAGACATAAACCAGCAAAACCTGAGGGGAGAGAAGGGCTGTCAAAGTCTGAACCAAAATGTCTGGCTACAGGCTTCAACCAGAGAACCGCAGAATATACCCAAGGTGGTTGGCCATTTGGAGGTTTTATCACAGGCCCCTCGTTGGTCTGTAGGGAATGCCCCACCAAACAGGGGGAGCCTATAAGTACTGGCTACTACCAACAACTGCGGACACATGCTAGAAGGAGTAATGCAAAAAGATCCTCGAGAAACATTGCATGAAGCTCATAATAGTGAAACATAATTCGGAAAACAGAACCAAGGAGGGACTACCTCACATTGGATTGATAAGGCAGCAGGGGCGAAAAGCTATGAAGACTGTGAATAATACTGTTGGTCCTACTGTACAGAGAAAGTTGGCTGAACCCAACTTAGTAGAGTTGATTGGTGCTCTTCCTCCTGAGACAAATAGGGGGACAAAACAACCTTTGGGGGCTTGTTCACTTGTGTGAGAAATGGGGATTCTCAGAAAGAACAGGGTGCTGCGTCATGGAAGAGTAACCATCTGAAGAACAACTCTGAAATATATCCTTCGGGGACTGCACTGCTCCATGAATTACAGGAAAGTGTCGTTATAGAAGCAATTTCCAAAGATTTCGACTTAAAATATCTAAATAGGCCACAGATTCTGAGAATTTTAAATGATTGGAACTTAAAAAATGTTGTTCCAGTGATATCGACTAAATAGAACTTTGTGATGGAGAAAGATGGGATGTTATAAAAATTATGTTTAGCTCTTGACTAACAAGGGAAAGAATCCTGCTCTCCATCGACAAAATTAGTTAGAGAGGTTTTGACATTTATTACATCATAGAGTCCTCAATGCACCCCGCTTGGGACAGTTACAATCAAGAAAGGCAGGCCCACTAGAAAAAAAATAAGTAAAGACCTAGAGGGTGAAGTATAGGGTGGGTGGGTCAATTATGAAGTAAATTTAAGGGATCAAAGGTAGCTGTCTAGCCCACCTCTAATCAATGTTACCAGTGGACAGAAAATCGGTTTAATCTTTAGCCTCGCTTCATGGAACATGAGAGGGTTTCAACACTTGGTGGGTCAGGAGGGTTCAAGTGAAAAACTGTCTAAATAAGATTTCGTAATTTTACTGAAAACCTTCCTGTCTGAAAAAGTGTTTTTTTATGATTACTCAATTTCCAGCAAATGGCTGTTTGTGGGGCTGCAAAGCACCCAAAAGGAGAACTTCTTAACGGGGTAAAGAATAAATATATGGCCAACTTGGTCATTGTGGATGACAAGCTGCAAGGGGTACTGTCTGTTTATGTAACCGCGAGGGAGGGCCGTTCACACTTCCTCCTTATGGATGTTTATTGGAATTATGTGGACCTTAATCAAAATGTACTGCTTGACCACATAAATGAGACTCTGAGTTGGTGGAAAGAGTTTCATCCTGAAGGCTTGGTCATAATAGCAGGTGACTTTAATACAATTTGTCTTGACCCCCAGAAGCATTGTAGACTTCTTGTGTAGTCGCAAAGAAAAGCCCTTGCAAGACCGAGGGGACTGAGATGGAATTATTTCTTTGAGGGCTGGCATCTAAGTAGTCTGAATGGTAAAAAGGAACAGGGGGACATTTGTGAACACATGGATGTGGGCATGAATCCTATTTGAATGATTTTGTTTTTGTGTCGGGGGAATTGCAAAAATGCTAACATAAATATAAAGTGGAAAAGGGTTTCCCTGGTGATAACGAGCGACAGTCAGTGACTTTTTACTTGTCAACGTGGACAGGCCCGAGGAAGCATATGAGTAGGGTAGAGGTACCAAATGGGAGAAATATGCTAATTTGGGCATTAGGTGACATTTGGGATTTTAAAAAACAACTGGAGTAAGGTATTTGGGGTCGTTTGTGGAAAATTGATTACAATATATGCTCATTTTATCACTTCCCGACCTTTATAAAGAATGCCCTGAACCCGAGGAAATCTAGGATGTCTGATAACAGATCAAAATACAACCCGACCATCCAATAAATCAAAAGAGAATACAGGAAATAGTCCAGAAGGATTGTTCGGGAAGTGGGGGTAGACTTGCAACTTAAAGTTAGCCTAAAGTAACTGAAGCAGAATGATAGTGTGAAGTTCCTCAGGGCTCTTGCATATCACCCACGCTCTACAACATATTCACCATACTCCTCTTTAACATACTTGACTCACTCGGCATTATGTACACCAATTATGCCGATGAAACACAAATCCTCTTCCCCCTTACTGGTGACTATGAGGCGGATGCCAAGTCCCTAAATGGCACCTATGACAACTACACAATCCCAGTATCCCAGGCTGTAAAAACGCTTGGAGTCTACCTAGACGCAAACCTATCCATGTCTAGGCAAGTCAGCGCCATTGCCTCCTCTGCAGCCTAACACATTAAACTGCTAAACGCTGCCAGGCCATTCCTCTCCACCGCGAACTGCCTTACCATTGCCAGAGCCATTATTGGTTAATTATTGGTTCAAGATTGGACTACTGCAATGTCCTCTTCACAGGCAGTTCAAAAAGGAACCTTGACAAACTACAAATCATTCAAAATAATGCCCTCTGTGCTGCCATCGGCATCCCAAAAAGGGAACACATCTCTACAGCCAGACAACAAGCTCACTGGCTGGCCATCCGTGAAGGCATCCTCTTCAAGACACACGCCTTTACCCACAAGTGCATTCACCACTCAGCCCCACCCTACCTCTCCCATAGAGTTAACATACCGCCCCGTCCTCGAGATCTACTAGCACACCCTACACCAATCTGCTCCCGGTACCTCTAGTCAAGTGCGCCAGAGGAGGGGGAGCCAGTTTCCCTTTCATTGCGGCTAGACAATGGAGCACCCTCCCACTCACACTCAGAGCTGAACCCTCAGAGCTGAATCAGAGCTGAACCCTCACACACTGCTTTCCGCAAAGTCATCAAAACATCAAAACATGGCTCTTCCACAAATGCCCTAAAATAAATTAATACTGCTATTCTCCATTTTACCTCCTTACTTACCTACAGGTAAGCAGTTATATGCAATTTGTCATGTTCTGCTATGTAACCATGTGCAACTATATCGCCACTCGATAAACCCTTCATGAATCTATTTTATTTTATTTATTTGAATTTATAAAGCGCACATCGGCCCTCTGGCATCGTGGCGCTGTTAAGAAGACTTGCTTGGTTACATAAGTACAAGAAGACAAAGAATACATAGGTAAGTGTTGCATAGCCACAATTTACAAAGCGGCTTACATAGTTACAGAAGTGCTAGTGAAGGAGTCTGTGTAGAGGGCACATGTTGCCCAGCCCCACGTAGCAGGGCGGCAGCTGCATAGAGGTGCAGTGTCAAATTAGGTGGCACAAAACATGTTGCCCAGTCCATGTTGCAGGTTGCAGCAGCATAGAAATTCAGTGCCAAATTCAGTGGCACAAACATGTTGCGCAGCCCATGTTGCAGGCGGCAGCAGCATACACGTGTAGAGGTCAGATAGGCAGTCAGGGTTTAGAGGGGTGAGGGGAGCAGCACAAGACACAACCAAGGGAGGGTGGTGGGCAGACAGAACATACCGGGCGACTATGAGGAGGGTGGCGGGCAGACAGAACATACCGGGCAAACAAGGGGAAGGTGGCGGGCAGACAGAACATAACGTGCGAACAAGCGGAGGGTGACGATCAGACAGAACATACTGGGCGACTATGAGGAGAGTGGGTGGCACAAAGAATAGTGGAATTTACCAGAGATTTACACATTTTCACATTACTGTGTATATATATCTCAGTATAGTAATTGGCGGTATTATCGACGAGCGACCATAGTAGTGCAGCGCTATTATGAATCGAACAGAGATATTGATATAGCAAGTAGATGAGAAAGTGCTAAGGTAGCGTACAGTTGGAAGTTTGTGTTGCACAGGTTGGCGAGGGCTAGCCTTACGGTACCTGTGTCATGTTCATAAAAGTCACGAGTAGGGTTTTCAGGATAGGCGGCATCGGGCTCAGCGGTCGGCGCAAGCACCAGCATCCAGGGAAGAGAGTGATAAAAACAGACCCTGCACCTTGCAACGTGGGCCTTAGGACGAGGGCCAGCTATGGCTGCCGGCAGTGTTGCCAGGTCAAAAGGAAAAAATAAGCTGAATGCCCACTCAAAACGAGCCCAAAACAAGCTGACTCCCAACCAAATAAGCTGAAAAAACAAGCGCACCTCTAAAACACTGTGGATAGGTCTCAAAAGTAAGAAATATAACAATAATGCAAATATACATCGAGAAAACACAAACAAAAAATGTTAGAACAAAGCATTTATTTTAAAAAGTATTTTATTTTTAAGTCGTTATGTGTGCTTGCCACACAGAGACCTTCAACTGGTGTGGTCCCCAGCTTTCCGCCTAAAAACATAATACCTCTCAACATCAACCTCCTCCATGGAATGCGAAAGAAGGCTGGCTAGCACTTGCCAAACACAAGCAGCATGTCCACAAGACCCACCCCATCCTGTGCCCAGCCTTCGCCTAAATTACTCCATCGTTTCAAACATTTCTATCATTTGTGTTATGACGTGACGAATTCGGCAGCACAAGAAAGCATATCAGTGTGTCCAGAGATGTGGGAAAAAGTGGCACAAAAGGGAGGGCAGGGTAGGTGGTCTAACGCTGTTATCGGAGAGTGCCCTTAACCTTTACAGTACAGCGAAAGCCTCGGGTTCATACAAAAAAGCAAGATTTCCCTTGAAAGCACTGCATCTGGAAAAGTGAAGGCGCCACAGTAAGCCACGGGGATGTTAACTCCTAGACCATGATTTAAATAAGAGTTAACTTCCCTGTGGCTTATGGTAGTGCTTTACACATCCCTGCTGCGGCACAGACGGTGACCCCTGCTGCTAATGGAATTTAGCAGCAGGGGTCGCTGCGCCGCACGGGAATTAGATTGAAGAGTGCTGACTGCCGGGGAAGTGATTCAGCTTGTTACCGTTTTTGCCCGCTTACCCCTCTTAACCACTTATTCAGTTCATAAGCGCAACAATAAGCGGTTAATAGGGGAAATAAGCGGACAAAAACTGCGACAAGCGACCAGCAAAAATTATAAGCGACTTCGGGCAAAAAGAAGCCCAAAGTCGCTTATAATAAGCGGACCTGGCAACACTGGCTGCCGGCTTCAATCAGGCTTCCCATTTGGTATGGGTCTCGGCCAATAGGAAGGCAGCAGACTGCAGGGTGCCTCCAGTCAGGCAGGAATGGTCCAGGCAGTGGCTAGCCACGCAGCGGGATCCATCTTAGTGTGTTTTCCGGGTCCAGGTTGCGGCAGGAAGTCGGGAGGTTATGTGGAGTGACAGGATGATAAAGGCACAACCTCCGCCGATGGGAAGCAGGGAAAGACTATGTATGCTTCTCCTCCTGTAACTAAGCCAGCTCCATGTAACAGCACTATATAAGAGGCCATACTCTTGTATGTTCTATGCTTTTAATATGTAACCATATGTAACCACCCATGTAATACATCATGTCCCCAAACACGTTCATATAACTGTATCCAAGCTGATTCCTTTTACCTAATCTGACTCCTTGTAACAGCATTGCGGTGCCTTCGGGCTGCCTGTGCGCTTTATACATTTAAATAAATAAATAGGAATAGACTGAAAGGAATCAAAGCGAAGGCCTATCATAGAGATAGTGAAAATTTGCTGGCCTCTCTCCTAACTAAAAATGATGATAGCTACTGAAAATTAATGAAACAAAAAGAGAATTATCAAAATGAAGCTCTATCGAATTATATTTCAGAACAGATTTGGCCTTCACATTTCTCACAATTATACAACAAACCAGTAGATCCTCTAATTATTTGGGAGAATTTGAAATCAGAAAATTGGTCATTGGCACCTTCTGTAGAACAAATTAAGTGTATCACGCAATTCAAGAGCACCAGGGCCTTTGTAACAAGGTTATGAAAGCAAACCCAGACTTGTGGTCTATGACCTTGGCCAAACATTTTAGTTTAATTATCCAAGCAAGGTCCACTCACGAATCCTGGAAGGAGGCACACATAGTGCCTATATAGAAAAAAGGAGAGAGAGAGAGAGAGACCTGAAAACTATAGGCCTATGGCTCTCTTAGATGCTGACTCTAAAATATTTGGGGCAATATTACTCTCCTCATTAGATCGAAGAATGGGCTAGAACACATTATATTCTCAAACCCAAACAGCTGGGATTCCGACCTGACGTCGGTATGAGTCAAGCAGGCTGGATGCTGAACTATGCTCAGCATTTGGCCTTGGAGGGCCAGAACAAATAAATCTATGTGGCATCGGTCGATTTAGCCCTGGCTTTTTACCGTGCAGGTAGAAATAAGTTGTGGAAGAAGCTGGTAGAATCGGGACACCAAAAGGGTTTGCTGGCCCCCCTTGTCCATCTACACGAGCATTCAGTAGTCAGTAGTCAGTAGTCAGGATTGGAGCTAATAATGGCCCCCAACAAGGTTGCATCCTGAGTAAGCACTTAGAACAGGCTTTTTTTATTGCCCCTAAAATTTTGGGCTCTAGAGTATTTTGGATAATTTATGCAGACAACATTATTTTGCTTGACTGCACCAAAGTGGGTATCCAAAGACTCTTGAACAGTTTATCTACATATTGTACAGAACATGACTTAGTTATAAATATTCGTAAAACCTTCCTGATTACCTTGACAGCAGGAAAACATATGAAAAAAGACCGGTATGGCTTGGAGAAACTGAAGTGACTGAGGTCGATAGCGTGAAATACCAGGGCTTTGATATTTTGAATAACCCATGTAAAAAAAAAACTATATAAAGACAACTAAAGCGATAGCGCAGAGGAGGAATTTTAATTATACATTTGGTAAACTCTGAATAATTCCTCTTCTAAGATTTTATAAATCAAAAATTGTGCCCATGGTGATTTGGTGGGGCTGAGATTCACCACAGTTTATTTCAGGAAGATTTTCGTCACCTTGAAGGTCTCATATGGAAGAAAGTTTTAAGGCTGCCAATGGCAGTGACTATTAGTGTAATCAGATATGAGCTGGGACTTTGTAGCTCGAGGCCCATATTGTAATGAAAATAATGTTACTATGCTATGAATTTAAAATCATGTTCACAGACTTTTTTAGAAAAAGAAGCAACTCTTAGCAATAGCCTTATTGAACCAAGTAGGCAGACACTGGAAGACTGGGGCCCAGAGGCTGACTTAATCAATTTGGTTCCAGGCAGTTATAAACATGGATTGTGGCATGTGGACTAGTGCAGGACATGTGATGTGGTGGGAGGCTACGATAGAAACCAGCATATCTTCACTGATTACAATAAAACTGGGCACATGAGCGCAACATCTTCCTAAATATCCCACCTGGAAAGTAGGATATACTCTGATGAGATTCAGACTGAATATTCTGCCGACTAGACTAAATATGGCGACCAAATCATGGACTCACAATGGAAACGTCCGAAAAAGACTCGCCAACAGAAAGATTTTGTAAAAATTGTAAAACAATTAAATGCAAAAAAAAAAAAATATGGTGAAATGGAAAAAGGGGGATTTGGAAAGCCACAGATTTTGTTCAAAATCAAGTGAATCACTGCAACACTTATTCTTATATTGCAAAGCATTAAGGGGCCAACTTATGGCATGTTTTAAGAAATATATAGATCTCCATGAAAGTAACACGATTCAGGTACTCTGGAGTATGTGTTGTTCTAAGATTTCCTATCAACTAAATAAGTCTTTGTTTCAATTAGTAATACATATTAAACTAGATGAGTAGAGAACAAGGGAAACTGGAACGCTGCGAGAGTAGACAATTGAATCCGTTGACTTACTGGTCCGAAATGGCTTTTAAAGGACATTTAAAAACTTTAATTTTATTTTGTACGGTTTAAAGGCTAATTGAGGCCCTAATGAGATTAAATTGTATACTTTTTTAGATTACATGTATATGATGATTTTTTCTTGACGAGTTCTATAATGTATGTATGAGGGATGATGAATTTTTGTAAGGTTTTAAAGGTGTTTTAAAACATTTGCACAATAAAGAATTACAACAAAAAGAGAAATAAGGTGTGGGCAGGCCTCACCGTTATGCTGGGTCCTGGAATGTTAATGTCGAGAAAAACGAATCCAAATGCAGGAGGTATCACTTATGAAGGATTATGCCATAGAAGGTGGCGGCAAAAGTAACTGCCTGCAAATTGGTTTGCTAAATAACATGCTGATGTATAAAACCGCACTGAAAGAAATAGCCACTAACTTTGCCTGTTTCAGGGAAATTACTCATAACATGCAACCCAGAAATTGTACACGTTCAGTCTCCCATGTTGGCTGCTAGACTAAAAATGGTGATTGGTTCCCTTTCAGGTTGGGACACAACCAGCCTTGTCATTTCGCCCTTCCATAAAGAATAGAAAAGTACTGTACTGGGAAATTCATTATAATGGGATCATGGCAACCAACATCAGAGGACATGAAAACTGGAATCAGCAGAAAATAATGACGAGGAGCTGCACAGTCTGGAACACTTTCCTGCACCTCAGAAAAAATGTCCATGGTAAGGATACACTTTTGTGTTAACACTTCCATAACTCACAGAGGTTTAACTCTGGTGTTCCACTTCCTAAACATTTTTTCTTAGTGTCTTATGTTATGGAGGTTAGTCCATAGTAAGTAGCACTTCATGTGTTTGTTGCATGTACATCACTTTAACATGTCGTTGAATCCTATTCATCATTTTTTTTAAATATTGTTCTGTTCATGTAACGATTTCTTGTTTCATGCTGTCACAAAGGGCTCATGGACCTACGTGTGGATCTCAAGGGGTTATTTACCAATCAAATGTCCTTGCAGTAAGTTGTATCTTGGTAAAACAACACGGAAAGTCAAAGTCAGATGGAATGAACGTCGCTCAACTGTTAGACTAAAAAAATGTAATTCCCCTCTATCCAGACATATGTGGACAGTAACCATAACGGGCCACAAATGCATTTACGTGCATTCGAAGTTGTGGCTAAAAGAGAACGAGCTTTTGCTTAGACACCCTAATTTGCGAAGGGGCTTAATGACCATCTTGAATTACAACATTTCTTTGTGAATAAGGGGTGACATGTATCTCAGACGTATCTAATTAAATATTTGTAAATGTATGAGTCAAATATATATGATGCACTCTTAATAAGTGTATTGACTGATATATACTGAAGCCTCTTTTTACCTTGTTGAACTCGCCCAGAATGATTCTACATAATGTACGGGCTCAGCTATGATTGTTTAGTACTGAGTGACAATGTAATTGAGTTCTCTGTAATTTCGAAACAGGATGTTATTACCCAATGACATCATTAATGTTCCCCTTCTCGATGACATCATCATTTGACGAATCGCCATTTTACTTGCACGCCAAATGTGCAAGTATTTAATGCACGGATGTCACACAATCCTGCAACCTTCGGCTTGCTAACTGGAAAAAACATTTTAAGCATTCGGTAAGAAAGCATGGAAGGATTCATGACGTTATTTTTTTAAATCACCTCTATCCAAATAGGTTTACCCAGACTTCTCAGAGCAATTCATGATTTCATACTTTACAGTCTTTACAGTGACATTACCAGGAAGACAAATTGATTTGGGGTAAAAACATACTTTTACTTTTTCTTCTCTCAAATCAATGTGATATATACAGTTGGAGGTGGTTAATCATGTTAAGATGTATCCTTAGCAATCATCTTATCTTTTTTTTCCTGGGAGAGTAAGGCAACATTATTTAAAAAAAATGAAGGTACTGGCCATTATTATATCTTAAATTGGGGTGTAGGGGTGTGCTGTGATAATCCAAATGTGGTCATTACAAACACTACATGCAATAATGTATATCAATTGGATTAAATCTTTATTAGGACTCTGTTACGCTCTAATATATCTAAGATAATCTTTTTTCTACTTCTTTTTCTCTGCATGAACTTTGATAGCCTGGTGATGCTCCTCAAGAAGGCCAATAAACCGAAACGCGTAATGCACAAATATCATATTCTCAAGACTCTGTTGAACTTCAGTTGATTTAAACATATGTGTTTTGAAATGTTGAAAACACCCGTACCCTTCGCTCTGATGAAACAAACGTGTTGGCCATCCCACGGGTAAAAACCAAAAAATCCAGAGATTCAGCGTTCTTCTCAGCAGCTCCCCTTAACTGGAATTCACTGTCTGTTACAATGAGGAACACCACCTGGATAGAAATCTTTAAAAAAGGGCTTAAAACTGCGCTTTTCTCATAGGTTAGATTCGCCTCATGATCACTGGCCCAGCTTATTGAACCCTCTGGTGTCTAACTGGGTTCTTCTCTCCTGTTCGTCTTTTGTGTGTTTTTTTTTTTTCTGTGAATGTTTCGTTTTGAAGCGCCCTTAAGCTTTCGGGTACCTGGTGCGCTATATACATGTTAAACATAAACATAAACATAAACAAAATACTCTTCCACACTTTTTATTGTTCACTGTATTTAAATATCAACATGGAACAAATAAATCATTATTCTTGATATTATTTCATATTGTGTGGAGCTGAGCATGGGTAGTCTCGCCTAAGTATTAGGAATGCCTGCAATTATATTGTGTCTTGCACACCAGGTCAGGGTGTGCTTACCTTTGCTCCTCAAAAAAACATGATAATAGTTTAGTTGAAGGTAATTCACATAGTGTTGTTTATAGCACTAGAGTGTATTGGTGTGCTTCTCACCCCAGATTCATTTCTATGGTATACATATGTTACACTGCAGACATCATTTATACCTTCAAGATCTCTGTAATTTATGTTGTTACATTTTAACTCATATGTAGTTAAACCAAGTTGTATTTTTTGAGCTGCAAGATGCTTTTATTATACTTAACTTTGCAAGAAATTACTGTGTAATGATATTTACAGGGTTATGATTTCTGTTCTTACAAAGTGATATTTTATTTGATAGGTTGAATTGTGAATGATCTGCTGGTTTGTAAAATTACTTTTTCAGTAAACCTTAATAAACTTAATGTTGAAATGAACTGATATGAACTATCAAGACCAGCGACATTTGGGAGCTGATAGGCCAGCCTTCAAACTAGGCAAGGACATTCACCGGATTGAGAATACTTATTGGAGGGTGCTTCCCAGGGGACGTTGTGGGCCACATTTTCCTAGAGCTCTTGCAGCAAAACCAAGCACAATATTACCAACCGGGCCTTGCTTTAATATTGAAAAGCACACATCACGCCATATCACACGGCAGGGTGCACTTATTAAATCTGCATTGCACACACGTTGCCGAGCTGGAGTTAACTAATACTCTTAACTTCTCTTTATTACAAAGGTCCTCTTGCAGCAGACGTCAATTTCCAGCAGTGTGATACTGAATACCCTGGTCAAATATAGGAGGGTAGAAAGTTAAAGTTTCTCTTACTTGTATTTTTAACTGTTTATAGCCATCAATGTTTGTAGGCAAATTGGGCACTGTGCCATGGGTAGATGCTGTATAAAATGTTGTATAAGTGGCAATAGAATTAGATCCATGTTGTTATTGTGAAAATACTGATTATGTTTAACTTACAGGCAGTGGAGACAGGTCTGTGATGAAATGATAAATTATGGACAATGCTGGATCCAAGTTGTGTTTTTCTCTCTAGTGCAGAACAATGCATTATTTGAATGATGCAAAGTGGTGTGACAGTCTTTCATATCAATTGTTGCATAGCTGGACTTGCAAGTTATATAAACAAATCATTGTTGCATAGCCGGTTTTACTCCGCCCCCTCAACTAGACTGTTGAATAGCTGGACCCTTTTGCATACTCAGACCCACGTGTACCTTTATCAAATCTATTGCTGCATCACAAGACTCTTTACATAGCCAGCTATATGTTTGCTGGCAGCCAGGACTACCTTATTGCTTAAATAAAGCAGATGTTGCATAGACAGATATATTTTTTCAAGGAATCAAAATATTTGTTGCACAGTTAAATTTATTTGATGTCATTTAGAATAACTGTTACCTAGCTAGACTATCTCTCTACATGCTCACCTGCAAAGAACTTGGAGCACAAGATCTGTCAGCTGTACTATTGCTTCAATGTAAGGTTGACGTACTACCCAGAAAACCACATACGAACTTTGCCGTACAGAATCCTCACATGCACAATATCCCTCACAAAAGAAGACCACATCATGCCAAGAACATTGAAAGATAGCAGGATCAGATGTGGAGAAAGAAGCAAGAAAGCTAAGGAGTCCACTTTCACTACACTTACAAACAAAACAAAGAAGTGCGGGCCAATGGAGGCATCCCGCTTCCCTCCCCCAAAAGGCTGACGGTGGCCTTCATCTCCAGTTACCTCCTCAAACAACTCCCTGTATTGTCATCAAACAACCAACTCTCCCTTTGGGCCAGAAACTCAATCTGGGGAATTGATGTCTGGGGACCACCGACCGGTCCTACTCCCAGAATCATGTCACTCTATCATAAAAAAAACAGCCCACTACTGCCCCTTTCTTGAACCACGATGAACAGCTTGAACCCACGAAAAAGCTACTAAGTCTGTTTCAAGAAACAGGCAATAACCAAGAAAACTCAGATGACTGCGTCACAAATAATGGACACATCGATCATTTCCAGTCTGCACAAAGGAGCAACATTGGAGTGGTCAGTACTTGATGTTTCCTTATTAAAGCCTGCCTCATGGACACATTTTCTTCCAGCATATAGGATCTTCTATGCAAGGACAAAATAGATATAGAAATCATCAAACCAAAAAAAGCACACTACTCAAATTGTACAGAATCAGTGCAGCACGATCAAAGGTAAGTCTTCAAACTCATCCAGGAAGTCCCAAACCCTGCAGCCTGTAACAATACCCCCACGCCTACCCAGGAACTCTGCGATTTCACTGTGACATACATCAGAAACAAAATTCAACAAAGCCAAAACCACTGGAAGAATGGACCGACTGTGCATCCCCCAACCAGGAACGTACTACATCCAGATTCTTTGATGCCATCATTCCTTGTTGCCACCCAGGATGTGCTCTCTCTGGTCAACTCCAGCAACCCAGAAAGCTCTTGAAAAGAACCATGCACCCCCAAAATCTACAAAATGATGTCTAAGGAACTAGGACGAGAACTTGAAATCCAACCCCTTCTTAACTCCTCCATCAAGTATCATCATTCAACCCTTCAAGACATCATTTGTTGAACCTCTCCTTAAAACCCCATGGTCTACCCAAACATCCCACCTAGCTAGGGCCCAATCTCCAACACACATTTCAATGGCTAAATAATTGCAAAAATCATATACCAACAGCTTTGAAAATACATTTATGCCATACAAGGTGTTCCATGTATCTCAACACAGATTCAGGGTAACAAGAGGCAAGTAAGCAACACTTTAATATATCAGTAATGAGATCCTACTAAAATGACTACAGGACATTGGGGTGAAGCAAACTGCCCAATTATTTATCACATCTTTCCTGACAGAGAGAACCAGAAACAGCACTTATGGTGCCTTTCAGATCCCCTCCTTGTAAGGTGACATGTGAACTTCCCGGAATTTCCAGCCTTTCACCTCATCCTTTCAATGTATACATGACTCGTTCTTGGGTTCTTGGAACTCATCAGCACCAGGGGCCTCACATTCTTCAACAACTCAGACATTGTGCAACTAGTTATCAAACTCATCAATGACACAACAGACACACCTGCCCACACCCATGTCTTACACACATGGACGTTTGGATGATGTCCAACTGATATGCGGACAACCTAGGCAATACAGGATTTTTGATCTTTGGTGCCATAACACCTAACCTCACAGCAATCCCATGGCCCTTGTCTACTGCCTACCACTGGTGTAAGGAATCTTGGAATCATAATGGACAGTGACCTTACACTAGCACCACAGGTTAAAGCATGGAGTCTGCAACCTTTGGCTCTCTAGATGTTTTGCATTGCAAATCCCAGCATCCCTTACCAGCATAGTCAATAGCCAGATATCATGGGAATTGTAGTCTAACACATCTGGAGAGGCGGAGGTTGCAAACCCAAAAGTTAAAACCACCATAAGGAGCTGCTTCCTTCATCTTCACACCTTATGATGAATTGTGCCCTACCTAACCTTATCACACAGAACTTAGTAGGCATCTCACTGATACTATCAAGACTCAACTACCCCAACAGCCTTAACTTTTGATTTCCGAAATATTTACTTGACCGACTGCAAATTAAAAATAGTTCAGAAAGCACCGGTCAGTCTAATCCTAAGAATGAAAAATATAAAAACATCACCCTAGCACTCAGCGCACTTCACTGGATCTCAATAAACAAAGAAACCTTTTAGAACTCTTTGCATCGTTCACAGCTTCAACTATGGCAGGGGCACAGACTCCATCACAAGGAACTTCCCACACTGCATACAATCACGAACACTGCGATCCAGAAATAGGGCACTGGTAACAGCAGCAAACTTCAACTAGAAAAGGCATGATGGGTTTACGAACTCTTGCATAGCAACCAAACTCAGAAACTCCCTACCAAAACAACTACAGACAGAAGAGGACCACCTTACCTTCAGGAAACAGCTTAAAACCTTGCTTTTCAACTGACACATTCCCAGGACCAACGCCAGAACCCCACTCGACTAAACACCTCCTTGCCTCAGCCTCCCCCCATAGAAGGTGCCTTTCAAACCATAGAGATTACCAGAAATTGAGTTTCCTTCATCTGAGCTGCCCCCCTCCCGTGCCTCGGCCATTGTTTCCTGTGGGGGTCACCCTACTACTTGCCTCAAACTGGGCCACTCCAGAAACATAGCCTGGGATACTGGGACTCTCTGGCTGGCCCATTCAGCACAACAGTTGCCACCCCTAATAGCTGCCCTTGTGGTCAACTATGGGCAAGAGTCTTGCAGAGCATCAACATGAGGACATTTCCTGCAGCAGGGCTTCCAGAATGCAAGTAAGACATTTGAACTCTTTAATTCAAAGACTCTAATTTTTACAAGTGCACACACTAGATTTTGTAGATGTTTTGCGTTCCTTTTTAAACTGCAGCTGCATAGATAGGCTTAATGTCTGTTCTATGAGATATATAGGTTCATATTTGTTTTGAAATAAGGACTGGACTTCTGTGTATTAAAACCCTTTTTTTCAAAAGCAAGAAACAGTGGTGTACTGTGAAAACGTTGCCCTGTTACTCCCAGGCTCAAGCCAGGGACTAGATACCAGATAAGAAAATAATGCACTAAAGAACTCAGAACAACAGGCAAAAAGTGGTCATTGATATGCATATGTCGTCTCTTGTAATATTACCTTGTCATAGTGTGTAAAGCATAAAGCAATGCCTTTTTGCATTTCTGGAAAGTTAGAACCCTTACCTCTGCACCCTTCCTTCCCGCTACCCTGCCTACGTGCACCTTCTTGCCCTTCAAGCATAGCACAACCCTAGTGCTGGCTCTAGACTGCAGGTCCAGCGGGATAAGAGAGCCAGGTAATAGGTGTCAAGGGAGAGTAACAGTGTATACAGTGAATAACAAGGCAGTATGGAGCCTTGCCCTGCCTTCATACCATTGGGGGTCATTCCGAGGTTGGTGTTAAGGGAAAAACAATGCTGGTAAAGGATTACCAGCATCGCTTACCACTACGGACTATTCTGACCAGCCAGACCGCAAATAGCGGCATCGTAAAGTATGGTGCCTCTAATAGCGGCAAGTGCGCAGGCACGCGAGCCATCATGCCGGCAATATTGGCATGCCATAAAGTGGAGGAGATCACAAGTGAAGTGGACATGTAAATATAACGGCATCATGAAGGCGTTAAAAGTGGTTACCGGCATGCCGTAAATACCGGCATCTCCGACCTACCGTAAAATGCCTTGAGCAGTGTTCCCAACTGCCACAGGTGCACACAATCAGCACAGGTGGAGGCAATGGAGTATGGCCCAGTACAAAAGGAGCACACCCACACACCACACTCCCTCCCACACCAAGATGATTCCTATAGTAGTAGCATTAGTGGAGCTGGAGGACATGCTTACACTGCCACAACATCAACAACAACAACAACAGCCGGCACCACAGAGCAGACGCAGGAGGAGAAGGAGGGTGAGACAGGACCAGCATGCCCCACCAGTGCAGCCACCGTTACCACGCAGGCACCCCCCAATCCCTCGCATCACAGCCAGTCCATTCAACCTAACCAATGAGCAGATCGACACTCTGTACCGTCTGGACCGGGACACCATTACCATCATTGTGGACATGATACACAACAACATTGTCAGCCTCATTGAAATACGCACCGCCATCCCCCCTCTACTGAAGGTAGTGTCTGTGTTCCACTTCCTTGCCACAGGCACCTACCAGCACACAGTGGGGCACATGCATGGCATATCACAGTCCGTATATTCTCGGATTCTGAACCAAGTGCTGGATGTCCTCCTCAAGCACACAAGGGACTACATATCCCTACCACGGACTCCCCAGGAGATATGTGATACAAAAGTTGGCTTCCATGCACTGGCAGGCATGCCAAATTGTGTAGGTGCCCTCGACTGCGCCCATGTGGAGTTGGTGGTCCTGCATGCCATGGAGGTGGTGTACCGCAACCGCAAGCAATACCACTCCATCATGTGCAGATGGTATGCGACGCCAGCAAGATCATCACACATTGTTGTGCCCGATATCCCGGATGTATATGACACCCAAATCCCATAGGAATGAAGTAAGGTCGACACCTATCACTACATGACTAACAAGAAACCACCCAACATCCCACAACACGTGCACCACTGATCTGCGGCTGTTACGCTCACCTGGTTCTCACAGGGGCATCGATCAGACCCGGACAGCTGCAGTTTCCACCAACGTGATGCGTAGTGAAGAGAGGACAGTCTGGACTGGCCCGCCTAATCTTGTCTGCTGGACTCGTAGAAGTATTCTCCTGCAAGTGGAGAAAGGGATTTAGCCACCCGTGGACTTTAGTGATGGCCCCCCAACAGTTCTCGTTCTCCCCACTAATGACCTCCGATATCCCCTCTTGGTAACCTCACCTTATGTTTTTAAATGATGAGCTCTCCATCCTGAATGGCATGCAGGGGCGCGTCGATACTAGTTACTTCATTGGGTTGAAGGTACTGGAGGAGTTCCGGAGGAATATTGACTCCAGTGTCTATAAAGTTCAAAGAGTTCAATATGTCCGATGTTAACTCTTGCTCCATTCCCTCGTTAGGTTGCAGCTGGGTCCAAAAGAATATTTCCTGGAGGCAGCTGATGGCGTTCAGGTAAGAGTCTGTATTACCAAACACTGTCCGGTAAAAGTTGCATGAGTTTAACTTGCTGTTTTCTCTCCCTTTATAGGTGCGGCATAGGAAGATGCAGCGAATTAAAGGATAATACCTCCGGTGGTAAAGCAGGTAAGCCTATAGTGGCAAAGAGATTGTCTTTGTCGGTTTTGTCGGCTGACCTTGTTATTCCTTTTGTTTTCCCCCCAGGTGCTGGGTTTCGATGAAGAAAATGATGGAGGTAGCGCCGAGTCGAAAGATGCGGTGGACTGGTGAGGATAATGCGGCGCTGCTGCTGGCGAAGCGACGCGTGCTGAAATAATGTCCTTTCCAGGCTCGGAGATGTGCTGGGTCCAGAATCAGGTAAGGAATCAAATAATGTCCGTGATCTAACCTCTTCTCCTTTCCTTTCCTTTTGTCTAGGAGCTCCGGATTCGAGGCGGGCGTGGCAGAAGACTGGATGCTGACTTGCAGACACGGTGAGCGTCACGCTGCTGGATGCAGAATAACGCAAAGCATGGGCTGCTGTTCGGGCGTGGTTTAAATAGCCTGCAAAGTAGTCCCAGGTAAGAAGTTCCCCAGAGCCACACCCGAGTAATAAATAGTCCCTGTAATAAAATAGTCCCATCCAGGCCTAACGTTGGCTTGGACTCATTTGCAGCATGGTCTGCATAAGGTAAGTAAAGTCTATGAGCCTGGCGCCTATGGCACCAGGACTGATTTCTATGATGAGCCTGGCGCCTAAGGCACCAGGACTGAATCCAAACAGCCCCCAGTCGGGGCTGTTGGGGTTTTAATGAGTATCTGGATGCCTGCTCCCGGGGCTAATGGACTCGATCCGGATGCCCAGAGGTAGGCATCATGACAGCACTCCCCCCCAAGGCCCCTCCTAAAGTTGTTCTTCCCCTTGGCCCTGGCTTGTCTGGGAAGTCCCGATGGATTTTTTTCACCAATCGAGGAGCATGAACGTGGTCACTAGGTTCCCATGACCTTTCTTGTGGTCTGTAACCCTTCCAGACGATTAAATAAAAAAGTCTTGATTTAACCATTTTAGAGTCCTGGATGTTTTTTAACTCAAATTCAGGTTCTCCATCTATTAGGATGGGGTCAGGTGGTTTGGTTAATCTTGTCCCGGGTTGAACTGGTTTTAGAAGTGAAACATGAAAGACAGGATGAATCCGCATATTAGAGGGTAATTCTAATTTGACGGCCACCGCGTTGATAATGGCCTTAATGGTGTAAGGTCCCAAATATCTAGGATTAAAAGTCTGAGTTCCTTTCAGAGGTATATGTCTTGTAGCCAGCCAAACTTGGTCTCCGATTCGATATGGTGGGGTCTCACTTCTATGTTGATCAGCATTTTTCTTGTATTTCTCTTTTGCTTGTTTCAAATGTTTTGTTGCCTCTTTAAAAGCTTGTGTAATAGTAGAATGCAGATGAGTTACTGCCGGCATTTCTAAATGCTGGGGCGAATCGAATTCTGAGGTTCGAGGATGATGTCCGCATATGGTATAAAAGGGGCATTGTCCGGTTCCTGAATGTACAGAGTTATTGTATGCGTATTCAGAAATCCATAAAATGTCCTTCCAATTACTTTCGGTTTGTACAACGTAGGTATTGTTCAAGAGTCTGGTTGGTTCTCTCCGTCTGACCACCGGTTTGGGGATGGTGACTGGTTGATAACCTTACGTCGATTTGTGCCAATTGACAACACTTCTGCCAAAATTGCAAAATGAACTGACTACCTCAGTCAGAGATCAATACGGAAGGAAATCCATGTATTCGAACAATATTTTCGAGAAATTCCTTGGCCAAGATCGAAGCAGAAGTCAATCCCTTCAAAGGAACAAAGTGGGCCATCTTGGAAAAAAGATCCACAATAACTAGAATGGTGTTGAATCCATTACATGGTGGTAGATCTGTAATAAAGTCTAAAGACAAAGTGTGCCATGGTGTGGGTGGAATATCTAAAGGTTGTAAAAGACCAGCTGGTTTCTTCTTTTGACTTTTGTTCTGGGCGCAGATGCCACAAGACAGTACAAATGACTTTACATCTTTTCGCCAGGTGGGCCACCAGAATTGTCTTTCAATTTTAGCTTCAGTTTTTGCAATACCTGGGTGCCCTTCCATCAGAGCTTCATGGTAATTGGAGATGACTTGTTCTTGTAGTTCCTTGTGTGGTAGAAATAGATGCCCTTGATAGTAAGGTAGGTCATTGACAACTGAATCATCTTGCCCCTTTTAACCCAGTCCTGCAGGGCTGCTGAATCGAAAAGTTGTTGGATCTTTAAATGAATATCTTCTAAGGTATGTAGAGTAGTTATCTCAAGAATTCTTTGTTGAGGAATTATAGGCACCGGTTCCGGGTTCGAATATGCTTCTCCCATCCCAATTCGGGATAAAGCGTCTGCCTTACCATTCTTACAACCTGGTCGATAAGTGATCACGAAATCCAATTCGGCAAGGAATAAGGCCCATCGAAGTTGACGCGATGATTGGGCCTTGGCTGTTTTTAAATACTGCAAGTTCCTGTGATCGGTGATTACAGTAATGGTATGCCTGGCACCGAGAAGATAATGTCGCCAAGCCTTGAAGGTGGATTTGATGGCTAACAACTCTTTATCGGTAACCGCATAGTTTAATTCGGGGGCCGAGAATTTTCTGGACCAAAATGCTACTGGATGAAGTTGACCGGTTTCTGGATCCTTCTGGGACAGGACAGCCCCCATGGCTAAACTGGATGTATCGCTTTCAACTATGTATGGGAGCTCGGGCGTGGATGCCTTAAGACAGGTGCCGACGTGAATTTCAATTTCAGTTCTTGGAAGGCTTTTTCAGCCTCTTCAGTCCACAAGAAGCGTTTGTTTTTTCGCAAAAGTGTTGTGATGGGGTGTACAACATATGAGAAGTCAGGAATAAATCTGCGGTAGAAATGAGAAAATCCAAGCATGCTTTGCACCCCTTTAACTGAACTGGGTGATGGCCACTTGAGAATTGCGGGCGCCTTTCGAGAGTCCATTCGGACTCCTTTTGGAATTAGGATAAATCCAAGGAATTCAACTTCTGTAGCATGAAAAACACATTTTTCCAATTTTGCATATAACTTGTACTGGCGTAGTTTCTCAAGGACTGCGCGAACGTGCTTAACATGGTCTGATTCTGAGGAGGAGTACACTAGAATATCGTCTATGTATATGACAACACAGACGTCAATGAATTTACGAAGGACATTGTTCATAAAATACTGGAAGGCTGCTGGTGCATTGCACAACCCGAAGGGCATCAACTGATATTCGAATAATCCGTACTTGGTGCGAAAAGCGGTCTTCCATTCGTCGCCCTTCTTTACACGTACCAGATGATATGCCCCTCGGAGATCTAATTTAGTGTAGATGCAAGCATCCTTTACTTGGTCTAGTAGTTCGGGGATCAGAGGCAATGGATATCGGTTCTTCACCGTGATCTGGTTTAATGCGCGGTAGTCTATGCACGTTCTGAGGTCACCTTCCTTTCTGTGCACGAAGAATAAAGCTGAAAATGCGGGGGACTTAGATGGACGAATGAAGCAATTAGCAAGGTATTGGTCCAAGTATTGTCGTAGGTGACAGTTTTCGTCTTCTGCAAGGGCGTAGATCCTACTGCATGGAGGTTGTGCACCGGGTAGGAGGTCGATTTGACAATCATATGATCTATGAGGTGGTAAGGTGTTTGCCTGTTCTTTTTGGAAAACATCCTGGAATTCTTGATATTCCTGAGGTAAATGCATGACTGGATTAGCGGCTGTGGCCAGGCTTTTGTTCAAGATTTTTTCCGGGTAACAGGTCTGTGCACACTCCGGGAAGGTTACTCTCTTCTCTCGCCAATCAATACAAGGATTATGTGTTTCCAACCAAGGTATCCCCAGTATTATTTGGAACTGCGGGGCTTTGATTAAGTCAAACACAATAGTCTCTCGATGCCCATCTTGACCCAACCGTGTCATCTCTGTGGTGGAATGAGTTACAGGCCCAGAGGGAATTTCAGTTCCATCGACTGTGGTAATAACATCCAAAGTGGTCTTTTTGCAGAGAGGTAGATTCATCCTAGAAGCCAATTTGTGGTCCACATAGTTTCCTACGGCCCCGCTATCAATGTATGCCCTAACTGCGTGCGTACGTGATGGCTGCCTTGGATCAATAAGGACCATTGGTATGAATAGGTGCGAGGTCTGAGTGTCCTTCTTTAAGCTCGGCAAGCGGACCTGTACGCTTGTCGGGCATGGTCGTTTCCCAAATCAGGCTCTGTTTGATTTCTATTAGCAAGTCCGACTACTTTCTTGGATGGTTTTATAGGGCAATCCCGTAGAAAATGTCCTGAGGCCCCACAGTACAGACACAACTGCATCTGTAGTCTCCTTTCTCTTTCTTTTTGAGTTACGGGTCCCTTAACCCCCAAGATCTGCATTGGTTCTGATGCATCTGTTCCTTTGGGAGTAACATTGGGTTTAACCAATACCTGATTCTCAAACTTAGCTCGATCAGCTTTTCTATTCTGAAGTCGGTGGTCTAGCTGGACCATTATGTCTATATATTCTGCGCAATCCTGAGGTGGGTTCACAACTTGGGCCAAAACATCTTTGAGTTCACCCCGAAGTCCACGATGAAATAATGTAATTCGCTTTACCTCTGGCCATCCGGTTTCCACCACCAACCTATTGAAAGTTGTGATATAAGTTAGCAGGTCCTGGTTACCTTGTCGTAGGGATAGAAGTTCATTATCCAGGGCCTGTCCCTGTGAATGTCTGGCGAATAATCTTTCCATGCTCAATTGAAAACCCTGAAAATCCCAAAGAAGAGGGTCATCCTGGTTGACTAATGGAATTGACCAATCCGCTGCGCTGCCACTAAGGTATGACAGTACAAAGGCTACTTTGGCTTGGTCGTTTGGAAAAGCTCCTGGTCTGCATAAAAAGTGCAAGCGGCATTGGTTCATGAGCATGGCAAACCTTTTTGGGTCCCCAGCAAAGCGTTCGGGTGGAGCTAAAGGAATGCTCCCTGGTAGAACCACTTGCACAGGGCTGCTCGATGAAACGGGGGTTGAATTCCCCCCAAGTCCAGGTAGTGGTGTTTGCCCGGCTTGGTTTTGCAGCAGTTGTCTGGCAAGATCATCAGTGCGCTCCTTTGACACAATCAGTTCTCTCCTGAGGGCATTAGTTTCTTGTCGCGCGGAGTGCACTTCTGTCCTAAATTCTCCTAACAATTGGGCTAGTTGGTCGGTTTCTGGGGTCTCCATTACGCCCCGGTGGGGATTTGTGGATAGGCTTTGCGTTCTGTTACGATCACCTGGTTCCCACAGGGGCGTCGATCGGACCCGGACAGCTGCGGTCTCCACCAACGTGATGCATAGTGAAGAGATGACAGTCTGGACTGGCCCGCCTAATCTTGTCTGCTGGACTCGTAGAAGTATTCTCCTGCAAGTGGAGAAAGGGATTTAGCCACCCGTTGACTTTAGTGATGGCCCCCCAACAGTTCTCGTTCTCCCCACTAATCACCTCCGATATCCCCTCTTGGTAACCTCACCTTATGTTTTTAAAGGATGAGCTCTCCATCCTGCATGGCATGCAGGGGCGCGTAGATACCAGTTACTTCACTGGGTTGAAGGTACTGGAGGAGTTCCGGAGGAATATTGACTCCAGTGTCTATAAAGTTCAAAGAGTTCAATATGTCCGATGCTCACTCTTGTTCCATTCCCTCGTTAGGTTGCAGCTGGGTCCAAAAGAATATTGTCTGGAGGCAGCTGATGGCGTTCAGGTAAGAGTCTGTATTACCAAACACTGTCCGGTAAAAGTTGCATGAGTTTAACTTGCTGTTTTCTCTCCCTTTATAGGTGCGGCATAGGAAGATGCAGCGAATTAAAGGATAATACCTCCGGTGGTAAAGCAGGTAAGCTTATGGTGGCAAAGAGATTGTCTTTGTCGGTTTTCTCGGCTCACCTTGTTATTCCTTTTGTTTTCCCCCAGGGTGCTGGGTTTCGACAAAGAAAATGATGGAGGTAGCGCCGAGTCGAAAGATGCGGTGGACTGGTGAGTATAATGCAGCTCTGCTGCTGGCGAAGCTTCGCGTGCTGAAATAATGTCCTTTCCAGGCTCAGAGATGTGCTGGGTCCGGAATCAGGTAAGGAATCAAATAACGTCCGTGATCTAACCTCTTCTCCTTTCTTTTCCTTTTGTCTAGGAGCTCCGGATTTGAGGCGGGCGTGGCAGAAGACTGGATGCTGACTTGCAGACACAGTGAGCGTCACGCTGCTGGATGCAGAATAACGCAAAGCATGGGCTGCTGTTCGGGCGTGGTTTAAATAGCCTGCAAAGTAGTCCCAGGTAAGAAGTTCCCCAGAACCGCACCCGAGTAAAAAATAGTCCCTGTAATAAAATAGTCCCATCCAGGCCTCACGTTGGCTTGGACTCATTTGCAGCATGGTCTGCATAAGGTAAGTAAAGTTTATGAGCCTGGAGCCTATGGCTCCAGGACTGATTTCTATGATGAGCCTGGCGCCTAAGGCGCCAGGACTGAATCCAAACAGCCCCCACCGGGGCTTTTGGGGTTTTAATGAGTATCTGGATGCCTGCTCCTGGGGCTGATGGACTCGATCCGGATGCCCGGGAGTAGGCATCATGACAGCGGCCCTCACCCTCCGTAACGCCATCCAGCACCATGCAGTGCACATTCACTATGTTGCTGTCTCCAGCAAATCACCACACTGGACAAGAATCCCTGGGAGTGCATTGAACTGAACCAACTAGGGAATCCACTGTCTGTCACAGGGCCGCCACACCCACAGGAGTGCTGCATGTCACCATGGGAATTAACAGCGCTGATTGGCCAATATTGCACAGACTAATGCCAACGCTCCCTCTAAGTAAATCTCACAGAACACAACACATCAAATATTTGACACAAGCACAGCTGTATGCGTACACGATGCATGTGCAACAAGACGTCAGTGCACACCATGTATCATCTTGAAGATGCAATCCACACCATTATTGCATAGCACAGGACACATTGAGGGACTGAAGATGGTGTAAATACATCCAGGGACATGTGCATGTGGCCAACGATAATCTGCAGGCATGTGTGACCAGTACAGCTGTCATCATGAATTGCCTAACATTTACCTTTCATTTCCTCTCATGCAGGTGATAGTGGCTATCCCTTGAAGCCGTGGCTCCTCACCCCTGTCCGAAACCCACAGAACCAGCACGAGGAGGACTACAATCGTTCCCATACCCGTACCCGTGTGGTCATCGAGCAGACCTTTGGCCTGTTGAAGGCACGATTTCGCTGCCTCAGCCGGTCGGGTGGGGCAGTCCTCTACAGGCATGAGAAGGTGGCCAAGATCATCATGACATGTGTCATGCTGCACAATATGTGTATCCGCCAGAACGTGGCCCTGCCCCCTGACATTGGACTACTACCACCTGATGATGATGAAGGGGATGAAGACGATGTGGCTGGACATCATCTTGGTGCCAAAGCACAGGAGGGACGTGCTGTGCACCAGTCACTGATAGCACAATATTTCTGACACACATGGCAGCAGAGGGTGACATGATAGTTGGACAGAGGGCACTGGGTGTGGGGGTACATGTGCACTATGCACTGTATATGAATAAATGACACATGCACAATGATGAATGTCCACTCAGGTCTTGATTTTCACACAACAAGTGTATTAAATATAACAATGATAACGAAAGTGCCAAAACCCTCCACCATCCTCACCTCCGTACCCTCCCCCTCCCCTCACAACTCCCCCACACACCCTCAATACCCCCTTCCCCTCCCCCACAACTCCCCCACACATGTCCCATCGAGTCACCAATGTCTACATGAGGCTGCCCTGATCATCAATTGGCACTCCCTGGTCCAGGTGGCGGCATGTCTTGCCGGCGCAGGGTACGTGCCAACCTGCGGAGTGGCCTCGTTTGGGTCGAACTGGATGATGACGGTGTGGCCGCCTGCTGGGATTCCGTAGCCGGATGCCCTGCCTCTATGGCAACCGCTATGCGGCCTAAGACCTGGCAGAGGGCCGAGACCTCCTTGCAGAGGTGGCTGGTGTTATCGGCAATGGATTTGTCCATGGAGGTAGTGATATGATATGATATGATAAGGCATTTGTAACGCGCCTATACACAAGTGTTTCAAGGCGCGAATGGTGCTCTCTGTGATCGACCTGCCTAGAGAGGTGAAGTTCTCACTGCACCCCTGTCTGGCCAGTCTGTTGTCCTTGAGAAGCTGCCGCACAAGGGCAGTTAGCTGTTCTGACCGCTGCGGCCCTGCAGGTGCACGTGTGGAGGTTGATGCTTCCTGGCTGTCCTGCACAGCCTGCTCAGCCTCCACACTTGGCAAAATGGGACTGATTTTTCCTTCCATCTGCTCCTGACCAGACTGCTCCGGGGTGGTGGCGTGGTCACTTTCGAGGGACAATATTTGGGGGGATGCCGGTGGACTGGGCGTATGGACCACTTCCAAAGCATCATCCTCAACGGGCACCCAGATGTCATCCTGCGGGTCCTCCAGAGCCAGGGGTTTTGTGGCTGGCACCTCCCCAGCCAAACTGGACTCCTCTGAATGTGGTGCCTCGCCTGCTTCCTCAGGATGGCCAATGGGTGGTGGTGGTGCTTCGACCCTCTGCGGGCCTTGGCAGCCCCGGTGTAATGGCTACCTGGGATGTCTTGCCTGTTGGTGCACAGCGGGCCCTGCTGAGTCCCCTTGAGGTCGAAGGGGGTTTTCTGTCATCCCGGGACCTCTTCCGGGGTGCAGGGCCATCTTAAGCTTTTCTGGGACCCTGCGCATGGACATCTTTGGGGCCCCCCTCAATCAAACCAAAGGAATTAAGTGATCAAGTTTATCTGGTGGCACCCCCCCCCACCGTGAGCAAAACCCATAGGTAGAAATGCCACCCGCAGCATTCAAAATAAGCATGTTTACTCCCTTTAAGTCCCCTTACGCTCTTATTTCTTGCTCTAATCAGATTGATAAACAAGTAGCATTTGAAGGCCAACATTAGCAATCTACGAAGAAGTTACTTCTCTTCTAGTATAGAAACAGGATACTTTTTATCAATATCATCCGGGAAGGTATGCAGCCTGTAGTATTAATGCAGTACTGTATGTAAAAGGTACATGTAACCCAGAATAGGCAGAGAGCACACATTAGCTGACTCAGAGAATGCAAAAGTGCTCAAGCATGGATAGAGTAGACCAATTGTAAGGAAGGAGAAAGCTACACATACCATAGCATGGATAGTGGAGGCAGATTAGAAGCTGCCAGGAAGGTGCCTCTATCCAGGCAGACTGAGATTAGAAGTTGGACATGGTTTTCAAATAGCCTTGTCATTAGAGATCAGGGGAACAAGTGTCTGTGGTGTGCAGTATATCAATGCTCACTATTATAGTGGAAGCAACCCTATAGCCAGTGAAACCATGAGTGATGCTTTTATGAAGGTCATACCCTGAGAAGGAAATCACACTGAGGGGCTGATAATTTTGAAAGGTTTATGGACTGGCAACACTGAGAGGTTAGGCAATACAAGATTAAATTAGATGCCTAGGATCACATATTGCTTTATGGGTGAAGCTGGGATTTGTGCCAACTCTGCAATTTCTGCATTTGAACACTTTATTTTCCTGCTCTTACCATGTACTAAAACAATCTCATTTTATAAAACTGACTTGCAAAGTACATAGATCACATTTCCAAACCTGACCATTTTTAAAACCAAAATATTACAGAAGGGTGTTACGTAAAAATGGGAAAGATTTTAGCTACATTCTCTCCATCATCAAGGGAAGTATATAAGTACCAGCACACCAATCAATGTGATATAACAGATTTAATCTAGGTAAGTCTTTTGTACTTTTAAGCTTTAAATACTTCCAAAACAATGGCTTGTGAAATTGTCATTCATAAACATGCAGAAAAACCTTTGACTTTTATACAAAAAGCAAAATGTTGTTTGTGTCAAACGAACAGACCTTAAAATATGCTTGCCCAATGCCTACAACATCTGGTCCGCTCTCTCCTGTCTACCACCCCTTCCACTCAAATGGCCAACATAAGAAGAAAGATCAAGTAATGAGCTAAACGATGCCACCAGCATGCAAGAAGGCAAACCTCACAGAAGACAGCACAGTAATGCAAGAGATATATGATTTGACCAGGATCACTGTATCGTCTGCTGGCAAAGCCTGGATACAAGCATGAACACTTTGGTCCCACAGTCTTTTATTCACCTTTTGGACTAATCGTTTATGCTCATCTTTGGAGGGGATTGCCTAGGTTTTAGAATGCCCCATCTGAACAAACAAATTTCTAGACCATCACCATACGAATGACATGTTAGTTTTTATAGCAACCCCTATCTGTTGCAGGAGCATTGCTGATAATAGCACCTATTATGTTGCAAAACCAAGTACATACGCAGGTAGGTTTATAAACTTCAGACATAGGAACGGTTCAGCCAGCCTTGCTGGAATGTGCTTTTCTAATCTTTCATATGAACACACATCTCGCAATGCGTTCTTAACACACTGAGCTAACGTCTGAACCATTGTAGCACTCAATTTATCAATATGGATTTCAACTTTGGCTATTGCACATGAACAACATAATTCCCACAAGAAGTTGTGCAGTACGGAGCACACAAACTATGCACTCCAAAGTGAACACAGAAAGCATTACATGATTAATTGATCAAGGCAGAACGTACTTGTCAAAACAGACAGACAATAGGTTTAGCGCCTCAGCAGCATGCCATAAAATCTCCTGGCGTATGCTGTTTAAGTCTGGTAAGCAATGGAATGTTACTTTATATCAGGCAGCCTTGTGGGGGCCCCTTTTGCCCTCCCATAAAGACGTCTTGCGCGGGGTGTGATCTTGGCGGGGGGTTGCATCCTGCCCATCGCTGTCATGGTCAGAGCCTGTGGGGATCGAAGAGAGGGACGGCATGAGTGATGTTTTGATAGGCATCATACATACATCTGGACAATTGATCATCCACACAATTGGGGGTAATAGGCATTTGTGTTTGGATGAGCACGTTGTTTGACACATAGGTGGGTTATGCAGGCATACGTCGGCGTCACTCATGTTGGCCAAGAGCAATGCTATCTGACATGCACATTATTTGGGGCCTGCCCGCTGTGTGACTCATGCCATTTACATCTTTGTGTGGTATGTGTCAGGTACGGCATTGCCTTGCAGCAGGCATCTGCATGTATCTGCGATGCGTCTGCCTACTTTGCTGGGAGTGTGTGTGTGTGTTGGACCATGGCTTGACTCATTGGTTGACTTTCATCAGACTCGGCATTATAATGTTTAGTTAGGACACTCACCTCCATCACCCGATGTTGTGGCGCCACACTCCATCTCGCCAACACCTTCGATCCCCTCCATCCCGATCACGCTGGCGCAGATGTCCTCCCATGGGGTGAGCTTGATTGGTGAGCTGGGACCTCCTCCTGTTCCCATTGCCTGGCTCCTGTTCACTGAGAGAATATTTCAAACTCTAAGTCGCAGGTCGTCCCAGCGCTAATGGCAGTCTTTGATTGTGCGTGGGGTGTTCCCAACAGCACTGACCTTCTGAGCAACAAGTGCCCAGATCTCCTTTTTTTAAGTATTGCCCCCCTCTTCATGTTGTTTGAGAAAACTATCACAGCATGCTCCTGCAGTGTGTCAACCAGCATCTGCAGCTCTTCCTCATTAAATCTCTCCTTCCGCAGGCAGGTAGCTCCCTTCTTGGGCATAGTGATACGATAGTAGGATGTTTTCACGACAACAGCAGAGTCCAACAGGTCCTGTGTGGTGAGGATGGCAATGGATTGTGTTTTTAAAGATGGCTGCCGCGCTCCTTCACGTTCCTGTGCGATGACGCTACTTCCGGTTCCGCTTATTAGCTCTGACCGTTATTAGTGGTCATCGCTTATAATGGTCACCGCTAATGCCGCATTGGACCTTGTCAGTAGTGCTATCTGCGCTATGCTTGATGCCACTAAGGGCATTTAATGTGCCTTTAACGGCATGGCGGTAATGACCTTACCGGCAAGGCGCAAAGCTTGTGCCCGTGAAGTCGTAATAGTCCTCTATTAGCGGACTGATGACTGCCCGGACATGCTATTTACGCCATGCCGGTAAGGACTGTTACTTACCTTCATACTCGGAATGAGGGCCATTGTCTATGGCACAAAGCGCTCACAGACCATTCCTTCAATTTAGTCATCACAGCAATCTTCTGAACAAACCACCTTATGCCTAATGTTCATTTCTCTCCTCCTTCTAGTCATATTCACTTTGTCTGCTCCCCTCTTGTAACTGACTCTCTTCTAGAATCTCCTAATGCCTTGTACTGCTAATGTAAATTCCCCACAAAGGGCCGCCACAGGGCCAACGTATACCACATGAACATTATTGAGCCATGACTACAGTTCCATAGGTTGTCCTATTAAACATCAGCGGATAACATTATGCAATGCTCACATAGCCTCTCAGATCTTGGGCTTTTCTCCTCCGAATAGCATATTCCCAAGGGTTCCCGCCCAACCCATAGAACGTACCAGTAAACAGGACCTGCACCCATCAACACATGTTTTCCATTTGACTCTCAAGCTAGCCTGCTGACCAGCCCTCCCTCTTGTCTTACAGCAGCATGTTAGTTCAAAAACAAGGGGCAAAAAAGGCGATATACAAGACTGCTTTACTGACTTGCTTACATTCTTACTTATTTTTGATACTTAATCCAATATGAGTTTAATAGCGAGATATCAGACTTAATGAGGTCGAGGGACTCCCACATTTTTTGCATATTTTGAAAACAATGGTATTTAACCCTAAATTACAAAAGATAATCCAGATGTGGTAGCTTCACCTCGTTGATGACGGCCAACAAGGCAGAAACACCTGTTTGAGGTTGTTGCTAGTACGCTTGTTCAGAAGAGAATTGCCTAGCATTTCGGTGCTGGACAGTCTTTGTGGGTGCGGCCAGACTGATATGAAAATTGAGTTTCTCCTCTGTGAAAAGTACAGTGGTCTAAGAGGTGGTTATAGAGCCCCATGGGCGGGCACCAACCCACAGTACAGGTTAATTGGTCTTCTTTGTTCTCAGTCGAGGAGCTCCCACATTCGTACATGTTACAGAACAGGAGTATTACATTACCATACAATGATACTTGTCAAATATTTTGCTTTACTTGGGGTTAAGGTATTCTAATCAGACCCTGCTTCTAAAAAGGGTGTTAACTGACTTACGCAAGCATTTTCTAACACACAACATTTGTATCCTGGCCATCCACAAACAGCCAAGTACTCTTCCTCTAAATAATCAAGCAATCTAGAAGGGATTATTATTTTTGTCATGGTTCTCAGATTGTGCCATCTCCGTGGCAATTCATACTGTGGCTCTCCATGCTCCCTTTTTTGTCCTGCATCCTGGAACATCAGTGCCTAATGCATTCACATTCTTTACCGTGATCGGGCCATTGACTCGTTTATCGGTTGTTGGGCACCTCTGTGGCTTCCTGATTCAGAACCATGATTGAACACAGTGTATCCACCAGCAAAATAGCCACCGTCCTACTCTATGGATCGGTACTCAATGCATTACCAAACTAGACAGCCACTAGCGTGCGGACCATTGTTATTTTTCTCATCCAAGATGGCATCTATGTTATTTCTACCTCTTCCAAAGTGAATTGAATAAAGACTTGCTTAAGGCAGCTGCCTCACTAGCCCATGGTTCTAGGAGAGTATTGATGAAGTATGGAAGGATGGGAAGCAGCATTCTCAACTAGGCGAACCCGATCTATGATGCCAAGAGTAAAGTAGTAGGTGGGTGTGAGATTTGGGGCACACAATTCCCAATCTAGTTAAACACCAGTTACAATACATGCATTTACATCACAAGCATAACTTATTCCTCTGCTGGCTACCTGGTGTCCCCGGGAACATACCCTTGGAGATCCACAGCACCGAACCTGGAGTCAAAATACTTTATATCAAGCTGATGCTCAGGCCATTTCTCCCCTGAATTTGCTTTTTGGGGTAGTGCTATCTCTGGGCATTTGGCAATTCCCAAAATTGTACTGATTTCAGAGCTTTGCTATTTTTGGCCACAGGATGTAAACGTGATGATTTACATCACACTCCCTCTATCCCATACATTGGAGTGTGAATTAGCCAATGATTCTACCCAATGTAATGAGTTCCAGTTGTATAGAATGACTGGCATATAGAATGACTGGCACTTGATGACAGTCCATTCATGGACAATAGTTGGAATTCATTGGCAATTGCACTTGGGAAGTTCTGGCATTCCTTGGCTATCGACCAAATGTATGGGCAGTTGATAGCTGTCCTTGGCATCGGGGCAAGTACCTGAGCAGTTGATGGCAATCCTTGGCAGCCATGTATATGCATTGAGAGTTAATTGCAATATTTGGAAATGGGACAAGAAACTGGAAATTTCAGGGCAATTCTTTGTGAAGGGACAAGTTTGGATACATATGAAACAAGGTATGATTCGTCCCGAATGAACCCTTTCCTGTCCAGCATAAGGATATGAAAGGGGTACATTGATTATGTATCGTCTTGCACTGAAATGGGTCATGCAAGATGTTATGAAGTTTAAATTGTGGTGACCTCCTGTAGTTCACATATTAATTATACCATAGACCAGATTAAAAGAAAGGTATCACTTCCATAGCCAGAATGATGAGTCTTGAATACATGCTGCTCTATACTGATGTTTTATGCAATGGTGTATGCTCCACTAGGGGTGACAAGGGTGAAGCAACACCATAGTTACGCTTTAGTTAATACTTATGCTCTGAAACTGCTAAATGCAGCTACACTTTGAAATATGTTGTTCTTCAAAAAGCTGTAGTACAAGTCGCTGATGCCCCCTTTTAGTGTCTGGCAATTCATATTCATGCAATGCTATTCCTTTAGTGCTCACTCCACAGGTTAGTGTTGCAACAGGAAATGTATGTAATAATTTGCAGTTTTTGTTTTATTTTGTATTGCTTATCACAGTGGGAACTTGTTGTTTAATCTATTAAAGGCAGAGGTCTAGCAGTCATGTTGCCTGTTGCCAGATCTGCTTTTGAGCTAGATGGCTCAGATTTGAATACAAACCTAACACAACCACGAAAGGGCGGAAGGGGGTGTTTACTAGGGACATTCATAATGTGTCTTCTATCTGTGGGCTCAATAGGCCATACCTGGCATACTAGAGCTACTGCTGTTCAGGAATGAAACATACTTCTAGAGTGAGAGTCGACTCTTCTTATGGAATAGTGGCGGGGTCTGCCATTTATGAGTGAGGTGCACTACTGGAGATGTGGGCAAGTAACACTTGCAAGAGGAGCCTTTATCATTGCCATATTTCTCTGTAGGCCAGTTTGATGGGGGGGCACCATACAGCCTGTGGTCGCCAGAGTTATCCCCTATTGCCAAATATGGAGGAGCCACAGGCAGGCCCATTCTAACCTGATTGCTCCCTCAGCTGCAAAAGGACGAATGGGCAGCACTCCTGAAACAGACGATGTGTGGTGAGGAAATATGATTTCCCTGGGTATTGTGAGGGGTCAGAAATGCGAGGTGGGCAAGGAGATTGAGTTTTCTCACAAGTAACCATTTTATGAAATAATAAGTGTGAGATAGATGCCTCGCTTTCCCTAACCTAACAAGGGTTTCCCTGCCTGTCAAACCAAGAGTAAAGGAAAACACACCAATATACAAAGGTATCTGTCCCTCACACTTACACATACAACAAAATCATACAGTTATCAAATGGCCGTTCAAACTCAATGAACTAACAGTTATGTTCAAAAATGAACTTTGTAACCATGTATCCTTGCAACCAGGGTCAGATTCCCTTCCCCAGGATTGATTCAGCATTTACCAAACTAAAGTTTGATTCCGATCCCACATCTCACACCATAGGTAGCCATTTTATTAAATAATAAGGGTGAGATAAATGCTTCGCATTCCCTAACCTAACAAGGGTTTCCCTGCCTGTCAAACCAAGACTAAAGGAAAACACACCAATATACAGAGGTATCTGTCCCTCACATTTACACATAAACCGAAATCATACAGTTATCAAAGGGCCGTTGAAACTCAATTAACTAAGTTATATTCAAACATAAACATTGTAACCATGTATCCTTGCAACCAGAGTCAGATTCCCTCCCCCATGATTGATTCAGCATTTACCAAACTAAAGTTCAAATAAAGAAAGTTATTTTCAATAGCCAAGCTCTGTTTCTGAACACAACACAAAGTTATTTTCATTCAATAGGTCTTTCACTTGGAACTTGAATTGTCTTATTGCTTTACAGGATGTATGACTCTTCAAAATACTTGTCAAAGTTCCACAGTTCTTGCTTGACAAACCAAAAGACTTTGTCTTCACAATTCCAGTCAATATTTAATATAACTTCTCTTTTTTAAAGAACAATGACTTTCACATTTCCTCTTTACAAACAATAACATTTTCTTAGGATAGTTTTTCCACAGTTCATCACAACACATTAATGGACTGGCAACTTTCTTGCCTCTGCAACCTTCTACCACTTTGCAGTTCTTCAACTATCTTCTTCCTGGTCCACTAACCTGTCAGGACTAACTACTAATAGTCCCTTTCCTGGTATACCTGCCTGCCAGGATAAAACTCCTACCACTTCTACAAGTACTGTGTGATATGGCTGCTTCAAACTTTCCACATTCAATCTTCTATGGGGAAAGGTTAGATCAACAACTGTTTCATCAATGAGTAACAACACATTGACAATATTTATCACTCTGATTCAATTGCCCCAGGCAATGTAGATTATATTCTTCTGCCTCTTGATAATTGTTACAGGGAGAGCTCCTATTCTGGCTTGTTTTCCTGCAATTGCCTTTCTTTGGTTTTGACAGTATTGATTTTTCTTAATTGCCTTTCTTTGGCTTTGGCAAAGGTTGTCACAATGTTCCTGAATTCGGTTTCTCTTAGTACAAGAGTTGCAACCTCTTTGACAATGGTGGATGTAATGTTCCTCCATTCGATCTCTCTTAACATTACAGTTGCGTTTAATTTACTTATATTCAATAGTTCGATATTAAAAAACTTTATCTGGAGTCAGCAGTCTGTTTATGAGGGCCCTGGGGTTACCTGACAGAAGCCAACTCACTGGTTTTTCTGTGCACCTCCAAAGGACCCGCTGCTCCTTCTTCCTTTGTCGGTTTCCACAGGTGTCTGACAGCTCCAGTAGCGTTTCCTTCGACCAAGCCTCTTGTAGCTGGAGCTGTCTCTGCTCGCAATCCAGTGACTGCCACACACCGGAGTCACACACAGGACTATGAGAGCTCCTCTCTCACTTGGAACAGCTAGTCCTCTGCATTCTACAGTGTTTCTGAATTCTGCTGCTTCCACTACACAGCGTCTTGCTTCTCCTACAGCAGTGGCTTTGTCTCGTTCCTCCTGTCTCTGAAGCTCCCACTGCTTCTTCTTTTTCATGGCCTGCACATGAGGGGGGTTTAAGTGTTTAACAGTCCTGCTCAGTTGTGGGTCTTTAGAAACACTAGACTGCACTCTGCGGGTTCTGCACCTCTGAGCCCCTCTTCCTCGTCCCAGTACCTAGATAATTATAGGACTTGAAGTCCCTAGTGTTCTTGTTCCTTTTAACATCAAAGGCTTCAATTTTACAATAGGTCATTAAGACGTGGGACCATTAAGGATATTGGTTAGAGAAGTCTCCTAATTTTTCTGACCATGAGTCCCCTCCGATGTGATCCTCCTGCGGAACACCACCCAGGGTCAGGATCAGGAAGCGTCTGACTTTCCCTGGCCACATGCAAAAGGTTCCCGGCCAGGGTCTTTGTGATGATCACCTGAATCATCAGAGCATCCAGTGCCCCAATCCATGAATACCTACCGGTCCATGCAAGACTGGGACTTTTTGCTTTATCATTGTTCAATGAAGGCTGACTGTGGTTCTGCATGCCTTTTTTCTCTTTAAATTGGTGCTACTGAGGCGTCCAGGGCTGCAGCTGTCTGCTGCCAGCACACAAGCAGGACTCAGAAAGACAGGTGCTGATTGACTGATTGACACCTCTACCTACTTTTTGCCTACAGACATAGATATTCTGTCTATTGGGACTGAAGGGTAGAGTTTGAGTCCTGATGCAATGGCGGACTTGAGCACGAAGATTGTGTTTGTCTGCATGTTTATGTGTATGTGTGAGTGCATGTAAACATTTGTGTTGGAGTCTGTGTGAATGTGTGTGAATGTGTCTGTGTATGAAAATCATTTCTGAGAGTGTGTGTGTGTACTGGGGAAGGCGGCTGATGGAGCATTGACAGTATTTCAGCAGGGGGATCAGGGGACTGACAGAGCAGCATCAGTGCTTGTAATGGTGGTGTGTTATGGGGGCTGACAGAGCAGCATCTATGGCTCTAGGCTATGGGGAGGGAGAAATGTTCTCTCTCTTCACAGCACGACATGGGCCCTCATTATGAGTTTGGTGGTATTTCCACCAAACTAACAGCAGAATCGATTACTGTTACTGCCACTTATTTCTGTGTATCTACCATGCGATTACAAGTGGCCGCATGGCGGTGTAAATCCCCATTTTCGGAGTCCATAGGGCTCCTTGGTTTTTTTGTGCAACTACCACCAGCGGGAGTTCGCCCACAATAATTTCACTGAAAATTGGCAGTAGGGTGGCAGATGCACCTCCTGCTATATGCTTTAGTTAAATCCTCCAACCCACCGCTAATCTTCTAGTTTGCCAGTGCGGGGATGCTGAATTACTGCTGCATTCCCGCCATTTTTCCTGCACCGCTGACCTCGTAAGGAGGACCATTGTGTTACTTGGCATTGCTGTTATATATTGGCACATACAGCAGGACAAAATGATTCTTATACTTGCAATAGTGGCAGCATAAGCACAGCCAGCATATTTGTGTCCTTACAGTGCCACTACTCCTTTATATTGGCACAGACAGCATGTCAATGCTTTCTTACAGTGGCTATTGTGGCATCACTACACACAGCCAAAATGTGTTTGTTCTTAAAGTGTTACTGTTGACATAATTAGACACAGCCAGCATGCATTTACCAGCATATATTGGCCCAGCCAGGCTGACAATGTCTTCTTATATTGGCATTATTAGGCACAAGCAACATGAGTGTGGCAATATGGGCTTATATCGGCACAACTTGCAGGACAAACTTTGGTGCTCATTACAAGTTGGCTGGTGTGGTAATTACGTGCTGTATTAACACATACCGGCATATTACTGCACCGGCCAGCTACGAGTTTGCCGGTAAGGTGGCAGATTGATCTCCAGCTTAAACTTGGAGGTCATTCTGCCGCTTTTGCCATAAAAAATCAGTGGCATTACAGGCGCCAGCTCCTTTTATACTGGAAAAATCCCTCATGGGGTCCAAAGAAATGGGGACTTACACCTACCACCCCTCGGAATCCGGTGGTCATTCCACCGGAATGAGTGGCAGTATTGGTAAATCCATGTGCCCATATTCTGGCAGATTTACAGCCAGAATACCGGCAAACAAATCTTTTTACATTGGCAAACCTGTTTATTTTGGGCATAACAAACATCAGTGTGTGTTCATATAGTAGGAGTATCAGCACATATCGGCACAGCCAGCATTAACATGTATTCCCAGTCTGAAACAATGCTGGCATATAGTGTGGGGCCAGGCATCATGAAAGTATAGTAGCAGTGCTAGCATACTGTGGGCAAAAGTATAATTAAAATGCATTTGAATATGCTCCTGTGCAATGTTGGTGGCTTGGAATTTTGTTATATTTTTTCATGTTTTAGTTATACTACCCAATCACTGGTAAATTGTATTGCTTTGTGCCCAATGCTTAACAAACGGTCCTATTAAATGCCCTTATTTGAACTCAATATTTTGAGAAAAAGAATTCTCGGGGAGAACCAACCAGAACCCCCTATGCACAATGTTCCTTTATTACTGGGAAATATTTACACCCCTCCAAGTTAAAAAAAATCACCTGCCAACATTGTTTATATGGAAAGTACAGACTGTGATACCCTCCTACACTTTGTGTGTTTCCCCCTCTCCAGTTTGTAAGGGGGTTTACCCCATGATATGGTAGGTTATTTATAATGCTTGCAATACCCAGAGGTTTCTAAGCACGGACCCTGGGATCAAACCTGTGTTGCTCCGTGTTGTCTAGTTTCCAAGGCGACCACGTTGACGCTGAGCTACCCTCCTGGAGCCATCCTGGTTGTTCCATCAACAGTCCCTACGAATGCTATGTAATTGTCAGAACATGAGTGATCATGAAAAGCCCTCTGACAGGTTTGTGACCAAACTGAAACAAACACAATGGGGGTCATTACGAGTATGGAGGTAGCCATGCCATTCTTACTGGCATGGCTACCCCCATACCGGGAACCGGGCCCGAGTTCCAGGAATAGGGAATTACCAGGCCATTCTGACCTTGGAGGGCCCGATAATTCCCCTTCACATTCCCAGGACCCAGTACATCCCCATTCCCATTTGAGCCCCCTTAGTACTCAATGGGAATGGGGAGGATACTAACAACGGGCCCGTTACCAACAGGCCCGTTGTTAGCAATCTGGTCTGTTAGCGGGTCCCGCAAAGGACGCCTCGTCTGATCTGGCGTTCCAGAGCGGGACCGGCTGCAGACCTCGAAATGAGTCGGCCCGTAATGAACGGTGCCGGTCCCTTATCGGCACCATTCATTACGGGTCCTCATTCCTCATAATGAGGCCCAATATCCCAAAAATAAATAAGATGATCATCAGATCAAGAAAAAGGGCAACAACCCAGACAGGAGAGATTGTCGGGAAAAATCTGCACAGCCAGTTTGCCTTTCTGCCTATTGACCAGCTTATGGATAGCCAGTTCATCAAGAGAAAAATGGCAAATAATATATGAATGTCATAAATTGTGGCGATTGTTCGCAATTTGGGGGTGTTCCTCTGTGGGGGCTATAACACCAGCCAATTTTCTGACCCATCAAAGATCTTTACAAATGGGCTGTTAAAATGGGAGTACAGATTTGTGTCCAATTTCAAAACTACAAAATAGATTTGGTCTTATAGCAGGCATAGATGACTAGTATATGTGGATTTGACTATGTATAGAAAATCCATTCACATCACATTTGAAAGATCCTGGATTAGATCAGTACCAAAAATCCACTACATTTGTATAAAACGTGCACAGCACTTTATACATGCAAACCCTGCAGGTATATGGTTCCAATTGACCTTTCCATATAGTTTCATCAAGTCCAGGCACTAGGGCAATATTAAAACTGTCCTACACACAATTGGAAGTAACGTAAATGACCAAGAGGAGAATATTTACAAACCTACTGTCTATACCCAGCTCAGGTGCAATTCAATTCTATTGAGTTATCAGAGAGTGTATACATGTTTTCCCACCTACATCATTGGAGAATAATTGAAATAGCACGTAGGTATATGTCGATCCGCAAAGCAGATTGTATGTAAAAGTATTCAGGGCCCTTCAAGCAACTCATTACAAACATAGGAATATCATTCATATGTATCAGTACGACAATTCATACACTAAAAACAAGAGGATTAGAATGTTTTGAGCTGCAGCAAAAGTTCAGTATTATACTCTGGCCCCAGAGCTATGGGCATAGTATTAATGTGGTATATGCACACAGCACTACAGACACACCTGATACGTGGTGTGCACATACGCACCTTTTCTCATTCCACGCATTAGTCACTTTAAAAAGGGAAACACTTTAGCCAAACTCCATTTCAATCCAAGGAGGACAACTGTGAGGGATCCACACAAAATCAACGCCTTTTACGATAAGCTATGTTCGGACGGACTCAGCCCCCCCAAAAGAAGACGATAAGAAAGGAGAGGGAGCAGGGTCGGACTGAGCCAAGAAATAGGCCCGGGCACCCCAAAAAGTGGCTCTTCTCCATGAATCATGGCAATTAATGATCTTAAATAATACGCTACTTATGGAGGTTATGAAGGGTTGATGGTGTTTGTTGCTTTGATTGTTTTGTGCAAACACTTTGGAAAAATCAGATAACATTCCTTTTGTTCTTTGTAAAAAGAAAAAGGTAGCAACATCTTCACACATCCGTGTACTTATTTGGGAGAACCAGACTGAAGGCATACCAACTAGTTGCCACTGGCAATGATTATAGATGTGTATTTAATAAGCATTACAGGCAAATAATGACTTAGGAAAAGTAACTTGGCTGTTGTATTTATGCTCAAACATTACAACACAACTCATAAAATAAAGTAAGTTTGCATACTTACAGTTCTGTGGAAAGACATGTAGTTGTGCTCACAATCTGATACACAAAGATGGAACGCTAAATGGTTCATATATTGTGCCTGTTGACGACAGTCTGGACGAAGGTAGCATCATCTCAGAAATGGGAAAGATTCTTCTTTTAAGTTCTGTATCACGCTTCCCTCTTTGGTGTTGATAGGACACATCTTGGTTTCGGAGTAGATTTATTTCTCATTTCAACTGAACAACGCCTTTGAGGTGATAGTCTTTGAATTGATGATGACCATTTGCTGCTTTACTTCAACAGACAAAGGCACGAAATTGTACCTGGAAACCTATTTTACTCATTCAAGAGTTCCTTCAACAAAGCACTTTTTTGTGCAGCCAGGTCAATTATGTTCACATTTTGCAATTAGAAAAAGACCATTACGCTCCACTGACATGAGCAAAAAGGCTTCAAGGTTGTCCTGGCTGAGGTTGTTTCTTAGGTGAGTTTTAATAGCCTTCAATTCAAAAACACTCCTTTCCCATGCTACTGGTGTACAAGAAAAGGTCAAGATGAACTTGTATGCCAAATACAATTGCCGGTAAGCACTACTGAAAAGTTTATACTTTTATAAAATTGAGTAGAAACATACTGCACAGTTACGGCATGTATTGCATTTCTGTACTACATGTTTAGGTTGGTCTCCAAATTCTTATTGTAGTTCTGGATCTTCACTCTGTATGTATTCAAAGGCATACTCTTCTGGTAGTGTTCTCCTCAGTTTAGACCATCTGGCAGCAAAGTCCAAGAGTTCTTCCCTTAGCCCCTGTAATGTTATGGAGTCATTCAGTCTTTCAAGCAAGGGCACTGTTGGGTAGACTTCATTTACCTTTTTGGGATCCAGGTGTGATATATCTATTTCAAGAGATGACTGGGTTTTAAAACAATTAGTTAGGCTTTGAATAATGTCTATAATATTTCAAGAGTACTGCACCGTGCCCATCACCTTGTTTCTCTGATTATTTGGACTCTGCAGCCTTCCATTGACAGCTCACGCCACATATCTATCCCTTTGTAGCACTCACGAAAAAAACAATACATGACTTTAACAGGCCAAATAAAGACATGGATTCATTTTATGCATGTGTCCCTTCTACAAGTGCAAGATTTAATACATGTGAATAGCACCAAACATGTATTTGACCAGAGGATTCCTTGCTAAGCGAGGATGTGAGACCATTGTATTGGCCCTGAATACTGGCTGCACTATATCTTAAATTTCCAATACACCTGCTTAGGTCAAGACCCTTATCATTAATAACACTCTGCCCCAGCTTAAACAGACACTTTCCAGTAGACAAAGTGCAATTGGTTACTGCTAGCCGGCGTTCATGTTCATCATCTGTGACATATCTGATGAGTATAGAGCACTGATTAGTGACACTGGCATCTTTGGTTGAGTCAATCGGAATTCAAAATAGGCCCACTTCCTGTATTTCTTGACTGATTACCTTTTTCTATCAGTTTGGAAATGGCTTCAATCACATACCCAACAGGGGTCTTTGACATGAAGGCCACAGAAGGACCCTGTCCTTGCCCAGTTTTCTTTTTGGCTATGGATTGAAGGGCCTCAATATGTTTTAAAACGATTAGTTAGGCTTTGAATAATGGCTAAGCATTAGGTACACTAACTCTAAACTGGTCCTTTGCCAAGTTGATCGGCTCATCCCTTGCACCCGGCATCTTTTTTTGTGGAACTCTCTCCCCTCAGGAAGTGCTGTTTCCACATCTTTATCACAGCTTCTTTCTTCAAAGACCATGTTGACCCATTCTGTACATTTTTCTGCTGCACAGTAGATGAAATCAACATTTCAGTACTCTACAGAGAGGGCTTTTGTAGTTTCTGAGAACATTTGTTGTGCCTGGAGGATGTCCATTCCACTTTTAGATAACAGGGTTGTAGAATTGTAGCTTGGCAATGGACATTTGCCGTGAATTTATCTGTAACTGAACCAATATTATTGAGTACTATGACCAGATCAATGAACATTGATTTGTCTGGGTTATTAAAGGAGACACACACTTTCCGGAGTAGTGCATCCTTTGCCCATCTCCTTGTTTCTCTGATTATTTGGACTCTACAGCCTTCCATAGAAAGCTCACGCCACACATCCATCCTTTTGTAGCACTCACGAAAAAACAGTTAATGACTTTAACAGGCCAAATAAAAGACATGGATTCATTTTGTGCTTGTGTCCCTTCTACAAGTACAAGATTTAATAAACGTGCATGAACCACCATCTCTCCAACTCACGGTGTAGTCAAGCAACTCCAGACACACACTCACTAAACTACTACCACAGGCAGCTTCGGGCATCGTAGCATGGGCAGTCCATGCTGCCTGTCACTTAGGGCCCCACGCTTATGAGAGCTTGCATGAACCAGCTACCTTGTGTATGTATACAGAAAATTCCTTCCAAAAGGATTCACTGCTTTTTGCTTTCTGGTATGAGACTCTTTTTCCAGTCATCGAGGAGGCTGCGCTGTCACCTCCCAACCCAACTCTTATGCTGTTCCATATGTCACCCAATTAATCAAAACAAAGACATTTCCCTTGATGAGGTGTGAATGGTGGGTGATTGGAAGGGGGAGGCTGTAAGGCAAACTAATGGTGGACATTTTAAATACTTTTTAAATATTGTGTTTTCATCATTCAGCATGACCACGCTTATCCCTATGGCCATTCCCACCCAGTTCGTGCCCCACACTGGCACTGCCCAAAACACCTCCTCATGGGAACTCTTTGAGCTCACTTTAATCAAACATTGCCATAAAACTTCAGACTTGAAGTTCCAGGGAGTGTTTTTTCAAAGCATTCTTCTGAGAGGTGATGACTTAATTGGACTACTGGTGTAATAAAAATGACTTAGCCAGGTCTGCCTTCTGCCACTTGATTTAAAAGGACTATGCTAGGTCTTGTCTGGAGGAAGATCAAGTAGTGGGAATATCATCACAGGAGTTCACCCCTACTTGCGTGCTTGATTCCTGCTCACAACGCCAAGGACACTTGGGAAAGGTCGATCTTGGTCCGCCTGTCGTGTTATTGTCTAGTCAGCCCATTGCAATTCCCAGGGTGTGGATGAGACGCATTGCAAAGGGAAAAGGCTGTAAAGCATTAAATCATAGTACAAACCTGATGATCTTTAAGGATGTACCTGATTTTTTTTTCTTCTCTCAACATCGAGTATGTCCGATTCCCCTACCCCAAATGTATACATTTAGTGGAAATGGGCCTAAAGACCCGGCTGGTTACAAATGCTATACTGGCGGAAAATCAGAAACTGAGGTCTCTGGGCTATGAGGTTTTGAGTGAGCACCTCAATGATAGTGATCAAGAAGGCTTGGGCAGTAAAGTAAACATCGAGACAGGAGGCACCGCTAGCCCCTTAAGAGTAACCAGTAACAAGAGGGTCCCCAAGGGTGGTATGGGCCAGGACAGAGGCCTCCAGTGCGACACTAAGACTAAGATTTGGTCTTTGCTGCCTGGCATTCTGGCGCAGATTTTTCAAAAACTCAGGGTCTGTGTGGGTTTTCTCTAGTAAGAACTGAGTTTAGGTTGATAGGATGGAATATGAGGGACTCCAGATCTTTCAAACATCAGAAGAGGAGGGAAGACATATTTGGAAAGTTTGATTTGGTCCTATTTCAAGAGACTTGGCCCAGCTCCAGCTTTATAGTGGATGGATTCTTAATCCTAGAGCAATTAGCTATTGGCCGTACAGAGGGGCGTCCCGCTGGTGGCTTCGCAATTAGGACTTCTACCCTAGTAAATATACAAGCTATCTGCTGCGATGTCCAAGGCATTTTAGCGGTAAAAGTTAGTTTTAGGGGAGTTGAAGCAGTGCTCCCATTGGTTGTGATTAATATTTACTGGAACCCCTCGAATTCCAACCTGTCGGACTTTTCATTTTTTCTGTCAGATTTACTACTGAGAATGAACACCTTATATGGACCAGTAGGTATAACCTTAACTACCAATGTATTATATCCAGTTTGCATGGGGAACCTCAAGGTAAAAAGCCCTCAGCCAATGGAAAGCAATGGTACCACTTCCTTAATGAGTGGGATTTATTAATGGCGAATGGGACTATAAAGGGGGGTGTTACGCTGGCACTCATGTGAAAGAGGGGCTCGTTTGGCTCAAACATTGATTATCTGTTTGAAGGCTGATTTGGAAGGTGTAAGAAATGTTATGTCCGAGAATTGTGCAGCAGTGTTCGTAACATGTTGGTTGGAATTTTTTCCTATCCAATCCCGAATCTGCCAAAGTGCCAGTCTGGCATGGTAAGTGTAAACCAGGGCAGGAATACAATTTTGAAGTTTGTAAGGGGAGGTGCTAGTCTAAATCATTGCATACAAGCCACCCTTGAGATCTTTCTGAGTCTGACTTGAGTGTCTCATGGAATCCCCTCAACTTTGTGGATTTTGTTTGGAACATCGATTCTCCTAGAACAATTCATATCCATACCTTTAATGGTGCAACCTGGCTACAGAAAAGATACTTGAGACTTGAGACAGGCTATTAGTGCCTCAAGAATCAAATCGTTAAGTGTGGAAACTTATATGCAAGAAATCAGAGAGCTGCGCTGCAAATATAAAAATTGGTCCAAATCTCATTGGCCCTCATTACGACCCTGGCGGAAAGTGACTGACCGCCACAGCGTAAATAGCGTTTCCGCCATTGCACGAAGGAGCAAAGTGCGGCCCATTCCGACCCATCGGGCACGAGCACCACGGCATGGCGGAAGTGCAAAGTCCGCGATGGCGGAAATGACCCCAAAACGGCCCACACCGCCGCCGTACGGCGCCCTAGGTGCAATACCGCCACCCATCACAGCGGACACCGCAGTGTGCGCCTACCGGAAAGTACGGTGACCGTAAATATACGGAAACGGAAGTAAAAACATGGGCCCGGAACGGGAAACATCCCGCCGTACACCTATAAAACCACAAAAACCACACAACCACCAAAAACACTACCCTGAGACACACCCCAACCCGTCATCCACCCTAGCGAAACCAAGAAAAATGGGAAAAGTAGCGAAGAAAGCGTGCGACCGCAAGCGGCAGGTCCACTTCTCCCGTGAGGAACTCACCGTGCTAACAGAGACCCTCCAGGAGAATGCTGCCGTCGTCTTCTCCACGCAAATGACCAGGACGGCACTTGCGAACAAGAAGGCCATATGGGCTCTGGTGGCACAGCGGGTAAGTGCGGTGGGGACCGCACCCCGCAACCCACAGCAATGCAGAAAGCGATGGGACGACCTGCGGATACGCGTCCGCAGCATACTCTCTGCCAACCGCAACATTGCCACAGCCACCGGGGGAGGTCCTGAATCACCCATCAAGTTGACCCCCTGGGAAGAAATCTGTGCCTCCACCATCGGAATGGAGAGCATAGAGGGAGTCGGAGGGATGGAGAAAGGAGTGCAGACATCCGAAGATTCAGGTAGGTGGGCCAGATAAAACAATGCTAAATCCACAATGTCCAATCATGTGAAGTACCATGTGTCCACATAGTGCAACAGAAACACATGTCCAGGAGAACGTCCACACACATCGGCCTGATAGCGCACTTTAAAACTCACAATAAATACATAAATAATTAAAAACCCCTAAAACACGCACTACACGTGCAGCAGGCACACCCTAACTGCAGGCTGCCAAACAACTGCACCCTCACTCCACACACAAAGGAAAGCACCTCCAAGGCCCCGACCCAAATCACCCTCAGGTACCACCCCAATGCATGTGATACAATGCCATTCCAATTCCCACAGACCCATTAATAACCCTCGCCCTCCTTTACTCCACCACAGGGTCCGATCCAAACGACGAGCATCAGGACACCCCTACCAGCACACCTGCAAAGAGGGCCAAGACCAACGGCCAAAGACCCTCCACCTCAGCTGCACGCATCAAGACACGGCAGCAGCACAAATCAGGTGGCAGCACAGAGGAGGGAACATCAACAGGCACCCCAGCAGCCAGCATGCCCACACCACCACCACCACAGGTCCCCCCAACGGATGCCACAGAAGGCACTGCCTCTGGTGGCAGCAGCACCATAGGTGACACCCCATTGATGGCAGCATGCTCCGACACAGAAGACGGGGATGTCGAAGTCAGATCCATCCATGACCTGTCCCAATCCCCCTGTCTGTCCCATCCCGTACAACATGAGGATACCACGCAGGGGCACCCACAAGACGACGACTGGCCATCCCCCACAAGCCCTGTGGCAAGGCAACATGAGGTCAACAGCCCCTCTGTGACACCCCCGCAAATGGCCATGGCCCAGCAGAGGCAACAGTCCCTCGACCAGTTAATCGTGCAACAGCAGCAACTGACCACGCTCCTCAAGGACCATGCCGATGAATGTGGGGGCACTAAGGCAGACATAGAAACATCAACTGAGACACTTAGGGCAGAAATGGAGAGAAGTACAGAGACACTAAGGGCACAAATGGAGAGTAGCACGGAGAGCCTGAGAGTCCAAATGGAGAGTAGCACCGAGAGCCTGAGAGTCCAAATGGAGAGTAGCACCGAGAGCCTGAGAGTCCAAATGGAGAGAAGCACCGAGAGCCTGAGGGGGGAACTGCATGCGACGTCCAAAGACGTATGTGCCGAACTTGCCGCAGTGCGCCGTGTGCTCACTGAGCTCTCGCAAACCCTTAGGGACATGCATGGACGTGAGCAGGCAGAGACATCATCCGTTGCAAGTTCCATCCAGGGCAGCCCCCAACGTAGATCTGGGAGGAACCTGCGCTCCACAGGCAGGGGTGCCCCTGATACCCGCTGAGGGGGCTTGCAATAGCGACAGCCCACTGACAATGAGCATCTTTGGACACTGGTGTTCGGGGGGGAGGTAGGAGGGTGGAGGGGGTGTGTTGGGCTCACTTGGGTGGCGGGTCGATAGGGTGTTCAACATGATATCACATATGCCATAAGCAGTGCACGATCAACCAATGAGATGTGTGGACAATGATCTTTGTGTACTAGGCCATCATAGGCGTACAGTCCATATTGTGCATGTCCCAGACACACACAGTGCCACGAGTCCCGTGTCCATGTATCAGCCACCAGGCGTGAGTGCTAGAAGCATGCATCAATGAGATGCTGACGAATGTCACGGCCCTCCGGTGCCTCGCAGACTCCTTGAGGTGCTGCCACATCCCCACCCTCATCATGACCATCATCAGGTGCTTGCAGTTCTGCGTCAGGGGGCATGGGCACATTTCTACGTACGCACATGTTGTGGAGCATGACACATGCCATGACCATCTTTGCAACCTTCTCATGGTGGTACAGGAGTGCCCCGCCAGACCTGCTGAGGCAGCGGAAACGAGTCTTCAGTAGGCCGAATGCCTGTTCAATGACTACACGGGTACGTGAGTGGGCATGGTTGTAGTCCTCCTCATGCTGGTCCCGTGGGTTCCGGACTGGTGTGAGGAGCCATCTCTTCAGTGGATACCCAGCATCACCTGTATGTGGACGAGAAACGTATGATGTGGAATGCCATTGCTACGTACGCACCCCCCCCCCTTCCTGCCAGGTCATTGCCGCATCACATACCCCACATCATCATGCATGAAATGAGACTCACCGAGTAGCCAGGATCTGTTCCCTGTGTGTCGCTCCATGTAGCGTGGTATAGTAGAGTTCCTCAAGACCATAGAATCATGGGTTGATCCAGGGAATCTGGCACAACAATGTGTAATGATCCTGTTGGAGTCACACACCATTTGTACATTCAGGGAATGAAATTGTTTTCGGTTGCGGTACTGGGCCTCCATTGCATGTGGGACGACCAATTCCACATGGGTGCAGTCGATGGCACCAATGCAACCCGGTATGCCGGCAAGTGCATGGAATCCCACTTTTGTGTTCGTAATTTCCTGCTCCGAGCGTGGTAGAGAGATGTAGTCGTCTGCGTGCTGCAGGAGGGCATCGAGCACTTGCAATAGTGTCCGTGAGAACAGTGGCTGAGAAATGCCATGCAACTGTCCGACTGTGTGCTGGTAGGTGCCTGTGGCCAGGAAGTGGAGTACAGACACCACCTTCAGTAGGGGTGGGATGGCGGTTGGGCTATCTATCATGCTGACAAGGTCAGCCTGTGTCATGTCCACAATGGCGGCTATGGTGTCCCGGTCCAGACGGTAGAGGGTGTGGATCTGCTCATCAGTGAGGTTGAACGGATGTGCTCGGAGGCGTGGGATTGCGGGCTGCCTGCGTGGTGGTAGTGGCTGTGCTGGCGGCCCTTGCTGGCCCTGCCTTGCCCTCCTCCTCCTCCTGCGTCTCCTCCGTGCGGCCGGTTGTAGTTGGTGTTCGTCTTCTTCTTGGAGTTGGAGTACTTGCAGTGCTATCAGGTCCCCCAGGGCCAACATCGCGAGTCCTGCCGGTAGCATTTCGGAGTGGGTGTGGTTGTGGGAGGAGACTGGGTGTGCAATTTATGTGTTTTCAGGCTGTATGGCCTCCACCTGTGGTGATTCATTCCACCTGTGCAAACTGCTCTCCCCTTTGGCCGAGCACGTCCCGCACACAACGCTGCAATTCGAGGAATGGCATCTTGCTATTGCAATCATGTATTTGTACCCGATGGCCGTGTAACATTGGTTGATATGTTCATTCTGCTGTGGTCCCATTGTTTCACATACTATCTGTGCAGTCGCGAACAGACTTGTGAAGGGTCAGTGGAACGTAGTACTCGAGTAACCGTGGGCCCTCATGCATCACTGTACCGAGTTGCAACGACGGGCGGGGCGTCCCATTTGTGGGTGAAGGCAGTTGCCATTTTCACACACAGCCGCACTAGATGGATTAATTAGTGATTTCAAACGGCCACAGATGCCTTTTCGACGTGATGTTGCAAATGAGGAATTCGAAGGGCGGCGCTTTCGGTTTTCAGCTAGCGGCGAGGAGATGCCCACAGGTCTGACTGCAAATATAACGTTCTATTGTTCAATGTCCTTGAGACAGGGGCCATGGCGAGGATGCAATGATTGATATGAATGGTTTGGGATGCGCAATAGCGACGTGGGCGATGAGGCCGGACGTTCCCAAATACATGTTACTTCACTACACTGGAATTACGGGCTGGGGCACTGTGGATTTTGCAGGCTGCATAACGCACAGACTCAATGGATATTTCTAATGTTATGTGAGTAAATATTCAGGCGTTTTTATACCGGGATGAGGGAATGATGAATGGATGCATGGGCAGGTGATTTGATACAGAGTTTGCCATGTACAGGGCTTCTTGGAATCAATCCGCCTCCCCTGCGCTATGTGATGCAGGGCTGCCATAGTGGGACCATCGTCTATCTGGCCTTGTTGAGCCCTCCCTGTCTCGACGCGCCCTCAGACACTTGTGTCCATGCACGTTACCAATCCCATCTGATGGATTCTGTTTTGACAGACGCATGCACAGGTACACTCGTTTGTGATGGTGTTTACACCTCGATATAGATGGTTATGAGTCGCAAGTGGTTTTGGGGTGGTGATGATCCTTTGGAGTGGGCTAGCATGCATATGGCTGTGGATTTAGTGTGATCATTGAAGTGAGTTGTTCGAATGTAGTTCTGATGGCCATTCTGTTCTTTTTCTTTTCTTTTGGTTGACAGGTATCTCCTCCCCTTTTGCCACTGCCATCTGTATGCCACTCCTGCAGATGGCTTTTACTCCCGACACCTGCTGCTTCGTGTTAATCAGTGGAGCAGCATTACGATCTTATGGGACGATCGCCAATGGGCCACATGCCCTTACGCAGTACTAGTGGCTCGGAGCAACATTTCGGCCTTTCAGCTGGACTAGTGCCTCCCCATTGGGACGGCCCTGCGGTTCTGTGCGCTTCCATGTTGCCTTTTCGTACGTGAATGTGGCTCTGTGTACCATGATGGAACAGGGCGTCACACAAGTAGTGGCTGGTCATTTCTTGCGGATGCAGCCCACAATGGTGAAATGTGTTTTGGAGTTCATGGCCTAATGGCTGTATGGGCTTGGTGATTTTGTTGTGCATTAAATTTCTATTCTGATTTGGCCCGTGTAGCGTTCTTCTTTGCAAGTGATGTGGCATATTCCTATTTGGGGAGCGATGTATTGGGAGGAGATCTGCATTGGGTTCCAGCTTCGGAGTTTAGTTGCGTGGTACTGTACTGGGCGCGTTTGCCTACGAAGCCCAGTGAGGTCAGGGATGGGGGCTGCCAATATGACTGTTTGAATGTTGTCATGCTCAGGGGCGGGGGATTGGGTTTTGTGTAACAGATGCCGGTCAGCCAGGTGGACTGGTGGAATGATGTGATTTTCGGAATATTGCTGGTCACAGGTGCCTGTGTTTGCGTGCGTTTCGGGGGGGGGACTGTGGTCATGTCCATTGGATTGGCTTCTGTATTCGTGCCATCTGTGCCCTGCAGCTCCCATTGGCCCCTCTTGTGATTCTTTTGTTCGTTGGCATGCATGGGTGACTTGTACATTTCACTGGTTGCATTGTGACTTCATTGCACCTACGGGGAGTTGTACTTTGTGGGGGCAGGGAGCGGTGTAGAGGCACTCAGTGGGGCCGTTTACGGTTGATTCGCGATGCCGTACTTCTCACCATGGCGGAATGGTACATTCCGCCATGCTTGATGGCGTTAGGTACATGTCCGCTAGGGTCGGAATTGGCGTACCCTTGCGCCATGGTGGTATTTACGGTTTGGCATGGCGCGCGCGTACTTGGTGCAGTTAGCGTTGGCGTTCACTACGGTGTCGCTAATGGCTTCGTACTTTGCGGTGACGGGTCATAGTCGCACCGAGCGCTATTCGATGGCGGTATTGCATTTCCGCCATCGTTTTCCGATTTCCGCCAGGGTCGTAATGAGGCCCATTGTCATTTGAGCCATCAAAGATACGGAGAATCAATGTTGAGGGCAGTGGGGAATGTGAACTCCCGTAACTTTTGGTCCCTTCCTAATCACTTTCAGGATCCCCAAAGTTGTTCACAAAGTGTTGGGGTCACGGAAACCTCCTTTGAATAATGTCCTTGTGAATCTCTACAGGAATCAGGAAGCCATCTGCCCTGGAATTGGAATTACATCCTGACTTGCCCTGAGTGTTACATCTAACCAGGGAAAACATTGCAGACTTAATTAATGGTTCTTCTTCATCCAGGGCTGCGGGGCCCAATGGCTTCACTAATCAGATACTTAAGTCTGATACTGAGCTTTGGTCAAGCGTCTTGTTGGTCCTCTTTAAGAGGTACTGAATGAAAGGTGAGTGCCTACATCATGGTGCCTGGCAACCATTATTCCAATTTACAAGGAGGGCTATCGGGTGGACCCAGCCAATTACCATCTGATCGCTCTTCTTGCAACTGATAGTAAAATATTTGCTGGTGCAGTGCTGAGAGATTTGGAGTTATGAGCTGAAAGTAGTGGGATCCTGTTGTAAAGGAATCCAATCGGGTGTCACACCAGACCAAGACTCTTGCCCTTAGCCTAAGATGTAGCACTCAATTAGAATACTTTTTCTTTATTTTCATTGAATTCGAATTGAGCTGGCACCCAACCTGTCTCACACCCCCTTTTACAAATGCCCCGGGTCACAATGGACCATGAACCAGGCCAGCTGGTGGGAATGCAATATTTATTTATCTTAAAATCAAAGAAAAGCACACATTCTTAATACTGGGCAGCAATCACCAATGGGGTGATAATTACAATGTAAACTATTAAAATACACTTGGTTGACCTTCTAAAAGAACATATCCAAAGCACAAATGAATAGGAGCACTTTTTCTATTCGGGTAAATAGCACCCGAGTTATGATTTCTCCCTGCAACGCTCCCTCAAACCCGAATTAATCGAATTTTGAGTGGATAGAAAGGAGCAGTAATGAGTCAGGGATATTAGGCAACAAACAGAATCAAAACCCTTTGCAATTGCATAAAATGACACTCGGAATTGTCGAATAATTAAATGAATGTCCATTTTTTGGAGGTAAATATGATTTATCACAGTATCAGGGATATAATATCACTAGCATTAAAAGGCAAGGTATCAACAAAGGGCATACAGTTCAGAAAGCAACTTGAAAGTAAAACTACAGTGCAGCCAAATCATTCGTTGAAAAGTTGCATTTTACACTTCTTACAGTTGTAAATGTCAAAACGTTTTTTTTTTTAAATGGGTGAAATTGACAGAATTGGAATGTGTTTTTAGGCTGAGTGATAGCTGCACATCACAGGGACAATAGGGAAGTGAAAGAGTGACTGTAGCTGAATATGTGGTTGAGATTTTCAATGTGCAAAGAGATTCGTTTTTGGTAAAATAAAGCAGTTAAAAGAGAAAATCGGTTGAAAAAGTAAAAGACAAAATTCACTTACACTAAGGGGCCGATTCATGGAACAAACGTGCGCCGAAAATCTTTGCGCAAGCAGGCGCAAGCAGGCGCAAGCAGGCGCAAGCGCAAAAAAACAGGATTCATGGAAGTCCCTGCGCGTGTTTACCTCGGGATGTGCGCCAAACCCGTGCATGGCGCACAAGTCACTGCAACATCCCGAAAGGCGTGCGCGACGCGCACAGTGAAAGCGCACAACCTCGGCGCATACACCAGAAAGTGGGCGGAATACGGGGCGTAACGCGCGGAATGGGGAACAACGCACGAAAATAAGGGCGTAACTGGGGATGTACTGCAGGGAAGCAGACGGAACGCCCACACGCACTCGAACCACACGTATTCATGGAATCGAATAGGGCAAAGCCACGCACAGCCAAAGACACGCACAAGCTGAAACACGTCCGCCACACGAAGGCAGGCGGTAGAGTCCCAGCGCATCATAAAAGTGGCAACATACAGCAATTGGGCCTGTGTGAGCGGGGCACGTGTATTACGGGGGTGCGCGGGAAGTAACACACGCGATTGAGCGGGGTACGTGTATTTCAGGGGTGCGCGGGAAGTTACACATGCGATTGAGCGGGGTACATGTACATCGGGGGTGCGCGAGAAGTTACACACGCAATTGAGCGGGGTACGTGTATTTCGGGGGCGCGCGGGAAGTTACACACGCGATTGAGCGGGGTACGTGTATTTCGGGGGTGCGCAGGAAGTTACACACGCGATTGAGCGGGGTACGTGTAATTCGGGGGTGCGCGGGAAGTTACACACGCGCTTGAGCGGGGTACGTGTATTTCGGGGGTGCGCGGGAAGTTACACACGCGATTGAGTGGGGTACGTGTATTTCGGGGGTGCGCGGGAAGTTACACACGCGATCACATCAGGGTACGTGTATTTCGGGGGTGCGCGGGAAGTTACACACGCGATCTCATCAAGGTACGTGTATTTCGGGGGTTTGCGGGAAGTTACACACGCGATCTCATCAGGGTACATGTATTTCGGGGTGCGGGGAAAGTATCACACGCAACATCAGCAGGGTACGTGTATTCCAGGGGTGCGTGGGAAGTTCCACACGCAATTCCATCAGGGTACGTGTATTACAGGGGTGCGCGGGAAGTTCCACACGCAATCTCATCAGGGTACGTGTATTACAGGGGTGCGCGGGGAGCACCACACGTGAATTGCACGTGTGGGTCCTCCCAGGTGTTCCCTCTACACCCTCCACGGCCCCTGCAGGTGGCTCACACCACAGGGGCCTAGCCTGCACATGTCCTGCAGGCACCCCATCCACCATGGCCATGCCCCCCAGCCAACCCACATGTCAACTTGCACTACTGCCCACCAACGCATGTCCCCCTGCACCCCCAGCCACCAGGGGCACCCTCCATCAGGCCCCACCCATGTCTCCCACTGCCCCCACTCCCCAGCAGTGCAGGGGCAGCCTCCACCAGGCCCTTACCCATGTCTTCCACCACCTCCACCCCCCAGCACTGTGGGGCACCTGCCAGCAGGCCCCCACCCATGTGCAACTCATGTCTCCCACCACCCCCACCCCCCAGCCACCAGGGGCAGCCTCCCCCAGGCCCCCACCCATGACTCCCACCACCCCCACCCCCCAGCAGTGCAGGGGCACCCACCACCTGGTCCCCACCCATGTCTCCCAGCACCCCCACCCCCCAGCCACCAGGGGCAGCCTCCACCAGGCCCCCACCCATGTCTCCCAGCACCCCCACCCCCAGCCACCAGGGGCAGCCTCCACCAGGCCCCCACCCATGTCTCCCACCACCCCAAGCCCCCAGCCACCAGGGGCAGCCTCCACCAGGCCCCCACCCATGTCTCCCACCACCCCCACCCCCCAGCAGTGCAGGGGCAGCCTCCACCAGGCCCCCACCCATGTCTCCCAGCACCCCCACCCCCCAGCCACCAGGGCAGCCTCCACCAGGCCCCCACCCATGTCTCCCACCCCCCCACCCCCCAGCAGTGCAGGGGCACCCTCCACCAGGCCCCCACCCATGTCTCCCAGCACCCCCCAGCCACCAGGGGCACCCTCCACCAGGCCCCCACTCATGTCTCCCACCACCCCCACCCCCCAGCAGTGCAGGGGCACCCTCCACCAGGCCCCCACCCATGTCTCCCACCACCCCCACCCCCCAGCACTGTGGGGCACCTGTCAGCAGGCCCCCACCCATGTGCAACTCATGTCTCCCACCACCACCACCCCCCAGCCACCAGGGGCAGCCTCCACCAGGACCCCACCCATGTCTCCCACCACCCCCACCCCCCAGCACTGTGGGGCACCTGCCAGCAGGCCCCCACCCATGACTCCCACCACCCCCACCCCCCAGCAGTGCAGGGGCACCCACCACCAGGTCCCCACCCATGTCTCCCAGCACCCCCACCCCCCAGCCACCAGGGGCAGCCTCCACCAGGCCCCCACCCATGTCTCCCAGCACCCCCACGGCCCAGCCACCAGGGGCAGCCTCCACCAGGCCCCCACCCATGTCTCCCACCACCCCCACCTGCCAGCAGTGCAGGGGTACCCTCCACCAGGCCCCCACCCATGTCTCCCACCACCCCCTCCCCCCAGCACTGTGGGGCACCTGCCAGCAGGCCCCCACCCATGTCCAACTCATGTTCCCCACCACCCCCACCCCCCAGCACTGTGGGGCACCTGCCAGCAGGCCCACACCCATGTCCAACTCATGTTCCCCACCACCCCACCCCCCAGCACTGTGGGGCACCTGCCAGCAGGCCCCCACCCATGTGCAACTCATGTCTCCCACCACCCCCACCCCCCAGCCACCAGGGGCAGCCTCCACCAGGCCCCCACCCATGTCTCCCACCACTCCCACCCCCCAGCACTGTGGGGCACCTGCCAGCAGGCCCCCACCCATGACTCCCACCACCCCCACCCCCCAGCAGTGCAGGGGCACCCACCACCAGGCCCCCACCCATGTCTCCCAGCACCCCCACCCCCCAGCCACCAGGGGCAGCCTCCACCAGGCCCCCACCCATGTCTCCCAGCACCCCCACCCCCCAGCCACCAGGGGCAGCCTCCACCAGGCCCCCTCCCATGTCTCCCACCACCCCCACCCCCCAGCAGTGCAGGGGCACCCTCCACCAGGCCCCCACCCATGTCTCCCACCACCCCCACCCCCCAGCACTGTGGGGCACCTGCCAGCAGGCCCCCACATATGTCCAACTCATGTTCCCCACCACCCCCACCCCCCAGCACTGTGGGGCACCTGCCAGCAGGCCCACACCCATGTCCAACTCATGTTCCCCACCACCCCCACCCCCCAGCACTGTGGGGCACCTGCCAGCAGGCCCCCACCCATGTCTCCCACCACCCCCACCCCCCAGCAGTGCAGGGGCACCCACCACCAGGCCCCCACCCATGTCTCCCAGCACCCCCACCCCCCAGCCACCAGGGGCAGCCTCCACCAGGCCCCCACCCATGTCTCCCACCCCCCCACCCCCCAGCAGTGCAGGGGCACCCTCCACCAGGCCCCCACCCATGTCTCTCACCTCCCCCACCCCCCAGCAGTGCAGGGGCACCCTCCACCAGGCCCCCACCCATGTCTCCCACCCCCCAGCACTGTGGGGCACCTGCCAGCAGGCCCCCACCCATGTGCAACTCATGTTCCCCAGCCAACATGTCATCACAATCTAGATCCCTGGTCCTATGGTCAGCCTCCAAATGCAAAACACCCACCCGAGTATTGTATCCACCCACTCATAATTTGCAATTACATCACAGAACACCAATTGCAAGTTCCGAAACAAACACATTTCCCTCACATACACCCAATGGATGTCAGTGAATCTCAAAACCCATATCATGAAATGCATGAAACCAGACATTGAAGTTCACCAAAAAAAACATGTATTAAAGGAAACATAAATAGAATCAAAAATGAAAAAAAGCAAAACCAAAAATAAAATTCCAAAGTAATGGTGTCCAAAGTCACTGTCCACAAAACAAAATCCAATGGGAAATAAAAAAGAAAGCCATTGCTCCATGGTTAAAATGTGAAAAAAAATACAATCCAACAGTGAACTATGTACATGGGAACAAGCCAGGGTCCATTATCCCAACAAAAGAAAGGAAACCTATCTAACTACACTAACTAATAAAATAAACTATATACAAAAATGTGGCCAATGTCCGAAAGGTCCAAATAAAATCAAAACAAAAATGAAACCTAACACTACCTACATAACTATGTACAAGGGCAGCGGGCTAGTTTGACGGCTCACTTGCGGATGTCCCGGGCCAGGGCATCATCGAACTCCTGCTCAATGTCCCGGAGGCGGTCCTCCTCCATGGCCCCGAGGGTCCGCAGGGCCGTCGACGTGTCCACCTCCAAACCCCTGCGGATTGCCTCGAGGCACTCGGCCCGCCTCAGGGCCCTCCGCATGGAGTTCTCCGCCCTGACCATTGTGAGCCGTGCCTCTTCCGCCCGCTGCCGCTCCGCATCTATGGCGTGGCCCAACCGCTGCCACACGGAAGACACTCTCTGTCCTGGGTCCTCCTGCCCTCCGGCCGATGCCTGCTCCTCCGATGTTGAAGGCCCCGAGCCTCCATGGCTCCCACCAGGTTGCTGCTGCTGCTGTGCCTCTGCCCGTGCACTGCCTCCTGCTGCCTGCACATCCTCCGCCGGCTGGGGTGCAGTCGTTGATGTGGCCACCCCTGCTGGACGTCCGACTCCCGACTGTGGCAGGGATGCCTCCTCCACCAGCCTGGCCGCACCGTCAGAGGCAGCTCCACAGGGCACCCAGGTGACTGATGGGTGGGAAGATGGCACGGAGGACGACTGGCACGTAGGGGGTCCAGTTGAGGAGGGGGTCGTAGCAAGCCCCATCATACGGAGGAATCCGGCCTGGGTGACCTGTCCCAGCAGACTGACGTGGTCAACGAGCCATTCGAGATGACGTGCAGTCTCCTCATGAAAAGACTGCAGGTCACCTCGCATGGCCCGTTGACGCAACGCCACACCAGTCAGGACAGGCTCAACCCGTAACCCGGATAGCCACGTCCGCAGGCAGAGGAAGGCCAGTTGACGTGAGCTCATCCCCTGCCTAAAAACGGGTCTGGACGTAGGCATCCCTGCTGGTGCAAGATGATGCAGGGACAGGATCAGGGACAGGATTGCACACAGGCACCTCTGCGGCGGCCTGTGCTGCCTCCTGTCCCTGTTCCTGCACTGCACCACTAGCACCAGTGGGATCCCCACCTCCAGACCCTGTCTCTGGTGCTTGCACGGCGTCCTCCTCCACCAAACCCCCCACCAACCTGGATGACTCCGTGCCATCTTCCCCTGTTGGGCCCTGTAGGGTCCCAGCTGCCCCTTCTGCTGCCGAGGAGTCCAACTCCAACCTCCGCCTCTTGGACCTCCCCCCGGCAGCTGCGGCCTGGGACGCGGCACCGGACTCCTCACTCCCCGACGAGATGACAACATGGGAGGGGAGCCGGGCCTTGCGTCTCCGGCTGGCGGTGGGATCCCCGCCGCTGTGCTCCACAGCACCTTCTCCGCCCTCTTCATCAGTTGACGCTGCAGACAGGGAGAAACAAAACACAGGCATCAGGGCACTGTACAATGGACACATACACACATGACAGTTGTACATGAGTGGCATTGGCAAACCTCAGACATGTCATCACAATCCCCAACACACATGTCATTTCAACTCGCACACATGAGCCATACCACAGCCATATTGCAACTGCCAGCACCATCCATACACATACAACAGCATGAGAAGGCAAAGGTGAGCCAGACATCACATGCAACACAGGAAGTGCACCACACATGTACACACACCACCACACTTGCATGCATGTGTACACCTCTGCCAAGTGTCGCAGTGTTCAGACGGGCATCCATGTCATATCTGCCAATCAGGCTTCCACATACCGCTGTCACATGCATCCATGTTGCATCACTGTTGCACCCTTGTCAAATACACACACATGCACATGTACACAGTGCTGATACATGCAGCCGAAAACAACATACATGCGTGACATCACGGACATGTCTACTTACATACACATTCATCCAAACATGTGTGCCCACACAACTGCATTTGGCATGCAAGCCTACACACACAAGAACCATCCATGTCTCACACATTCCAGCCCTCGCATGTGTTAGCCCCACGGCCCTGTACACCCCCACCCATACTCGACCCCATACAAACAACCTGCACACTACTGAAAAATCACCACACGCACTGCTCACATTCAGGATGCATGTACACTTACCGCTCGACTCCAGACGGGTCTGCCTCTCAATGACCTGGACGTGGAGCGCTGGGGATATGCGTTCCAGGACCCTCATCTGTTCTTCCGACAAGTGGCCCTGGCGCTCCTTGGCATCCGCTGCGTTCAAGAGGGCCTTGTTCAGGGTCCTGGACCTGAAGTCCTCTCAGCGCTTCTTGACATGTTGGAAGTTGCGGACTGCCACCCCCTCCGCGTTGATGGCAGTCACGTTGTCAGTCCAGATCCGAGTCCGTCCTTCCTTGTCGGCGCGGGAACTTCCAAAGAGGGCATCATACTGCCCCAGGACTTGCTCCACCAGGACACCAACTTCGGTGGCACTGAAGCTGGTGCCCCTCTGCCTCTCTGGCCGGGGGTTGCGGTGGTCTCAGATGGTGTTTGCCCCGACATGACAACCCCAGAGGCAGGAGTGGGTGGGCAACTGGGTCCTGGACCTGGGCTGTGGAGCGATGGAATCCCAGTCGGGAGACTTCGGTTCCAGCAGGGGTGGCCACAGCAACAGCACCCCTGGCTGATGTGCAGGCAGCAAATGGCAGGGCACGTGGGCAGCAGGCAGTCAGGCAGCAGCAGATGGCAGGTGGGAGCGTGCTCGGGGCTCTGGGGGGCAGTAGTTCAGCCTTCTGGGCAGGAGCGTGGTCTTCTGTGTGCTTACGCGTGGTCAGCTTGATATGGAGTGATTTGGCACGTGAAAAATCTGCACGTCAGCGTGTAATTCGAGGAAAGGCCCTTAGCGCGTAAGCACGTCTGCATGCATACGCATTTTCATTGGACAGAAGGCCCCTCAAGCGCAAGCGCCCCTGTGACGTGACGCGTACAGACGTGCATGGGCATTTCAGCGCGCGTGAAAAACTGCACGTCCGCGTGTAATACGAGGAAAGGGCCCATGCACGTAAGCGCACGTGAAAAACTGCACGTCCGTGTGCAATACGAGGAAAGGGCCCATGCGCGTAAGCGCGCGTGGAAAACTGCACGTCCGCGTGTAATACGAGGAAAGGGCCCATGCGCGTCAGTGACGTGACGTGCGTGTGCGTTTCCCTCAGCACGGGTTAAAGGTGAGCGGGCCCAGCAGTTCGCTGTACGTGCCTTTCGTGGAGACCGAGGTGTGTTGCTGCTTCCTGTTGTTTCGCGCGCCATCACAACTTCACAGCTATCAAGGACGTATCTCTTCTTTTGGCGGGGGTATTGGTTACGCGTGTTTTTCTGCATCGCGCTAGTCAGACGGTGAGTCGCACACGCTCTTTTTCCCACCGCGGGTGCCCCTGTGTATCGCACCCATTTTCGATGTCATAGTAGCCTGCGTGTCCCACGCGTACGCGTTATTCGTGTTACTGGGTGCCACCGCGTACTGCGGGAGGTTGAATCCACGCACGTAGGCTGCAGGGTTGCGTGCACGGTTTTACTGCAGTTTTGGGGTGCCTGAGCGTTGCGTGACCTGTCACCACATCACCGGGGTCACATACAGCCTTGCAGGTGCAGGGGGGCTGTTAACATCTTGCTTCCCACCTCCTTCACCCCAATTGCCCAGGTCAACTGTGGTGTACACCTCCCATTGGCACCACTCCATCTGTGCCAGCACTACTACATATGTGCCATGGTTGGGAGGGCACCAAAGGTGAGGGGCGCCTCAGCTGGGCGTCCTCCTCGTGACGGGCGTGGTCGGGGATGTGGCCGTGGTGACCAGGGAGTAGGGGGACTCCAGGGTGTCCAGGGCAGCCACAGAGGGGGAAGAGGCAGGGGTGCGCCACTTGAGCACAATGTTGTGCCATGTGTCGGTGCAGCCATGCCACCACCCCCTGTGGTTCCGGGGGATGCAGCTCCTGCATCTGGCACTGGCACCCGTACGACCCGGCAGTCCGTTCCATCGACTGCCACGGGCCCAAGGGTAGTGGTAGCTGCAGGTGCAGCTGTGGACACCGCCACCCAGGCTCAGGGTCTGCCAGCGCAGGCTGCGTTGGCACTTGAAGAGCCCTTGGTAGATCTCCAACAGGCCAGAGGGGAAACCATAGGGGCACTCCGGGCTGCTCAGACCAAGACACGTGTCCCTGGGGCAGTCATGTCATCTGCTGCCCCGAACAGCCGGGTGTTGGCAAGTGCAGGGGCAGATGCACCCAACAACACCCCGGTTGTGAGTCTGCCAACCAGGACCGTTGCGGTCAATGACCCTGCCACAGCTGAAGTTGCTGCGCAGAGTCCATTAGTTGGCACCCAGCTGCCACTGACACAAGTCAGGCCTTTGGTCATCCCTCCACCTGCCACTCCCTTGGCTCAATCCACCGAACCCACTGGCCATACTGGTCAGGGCGGCATTAGCCAGCCAGGGTCTGCGCCACAGTCCAAGAGGAGGAAGGTTGCACCTGCAGCACAGGCTTGGACCCCACACACAGCCACAACCTCCTGCATGTCAAGGAAGAAGCCTTTCTGTAAGCAGGAACTGGACTTCCTCGTGGACTACATGCGGGGCCACAGCCGTGACATGCTAGTGGGTGCCAATAGTCAGACTACGGCTGCCCAACGTGACACCCACTGGAAGCATGTTGCGGAACATGTCAGTTCATTCGGCCATGAGGTGCGCACGGCGCAGGAGTGCAAAAAGCGTTGGAATGACATCAAGCGCAGCACTAAGGCTAAGCGTGCCTCTAATTACAACTTGACTCTGGTGACTAGCGGTGGGCCTGCACCAGAGGAGGAAGAACTCACTCCGCATGAGGCTCTCGTTGCGGAGTTCATACAACCTGAATTGGTCGAAGGAGTGGGAGAGATGCTGGACTTTGATGCCCAGTCCAGTGAGTGTTGATGCGTGTTTGTTGAGGACGTGTGTGTTTCACTTGTGGGATGTGTTGTGCATGATTGCTGCTACATGTGACGTGTACATGGTTCTGATGTGTAAGTAATGCAATGCTTCCGTCATGCATGTCTCCTCTGCCTGCATGCGGGACTCCATGTGGGCATGCTCCCTTGCCCCTCCTCCGCCACTCTGCACCCCAGTTCCACCTTTGCACTGGTCTGCTTCAATCTTGCCAATGTGTAGTTTCTTGTTCATGTGTCCTGTGTAGATGCTAACTTCCAGCGTAGAAACTGCCAGACATATGCCGTGTGGTACAGCCTTAGTACTCGATGCTGAGTATCTCACTTGTACTTTGCATGGGTCAGATGTCCCGCAGGGACATGAGTGTCCATTCATGCTCCATGTGCATTGCACGCATGCCCCTATGTGTCCTTGACTGGATGATCACTGTAATATGAGTCCTTGGTTACATACATTGCCTGCCATCTCATCGGCCTCCCCATGTCAACTGTGGCTCAGTCCTGCGTTGCACACATGTTTAGGCTCTGACAATCTGTGTGGCTCACAGGCCTCAGCCTGTTCAATGGCCAATGACTCTGTCCAACTCTTGTTGTGTCTTCTTCACACGTGGGCGGCCTCCGGAGTTTTCATCATGTGTCCTGCCTACTGTCCCAGCATCATTTGCAGTGTTGTAATTTGAATCACATTAAGCTTTTGATGCCAGTCAACACTGCCTGTCAATACACAGGTGTATGGTCAGCCTTTTGATACCATGCTAGGCATCCCTGCTTTGGTACTGGGGTGGAGGGGTGCTTGGCTTCTAGACATGGTACACATTGAATGCACAATGCACGTGATGTGTGAATTTGACATTGCACTGCCTTCACATTTCCTGGCACACACCATGGAGTCCTTGTAGATGTAGGTAGTGAGTGGCGTACACATTTTCTGCACTGCATAGACCCACTTCCATGGAAACTGCCACCTTTCAACAGGTCTGATCACAGAAGCTATTCAAAGTAGACCCAGCATGCATGCCAGGTCATATGTTGTATGTCACATGTCTGCCGGATGCCTTTGCTGTCGGTGTGTGTGTGTGTGTCGTGTGCTTCTGACATGTGTAGTGACCTTTTTTCTCTCTATTTTTCAGGTGATGACGCAATGGAGGCGGAGGATGGTGTTGTCATGCCAGACACAGAGTTGGTAACACCACATCAACCCGGCACTAGTGGGGGTCGTGGGGTGGTAGGCCACGAAAACCCCCAAGTGCTGCAGTCCATCTTGTCTCTGGCTGCCTATGAGTCCAGCCTTGATGACGACTCTGACGTCCATGTTGAGTTGGATGAGCATCAAGTCCATGTGTCAGGGGTGAGTGATTCTGATGTGGACACTCCTCTGTCTGCAACAACTGCACTGAGGGATCAGACAGTCTTGGTTCCTCCGCCCGTGGTGGATCGGGACGCAGGTTCACCCTCCACACCAGTCACTGATGTGCCTGGGACATCACGTCGACGGGGGCATGTAGTCGTGCAGCCGCAGGCGGTGCCAACACAGCGAGGACCCCCGGTCCTTGGGTCCCGCAGGGGTCAAGCCCGGCAACGCGGTCGCCGCGCGCAACCGCTGTATACTGAGTGGGAGCAAGACATGACTGCCAATTCCGAACGGCAGGGGGCAGCAATGGAGAACATCGCTGAGAGCATGGAGCGTGTGGCCCGATCTGTGCTCCCCCTGCTAGGCAGGTGCTTCTCCAGCAGAAGGCGGCACAGTCCACGGCCCGCTCGCTCAGGCTGGGCATGGCGGCCTCAGACAGGGCACGCCAGGCTGAAATGTTGTCTCTGCGTCAAGCAATTGCTACTCACGCAGAGGCGCACATGGATGCCCTGAGGGAGGAGTATGCTTCCCTCAGATCCACTCTGGGTGTCCTTATGATGTCCCAGAGGCAGCAGGCAGAGGAGAGGTTTGCACAGCTTGAGCGTACCATCTCGGCTGAGCTACAGGCTTGCCGGGAGGTGCAGCGGTTGTCCAGCCATGCCTTGCAGGAGGGACTCCGTGTTACACATGCTACCTTGCAAGAGGAAGCACGTGTATCACGTGAGGTTCTGCATGCAGACCTATGTCACATCGCCACACAGAACCAGGCTCACCCGTCCGGCAGACTTGCTGCCGACGAGGGGCAAGCTGCGGCTAGGCGTGGCCAGGCTACTGTGCCACGTCCTCCTTTACAGGATGAGCCAGACTCGGACGACCATCTATCTCCCACATAGGTCGGGCTGTGCAGGCGTTGAGCCCATGGAGGTTTTTTTTTTGGCTCAGCATCATCGCATGTGGATGTTGAGCAGCACCCTGTACCTCCCCCCTCCTGGGTGCCTCCCCTCCCCCCCGGGTCATATGTGGCCATTTTTGATTTTTCTTTTAGTTTAGTTAGTTAAGTTTCTGTTTGATAGTTAGTTTAAATAGGTAATGTAGGTTTTCCATTGTTAGTGCAATTAGTTAATAGTTGATTTAGTTTAAAATTGCTAGTCTATTGTGCTTTCATGTGACGGTGCGGTGCTTTGTGGCTTTTGAAGGCATCCACTGTCTGTTCCAGCTGGGCCCTTCATGGTTGTCTTGTGTATGTGTTTGCTGCTTGGGGTCCTTGACTCACATATGCCACTCCTGCCTCCCTTATCCATGGGCTCGCAAGGATGGTTCGGTGTTACAGAATATTACACAAGGGCTTTGGACTGTCATATCTGTGGCATGTCTGGTGCTGTGTGACTTGTGTTGACACCCCTAGTGGGGATGATTTGTGTGTCATTGTCCACTGTTCGGCTTTTGCTAGATGGGGTGTGTCATGAATAATGTGTACATTGATTGCTATGCATTGTGTAGTATGTTTCATATCTTTCCTGTACACGTGCTTGTTGCAATTCATGCTGTAGATAGTGTACCACACTTTGGATGTGAAAGACGGACTGATGGTGTGATTTGTGATGTGACTCTCTGACATGGTCAAGTAATGAGATCCCTGATGAGACACACACAGATGACTTTGAAGCATTAATCATGTGTTTCATGCCCTTTCTGCAGGGGGATGAGCCTCCAGAGCACCTTTGCCAGCAGACATGGCCCATTGGACGACGGAAATCTGGACCCGTTTGTTGGTGCCCACATGCACATGTGTGCACAAGCAGAGGCACAGTGATTGCAGACCCACACCCTAGAACTGCTGACATGTTCCAAGGAACTCCAGGCAAGGTGAGCATCACAGGGGGGCCACGACACAGCAAAGCTTGCACCAGGCGAGTTGCACATGCAGGCTTAGTCACAGCACTGAGGGTGAACTTAGACGAATATTGGTGTTGAAGCACACAATGCAGCTCAGATGTGTTTGTGGACTGATGGCTGTTGATAGTAGGGTTGTCTGGGACACATGCCGGGGCAGTGGCACATACCCTCCGGTACACAAAGGTCCATTGAGGCACTTGTATCAACCATGTAGCCTTCCGAGACATGGAAAGGGGCAGCTCACAGGGACATACAGCAAGGGACATACTCGGGTGCAGTGCATTTAATTTCCATGTACTTTATGATAAATGCACTGCCAACTTTGTTTCGGTCATGGTGGTACGCAACTTGCACTGAAGTCATGGCTTGCTATATGGGTCTGTCTGCTTACCCAGGGAACATTGCATGCTGTGTGAATTGTGACACATTGGTGTTCCATTTGCCACGCACCCACCGGCGGCTGACTTACTGCATTGACTGTGTATGACCCGTCACAGGGGTACTGATATATATGGTTACGAAGCATCTACACCAGATTGTCTGTTTGTAGAGTAGTTTGTTGCTATGGGGCATGTTTGGTGGTGTGTTTTGTGTAATTGGCACGTACAGGTTGTTGACTGTGGCTCTCTTTGCAGCATTGCAGTGCTCCTGTAACCGGACCTGAGAGTGCGCAGGCAGGAGGCCAGCACTCAAAACCAGAGCTAAGTGTCTTGTTGTTTTTCTTTCAAACTGCTCTGCATAGGCTTGCTGGGGGGGTGCACTAATGCATGGATGTATGTGTGATTCAATTTGGTATGTTTTTTTCCCCCTAATCACCCGGAATCCTATGCAATTTTGAACCCTGTACCCTCTACCCGGTGTTCCTGCTTCCCGTACCTATCCAAGCAACGTTCCCTAACCCTCTTTCCCCGCTGGGGTTGCGGATGCCTATGTAAGCCCCGAACTTGCAGGTGCCAAAACCCTAGAGGGGGTGGTTGGTTCGTACCACTCCTAAGCCTGGACTACAGAAGGCCATAACAATGATGTCCAAGTTTGTTTGGATTGTGTATGTGTTCGTGCAGGTAGTACATTTTCGTTCATTCTCTACTTTCATGTGTCATTCTCCTCCCCTCTCCTGCCACTCATTCCAGTTATCCAGTGTGCCAACACCTGTCCCGACTGCATATCCCTGAACCTCCTTCCCCACCAGGGTCTCAGGGGCCTGTGTGAGTTTGACCTTGCAGGCACCCGGGACACGGTGGGGGTGGTTCTTTCGTGAAACTCCCGCGCCTGTACACGGGACCTGTGACAATACACATCCGTTCATGATGCATCATCCTATGTTATGTACCACACATGGTTCACATCCTGTTGTGACATTGTTGTACTGTGCTACCTTGGTTGTTGCATCATTGTGGTAGTACTTGGCCTTTGTGAGGTACTGCTACGTCAAGTCATCTACTGGAGGGTGTTTGGGTTCGTTTTTATGCCTTGGATTTTGTGATTTTGGAAATGAGTGTGGATTCTGAGGGTTCAGGCATCTTTTTACACACAAGGTGGGAGATGGTGACGAAGGGTAAAGGTGATCCTGTGGCCAGGTGGAATTGAGGGTTGGAGGCTCCATGACCCTGGTGCAGTTGTTCAGTGGGTCATGGTCATTTGTGAGGGAGGGGGGGGGGTTGTTGTTGATAGTTGCCTTGCCCTGCAGTGTGATGGGAACTCTGACATTGTAATGGTGGTATCCTATGTACATGTTGTGTTCTGCTGATCAATGCCTGTTCATGTGTTGTGTTTTCCTTTCAGGTGCGAGGGGATAGTTGTGGTTTGACATGCTGGGGTGTACACATGGTGAATGTTCACATGTGATGTGTAGGGAACACTGATGGTCACTTGAGTGCACATGCATATGTGGAGTGCATGTCCTTGCAGAACCACACACTTGCACTCTGATGCACTACATGTACTCCCACCCTTGCATATCCACGTGTACACTGTTTGCCTTCTGGTGCCCACTGTGTCCCTGCAGCACATGTTCTGTGACCGATTATGGATCCAGTACATGCCTAATTTGATGTTTGATGTGGTCTGTCACTTAGATGTGATGCTCAGGGTGTGCATCACACACAATGGCTGTTCACTGTGCTGTGCGCTGAGCAGTGTGTTGCAGGAGTAGGACACTGCACACATGAGCTGCAGTGTTGATTTTGCAATGCATAATGTGCATGTAGACAGGCATTCATTGTTATGTTACGTCTACGACTGTTGTAATGCATTTGGAAATGACTTATTTTGGGTGGGAGATTTTGTTGGTCTGTCATTTCATCTGATTCCGGGTGAGGCATCATAGTCTGATGCCACTGTACATTTTGGACATGGCAATGTGTACCTTATCGTTACTGTGTTGGTGTATGGGTATTGCTTGCCATGTCATGTTGATGTTTGGGAGGGTTTGAGTGACATGACAGTGATGGCCATGGCCTGTTTTGCAGGTGTGTGTGATGCACACCTTGCATGTCAGGGTCATCCGCTTCTCAGAGCAACTAGCTGGGGGTAGATTTCTCTCCGCGGCAGGGCCCTCCCCCTGGAACAGACTTCCTGCCTGACTTGTACTTGAGGGGAACTATCTCCAGTTCTGGAAGCACCTCAAGACCTTCCTCTTTGCTTCTGCTTACTCTCTGCCTCTCCCTTGCAGAATTCTTCACTGGAACTGCACAGGAGCTGCAACTGGGCCACTCTCACCGACCTTGGTCCCTGGCCCAGCCACTCTCCACTTGCACTGCCTCCCTGGCAACCCCTGCACTGCAGTACTGTCTCTCTATCCCTACAGCCCTCCCTTCCCAGCACTTGTCTGCACTTACCTTTGCAGTTGCCACCAGCCGACCTATGTATTATTTTTTTGGGCTACTTCCCCTGTACTGGACTCCCCCCCACCCTTCCCCTTGCACTTTTCCCTTCCCCCTACCCCTGCACTTGCACGATCTCAATGACACCTGGCCTAGTAGTACCGTTGTCTGTCTTCCCTTGTTCCCCCCTCCCTGCCTCATTGCGCCTTGAAATACTTGTGTATGGGCCAAATCATGTCATATGTCATATGTGTGCCTTTTGGTCACACAGGATAGCTTGTGTTTAAGTAGCTAGGGATGCAGACGATGTGGCACTTCCATGGCAACTATCTCAGGGTGGTAGGGTTGTGACAGTTGACTGTCTCTTTGTCATCATCGATTGTCACCTGGTATGTGCCAGGTATGTGTGCACTCCGCAGGAGTGGGAGTTTAGGTGAAAAATGTGGCCACAAGCTGGGTCCGGGCTTCCTCGCCACGTGCCCTGTCCCCTCCCATGGGCAGCGCCTGTGCCTGTGGTTGGGGATGTGGGGGCACCACCATGTCCACTGGGACGCCCTGCCGTGTTGCAACATTGTGCAGGACACATGCTGCCACAATGATCCTGCACACTACTGGTGGTGCATAGAGTAGTTGCCCACCAGAGCGGTCAAGGGAGCGGAAACGTGAATTGAGCACTCTGAATGTGCGCTCCACTATGCCCCTGGTTGCAATATGGGCGGCGTTGTATCTTACCTGGGGTGGTGTGGTGGGGTTCCGGATTGGCGCCATCATGTGGTTGCTCAGAGGGTAGGCACTGTCCCCTGGGGAGGTGATAATAGTTGAGATTATTAGGGTTTGGATATTTGTCTGTGTGTGACTTGCATGCATGTGCAAGGGCATTTGTACTGACCTAGGAGCCATGTGTCACCATGCTGCCCAGCTTCCAGGGCCCGGCTCAGGGCGGACATTCTGTATATGAAACTGTCATGGGTGGAGCCAGGGTAGTTTGCATAGACAGAGGTGATGATTCCCTTTACATCACATACCACCTGTACATTGATGGAATGCCAGTGCTTGCGGTTTCGGTAGATGTGCTCAGTGGCCCTAGGTGGACGTAGGGCCACATGGGTGCAATCTATGGCACCGAGCACTTTGGGGAAGTGTGCCACCCTGAAAAATCCAGGACAACGGCCTGCCTTTCTGCGGGTGTTCTGGGCATGTATATGTGCCTGCGGACTGAGGGGCGCGCTGTCATGATTGCCAGAACCTGGTGTAGGCAGCGTGACTGCGTGGCCTGTGAGACCCCCCCCACTATGGCAGTGGTCCGTTGAAAGGACCCAGTGGCCAAAAAATGCAGGACATTGAGCAGCTTCTCCAAGGGGCTCAATGCTTGGGAGCAAAGGGTGGGGGATGTAAGGTCATCTTCCCACTCCCTGACCAGGTCTAGGATGATATGGGGTGGAAACCTATACCTGCCGTAGACCTGGTCGTCAGGCATCCCAAAAAGGCTTGTCCGTGGTGCGAAAATGCATGCCCTGGCTATTCTCCTCCTCCTGCGGTGTCCCACGATCAGTGCAGCGACAAATGGGGCATTCATCGTAGCTGTATATACGCGTTTGTTGTTTGCGCGCACTTTTATGCTGTGCGCGGGGACACCTCCGCCTGCCTTCGTGTGGGCGGACGCGTTGACGCCTGTGCACATCTTTTGCCGTGCGCGGGTTTCCCGTATTCGGATACGTCGTAAGACTGTACGTCCGAGTGTCATCGCGTGTGATCGGAGGGGAGTGAGCGTACACGCGATTGGCCTGGGTACGTGTGTTTCGGGGTGCGCGGGAAGTTCCACACGCGATTAGCCTGGGTACGTGTGTTCCGGGGTGCGCGGGAACTTTCACACGCGATTGGTGGAAATCCACGTGTGTTCTGTCATCACGTGCAATGAGGGAAACAACCGCGCGCGTCACGTCACAGACGCGCTCACGCGCTAAGGGCCTTTGGTCCAATGAAATCGCATATGCGTGCTGCCGTGCATATGCGCTAAGGGCCTTTCCTCGAATTACACGCTGACGTGCAGATTATTCACGTGCCAAATCACTCCGTATCAAGCTGGCCACGCGCAAGCACATGGAAGACCACGCTCCTGCCCAGAAGGCCGAACTACTGCCCCCCAAAGCCCCGAGCACGCTCCCATCTGCCATCTGCTGCTGCCTGACTGCCTGCTGCCCACGTGCCCTGCCATTTGCTGCCTGCACATCAGCCAGGGGTGCTGTTGCTGTGACCACCCCTGCTGGAACCGAAGACTCCCGACTGGGATTCCATCGCTCCACAGCCCAGCCCCAGGACCCATTTGCCCACCCACTCCTGCCTCTGGGGTTGTCATGACGGGGCAAACACCATCTGAGACCACTGACAACCCCCGGCCAGAGAGGCAGAGGGGCACCAGCTTCAGTGCCACCGAAGTTGGTGTCCTGGTGGAGCAAGTCCTGGGGCAGTATGATGCCCTCTTCGGAAATTCCCGCGCCGACAAGGAAGGACGGACTCGGATCTGGACTGACATCGTGACTGCCATCAACGCGGAGGGGGTGGCAGTCCGCGACTTCCAACATGTCAAGAAGCGCTGGGAGGACTTCAGGTCCAGGACCCTGAACAAGGCCCGGCGCCTCTTGAAGGCAGCGGATGCCAAGGGGCGCCGGGGCCACTTGTCGGAAGAACAGATGAGGGTCCTGGAACGCATATCCCCAGCGTTCCACGTCCAGGTCCTTGAGAGGCAGACCTGTCTGGAGTCGAGCGGTAAGTGTACATGCATCCTGATTGTGAGCAGTGCGTGTGGTGATTTTTCAGTAGTGTGCAGGTTGCACATCTGTTTGTATGGGGTCGAGTATGGGTGGGGGTGTACAGGGCCGTGGGGCTAACACATGCGAGGGCTGGAATGTGTGAGACATGGATGGTGCTTGTGTGTGTAGGCTTGCATGCCAAATGCAGTTGTGTGGGCACACATGTTTGGATGAATGTGTATGTAAGTAGACATGTCCGTGATGTCATGCATGTATGTTGTTTTCGGCTGCATGTATCAGCACTGTGTACATGTGCATGTGTGTGTATTTGACAAGGGTGCAACAGTGATGCAACATGGATGCATGTGACAGCGGTATGTGGAAGCCTGATTGGCAATTGTGACATGGATGCCCGTCTGAACACTGCAACACTTGGCAGAGGTGTACACATGCATGCAAGTGTGGTGGTGTGTGTACATGTGTGGTGCACTTCCTGTGTTGCATGTGATGTCTGGCTCACCTTTGCCTGCTCATGCTGTTGTATGTGTATGGATGGTGCTGGCAGTTGCGATATGGCTGTGGTATGGCTCATGTGTGCGAGTTGAAATGACATGTGTGTTGGGGATTGTGATGACATGTCTGAGGTTTGCCAATGCCACTCATGTACAACTGTCATGTGTGTATGTGTCCATTGTACAGTGCCCTGATGCCTGTGTTTTGTTTCTCCCTGTCTGCAGCGTCAACTGATGAAGAAGGCGGAGAAGGTGCTGTGGAGCACAGCGGCGGGGATCCCACCGCCAGCCGGAGACGCAAGGCCCGGCTCCCCTCCCATGTTGTGATCTCGTCGGGGAGTGAGGAGTCCGGTGCCGCGTCCCAGGCCGCAGCTGCCGGGGGGAGGTCCAAGAGGCAGAGGTTGGAGTTGGACTCCTCGGCAGCAGAAGGGGCAGCTGGGACCCCACAGGGCCCAACAGGGGAAGATGGTACGGAGTCATCCAGGTTGGTGGGGGGTTTGGTGGAGGAGGAGGCCGTGCAAGCACCAGAGACAGGGTCTGGAGGTGGGGATCCCACTGGTGCTAGTGGTGCAGTGCAGGAACAGGGACAGGAGGCAGCACAGGCCGCCGCAGAGGTGCCTGTGTGCAATCCTGTCCCTGATCCTGTCCCTGCATCATCTTGCACCGGCAGGGATGCCTACGTCCAGACCCGTTTTTAGGCAGGGGATGAGCTCACGTCAACTGGCCTTCCTCTGCCTGCGGACGTGGTTATCCGGGTCCGGGTTGAGCCTGTCCTGACTGGTGTGGTGTTGCGTCAACGGGCAATGCGAGATGACCTGTAGTCTTTTCATGAGAAGACTGCACGTCATCTCGAATGGCTCGTTGACCACATCAGCCTGCTGGGACAGGTCACCCAGGCCGGATTCCTCCGTATGATGGGGCTTGCTACGACCCCCTCCTCAACTGGACCCCCTACGTGCCAGTCGTCCTCCGTGCCATCTTCCCACCCATCAGTCACCTGGGTGCCCTGTGGAGCTGCCTCTGACGGTGCGGCCAGGCTGGTGGAGGAGGCATCCCTGCCACAGTCGGGAGTCGGACGTCCAGCAGGGGTGGCCACATCAACGACTGCACCCCAGCCGGCAGAGGATGTGCAGGCAGCAGGAGGCAGTGCACGGGCAGAGGCACAGCAGCAGCAGCAACGTGGTGGGAGCCATGAAGGCTCGGGCCTTCAACATCGGAGGGGCAGGCATCGGCCGGAGGGCAGGAGGACCCAGGACCGAGAGTGTCTTCCGTGTGGCAGCGGTTGGGCCACGCCATAGATGCGGAGCGGCAGCTGGTGGAAGAGGCACAATGGTCAGGGCGGAGAACTCCATGCGGAGGGCCCTGAGGCGGGCCGAGTGCCTCGAGGCAATCTGCAGGGGTTTGGAGGTGGACACGTCGACGGCCCTGCGGACCCTCGGGGCCATGGAGGAGGACCGCCTCCGGGACATTGAGCAGGAGTTCGATGATGCCCTGGCCCGGGACATCCACAAGTGAGCCGTCAAACTAGCCCGCTGCCCTTGTACATAGTTATGTAGGTAGTGTTAGGTTTCATTTTTGTTTTGATTTTATTTGGACCTTTCGGACATTGGCCACATTTTTGTATATAGTTTATTTTATTAGTTAGTGTAGTTAGATAGGTTTCCTTTCTTTTGTTGGGATAATGGACCCTGGCTTGTTCCCATGTACATAGTTCACTGTTGGATTGTATTTTTTTTCACATTTTAACCATGGAGCAATGACTTTCTTTTTTATTTCCCATTGGATTTTGTTTTGTGGACAGTAACTTTGGACACCATTACTTTGGAATTTTATTTTTGGTTTTGCTTTTTTTCACGGACATGCTTCTTTTAATTTTTGTACATTCACATTTCTGTTTCTTTATTTTTGATTCTATTTATGTTTCCTTTAATACATGTTTCTTTTGGTGAACTTCAATGTGTGGTATCTCATTGGTTTCATGCATTTCATGATATGGGTTTTGAGATTCACTGACACCCATTGGGTGTATGTGAGGGAAATGTGTTTGTTGCGGAACTTGCAATTGGTGTTCTGGGATGTAATTGCAAATTATGAGTGGGTGGATGCAATACTCGGGTGGGTGTTTTGCATTTGGAGGCTGACCATAGGGACCAGGGATCTAGATTGTGATGACATGTTGGCTGGGGAACATGAGTTGCACATGGGTGGGGGCCTGCTGGCAGGTGCCCCACAGTGCTGGGGGGTGGGGGGTGATAGACATGGGTGGGGGCCTGGTGGAGGGTGCCCCACAGTGCTGGGGGGTGGGGGTGGTGGGAGACATGAGTTGGACATGGGTGGGGGCCTGCTGGCAGGTGCCCCACAGTGCTGGGGGGTGGGGGTGGTGGGAGACATGAGTTGGACATGGGTGGGGGCCTGCTGGCAGGTGCCCCACAGTGCTGGGGGGTGGGGGTGGTGGGAGACATGAGTTGGACATGGGTGGGGGCCTGCTGGCAGGTGCCCCACAGTGCTGGGGGGTGGGGGTGGTGGGGAACATGAGTTGGACCTGGGTGTGGGCCTGGTGGAGGGTGCCCCTGCACTGCTGGGGGGGGTGGGAGACATGGGTGGGGGCCTGGTGGAGGGTGCCCCTGGTGGCTGGGGGGTGGGGGTGGTGGGAGACATGGGTGGGGGCCTGGTGGAGGGTGACCCGCACTGCTGGGGGGTGGGGGTGGTGGTTTGACATGAGTTGGACATGGGTGGGGGCCTGCTGGCAGGTGCCCCACAGTGCTGGGGGGGTGGGGGTGGTGGGAGACATGAGTTGGACATGGGTGGGGGCCTGCTGGCAGGTGCCCCACAGTGCTGGGGGTGGGGGGTGGGAGACATGGGTGGGGGCCTGCTGGCAGGTGCCACACAGTGCTGGGGGGTGGGGGTGGTGGGAGACATGAGTTGGACATGGTTGGGGGCCTGCTGGTAGGTGCCCCACAGTGCTGGGGGGTGGGGGGGTGGGAGACATGGGTGGGGGCCTGGTGGAGGGTGCCCCTGCACTGCTGGGGGGTGGGGGGGGTGGGAGACATGCGTGGGGGCCTGGTGGAGGGTGCCCCTGCACTGCTGGGGGTGGGGGGGTGGGAGACATGGGTGGGGGCCTGGTGGAGGCTGCCCCTGGTGGGTGGGGGTGCTGGGAGACATGGGTGGGGGCCTGGTGGTGGGTGCCCCTGCACTGCCGGGGGGTGGGGGTGGTGGGAGACATGGGTGGGGGCCTGCTGGCAGGTGCCCCACAGTGCTGGGAGGTGGGGGTGGTGGGGAACATGAGTTGGACATGGGTGGGGGCCTGCTGGCAGGTGCCCCACAGTGTTGGGGGTTGGGGGTGGTGGGAGACATGAGTTGGACATGGGTGGGGACCTGCTGGCAGGTGCCCCACAGTGCTGGGGGGTGGGGTGGTGGGAGACATGGGTGGGGGCCTGCTGGCAGGTGCCCCACAGTGCTGGGAGGTGGGGGTGGTGGGGAACATGAGTTGGACATGGGTGGGGGCCTGCTGGCAGGTGCCCCACAGTGTTGGGGGTTGGGGGTGGTGGGAGACATGAGTTGGACATGGGTGGGGACCTGCTGGCAGGTGCCCCACAGTGCTGGGGGGTGGGGTGGTGGGAGACATGAGTTGGACATGGGGGGGGCCTGCTGGCAGGTGCCCCACAGTGCTGGGGGGTGGTGGGGGGTGGGAGACATGGGTGGGGCCTGGTGGAGGCTGCCCCTGGTGGCTGGGGGTGCTGGGAGACATGGGTGGGGGCCTGGTGGTGGGTGCCCCTGCACTGCTGGGGGGTGGGGGTGGTGGGAGACATGGGTGGGGGCCTGCTGGCAGGTGCCCCACAGTGCTGGGGGGTGGGGGTGGTGGGGAACATGAGTTGGACATGGGTGTGGGCCTGGTGGAGGGTGCCCCTGCACTGCTGGGGGGGGTGGGAGACATAGTTGGGGGCCTGCTGGAGGGTGCCCCTGGTGGCTGGGGGGTGGGGGTGGTGGGAGACATGGGTGGGGGCCTGGTGGAGGGTGACCCGCACTGCTGGGGGGTGGGGGTGGTGGGAGACATGAGTTGGAGATGGGTGGGGGCCTGCTGGCAGGTGCCCCACAGTGCTGGGGGGTGGGGGGGTGGGAGACATGGGTAGGGGCCTGGTGGAGGGTGCCCCTGCACTGCTGGGGGTGGGGGTGGTGGGAGACATGGGTGGGGGCCTGCTGGCAGGTGCCCCACAGTGCTGGGGGGGTGGGGGTGGTGGGAGACATGGGTGGGGGCCTGGTGGAGGGTGCCCCACAGTGCTGGGGGGTGGGGGTGGTGGGAGACATGAGTTGGACATGGGTGGGGGCCTGCTGGCAGGTGCCCCACAGTGCTGGGGGTGGGGGGGTGGGAGACATGGGTGGGGGCCTGGTGGAGGGTGCCCCTGCACTGCTGGGGGGTGGGGGGGTGGGAGACATGGGTGGGGGCCTGGTGGAGGGTGCCCCTGCACTGCTGGGGGTGGGGGGGTGGGAGACATGGGTGGGGGCCTGGTGGAGGCTGCCCCTGGTGGCTGGGGGGTGGGGGTGCTGGGAGACATGGGTGGGGGCCTGGTGGTGGGTGCCCCTGCACTGCTGGGGGGTGGGGGTGGTGGGAGACATGGGTGGGGGCCTGCTGGCAGGTGCCCCACAGTGCTGGGGGGTGGGGGTGGTGGGGAACATGAGTTGGACATGGGTGGGGGCCTGCTGGCAGGTGCCCCACAGTGCTGGGGGGTGGGGGTGGTGGGAGACATGAGTTGGACATGGGTGGGGGCCTGCTGGCAGGTGCCCCACAGTGCTGGAGGGTGGGGGTGGTGGGAGACATGAGTTGGACATGGGTGGGGGCCTGCTGGCAGGTGCCCCACAGTGCTGGGGGGTGGGGGGGAGGGAGACATGGGTGGGGGCCTGGTGGAGGGTGCCCCTGCACTGCTGGGGGGTGGGGGTGGTGGGAGACATGGGTGGGGGCCTGCTGGCAGGTGCCCCACAGTGCTGGGGGGTGGGGGTGGTGGTAAACATGAGTTGGACATGGGTGTGGGCCTAGTGGAGGGTGCCCCTGCACTGCTGGGGGGGGGGTGGGAGACATGGTTGGGGGCCTGGTGGAGGGTGCCCCTGGTGGCTGGGGGGTGGGGGTGGTGGGAGACATGGGTGGGGGCCTGGTGGAGGGTGACCCGCACTGCTGGGGGGTGGGGGTGGTGGGACACATGAGTTGGACATGGGTGGGGGCCTGCTGGCAGGTGCCCCACAGTGCTGGGGATGGGGGTGGTGGGAGACATGAGTTGGACATGGGTGGGGGCCTGCTGGCAGGTGCCCCACAGTGCTGGGGGGTGGGGGGGTGGGAGACATGGGTGGGGGCCTGGTGGAGGGTGCCCCTGCACTGCTGGGGGGTGGGGGTGGTGGGAGACATGGGTGGGGGCCTGCTGGCAGGTGCCCCACAGTGCTGGGGGGTGGGGGTGGTGGGAGACATGGGTGGGGGCCTGGTGGAGGGTGCCCCACAGTGCTGGGGGGTGGGGGTGGTGGGAGACATGAGTTGGACATGGGTGGGGGCCTGCTGGCAGGTGCCCCACAGTGATGGGGGGTGGGGGGGTGGGAGACATGGGTGGGGGCCTGGTGGAGGGTGCCCCACAGTGCTGGGGGGTGGGGGTGGTGGGAGACATGAGTTGGACATGGGTGGGGGGCCTGCTGGCAGGTGCCCCACCGTGCTGGGGGGTGGGGGTGGTGGGAGACATGAGTTGGACATGGGTGGGGGCCTGCTGGCAGGTGCCCCACAGTGCTGGGGGGTGGGGGGGTGGGAGGGTGGTCGACATGGGTGGGGGCCTGGTGGAGGGTGCCCCTGCACTGCTGAGGGGTGGGGGGGGTGGGAGACATGGATGGGGGCCTGGTGGAGGGTGCCCCTGCACTGCTGGGGGGTGGGGGGGTAGGAGACATGGGTGGGGGCCTGGTGGAGGCTGCCCCTGGTGGCTGGGGGGTGGGGGTGGTGGGAGACATGGGTGGGGGCCTGGTGGCAGGTGCCCCACAGTTCTGGGGGGTGGGGTGGTGGGAGACATGAGTTGGACATGGGGGGGGCCTGCTGGCAGGTGCCCCACAGTGCTGGGGGTGGTGGGGGGTGGGAGACATGGGTGGGGCCTGGTGGAGGCTGCCCCTGGTGGCTGGGGGTGCTGGGAGACATGGGTGGGGGCCTGGTGGTGGGTGCCCCTGCACTGCTGGGGGGTGGGGGTGGTGGGAGACATGGGTGGGGGCCTGCTGGCAGGTGCCCCACAGTGCTGGGGGGTGGGGGTGGTGGGGAACATGAGTTGGACATGGGTGTGGGCCTGGTGGAGGGTGCCCCTGCACTGCTGGGGGGGGTGGGAGACATGGTTGGGGGCCTGCTGGAGGGTGCCCCTGGTGGCTGGGGGGTGGGGGTGGTGGGAGACATGGGTGGGGGCCTGGTGGAGGGTGACCCGCACTGCTGGGGGGTGGGGGTGGTGGGAGACATGAGTTGGACATGGGTGGGGGCCTGCTGGCAGGTGCCCCACAGTGCTGGGGGGTGGGGGGGTGGGAGACATGGGTGGGGGCCTGGTGGAGGGTGCCCCTGCACTGCTGGGGGTGGGGGTGGTGGGAGACATGGGTGGGGGCCTGCTGGCAGGTGCCCCACAGTGCTGGGGGGGTGGGGGTGGTGGGAGACATGGGTGGGGGCCTGGTGGAGGGTGCCCCACAGTGCTGGGGGGTGGGGGTGGTGGGAGACATGAGTTGGACATGGGTGGGGGCCTGCTGGCAGGTGCCCCACAGTGCTGGGGGTGGGGGGGTGGGAGACATGGGTGGGGGCCTGGTGGAGGGTGCCCCTGCACTGCTGGGGAGGTGGGGGGGTGGGAGACATGGGTGGGGGCCTGGTGGAGGGTGCCCCTGCACTGCTGGGGGTGGGGGGGTGGGAGACATGGGTGGGGGCCTGGTGGAGGCTGCCCCTGGTGGCTGGGGGGTGGGGGTGCTGGGAGACATGGGTGGGGGCCTGGTGGTGGGTGCCCCTGCACTGCTGGGGGGTGGGGGTGGTGGGAGACATGGGTGGGGGCCTGCTGGCAGGTGCCCCACAGTGCTGGGGGGTGGGGGTGGTGGGGAACATGAGTTGGACATGGGTGGGGGCCTGCTGGCAGGTGCCCCACAGTGCTGGGGGGTGGGGGTGGTGGGAGACATGAGTTGGACATGGGTGGGGGCCTGCTGGCAGGTGCCCCACAGTGCTGGAGGGTGGGGGTGGTGGGAGACATGAGTTGGACATGGGTGGGGGCCTGCTGGCAGGTGCCCCACAGTGCTGGGGGGTGGGGGGGAGGGAGACATGGGTGGGGGCCTGGTGGAGGCTGCCCCTGGTGGCTGGGGGTGCTGGGAGACATGGGTGGGGGCCTGGTGGTGGGTGCCCCTGCACTGCTGGGGGGTGGGGGTGGTGGGAGACATGGGTGGGGGCCTGCTGGCAGGTGCCCCACAGTGCTGGGGGGTGGGGGTGGTGGTAAACATGAGTTGGACATGGGTGTGGGCCTAGTGGAGGGTGCCCCTGCACTGCTGGGGGGGGTGGGAGACATGGTTGGGGGCCTGGTGGAGGGTGACCCGCACTGCTGGGGGGTGGGGGTGGTGGGACACATGAGTTGGACATGGGTGGGGGCCTGCTGGCAGGTGCCCCACAGTGCTGGGGATGGGGGTGGTGGGAGACATGAGTTGGACATGGGTGGGGGCCTGCTGGCAGGTGCCCCACAGTGCTGGGGGGTGGGGGGGTGGGAGACATGGGTGGGGGCCTGGTGGAGGGTGCCCCTGCACTGCTGGGGGGTGGGGGTGGTGGGAGACATGGGTGGGGGCCTGCTGGCAGGTGCCCCACAGTGCTGGGGGGTGGGGGTGGTGGGAGACATGGGTGGGGGCCTGGTGGAGGGTGCCCCACAGTGCTGGGGGGTGGGGGTGGTGGGAGACATGAGTTGGACATGGGTGGGGGCCTGCTGGCAGGTGCCCCACAGTGATGGGGGGTGGGGGGGTGGGAGACATGGGTGGGGGCCTGGTGGAGGGTGCCCCACAGTGCTGGGGGGTGGGGGTGGTGGGAGACATGAGTTGGACATGGGTGGGGGGCCTGCTGGCAGGTGCCCCACCGTGCTGGGGGGTGGGGGTGGTGGGAGACATGAGTTGGACATGGGTGGGGGCCTGCTGGCAGGTGCCCCACAGTGCTGGGGGGTGGGGGTGGTGGGAGACATGAGTTGGAAATGGGTGGGGGCCTGTTGGCAGGTGCCCCACAGTGCTGGGGGGTGGGGGGGTGGGAGACATGGGTGGGGCCCTGGTGGAGGGTGCCCCTGCACTGCTGGGTGGTGGGGGTGATGGGAGACATGGGTGGGGGCAGGTGCCCCACAGTGCTGGGGAGTGGGGGTGGTGGGAGACATGGGTGGGGGCCTGGTGGAGGGTGCCCCACAGTGCTGGGGGGTGGGGGTGGTGGGAGACATGAGTTGGACATGGGTGGGGGCCTGCTGGCAGGGGGGGTGGGAGACATGGGTGGGGGCCTGGTGGAGGGTGCCCCTGCACTGCTGGGGGGTGGGGGGTGGGAGACATGGGTGGGGGCCTGGTGGAGGGTGCCCCTGCACTGCTGGGCGGTGGGGGGTGGGAGACATGGGTGGGGGCCTGGTGGAGGCTGCCCCTGGTGGCTGGGGGTGGTGGGAGACATGGGTGGGGGCCTGGTGGAGGGCGACCCGCACTGCTGGGGGGTGGGGGTGGTGATAGATATGAGTTGGACATGGGTGGGGGCCTGCTGGCAGGTGCCCCACAGTGCTGGGGGGTGGGGGTGGTGGGAGACATGAGTTGGACATGGGTGGGGGCCTGCTGGCAGGTGCCCCACAGTGCTGGGGTGGGGGGGTGGTTGACATGGGTGGGGGCCTGGTGGAGGGTGCCCCTGCACTGCTGGGGGGTGGGGGTGGTGGGAGACATGGGTGGGGGCATGCTGGCAGATGCCCCACAGTGCTGGGTGGTGGGGGTGGTGGGAGACATGGGTGGGGGCCTGGTGGAGGGTGCCCCACAGTGCTGGGGGGTGGGGGTGGTGGGAGACATGAATTGGACATGGGTGGGGGCCTGCTGGCAGGTGCCCCACAGTGCTGGGGGGTGGGGGGGTTGGAGACATGGGTGGGGGCCTGGTGGAGGGTGCCCCACAGTGCTGGGGGGTGGGGGTGGTGGGAGACATGAGTTGGACATGAGTGGGGGCCTGCTGGCAGGTGCCCCACAGTGCTGGGGGGTGGGGGTGGTGGGAGACATGAGTTGGACATGGGTGGGGGCCTGCTGGCAGGTGCCCCACAGTGCTGGGGGGTGGGGGTGGTGGGAGACATGAGTTGGACATGGGTGGGGGCCTGCTGGCAGGTGCCCCACAGTGCTGGGGGGTGGGGGGAGTGGGAGACATGGGTGGGGGCATGGTGGAGGGTGCCCCTGCGCTGCTGGGGGGTGGGGGTGGTGGGAGACATGGGTGGGGGCCTGCTGGCAGGTGCCCCACAGTGCTGGGGGTGGGGGTGGTGGGAGACATGGGTGGGGGCCTGGTGGAGGGTGCCCCACAGTGCTGGGGGGTGGGGGTGGTGGGAGACATGAGTTGGGCATAGGTGGGGGCCTGCTGGCAGGTGCCCCACAGTGAGGGGGGTGGGGGGGTGGGAGACATGGGTGGGGGCCTGGTGGAGGGTGCCCCACAGTGCTGGAGGGTGGGGGTGGTGGGAGACATGAGTTGGACATGGGTGAGGGCCTGCTGGCAGGTGCCCCACAGTGCTGGGGGGTGGGGGTGGTGGGAGACATGAGTTGGACATGGGTGGGGGCCTGCTGGCAGGTGCCCCACAGTGAGGGGGGTGGGGGGGTGGGAGACATGGGTGGGGGCCTGGTGGAGGGTGCCCCACAGTGCTGGAGGGTGGGGGTGGTGGGAGACATGAGTTGGACATGGGTGAGGGCCTGCTGGCAGGTGCCCCACAGTGCTGGGGGGTGGGGGTGGTGGGAGACATGAGTTGGACATGGGTGGGGGCCTGCTGGCAGGTGCCCCACAGTGCTGGGTGGTGGGAGACATGGGTGGGGGCCTGGTGGAGGGTGCCCCTGCACTGCTGTGGGGTGGGGGTGGTGGGAGACATGGGTGGGGGCCTGCTGGCAGGTGCCCCACAGTGCTGGGGGGTGGGGGTGGTGGGAGACATGGGTGGGGGCCTGGTGGAGGGTGCCCCACAGTGCTGGGGGGTGGGGATGGTGGGAGACATGAGTTGGACATGGGTGGGGGCCTGCTGGCAGGTGCCCCACAGTGCTGGGGGGTGGGAGGGTGGTCGACATGGGTGGGGGCCTGGTGGAGGGTGCCCCTGCACTGCTGAGGGGTGGGGGGTGGGAGACATGGATGGGGGCCTGGTGGAGGGTGCCCCTGCACTGCTGGGGGGTGGGGGGGTAGGAGACATGGGTGGGGGCCTGGTGGAGGCTGCCCCTGGTGGCTGGGGGGTGGGGGTGGTGGGAGACATGGGTGGGGGCCTGGTGGTGGGTGCCCCTGCACTGCTGGGGGGTGGGGGTGGTGGGAGACATGGGTGGGGGCCTGCTGGCAGGTGCCCCACAGTGCTGGGGGGTAGAGGCGGTGGGGAACATGAGTTGGACATGGGTGTGGGCCTGGTGGAGGGTGCCCCTGCACTGCTGGGGGGGGTGGGAGACATGGGTGGGGGCCTGGTGGAGGGTGCCCCTGGTGGCTTGGGGGTGGGGGTGGTGGGAGACATGGGTGGGGGCCTGGTGGAGGGTGACCCGCACTGCTGGGGGGTGGGGGTGGTGGGAGACATGAGTTGGACATGGGTGGGGGCCTGCTGGCAGGTGCCCCACAGTGCTGGGGGGTGGGGGTGGTGGGAGACATGAGTTGGACATGGGTGGGGGCCTGCTGACAGGTGCCCCACAGTGTTGGGGGGTGGGGGGGTGGGAGACATGGGTGGGGGCCTGGTGGAGGGTGCCCCTGCACTGCTGGGGGGTGGGGGTGGTGGGAGACATGGGTGGGGGCCTGCTGGCAGGTGCCCCACAGTGCTGGGGGGTGGGGGTGGTGGGAGACATGGGTGGGGGCCTGGTGGAGGGTGCCCCACAGTGCTGGGGGGTGGGGGTGGTGGGAGACATGAGTTGGACATGGGTGGGGGCCTGCTGGCAGGTGCCCCACAGTGCTGGGGGGTGGGGGGGTGGGAGACATGGGTGGGGGCCTGGTGGAGGGTGCCCCACAGTGCTGGGGGGTGGTGGGAGACATGAGTTGGACATGGGTGGGGGCCTGCTGGCAGGTGCCCCACAGTGCTGGGGGGTGGGGGTGGTGGGAGACATGAGTTGGACATGGGTGGGGGCCTGCTGGCAGGTGCCCCACAGTGCTGGGGGGTGGGGGTGGTGGGAGACATGAGTTGGACATGGGTGGGGGCCTGCTGGCAGGTGCCCCACAGTGCTGGGGGGTGGGGGTGGTGGGAGACATGAGTTGGACATGGGTGGGGGCCTGCTGGCAGGTGCCCCACAGTGCTGGGGGGTGGGGGGTGACAGACATGGGTTGGGGCCTGGTGGAGGGTGCCCCTGCACTGCTGGGGGGTGGGGGTGGTGGGAGACATAGGTGGGGGCCTGCTGGCAGGTGCCCCACAGTGCTGGGGGGTGGGGGTGGTGGGAGACATGGGTGGGGGCCTGGTGAAGGGTGCCCCACAGTGCTGGGGCGTGGGGGTGGTGGGAGACATGAGTTGGACATGGGTGGGGGCCTGCTGGCAGGTGCCCCACAGTGCTGGGGGGTGGGGGGGTGGGAGACATGAGTGGGGGCCTGGTGGAGGGTGCTCCTGCACTGCTGGGGAGTGGGGGGGGGGTGGGAGACATGGGTGGGGGCCTGGTGGAGGCTGCCCCTGGTGGCTGGGGGGTGGGGGTGCTGGGAGACATGGGTGGGGGCCTGGTGGTGGGTGCCCCTGCACTGCTGGGGGGTGGGGGTGGTGGGAGACATGGGTGGGGGCCTGGTGGTGGGTGCCCCACAGTGCTGGGGGGTGGGGGTGGTGGGGAACATGAGTTGGACATGGGTGTGGGCCTGGTGGAGGGTGCCCCTGCACTGCTGGAGGGGGTGGGAGACATGGGTGGGGGCCTGGTGGAGGGTGCCCCTGGTGGCTGGGGGGTGGGGGTGGTGGGAGACATGGATGGGGGCCTGGTGGAGGGTGACCCGCACTGCTGGGGGTTGGGGGTGGTGGGAGACATGAGTTGGACATGGGTGGGGGCCTGCTGGCAGGTGCCCCACAGTGCTGGGGGGTGGGGGTGGTGGGAGACATGAGTTGGACATGGGTGGGGGCCTGCTGGCAGGTGCCCCACAGTGCTGGGGGGTGGGAGACATGGGTGGGGGCCTGGTGGAGGGTGCCCCTGCACTGCTGGGGGGTGGGGGTGGTGGGAGACATGGTTGGGGGCCTGCTGGCAGGTGCCCCACAGTGCTGGGGGGTTGGGGTGGTGGGAGACATGGGTGTGGGCCTGGTGGAGGGTGCCCCACAGTGCTGGGGGTGGTGGGAGACATGAGTTGGACATGGGTGGGGGCCTGCTGGCAGGTGCCCCACAGTGCTGGGGGGTGGGGGTGGTGGGAGACATGGGTGGGGGCCTGGTGGAGGGTGCCCCACAGTGCTGGGGGGTGGGGGTGGTGGGAGACATGAGTTGGACATGGGTGGGGGACTGCTGGCAGGTGCCCCACAGTGCTGGGGGGTGGGGGTGGTGGGAGACATGAGTTGGACATGGGTGGGGGCCTGCTGGCAGGTGCCCCACAGTGCTGGGGGGTGGGGGTGGTGGGAGACATGAGTTGGACATGGGTGGGGGCCTGCTGGCAGGTGCCCCACAGTGCTGGGGGTGGGAGGGGTGGGAGACATGGGTGGGGCCCCGGTGGAGGGTGCCCCTGCACTGCTGGGGGGTGGGGTGGTTGGAGACATGGGTGGGGGCCTGCTGGCAGGTGCCCCACAGTGCTGGGGGGTGGGGGTGGTGGGAGACATGGGTGGGGGCCTGGTGGAGGGTGCCCCACAGTGCTGCGGGGTGGGGGTGGTGGGAGACATGAGTTGGACATGGGTGGGGGCCTGGTGGAGGGTGCCCCTGCACTGCTGGGGGGTGGTGGGAGACATGGGTGGGGGCCTGGTGGAGGGTGCCCCTGGTGGCTGGGGGTGCAGGGGGACATCCGTTGGTGGGCAGTAGTGCAAGTTGACATGTGGGTTGGCTGGGGGTCATGGCCATGGTGGATGGGGTGCCTGCACATGTGCAGGGTAGGCTCCTGTGGTGTGAGCCACCTGCAGGGGCCGTGGAGGTTGTAGAGGGAACACCTAGGAGGATCCACATGTGCAATTCACGTGTGGTGCTCCCCGCGCACCCCTGTAATACACGTACCCTGATGGAATCGCGTGTGGAACTTCCCGCGCACCCCTGAAATGCACGTACCCTGCTCGCACGGGCCCAATCGCGTGTGGAACTTCCCGCGCACCCCTGAAATACACGTACCCTGATGCAATCGCGTGTGGAACTTCCCGCGCACCCCTGGAATACACGTAACCTGCTGATGTCGCGTGTGAAACTTCCCCCGCACCACAAAATACACGTACCCTGATAAATCGCGTGTGGAACTTCCCGCGCACCCCTGAAATACACGTGCCCTGCTGATGTCGCGTGTGAAACTTCCCCTGCACCCTGAAATACACGTACCATGATGAAATCGTGTGTGGAAATTCCCGCGCACCCCTGAAATACACGTACCCTACTGCAATCGCGTGTGGCACTTCCCGCGCACCCCTGAGATACGCGTACCGTGCTCGCATGGGCCCAATCGCGTGTGGAATTTCCCGCGCACCCCTGAAATACACGTACCCTGCTGAAATCACGTGTGGCACTTCTCGCGCACCCCTGAGATACGCGTACCCTGCACGCACCGGCCCAATCGCGTGTGGAAATTCCCGCGCACCCCTGAAATACACGTACTCTGCTGAAATCGTGTGTGAAACTTGCCCCGCACCCCGAAATACACGTACCCTGCTGAAATCGCGTGTGGCACTTCCCGCGCACCCCTGAGATACGTGTACCCTGCGGAAATTGCGTGTGGAACTTCCTGCGCACCCCTGAAATACGCATACCCTGCTCGCACGGGGCCAATCGCGTGAGGTACTTCCCGCGCACCCCAGTGATACACGTAGCCCGCTTGCCGTGCTGGTACAGGGTTAGCGCAGCCCTTTGCGCTGGATTGGGTATATTGATGGCTTTTCCCTGTGCGAGAGGCGTTCTTGGGGGCGTAACTGGCGCTGCTGCAGGGTCGCTGCGTCACTGTGCGCCACGGCTGGTTTTGGTGGCTGGAATCCATGAATACGCTGTGCGCGGAAATGGATTTTAGCGCACGCGGCTGGCGCAGGGATTCGCACGCGCACACTGTGCGCCAGCCGCGTGCGCCACTTGTGCGCTGAATTCTATGAATTACCCCCTAAATGTAATGGCTAGAAAAGAGGAACCCGTGAATAGAAAAGTTACGCTGCAGTTATAACCCTTCACGCAGTGAAGGGTTAGAAATGCAGCGTAACTTTTTTTTTTCTTTAATGAGAATTATTTTTATTTAAAAAAAATATTGCTAAGGACCTACAAGACAGGAGTGAATGGAAGAATGGCGCTAACACTTAGAAATCAAGCACAGGATGCAAAAAGAATTCTGCTAGTTTTAAACAAGTTATCAGGGTATGGATAGGACTACTTAGAGAGTGGAACAAAGACAAAGTATCAAGATGGGGTAGCCTATGTGTTGCTATGGGATGGGGAAATACTCACAATCCACACTTGATTTGGGGATTTGAGACAGTCAACCGGGTTCTGGACTCAAAGGCTCTGGTCACAGCAAGGCAGCGGACTCTCCGAGCAGAACAACAGCTGGGCCTGTCTGGTCACTGGATCACAAGGGTACAGCTGGCATGCAGCTAGTGGGCAAAAAGCCGGTCTGGTCACAGGATACTCCCAAAAGGATGCCACAGCTTTTCCCCCTTCTCCCTGAGTTAGTGGGATTTTGTTATGGGGTTAAGTTATGAAGGGTGGTTCTGCCTGTAGAGGAGGGCCTCAACCAAACATCTCTTTTGCAAAGGTGGATCTGGAAGGTCTGGATACGCAGGCGCTGGAAATTCAGGAGAGAGTGTCCTGTCCTAGTGAGCTCCCACCCCTTATATAAAAGCGGGTGACATCACTGGGTCTATTGTTGGGTAGAACTAAGTTAGACCTACCCCCAAGAACCGGATAGGTCAGCCCATGGCGGTCGCCTTCTCCAGGAAGGGACTCAGTTACGGGGATTGTGTTTTGTGAGGTGAAAGCCATCCCTCAGTCCTTTTTGCCAAAATTCGATTTTAACATAAATCACACATTTATACAGTTGAAGTATTTTTGCAAATTACATAAGCAGGTTACATATTTCACGTGTCTAATAGTTTTTCATCATTTTCAATGAAATTATTTTACCTAAAATTCTATAACTTTATACATGTGTATAGATTATTTTAGGGCATGTGAATATTACATTTCAAAGTTGCATTATGTACACTTTCCTCAGAATATCCAATTTGCTGCCATTTCTGTCCCCAATATGCAAGTGAAGGCTACCATGTCTTAGATTAAAGCCACCCAAATTGCATCTAGATTGTGAAACCTTCACATTACTGCGTTGTCCAATTTCGGAGATAAAAAGTCTTGAAATGTATTAAAAAAATAGCCTTTTTAGCCAAATGTCTAGCATTGTCTTCCAAATAAGGGCATAGCTTACAAGGCTACTCTGGAGTTGGCTTTGAAGCTCCCCAGTAGAAATTGAGGGGAGGTGATTTTCCAAATGTTACATGTAAGTGTCCCAGAATCTTTTGTCTCAACCTGGAGCACAGACAAAAGTCTGACAAGCGTGTGATATGATGCTTCCTGGTCCATTCAAAGTTTCAAAGGGCATAATTAACATGTAGGCATCCCAGAAATCCCTTGTGGCTTCTCTTGGGGGTAGGGCATTCCTGTTGTCAGCCCCTACATGTCCCTTTATCCATAGTAGAAACCCTGTTTTGGCTGATTTCCAAGTACAGCCAAAACATTTATTTCTTTATTTATTTTCTTTTGTTCTGAATCAGAAGCCAGCCTGTTGAATAAAACATGCCATATATGTTTCCCAGCAAAACCCCCTTTACATTGCTCGGCAAGGACAGGGCCATATTCAACATTACACTTTTAAAACAGGTATTTTTCCTTATTTGGAAAAGCACATTTTAACACATGGTGAAGTCTGCTGGTGTGTCCCTTTCAAAAGGTTTTCTCTTCCATCTGACTTCCCAACATTGCTTTGCAGCCCTAGTCAGTTTCACTTATACAGCAATCTGTTTAAGACACAGGTCCACTGAAATTGACATATGCCCTTAGAGATAGGGTTTCTTTTGATGCATTGTGCATTGATTTTTGACATTTTGTAGCCCAAAAGTCAAGCGTTTTTCCATGTGGCTGAAAGATTGGGAAAGTTTGGGCTAGCAGCAAAGCAGCGCTGCTTTTCACTTTGCTTCTTTAGGACAAACAAGCACACACCCTGGCAGCCTTTCTCGGTGTGCTCCCTGTTCCAACTCGCCCCAGAGGTGCTTGGCAAGACAGTGCCATCATCATTTTGTAGCTGCACAACACAGTTTTGATGCAGGGCAGGGGCGCTCAAAGGAGCCAGCGCAGGAGTTTTGCTGTTAACTGCTGAAGTGCAGCTTGGTTATGGATGGGAATTCTGCTGAGTGGGTCAATGTATCCCACACTGTCAAAACATCAAGTGGGCTTTCCAATGAGTCTTTCAACCTCCTTAAATGGCTTTGTTATGAGTATAGTAAGTAGTAAGTCCTTTACCAAAGGTGGTCCCACTCTGTTCGTGCATGGATTGACCTCACTAAAGTCTTTGACACAGTAAATAGAGAACGATTCTGGTCTAAGTTGAGACGTTGGGGATTACCTCTGTCATTGTTGGCGATTATTGTGAATCTGCACGAAGGTTCATGAATGCAAGTTAGATTGGACATGTAGGGCAATCTGTCTGATCCAATTTCGACTGCTAGAGAAGTGAGGCAGTGTTGCATAATAGTCCCCTGCCTATTTAACCTTTATCTGGCTGACCTACCAGAGACTTCAGATCATGCAGCCTTGGCTAGTATGAATATTGGTTCAGAAAGCATCAATTGGATAGCCTACGCTGATGACAAAGTCCTGCTGGACTATGCTCTGATTGGCCTCCAACGGCTGCTGGGAACCCTGGAGGAGTATGCAGCTCACAGCGATCTAAAGATCAATCCTACCAAGTCAAAAATAGTGAGATTCAAGAGACCCTTGAAGAAGCTGTATATAGGTGGATGCTGAATAATCACGAAATTCCAATCGTAAATGAGGTCTTATATCTAGATCTCAAACTGAGGTCCTTTCCGACAATGTCTCATCTGGTTCAAGAGTTAGAAGCAACATTGATACTGTTGTCTTGTCAGATGAAGAAAATCTTACCCACCTAATGTACGTTGTCAGTACTTCCCCTTGTGAAGTTCTATGTGGGTAAGATGATACCAGCCCTGATGCATGGCTTAGATGCAAATCCCTTATCCAGATCAATAGACTGGTCAAAGTTAGAAGGAAAAATATGGAACTATGTTTTAAATCTGTCAAAATGTCTTCCCATTGCGTCTTTGAGGAATGAGTTGTGCTTGTAGTCAGTGTGTATTTATAGGGATTGGAGGATTGTATGCTTATATAAACAGATCTTAGTCCCACAGAAAAATTCACTATGTGAAGACACTGGAGTGTTGCTGAACGAAGCCTGTAACCCATTTTTGATTAACTTTAAAAAAGATCTTGGCGGGGTGTAAACGCACTGAAAGTGATCTCATTTCGAATGCTCCTAGTGTTAAAGAATCTTTGAAAAGGCAGGATTGGATATATACAATAACCGAAATGCAGAAATCTGAAATTGCAAAGTCACTATCAGTGCATGTTAAACCTAGAGGGTTCCTACCAATTTATTTGGGGTGCTTTCCTAATTCCAGGTGGCATTCTCAATTCCTACGATTTTGTCTCAATTTGTTATTAACAAAAGAAATTCAGTTAATCTGCCATAAAGATACTTATGAGGAAACTTGTTGCCCCTTGTGTCTGAAATTAGAGACTCAAACTACTCGACATCTATTGATAGATTGTATGGGAACGTGAAACTTGAGACTCAAGTTTTGCGGTTCATGAAGGGTGGCTCGCCACAGTCCTTTTGGGAGAGACTGTCAACAGGCCACAAAGTTATCTTATCAATAGAAGTTTTTAACGTTTTGAAGGAGCTTGGGTTAATCCTTTTATGGTGCAAAGATCTGATTTTCTTTTAATCTTTGTATGTAATGTAGTTTCTTTTTTTAATGTTGATTTTTTCCTTAACTCTGCTTGAATATGTTGTTTTAACTTTGTACCATATGTGAAAAGTCGATTTTCAGCAAAAACACAAAAATAATTACAAAAATAAAAGCACTATGCGTGTCCTTCACTGAAGTCCTGTTAAAAATAAGCACTGGCAAAGCCAACAGTCTTGGCTTGTATAAAGATATTAGGCATTTGTCTAACAATGCTATTATATACCCAGGTATTTGCACCATTTTATAGCTGCTACCATCGATGGCCAGTTAGTACCACTATGGCAATGCCAGGCAAGTGCCTTTACCATGCCTACAAAAGCCCACACTTTTGGCATTACCAATGCTTTTTGATATTACAACTATACTTGTAATCTGTGGCTAAATGCAAACCTCTGCAGCACATTAACTCCAACCAAGCTCTATTTGTTACCCATGTTATATCCCCTCTTTTCACTCACCATCATTTGCACGCACCTTTCTGGCTGCCCTTCTTTCACTCCATCCTCACAAACACTCTCTTCAATGTTTATTCATATGCCATAACTAATGGCTTTGCAAAAATCTTTGCTCAAGTCAAATCCGATTTGGTTGGGAGCGGTAGGGAGCGGCGCTCCTCTGCTTTAAAAAAAAAGCTTTACTGTTCCTATACTTTTATTTTCAAAAGAAACCGATCCCGAATGGTTTAGTTTTCAAATAAAAGTGTAGGAAGAAGTTGAAACTTGTACTTCAGTGCACTGCAATAAACATTCCTTTAAACAGCAGGTGTGTTTGGCGGTTTGGATTGTGCGTGGGAGGGGGCGTAGAGATGGGGTTTGTGGGGACCTGGGGCAGGTCAGCAGGGAACATAGTGCCACTACTTCTTTTCGTACACTTCGACCCACTGCTTCGGGGGCATCACTCCTTACATGGAAAGGCCATGTGAACCAATGTTTCTTTTGAAGGGGGCAGGCGAGGTCTGAGACCCATTGACTGTTGGCACAGCATCAGCTTCGGACTGAACATATGGCTGTCGCTTTTGACCTATGCATACATGACTAAGGCTGCTTTTCTTGTCGCGATTACTGTACAGGAAGAATTGTACATGGTCCTCTGTCAGTTGACGAGTCCCTCGAACGTACTACTAACCTGCTCTGCGGTCCAGACTCCTGATCTTGAGGATTCCTCAGCCCCTCATCTTTCTTCTTTTTTTGTTGCTCGACTGTCGAGTGCTGCCGCCTGCCTCCCCCGTCTCCTGCTGCTACAAATCTGGCCGCTATAAATCTGGATCCGGTTTGGGCATACATGCCAACATTCCGAATCGGCTGAGAGGGAGATTTCTACAGCGAAATCGGGAGACAATTTCGCCATAGAAATGCATTGGGGAAATAATTATTTTAGGCAGGAGAACGTGAAAAATAGCAGTATTTTTCACGCGAAAATCAGGGGTTTCCCGCCTAAATCGGGAGGGTTGGCATGTATGTTTGGGGCTGCCTGCCACGCCCCGGTACCCCGGTGCCAAGGACAGCCAGCAACAGCATGCATGAGCAGAAACGTGCTTGTATGAGTTTGAATTGAATGTAAATTGAAAAGGAACCTGAACGTGCTAAATCATACCCAAGGGCTGGCTGCTGCTTCCAGGCTGCCTGGGTGATGAGTATGGAGCCATGGTGGCGGTGGCACTGCAGAGCAGATCACAGGGCTGGGGGGGGGGGAAGAGAGAGAGAGAGAGAGAGAGAGAGAGAGAGAGAGAGAGAGAGAGAGAGAGAGAGAGAGAGAGAGAGAGAGAGAGAGAGAGAGAGAGAGAGAGAGAGAGAGAGAGAGAGAGAGAGAGAGAGAGAGAGAGAGAGAGAGAGAGAGAGAGAGAGAGAGAGAGAGAGAGAGAGAGAGAGAGAGAGAGAGAGAGAGAGAGAGAGAGAGAGAGAGAGAGAGAGAGAGAGAGAGAGAGAGAGAGAGAGAGAGAGAGAGAGAGAGAGAGAGAGAGAGAGAGAGAGAATAGTTTGTACATATAAATCAATTTTCATTAAACACACAAAGACGGTGAAATATATGCATGTAATGTGGTGTGCATTTTTTTGGGCCCCACTGCTGCTTGCAAAAAATGTCCCACATGAATCCTTGGAACTCGGAGGTGCCTGTCCACCGCTGGAAATCAGGCAGCGCAGAGGAGAGCCGCTGCATCTTTAGTGTGTGGTAGACCGGGAAGCTGCATAGCACCGCTCTACAGACATGGGAAGCACCCCAAACCACAGGTCCAGCAAGAACTAATACAAAGCATACCGCCCAATCCAATACCAGGACCTCCCTATGAATCCCAGCAAACCGAGGCCACAGACATGAATTCTCAGGTTACCATGGCTGTTCTGCGCCATGCCCAAGTGGTGTAAGTGGGCAGGGATTACCTCGCTATTTGTAATTTTGTCAGCATCCCTTATTGCTCGTATATTCGTTATTACGATGGTTGTTTTTCCCAAATGTTTCTATATATTTCTCAATGTTCCCAGAAGACCGCCTAAAGTATATTTTGAGAGAATACCCACAATGGTGGGTCGCTTAATTTGGGTGCCTAAACAAGCAAGAGTTGAATGGGAAGACATCACTCGACAACTTGGGGAGGGAGGACTGGCGGGGACAGACTTTGGAACCTATTACCTGGTAGCCCAGGCAAGCCATATGAAACACTGGTATACATCATGCATACACTGTTACTTAATTCCTTCCCAGATTAGTCATACACTGCAAAGTAATAGGACAGGGAGTAGCCAACGTATCACTCTCACACTTGGGTTTTTCCCAAAGGGTTCTAGGACATCAGTGGGAACACTACTCTCCCTTACCCAATGGCCATTAGCATACTGGGACAAAGGATGCAGGATAATAAAAATCATGTCTGGGTTACGTCCTTTTACCGCAATTTCACAAAACTCTGAATTTAGCTTGGGCCGTTTGAAAAAGTCTTAAATTAAAAGGGATCAGTCTAGGGAGACTATAGACCGGGGTGAATACTTACATTTATAAAATGTAAGGAACAATTCTTATTACCAGAAACTAAATAGCGTTGTTGCCTGCAATGAAGGCATTGGATATCTAATCAGGCAGTGATGGGGCAGGTACTAGAACACATAAAAGTTTGAAATTCTTGGTATCCAAGGCCACCTACAATAAGGAAATCTCCCTATGATACAAGGATTCACCCAAATTACATCACTGAAATTCAGCTTTGCATGGCTAGATGGGAACGGGATTTGGGTCTCCAATCCTGATAGACTCTTGGCATTGCATCTGGGAAGGCGAACAGAAAAGCTCTAAATGCACAAGTGTCAAGGAATGCGCCTATGAGCTATTCTACCATTGATATATCACTACACAATGACTACTCAAAAGGTTTCCTGATTCTTCTGAGATATTCTGCTGGGGCTGTGGCAACACTGGTGATTTAGGCCACATGTGGTGGCATTGTCCAACGATCCAAATGTACTGGAATTATCACGTAGCCTTCAGACACATAAAGATGACACCTAATGGCCCAGAATAATTCCTTTGGAAATATACTGGCCCGTTTTCACTCAAGAGACAAGGAAACGTGACAGATTGACTACCCCTCTCTCTTAGGTCTTTCGACAACACAGGTATATGTATAGGTGCTAAAGTACTAACACATCACTCATACTGAACTTCATATCTAGACATATATATTTCTTCAGGTTTATATTTATTTATTTTATATGATTTGTCTTGGTTTTATGAAATGTGTGTTTAATCATAAAATCAAAGAAATAACATTTTTTTTTTAAATGTCACCAATCCTTAGCTAATTATTTCTCATAAATGTTATTAGAAATTACCTGTTTACACTTCCAATCGCAACGATGTAGACAATCTCACTCCCGTGGCAACCAAGAGAAAAAAAACAGGATGTATAAGTGGTATACTGTCTTCTATCCTGCTTACGGCCTGCAATGCATGACATGCTTGTCACTAGCATCCTTTTGACCTAAAAGTATTTGCTTTGTGATCAATAATTTCAGCAAACAGTATTGTTCCAGGAGCATGTCTCTGCACTCCCTTCCTGTGTTCGGTAGGTATGTATCAACGCAAGTGGAATGTTTTCTTCAGTTGCAGCTCTGTGTGGAAGGAGAAATACAGCACCTCCAAAGCACAATTTATCAAGCTAGTAATTGCATATGTATACTTAAATATACACACACTCCTCTATGATGGGATTTAATTGTGGCTGCAAATAACTTTGCAACTTCACAAAGTTTTCAAAAGTTTTTGAAAAAATCTCGCAAAGTATGCAATGGCGAAGACAGTTAAATGACTGAACTGCAGAAGTTCTACTATGAAAGTTATTTCATTTTTCCAGCAATGGCATGCTATGGTGGGTTCACTTTAAAGACATCCATTATCAGCATCCAAGGTATCCATCCCTATATATTTGGGATGAGACGGAAGTGCAAAGTACCCTTGATGGATGCTGTGGGGAGAAGCAGGGGAACATCATGTGGTTATTGCAGAGCAAATGGTGGGGGTAAAGACATACATCAAATCCATACATTGACAAAGCTACTGAACAGGACGCAGTATAACAAGCTCCCACCTCCTTACAGTTTACAGGGCAATGCACCCCCCAATATTCGACATACATAAATAATTATTTTTAACTTTGGGTTTAGAGAGACTTATAGTTAAAATCAAAGGAAAAGCACATGGGTCATCAAGGAAGAAAAACTTTGAAAGAGGTGAAAACGTATACAAGAAGGATCTTAAGATTTTGGCTGTTAGGACAATTAGCACCCCAGAGGAGGATGCGGGTGCTTCCAAGCCAGTCAGGAAGCTCGAAACAGGGACTTTACCTCTTGGTGAAGCCAGCATTCTCAGTCTCCTCAAAAGCAGGTAAGGGCTCCCCCACGTCCCCTTCCCCCACTGCCACTCCCAATTTCCACCTCCCTCACTGACTCCCCCTGCATCTCATGCCTCATCTACCTGCAGCTGCTGTGACCCTGGTTGGCAACTGGACCACTTGGTGTTCAGTCTCTTCCCCGTCAGAAGGGACTACATGAAGCCCTACAAGCATTGGTAATTGAGTAGGGATTGAATTACCAAAATGAATGAGTTTAAGTCTAACGCAGTTCCCTTGGAGAACCAACGCTCTACCCGAATGTGCGTGTCATGTAGTTGTGTTTATATTCAAATATTTACTTGGACAATTATGTGCCGATAAATAAGAGGGGCATAATAAAAATACAAACAGCTGCTCATATTGCACAACATACTTTTATAATTAACTAGCAGAAGTACCCGTTCTCTGAACGGGTTCTGTAGACAGACATGATAACACTCTCATCAGTTGTTGAAAATGAATTATCCTGTAGGTCGCTGTTGCACCTCACCCTGGCATGGTGCAGTTCGTTGTGGTGCATTGCGGTGCAAATATCTCAGAAACCATGCATCCTAAGGCCTTGAAATGTGGTTTTCGAGGTCCCTCGTGTTGGAAACAGTTGAGAAACAACATGTTTTGTTTCCCTTCCCAGAGAACATGGTTTACGGCTTTGTCTGCAGGAAGCATCTCGCCAACATCCTCCGGAAAAGAATGTTACCTGATTCAGCAAACATTTTTGTTTCCTTTCCCGGTGACCATGCTTTACGGTATTGTAAAGATTATTTAGAAACAACATTTTTAGTTTCCCTTCCCGCTGAACATGGTTTATGGCTTTGTCGGCAGGCACCATCTTGCAAATACAAAAACTCTCTGGAAAAGTAATTTCACTTGATGCAGCAAACATTTTCAAACTTCTGGAATGCTACCTGCCTTCACCTTCGACTCTCAGGTCCATTCGCGTCTCACAAATTTTTTGTTTCCCTTCCCAGTGAACATGGTTTATGGCTTTGTCGGCAGGCCACAAACACACAAACATATTTTAACTTTTGCTGAAATCTGTGGGAACTGGGTGGGTGTCTAAATGTCATGTAGCCAGTAATGTCCGAAGAGTCTTAATAGGTTGCTTTGCAAAATTTGGTGCAGATTGGTGAAACGTGTGGAACTGTATAAGGAACAACGCTTCGCAAAGCCAAAAACCCACCAACACATTTTGACTTGTGCTGAAATCAAGGGAATAGGGAGGGGTGTCTAAATGTCATGTCGCCAGTATTGTCCACAGGGTCCTAACAGGTAAGTATGCAACATTTGGTGCCGATTGGTGAAACAGTGTGGAATTGTATAAGGAACAAGGCTTTGCCAAGCAACAAACCCACACACCCACAAATCCTGCCACAACCCCACAGGCAAATTTTGACTTTTATATTTATAGAAAATAATGGGGTAGGGCAATTAATAATGTGAGATTGGTGAACCCACTGCTTCTTAACCTGCTCACTCCCCAATAGAATGTTCTAACAAGGATTCACCAATGCTCGGACAATGATGCTTGCCTGAGCCAATATAAACAACTTTCATGCACGCATTGAGGAGTTCACAGAGAGTGCTTTTCCGCTGTCCCAGACTACTGGATTTAGTCGTGGCTTCAACTTGCATTTACTCGCACAATCACGTTTTTCCCATTGTGGACTCAACGTGCTTTGCACCTGAGTCTTATCATCTACTAAGCTGTGGTATGACATTACTTGGCTAGTACAAGAGCTGAGAACTGAGAATTCTATTTGGAGCCTCTAGAGCTAAAACATATTGGGCCACATTACGAGTTGCCCGGTAAAAGCGGGTTCATTACCGGCATGCCGGAATGAGCGGGTCCGTGCTCGTATAAACCCGCTAACAGCGGGTGATTACGAGTGCGTGAGCACGTGCGTTCCCCCATGCCGGTAGTGGCAATACCGCCATGCCGGTAAAGGGCCACCAAACCCCCTATAATGGCATTGCGGGGCCTGCCCATAGCGTTAACGCCTCATAACAACCCCTAAATACCGGCACGGTAATACCGGCACGGTATCACCGTGTTCGCAAAAAACGGACCCGGAAATTACGTCATCGCACAGGAATGGGAAATGGGCCGGCGGCCATCTTTAAAAACACAATCCATTGCCATCCTCCACAACCACCAGTTCTTTCGTGGTGTTCTGTGGCAGAATAGAAGCAGGATGTCCAAGGCTACCAAGAAGGCGACCCAAAGGAAGAGAAAACAGCGTTTTTTAGACGCTGAACTAAGCATGCTTGCTGACACCCTGGCCCAGCATGCGGACACGATCAGGAGCACTGACATGAAGCATGCGGCCCAAACCAAAAAAAAAAGAAGTCTGGCAGGAGGTCGCACAGAGGTTGTCGGCAGTGGGAACCACCCTAAGGAGTGTGCGTGACTTTAGGAAGCGGTGGGATGACCTCCGCCTCAGGGTGAGGAAGATCCTGGCGGAGAACAGGAGGGCCGCAATGGCGACAGGTGGGCGCCCACACTCCCCAGTGAAGTTGACGGCATGGGAAGAGACCGCCAGTACCTTCATTGACCCTGAATCCATCGAGGGATTTGGAGACAAGGAGGCGGGCGCCGCATCATCCACAGAAGAAGGTGAGTGACCCATCAAATCCATGTAGGCTAAACCATGATGTGGCACAAGTGATGTGGAAGTGAGACTAGGCAAGGCAATGCATGTCCCAGGCCCACATCAACATATCCAATCAAGAATGTGTGGCACACCCTGCAACACACGCAACACACGCATGCTGAGTGCCAATCCCAATGCCAACACAAGTGCAACACAAGTGCAACATGACCCAACCGTGCCCATGGAACTCACCACACAGACACCATACCAATGCCATGCCACCAGCCATGCATTAATTGCCCACAGAACGCCAAATGCCACACCCCAGAAATAATTTGATGCATGAATGTATGAACATATCGCAGCGCAATACATCATAGCTGCCATGTGACACCATCACTGATGACCTGCATCTCTTCTATCCCCCAGTCACCGATGAGGAAGATGGAATGCAGGACAGGGGTGCAAGTTCATCCACTGCACGGCAAGGGACCAGGGCCACCACCACCCCCCAGCCCAAGAAACTGCCCAGAGCAACAGGCAGTGTGCCACACCGGGCAGTAACCCTTCAGGAGACACCTGCAGCCACAGTACAGCAGCAGCCACCCACAATAGTGGGAGGCTTTTCCATTCCCACTCCGCCAGCTACCGCGGACGTTGTTGATACAAAGGTGGAGAATGAGGGTGACATCATGTCCGGCACACCCACCCCAAGCCTACCCCACCCTACAGAGGCCGAGAGCATGGACAATCCCTGCCTCCACGACTCGGACCTTGGAGACTCAGACATAGCCCTCTTTGAGGAGGACTGTGCCCTGGACGTGGGCCCCGCCCAGGTGCCATACTCCACCCTGCCTACCACCACCCTACCATCCACCACCCTGCCTACCACCACCCTGCCATCCACCACCCTGCCTACCACCACCCCGCCCAGCAGTACTCCTGCAGCCAACGACTCCTTCAAGGCTCGCCTGTCAAGGGTTGAGGCCCAACAGGAGTCGATGCTTGAACTCATGCGGCAACAAATATCCAACGGGAATGACTCCATGAGGGCCATTGCCACAGCCATTGCAGCCAACACTGATGCTGCTGATGCAAGATCACGTGCCATGAGGGAGTGTATAGGGGCACTTACAAAGGCCCTGCTTGCGAATCTACCTCAAACGCAGTGCCCACACCCTGGGGCAGGCATGGGACTGATCATCGACACCTCCACTGCCACAACCCCTTCTACCTCGGCCCACTCGAGCCCCGTGCGGTTGACGCGGAGGAGTGACGGCGCTTGACCATGGCACCCCAGGATCCCAAAATTGCAAAGAATAAGAGTGGGCAGACAATGACATTTTGAAAATGTACGTTGGTGAAGGGACCAGTGTTTGTTGGACATATGGGGACATTTGGGGTTTGTAGGGTGGGTGAGGGAGTTTACTTGGGTATTTTTGGGGGTTGTAGGGTGGGTGAGGGTGTTCACTGGGGGTTGTGAGGGGATTTTGTTCACATTATCACGTGTCTGGAAAATACACCCGTTGTGTGCAAGAAAATCATTGGCTGGACATACTTATTTTTGTGCATGTACATTTAATCTGTGTATACAGTGGGGCAATTCTAACAAAACAAGTGTGCATGTCCACATGCAGACAGTGTGTCACAGGCACATTACATTTGTGGTCCCTGCGTTTCAAAAGTATTAGTCAATTAGTGCTTGGCGTACAGCATGGCCATCCCGTGCATCACATACTGGCAGGAGGGCTCCTTCGCCTCCGTCTCCATCCCCGCCTCCATCTCCATCCCCTTCATCCACACCCTGCCCATGCATGTCAATGTCAGGTGGCAGTGGTACATTCCTTCGGACGCACATGTTGTGCAGCATGACACAGGCCATGGTGATCTTCGCCACCTTCTCAGGCCTATATAGGAGTGCCCCACCAGACCTGCTTAGGCAGCGGAACCGCGCCTTCAACAGGCCAAAGATCTGCAGCCAAAGATCTGCTCAATCACAACACGGGTACGAATGTGCACACGATTGTACTCCTCTTCATGGCTGTTCTGCGGGTTCCGCGCAGGGGTAAGTAGCCACGGCCTCAAGGGATATCCTCCATCACCTGCAAGCAGATACAAATAGGTGTGTGTCACTCTGAACTGCCACCTTCAGGGAGCACAGTCATGGCAACAGCTATTTGGTGTGGGCATGCACATGTCCCTGTACGTGTACAAAATAGTCACCTAGATGCAATGTATACTGTAATGAGGTGTGGTACACTGGATGGGGTTCAATAGATGATGCAGGGTGTAATCATTCATGCTCTGGCAGATGTGCTGTGGTAGTGCGAAAATGTTTGGCCTCCAAATCATGCTGTATATTCTTTACTATGCATGGTGACACTAGCCGCATGGCCACTGTTGCCATCCTATTCAGTCATGCATTGCTTGCCATCACCATGGTGCCCTGGTTGTGCTTCTTACTTGTTGTCATCCATATGCAATATTTGTGATATGTGGCCCAGTGATGTGTTATGCTCCGTTTGGCTGGTTCAGGTGAGGAGTGTTTAGCTCTGCATGCATTCTCCACTCACTGGCTATTCCCCCCCCCTTTACCATCCGGGTGCAGTAGCCCCCCCCTTCTGCATCCGCACACATCAGTACCCCACAGCATGGCCATGGCCCTGCTGTGCAACTCACCGAGCAGCCAGGCACGTGGTCCAGCATGTCGCTCCATGTGACAGGGTAGCGTGGAGTTGCGCAGTACCATGGCATCATGTGTGGATCCAGGAAATCGGGCGCAGCAATGTGTGATGATCTTGCTGGAGTCACATACCATTTGCACATTGATGGAGTGGTATTGCTTGCGATTGCGGTACACCGCCTCTATGTAATGAGGGACTACCAATTCCACATAGGTGCAGTCGATGGCACCAACACAATTGGCCAGTGCATGGAAGCCTACTTTGGTTTCGGCTATCTCCTGGGCAGTCCGTGGTAGGGATAAATGGGTGCTTGTGTGCTCCATGAGGGCATCCAGCACTTGGTTCAGCATGCGTGAGAATAGTGGTTGTTAAATGCCATGCAGCTTGGCCCACTGTGTGTTGGTAGGTGCCTGTGGCCAGGAAGTGTAGCACAGACACCACCTTTAGTAGTGGGGGGATGGCAGTGCGTATTTCTATGTGGCTGGCAATGTCATTCTGTATCATGTCCACTATGGTGGTGATGGTGTCACGGTTCAACCGGTACAGGGTGTGGATCTGCTCAGGGGTTAGGTTGAATGGGCTGGGTCTGGTGCGAGGGATTGGTGGCTGCCTACGAGGCACTGGTGGCTGCGCATGTGGTAATTGCTGGGCCTGTCTCACCCTCCTTCTCCTCCTGCATCTCCTCTGTGCTGCCTGTTCTTGATGCTGTAGTTGTTGCTGTTGTTGCTGTTGTTGCTGTAGTTGTAGCAGTACAGGCATGTCCTCCAGCGCAATGATTGCAACTGCTAGTGGTAGCATTTTGGTGTAGGAAGGGGTGTGGTGTGTAGGTGTGCTCCTTTTGTACTGGGCCACTCTACATTGCCTACACCTGTGGGGGGGGTTGTGGTGTGTGGGTGTGCTCAGTTTATACTGGCACAGCCTCCATTGACTCCACCTGTGGGGATTGTGTGCGCCTGTGGCAGCTGCCTTGTATCCTGCTTACTGTTTGCGGGTGGTCCGCGATGCCTGTATGGCCGACATCGTGCAGCCTGTGATTACCGGCTTCGCAATGCCCGTATTTGCATGTATGCGTGGGTTGGAATTACCCCTATTACCGGCATGCCGGTATTTGCTCCCTGAAGGGGCGCGTGTACGTGCCTATGCCGCTATTAGCGGCACCGTCGTTGTTTAGTAATACCGGCATCGTTTTTGCCTTACTGGCATACCTCGTAATGAGGCCCATTAGCTTTTTTGCAGCGACCAAGTAGCTCTGCCCCCAAGACTGGAAACTCTATAAAACCACCAGGGCATGCACATCGTGTGGGTTTATCGAGGAGTGCACAGAGAGTGCTGTTCCGCTGTTCAGCTGAGAAGCAGACAATAACTTGTCCGATCTGAAAGTCATCACTTTCTCGAATACATATCCCTGAGACCAATAAATGCCTACATACAATCTGAAAACAGCAATCCCAGAACACGCAGGTAAATTGATAGTAGACCATGTAGAAGATATATCTGTGGCCATATGGCGAGACCAAGAGGCTTGCCCACTAACAATTAAAAAAAAATCCAAAATTGCTAATAAAAAGCGATCGAAATCGCTTACAACTGATATTAAAAAATGATGGTCCAATGGTAGGCGAAATGCTGCATCCACGACCGCTACTAATGGGCCTATGGTGAATGACCACAGTACTCGCCAAAATGATCTCGAGATTATGGTGGAAGCTAAACTTCAAACATCCATCAGGGACCGCAATCACATTACAGATGATGAACTCCTAGCTGTCCCAAGTCAAATAAATATTGAGAATTTACAGCCCTTGACTCATGTAAAAGAAAACACACTTCCCCCTATAATATCCCCAAAACCAGAAGTAATTGAGGCGATGGTACACGCAATGAATAATACCCAGCTACCTATATTGTATTCACAAGCAGTGATATCAACTGCAAGGAAAATTGTCCCAAATCAACCCAGTGCTCAACTATTAGGTGGAACGATAGAACAACTTAAACCTTCTGAGGTAGCACCGGTAGTCATTTCCTTATCTGCCACCAACGACTGTCGATTGATGACGTTCAAAATCTGGCATAATACTCAGCCAGCAGACAGTGTCTCGTGGAAGTTACTGTTGATCTGATCCTACTTGGAAGGATACAGAAGGTTCAAAGACCACGACGGGGTCCGTTAGAACCTGAGGGATTGTTTTCCCAATACTTACAAGATCCTCCATCAGAAAAATTGGAGGTGATTGAGAACTTTAGAACTTGCGGGGACATCTACCACCTTATATTTTGGCATAACTTCTTTTTGTGTGTATAGTTTGTCCTGAAGAAGGTCCTAAGAACTATGGGCAATATTGGTGCTTATTAGCGACCGAAACATATGTAGACATAGGCCACCAATCAATCTGAGTGGTCAGAAAGAAAGGCATACTGCAAAAGAGAATGTGGGACCAAAGTTACTATTGTAAATAGGTGAAGAGGAGAAGGAACTACAGTGTATATTATATTGTTTAGATATGCTAGAATATGTGGTAAATATTCAAGTGTGTGAAGGCATGAATGTGTATGCAAGGTTGTAGCAAGAGATGTGGTCAAAGTGTGGTGTATACAGTATCTATTGCTTTTTTATGAAATTTGTACACATTTTGTTGTGAAAAAGAATAAAAATGATACTTGATGATGCCTACTTTGAGGTGGTGAGTAACATGTTAGATCTAATTTCAACTGATGTTACAATTTCCACAGTATTAATTGTGGGGGATCTTAGTATGAAATGTATATCTGCTAATAAATCCATCTTATCGACACAAGCAGCACGACGTTTGGGATTTATGAGAGACAGAAAGTACACAATGCTAAATGGTACGATCGAGAGAGATGTCGCTCCCAATCCCACATGGATCCTCTATTCTGGATTATGTATTCACCACCAATGATACTATTAACAAGGTAAAAGGATTTAAGGTTATACCAACTATATACAGTGACCATAGTATCCTAGATATTACCTGTAAGTAGCGCATTAGTCTAGTGCTGACTGTTATAGACCAGATATTGAGATAGAATAAGGGAGAAACAGGATAAAATGGAACATATCAAAACTCTGTACGTTGACTGAGCAATTACAACATGATTCCATAGCCTCCAATATTAGCAGAAAACTAGAATATACATGTATGGGGTTGCTTTTGGTACTCTTGTTCAGAGGAGAATTGCCTAACATTTCGGTGCTGGACTGCCCCTGGGCAGGACGACGACTGATATGCAGGGATATTTCCTCTCTGTGAAAGGGTCAGTGAGCTAAAGACTTGGTTGAGACTCTCCCAGACGCCATCCACCCAAGAACAGGTCAATGGGCTGTGTTTGTGCTGGTAGAGAGACTCCCACAACCCCCTTAGTTGTGCATACATGTGTATTGGCTGCCTCCCATGCGGAGAGACTAATACAAACTACTAAAATACAAACAATGTATAAAAATTGCATTAAGCAACATAAAATGCGAAAACTTCAAATAGCACCTGAAAGCATGTTAAATGCAGTGATCTTCAAGTCTGGTGGAGAAATATGGAAATTGATAAAGGATGGTACCAACAACACAGCATCTTTCTTATTACTCAATGCAATAAGTGAACCAACCTGGATCATGCACTTTAACTCAGTGTTTGCAAAACCTCTAAAATTAACGCAATCCTATTATCCAATTTAAGGATGATACTCGCCGGTTACTATTTGACCATCTGGACATCATTATCTTAATTAAAAGATTAAGTGCATCCTGAGTGCACGGGCCAGAAGGAATATCTAATACCATCTTGAAATCCCATCCTGAGGTTTAGGACCACATCCTGTATTTAAAATCCCCAAACATCTTGAATACTGGACTAATCCCAACATCATGGAAAACATCCATAATCATTCCTGTATTCAAGAAAGGAAATTGAGCAGATCCTCTAAATTACCGGCCCATAGCCCTCCTCGATATACCAGGAAAAATCTCTGCAAAGATAATTTTGAGAGACTTTCTTAAGTGGCTAAAAAACAACACAAAGCAACAACCATCAATCTGGCATCATAGCAGGACTAGGTACAACCATGAATCTATTGTTTATAACAGCAATAAAAAAACAAGCCATAGTAACTAACCAATCAGTCTACCTTGCGTTCATTGATTTCAAGCACGTGTTTGATTCCATATCAAGAGAACTCTTGTGGCAAAAATTGGTGAAAGTAGGCGGCCCAGTTTACATACTTAATCTAATCCAGCAATTTTATATTAACACCTCCATCCAGATGAAAATGAATAAAGAGGGTCTACTATCCAAGCCTATTCCTACTTTTCGAGGTTTAAAACAGGGCTGTATCCTCACCTCTATATATTTAATTTCTATATTAAAGACATCAACACTCCGCTAGAAAACACAAGATCGTTTCCACCTAAAGTTGGAGAACTTCCGATTTTGTGGCTACTCTATGCAGACGATTTAGTTATATTAGATAAAACGCCAATAGACTTGCAGAGAAAACTAAGTTCTGTGCAAATCTATGCTGAAGCAAACTCTTTAACGATCAATAGAAAAAAATCAAATATTGTTATTTTGTCATCGAATAAATGTTTAGAAAAAGTACCCATAATTGGATTATTGGAACTCAAACATTAGAGAGAGTTCATGAATTCCGATATCTGAGTCAGAATAATAACGATAACACAAAAGATATTCCGTACAAAAATAAAAAAAATCAAGTATAAAATGGAAACCATGACCTCCGAGGTGAAAATAATTCGAAAGAATTATGGTAAATTCTACTGTACCCCTATCATAATTTTTTACAAACAAAAAGTTATACCAATAGTGACATACTGTGCATAGGCAAAACTTCAAGAAAATCCTCTGAATTGGAATTTGCCAGAGGGCATTTGTTGGAAAACGATATTGTCATTACCGAAAAGCTTCCCAATTCATATCATCCGTTATGAATTGGGACTAGTATCCTGCCAGACAATGGTAGCATGGCAAGCTTTAGCCCTATAGAGAAAATGCCTAATGACTGAAAACCATGCCCTAACCCGGGTTCCAGCACTTGCCAAGGCACTAGAAGGAAAATATGATAAATCATTGAATTTGTGGAAATAATACTGCCTGACAACCATGAAAGAAGCCGACATAGACCATACACTACTAATACACAACACTGAGCGAACCAAAAAGAAACGTTGGCATCATAGGGCGTCATTATGGGACAAATGCAACCAATACAAAGTATTCCAATATGGCAACTTTACAATTAAACCACTGCATCAAGTCCCCACATATCTTCAGAAATATCTGGATCAAAAGTATCAAGCACATCTCATGCGATTGTGATATAATTTATGGCCAACAAAAGCTCTACTAACTTCGAGATCTAAACACTTACCTATAGATAATTCCTGCAGATTCTGTGCTCCTACCAGTGGGAGCGAAATGTTACAACATCTCTTGATAAATTGCAAAAGCTAGCTTAGCCGCTTGTTGGAAAGAAGATTTCCACAGATACTTTGGAGAATTTAGACTATTATCGCCCAAACAAATGTGGCATAAAATATATATATATATATATTTTTAATATTAACGGCCTCATCACGAGTTGGGCGCTATCCCCGCAGCACTACCGTCGGGATCTTGCCCAGGCTAATAGCGTTACCGCCAAATCCTCCGGCGCTATTAGCACCGGAACACGGGTTTGGCGGTAACATTAATTCCCCATTCCCCATTGGGTCCATTGGACCTAATGGGGGATTTTTGGCACAATTAGCACACACAATTAGCACGCGCTGACAGTGCAGCGCTATTTGAGCCTGAAAATGGGAATTTTCCCAGATCATATAGCCCCAGCTCAGAGTTAGAGGTAAATGCAGCCAAACGCGTGATTTGGCGGACCCTTAAATGTGGCGGTAATAGGTTTACCACCGCATTTAAGGGTTACCGCCAAACTCGTGATTTATTAAGTGCTTGACATTACAACATAACATCGAAATGGCAGTATAAATCAACGTGGAACAAGATACACCTGTGTTGAAACAAACATTCGCTTCGGGGGTTGGAGTCTGTTAAATACATGCACGTATAGCAGATCCGACAACCACATTTATAGGGCTAGCACAACAATCCCATCAAGGGTTTGAGCCGGTATCCTCAGGTCTGTCGTCCTGCTGTCAATGCAGATATCCACGAAAAGGGGGGCCATATATCCACAGGTTTGCACTGACTAGGTTGCAGCGCTCTCCATCGCTCTTCTTGGTCAGAAGCCCATGTAACGTCTCATAAACACTTCCTCACAGAGGGGCATGAGGGCTGCAGCCAAAGCAAGAGTATACATCATAACGCAAGTATCATGCACAGACTAGCCAGTCTGTGAAAACGTGGTTGGAGGCCATCAAACTTATGAAACAAATAGGTCATGGGGTTCAGATCAAGCGTATAATCAAACATATTAGATATTGCTTCACAAACACCACTCGAATACTCCTGCAGCTTTGGACACTCCCATATCATGTATATATAACCCACCCGGTCCGTGCCACATCTCGGGCATAAGGAAGAGTGATTTGGTGAAAATAAACTATGTCTGACTGGGGTGTAGTGGAACCTGTGCAGCAGTTTGAATTACAGCATGCGAAATCTGGAGTTTAGAGACACTGTGCGGGTCTGTGAACACATCGTCTCCTAGGTCTCATCAGCAATGTCTACACCCAATTCAGTAGCCCTGGCTTCGCGCAGCTTTTTGAGTGGTTTGTGGGCCCGGTTCTGCGGCATGTTATATATTCTGGACATCCGCCCGCAGGCCGAGGATCCTTCTAGCACCAGGTCGATCAGGGTTTCGTAAGGGGGCTGTTTGGGGAACTCCGTCCATGTAGCTCAGATTGCGTGTCTCAGTCCAACATGCTGAAGCCAGGTGGATGGAATTTCCCGAAGGGGATCGGAAGTTCTCTCCATTCGATGAAGCATCCCATGTCATAGACATCTCCCAGCATGGCACATTCCAATAGCGCCCATTTGTCTGCATCGCCCTTAGCTATTTTGGGGAATGTCAGAAGACAGTTTCATAGTTGTAGGCCCCCGTGAAAGGGTTGTGAATTGTCCACAAGTCCCCATATTTTACCCCACGCAAGCGCTGTAGCGGCAGTAGTATCAGTGGCGCCGGAGCTACCCCAACACAGCAGCAGAATCAGCGAGCGCACGTCACGAGTCCTCACAGTGAGCCGCTCAATCGTGACGTGCGGGAGAGGGGGGTCGTCCCCGAACCAGTAGACTATGAATTGTGCCTGAGCTGCAATCCAGTATTTCACAAAGTCAGGGGCAACAAGGCCACCCTGATCATAGGGTCTAGTCAGCATGTGCCATTTTAGCCTCACTGCACCTGTGTGCCACATGAAGTTGTTAATTTCGCCTCTCAGTGTCTTGAAGAACTCGGTGTCTGGACACAATGGGACGTTCAAAAAATAATACAGTAGTTTAGGCAATACAACCATTTCCAGTAGTGCCACCCTCCTCTCAATAGTAAGGGGAAGTTTAGCCCAGTTGCGCAGTTTTTGAGGAAGCTGGAGCATGTATTTTCCATAGTGGCTCCCAAGGAAGGAGGCAAGCTGACGTGTCACAGTGATACCGAGGTATTTAACCACCTGAGGTGACCAGGCAAATCCTAGGGGTCCCGAGGTGGGACAGTGGCATCCGTCAGCAGAAAAGGTTTGTATTTGGCGCAGTTTAGTTCCAGGCACGACAGGCCACCAAAGGGCGAGGATGTCATGTAGGATTGGAGCAAGGTGGATTTCCGGGTCATGCACGAAAAGTAGAGTGTCATCTGCATATAGCGAGATGATCTCGGGGTTGCCCGATAGCCTGATCCCTCTATGAGAGTGCTATGTCGGATCGGGTCGGCCAGGGGTTCCATCATGATGGCGACAATCAAGGGAGAAAACAGACTTTCCTGTCGGGCCCCCCTGCAGATCGGTATAGGATTGGAGGGCCTCCCATTAGTGCAGACCCTAGCGACTGAAAGCGTATATAGCAACCACACCCAGGAGATGAAACAAGCCCCGAAGTTGCACCTATCAAGCACCACCCAAAGGAACCGCCAGGACACAGAGTCAAAGGCCTTCTGGATATCAAGCGTAGCCGCCACCACCAACGTCCCGGGATCGATCTGTGCCAGGATATTGAAGGGTAGCCTCAGAATTAAGGCTGTGGAGTGGCCAGGGACAAATCCCGACTGGTCTGAGTGGACCATATGTGTCATATACGGGGCAAGTAGGAGGGCCAGTACTTTCACAAATATCTTGACATCTGAATTGTTTAATGAGAGGGGCAGATAGGAGGCACAGTGTGTTGCCGGCTTGTCAGGCTTGAGCAATACCATAATAACTGCCTCTCATAGTGTAGGAGGGAGTACTCCCAGTGCACTGGATTCCTCCCATAAGGTGGCCAGTTGAGGGACAGGGCAAGATTTGAAGTGTTTATAGAACTCCATCATCAGATCGTCAGGGCCCGGAGCTTTACCGGACGGAAGTACATCTCATCCCTGGACATTGGAACATCTTGTGCCTCCCTTGTCTTGTTGGACAGGACAGAGAACGGAAGGTTGGCGAGGAAAGATTCTACCTCAGGGACTGACCGCTCATCCACGTTAGCATAAAGTGCAGCATAGAAAGAATGAAACGCCTGATTTACGTCAGCCGTCGAGTGCACCAGCATTCCAGTTAAATCATGGACAACTGGAATATGCTAGCTACCCCCCTCGTGCTGAACCACTCTGGCCAGAAGCTTACCGGGGCGCTCCCCTTCGCCGTACCTTCTAGTCACCCCAGGATCATCTAAAAACTTCTGCTCCCTTTCCACATGTTCTCTAAAATTATCAAGCTCTTTTTTTTTAATGTTGAAGTGTGAGACAGAGGCTGATGCATTAGCGTATTGAGTCTCAAGTCATGTAAGGGCAACCTAGCTCAGTTTGATATTAAGGCGTATTGCTCTGATCAAACCAGATTCCTTAGCCAGGGCCATGCCATGAATGTATACCTTAAAGGCGTCTCATAGAGTACAGTGTGCATCGACCGAGCCAGTGTTAATCTCAAAGTATTCCTCGACGCAGTTACCCAGCTCAGCCGCAAACACCGAGTCTGACAGCGCCAACAGCTTGAGTCTCGATGGACGTCTTGCCTCTGCTGCCCCTCAACGCGAGCGTTAGTCTGACAGGAGAGCGATCAGAGAATGTCCTGGGTAGGATATCAGTCCCTACGATATTACCAGTGAGCGAATCGGATCTCAACCATATGTCACTATGGTTGAGTATCAGTCATGCACAGTGGAATAGAATGAGTATGTGCAGGGCGACGGATCCAGCAGTCTCCAGTTGTCCATCATCCTCAGTCTAATCTGACCTTCTATGATTGAGCTGGCAGCCTTGGTCAGCTGACAGGCTCTACAACCGGATCTGTCAAGGGAGGTATCCAGAATTGTGTTGAATGGGAACCGAGGGGTAAAGTGGCAGCAGGTCTGTAACCTGACAGTAGAAGTCTGGGTCATCATTATGAGGATCATATATTTTCATCATGGCGATTTTCCTGCTAGGACCCTGTGTATCAATACGTAACGACCCAATGTGTCAATATGAGCCGATGTGTACACGTATGGGGTAGTTTTGTGGATGAGCGCTATGACTCCCCGACTTTGAGTGGAATAGCTCGTATAATATCGCTGTACTGCCAGATCCTAACAAATTTGGTGCACCTCATAGCCAATGCGTGCGTTTCCTGCAGAAATAGAACACAGGTGTTGTGGTGCTCAATGTATAGTTAGATCTTGTGTATTTTCAACGGGTTACCCAATTCCCCCACATTCCAGCTCATGCAACATAGTGTATCATCCGACATTGAATCTGCACACAAAAAGGATTGTGAGCTCAGAATGAGCAGGGTGTGAGCACCTCACAAAGCCAGCATCAGAGGGACACTGCCACATCGTTATCCTAATATGCATGCCAAGCACATTTTGGTTATATTGCCCTTACTCCACAATTCCACCCCCATCCATATCCCAATCAGAGGAATGAATACCCCATTCCCAACAATCCCAACAGTTCTTGCAACTTTGCATGGGGGCAGCATGCCGACTGCAGCCTGGCCTACTTCACAACATTACTTAATGAGTACAATCATTAGTGCATATACAGCGTATTAAAGCTAGGTTTTTGCAGAGAGATTTTCCCAGTAGATTAATGCAAGCAATAGTATCACAATGAGTTATTAACCAACTTCTCATCATCGACGGGCTCATGTAGGACACACATAATCCTGATGTGTGGGAATTAACCAGGGAAGTGGTCATCCAAGAATTTCATTGCCTCCTCTGGGATCGTGAAGAAAAATACCTTCCCAGCATGTTCGATCCAGGGTACATCATTTCGTATTTAACTCCTAGATCACGTAACCTCTTCTTTGCGGCCAGAAAGGATTTATGCTCTTGTTGTACTGCGATCAAGAAATCAGGGTACAGTGGATCCTGCTCGAGCCCAGCATTAGCTCCCCCTTGGCCCTGGCCGCACGCAGCAAGGCATCCCTGTCGCGGTAGTTGGGGACACAGGCGATTATTGGCTGAGGGGGAGAACCTAGTTTGTATTTGGGAGCCAACGAGCAGTGAGCGTACTTTATTGCAAACTGAGGGGAGAGTTTAAGGCCATCCAACAAGGTAAGCAGCGTGTGCTCGACAAAGTCTTCCGTAGGGCTGACAAGATTTTTCTCTGGGACACAGATAATTCATAAGTCGTGGGCCTCGTTCTTCTTGCTATAGGAATGCACCTGTCTAGTAAGGGAGGTTACATCAGCCCAAAGTGTAGCACTGTTATCTTCAGTTGTCCTGACCCTGGCCTCAACCTCAGCGACTCGAGTACCTGTTTTCTCCATACATGATTTGAAAGAGCTAATTGTGTTGCTCATGTCACCCAGCTTTGAGTGTAGGGTCGTAAAGCCTTTGCATATCTCGTCCATCATGCGCTGTAGCTCAGTGGGTTCTTCAGATGCTGGAAGCTCATTATTGTCCCCATCGGCACCCACCTGGATGTTAGGTGCGGCCTTAGTGTAAATGTTAATTGGACTTTGCTTTGGCCATGGTATCTCTGTGTAATGTATGGGTGGGTATCTCCTCAAGTGGGAGCAGATGGGCCAGCCCACCAGTGGAGCGTGGTACACAGATCGAGCAGTAGTCCCACCAGGAGATTCCAGGAGTTCAAGGGTAATTTCTGTGTGACCTCCCAGGGCCTGCGCACAACCAACACCCCAGGGAGACACCGAGCAAGGGAGCAGACCGTCCTGCAGTGCGGGGGCATGATGGGCTCCTATAACAGAGCGCCACCTGCGTCTGGGCATGTGAAACTGAAGTGAGTGGAATAAGGGACGGTCAAGACGGCAGGTAGGCCCCTCTCCCTGATCGCCCCCCAGGCAGCCACAGTAAAGGAGGGGGTGTCGCTACAGCAAAAGCCTCACTAGCAGTCTGTGCTGCAGCCCCCAAGAAGGCAGACAACACCTAAGGAAGTTCGTTCACTATGTGCCCAGTTAGTGCGACAGATATTGCAGAACAGTGCACGCCATCCCACCACCAACTCCAGAGTAAAGGGTCCATTGTAGCACAGGTCACACTCACCATGGTAACAAATCACTGGAATTCCCCCTGGTCCACCAGGGTAGAGAAGAGCACCCCTTCCGGTCCTGGTGACAAAGATGTAGAGGCAGAGGCAGCAACAGGGGTGCGCCAGCATCTTGGTCCCCTCAGTGAAGTCAGAGGCTGTAGGCCTACATTCACTGCCTGGAGGAAGTGGCTGGTGGCACAGGGCGAGGACTGCCCACAGGAGAAGGGCCGCTCCCAATACAGCTCCCCCTAAGAGTTGGCACCGCAGTTCTTTAGCCCGGGGGTTCCCACAGTCTCACTTGGGTCCAGTTCTCAGCAATGTAGCTTAGTAGCAGGTGGCTTTGTCCATCGGGTACCCGGAGAGAGGCAGAAGTGGTCAGGCTCAGGACAGATATGGCCACAGGGACCGGCAACGTTACAGATTTAAAGGATTGGTCACATGGGTTCCCCACCGGAGCAGCAAATGCCAAAGAGTTCCCAAGCGCTAATTGGCAGTATTCCTGCAGATCCATGTTGGGGGAGGATCGCTCCCAGTGCCGCCTGCCAGTGGAAGCATGTAGGGTCCACAGACCCGGGCAACGGCAGCGTTCCTGCCGCGGGAAGGCACAGCCCACAGTGTCAAGTAGTAGGTGAGGCAGGTCTGTGTGGCGCCAGTAAAATGTCCGGCTGAATACGTGCTAAAGGGGGCCTAGCACCAGAAACCAAAGTCGTGGCCTCGTCCTACTGAGGGACCAGAGGCAGGTTTCGGGCACCAAGTGCAGGCATCACAGGCCCACCCGTGACAGCAACAGCCGCCTGGTGGGACCCAGCGCAACAGCAGGCAGAAGCGCCACACAACCTCCAAAACTCTGCCACTCGGGAGTCGGGAACTTCCTCCGGATAATTCACTGCGGTGCAAGCATATCATGCATGCCTGGAGCAAGGAATACATTGTGAAGAGATCCCGGGCGACGGAGCTTAGGCGGCCATCTTCATCCCGCACAACAACAGCCCCCTCCATAAGATATTTAATGCAAATCACATCTCAATAAATATCTCCACAATTCAGTATCTCTTAAGGATAAGCCTATAGTGCTTTTTATACTTATTTAGTAGAAGGAACTAAAGGAATGATGAAAAGTTCCATCGTATGTTCTTTTCCCTGTGTTCTCTGTGTTCTACTAACACATTTTAATGAATCTTTTTATTGATATGTAGAAGTACTCAAACTATGTACCATGAATTGTTGTTTTATGAATAATACTGAACATTTTAATGAGTTTTATGAGATCTTAAAGTAATGAAATTATGAAACATGAATTGTTGTATTATGAATTGGCATTATATAATTGACTACGATGCATGGTATGTAAGATTATTCAATGTGATATTTTCTTCTTTCTGTATATAATTGATTGTAATTGATTCTAAGCAAGTGTATTTGACTAATGTGACACTGCTTTTCTTTTATCGTCCAATAGTTTTAAAATGTGCTTAAAGTTCAATTTGTTAACCAAATGCACAATAAATAAATAAATAAGCATACTTTCAGCCCCAGACAACAGCGCACATTGTTTACAAAGCATACATATTTAGACCCCATTGAAGGACAAGCAGACACCTACGATAGTCAATATCTCGCATGGCTGTGTCAGTTGTTTATCAGGGCTATTTTGGCACAAAACCAATGCAAAATGTGTTGATGAAACAGCGGTTTTAGGTGAGAAAAATTAGTGATATGTTCAATGTCCCTCTCAAATAGAATCAGTACCCAGTGGATTATTGCTATACCATAGAGGATATTGTGCACGACAAAGGAGGTTGGCGGTGTGGGGGGGAGGTTCAGACAGAGGGCTGAGGGGCTCCAAGTTGGAGGAGAGTAGAGAGTAGTCAGACACAGAGAGGGGAGTGGTGACCGAGTTAGAGAGGGTTGTCACCATCCATGACGGCATCCAGAGTGTGTCCGGCTGAGTGGGTCGGACCAGAAGGAAGAATAGTGAGAGAGAGGAAGTCACAGAGCACACAGTTTCTTCTCCTCCTCACTGTGTTCCTACCCTTCCCTTCCACCTGACTTTCTCTGTTGTCCCGCTCCAGGTTCCTACATGTTCTCCTTATATCCTGGCCTGTGTTTCTCCTCTGTGTGCCTGTGTTTCTCCTCCTCTCTGTAGCTTGTGCACCTATGCTCCTCCTCTTGCATTCCACTTGCATTTCTCCATGCTCAACTCTAGGTTTCTTTCTTTTGTTGTCCTCCACTCGACGCCCCTCCACTGCGTGTGATATGCTTGACTACGACCAATGGAGCTATGTCTTTTCTTGCCATACTCCTGCTGCATGATTTCTTTTCCTCGCATTGCTCCTCCTCTTGACCTCCATATACCCTATCTACTTCAACGTTGCTCTCCTCCCCATCTATACCCACTCCATCCATCATCCTCTTTTTATTGCCCTTTTTCTTTTCTGTACAACATGTTATTTTTGGTGTTAAGGAAGTTTATTTTCACGTACATCGAATTGGAAAAAATACCATGATTCTGGAGTCTTAGGGCTGAGAGGGACTGGAATATATTCTAGAATGCAAACGGTGCCAAGCGTGCTTTATATGCTTGAATCACCTATTTGCACATACTTATCTGAGTTGCAGGGAAATACGTGAACTTGACAAGAATCAAGCAATTGTGCGGAAACCACGGTCTCTGGGTTCAAAAGTCAGACATTCAGTGAACCTAGTTCATTTCCAATTAACTATTCCCCTCCCCCAGTGCACTTGATGGGTTGTCAGGGCCACAGCTCCGAGTGAAACAAAAACAGCCTGTGTTAGGTGACGCTCTACCCGAAAATAGAGTCACCCGCTAGAGGAGAAAGTGACAGGGTTGTGATTGCCTGCAATTATGGAACATCAAAGCAGTTCGTAAAAGTAGCATTAAAGGTGAAAAAATATCTCATGTTGCCATGAGGACCAGCGTTCTTGGAGAATCCCCTGCAGCACTGTGTAGTCTGGGAGACTGCCTGGTTAATCAAGAATTCACTGTTCACTCAATTGGGCTATTCTTAGATCCATGCAAGACATGCTCTGACTTCCCTGTTCGCATAATCATGATTGCAGCAATCCAGCCGACATTGCCTGCTTCATTTACAGCAGTTTTGCATGAGTTTTTTGTGGAAACAGAAACAGACTCCAGCTCTGTGTCTCATGAAGTGCGCTGTGTATAGGGGGAACCTGGCTGTGGAGGTACTGAAAGGAGCAGCAGTGTGAACGGCCAGAACTTGCAGGAACATCCTTAGCCATTTTCATATACAGGATATAATAATAACACATATTAGTTCATGCAAGCCATTATTGACCGCTTCTAAAGCAATCACATTGCTTGAAATACAGTCACTAATAACTGGTATTGTATTAACCTAATATCAACCATTCTGACGTCAGTAGCAGGTAGTGCACACCCTCTTTTATTTTATTTCATTACGAAAGAAAAATAGCCATATAGACTCGGGCGATTGAGAACACGCCCTTCCCCAACTAATATTAACCTTGCCGTGGTCTTAGAAGGCTTAATTGTTGCAGTTCTTACAAGTGTGATGCATCTGTTAAGATGTCTGCAAAAACACACGAGCATCATTGTGAGTAAATTAAAGGCAACTCCATAAGAAACATCTTACCTCAGTGCCAAACAAGGCAAATACAGAAATGGAGGACCCGAAAGGCAGTCAATATCTGAAGATTTTCTTCAGAGATTCTTTTTTACATTTTTTGTATTGAAATCTTTTTATTAATAGAACAGTTCTCATACACCAGTAATATATCAGAACAAAATAAAGAAACAATATATAAGAAGAATAACAGAAACCCCCACTTGGGAGGATTCAGGGTATGCATACAAAATACTGACTGCAGTTGTGGGGAAGGGGCAGCCCCGCCGCACCCCCCAGGTGCTTTAGAGTGAAGCAAGATGCAATCAAAGCACTATGATGGGCCAGGGGAGAGGGGGGATGGTGAGAGGACCACTTCCCAATACAAAAGGATCCCATTCCAATTTAATCAAATATAATCAACCCACATAGTATAGCGTAGGGTGCGAGCAGCATTGTTATTTTGTGTAGATATTAGTAACCATAGGTGGAAGGGAAGGCCTGCGTGGCGAAGGCGGCATTGTATGCACTAGGCCCAAATCGCGAGACAAGGGAAATCTCTAGCCAAGCCCGAGTTCCCATGAGGACAGCCCACACCCACAACTGCCACAATGACTATCTATTGTTCTAACAGTGTTACAAAGATGTTTGAGAGGAATGTGCCCCAAAAGGCCATGATCACAGACCGGCGCCTCAAGTACATGCTACCTCACATTGCCCAAAGCATAACCCGCCCATCCCCAGGCGATCACACGAGTTATAGCCCATATAACTGACTAAGCCTTAAAATCCCTGAATTCCATGCCACCAGGTGACCTTTGACCACCAACTCCAAAGTAACATGCCCTGAAATGTTCAAAGAGGATGGACAGGGCACACAGTTGAGCAACAATTTTGTGATTTATATTGCAAGGTGCTGGGAGTGACGAATTATAGTTCAAAACAAGGATGGAGACTTTGGAGTCGGATGGAGCGGAAGGGAGTGAGTGAAATGTGTGTGTGTGAAAGTTAGAGTGCGCAGAACCTCCTTTGAGCCCGTCTTAAGGCATGCCAGGTGCACAGTATAAATGATAAAGTAGCTGTATGTTAGGTGTATAATTCATTTGTTCTTTGACCTTCGACGTGAGAAGATGATCACTGCAGCACCCACGTGACGAAAGATGGACGGATTGGTCTGGAACCAATGGCCAACCATCTCTTATGGAGCAAGCAGATCATGTATAGGCACACACTAACTAACCGTGTGGGATATTACTATATGTATTGCGTCATGTATGACAATGTCTCCCATTATAACATTCTGCTTGTATTACTTTTCGGCAGAACGTTATTAGTTCTTTGCTGTTGCTCTCATCTGAATGTGAGATTAGAACTTTTTATCCTTACAAGATCGACTTGGGCCTTTCTTCCTTAGCGGGTTCTATTGTCTCTGATGTGAGCGTTTAGGGGATTGCCTTCAATTAGTGACCCGAACGTGATCCCAGCGCCCCCATGTATTTGCGTAGGATTCCAAGCTGCTTCTCGAGAAGGAGCGGCTCCCACCTATAGCGACCGGTCCCGAAAAAACACATTTTCCGAGTGGTTTAGCAGGAGCCATTTTAAGAGAAATCCTCTCTGCTCTTTGAAGGGAGGCACAGCTCCGAGAAGAGTGCGGGCCAGTGTTGGAACCCCATGACGGAGGAGTTCGGGTTAACACGCACATGTGAGTAGACTCTTGTAAGCAGCAACAAGTAGGGGACAGATGCATGGGGAAGTGTGAGAGGTGTGAGCACGTGGAGAGCGAGGTTGTTGATGTGACGTGGCGGGCAAGGTTTGTGTTATCTTTTGTTAATGTTTGTAATATGAAGAGAGTATTTCGGTAAGGCATTATAAGATAAGGCAAAGGTAAGGCAGGGAGCGCCGCCTCGGAAGGGGATGGAAGGTGGTACCACAGTAAAGTATATTATTTAAAGGAGGAATACAGAAAAAATAGTAGTGGGCTCATAATAGGCCTGAATAAGTAGTGGTAGTTATTTTAGCTTGTTATTTTAGTGTATTGTATTTGTGTTTTATTGGCTAAAGAACAGGCCCTAGGAGGGGCGGTAATTGTGTGTTTTGCGGTGTGATGTGGCTTTGGATGGTTTCGTGGAGTGGTGTATGTGTGCAAGTAAGGGGGACAGAAAAGAGCGGGGGTTGATTTTCAAGCGGGAGGCACGTGGATCTGAGTCGTTGCACCAGATTGCTGTTGGTGATGTTAGAGTAAAGAAGGTTTCAAAGAAAAGAAAGAAAAATAAGGTTATTTACAAACAGTTTCTATTTTTAGTAATTGTTTTGTGCTAGGGCCTTCATTATATGCTTTTTTTAATGTAAATTGTACGATACTGTATGTTGGATTTAAATTGAAAATCCTTTTTCCTATCTGTCCTGTAGTTGCCCGGTGGAGTACGGACTATGCAGACACAGACAGCGACACACATGAGAGATGCTGCTTCCCAAACTGTTTTCACCATGGATGAAATATTAATTGAGGCGCAGCGTGTTCAGACTCGAGATGCCTTTGTCCAATGGCCAGAAAATGAATTTAATGTGACCGGCGAATCCAGCAATGTGTTTTTGGACCATTGCTACAATGCGACTGCACCACCAGAAGAAGATGAAACTGAATGTATTGAAGATACTTTTTAATTAGTCGCAGAGCACTTCACACAATCGACACCCGCCAAAAAAATGCCACCCAAAAAGCAGTCGACATTGATGTTTTCTCCTATTCACGGTCAAGTAACAGATGTTGAAATGACAGAGACTGAAGCATCAACACAATTGACCGACGAAATAGACAAAGATCTCAACTATAGTATGTCCATTTTGGCTGATATGTCCACAGCGGTTCAGTCCGAAACAACATTAATGCCGGATGACAGTCTAATAAAGGAGGCCAAATACATAGTATTAGACAGCAGCTTGATGGAGATTAGAAAGATGCTGAAATGTGTGCATTCAGTGAGAGGGGAAGTATGTGGGAAGCCATTGGTGAATGTGACTCGTCTAACACAAGGCAGTAACCTCAAAATACATGCCACCTGTGAAATGTTACATAAAACATTTTCATGGTCCGCTCAACCGATGCTGGGGAAACTGCCAGCTGGCAATCTACTGTGTGCAGCAGCTTTACTTTTCAGTGGCTCTAGTTTCAGGAAGTTATCCAGTATCTATCAGTTTGTGGGACTCCATTTAATTTCTAAAACGCAGTACTACCAATATCAATGTGATTATCTATTCCCTGCCATTAGTGAAGTTTGGAAAATTGATCAATTGTCTATTCAAAGTACATTCTCCGACAAATGGTTCAGGCTAGCCGGCGATGGAGAGTGTGACAGCTCCGGATTTTCTGCTAAGTACTGCACATACCACTTTCAGGACATGGAAAGTAAACAAATTGTGAGTTTGTTGGTCGTGCAGGTGTCCGAATGCAAATCCTCAGTGGCCATGGAGAAACTTGGTTTTATAAAATCACTGGAAGATCTACAATTGAGGGGAATGCAAATCGACCTCATAGCCACAGACAGACACATTTCAATAGCTAAGACAATGAGAGAGCAGTTTCCAAATATTAAACAGCAATTTGATGTATGGCATGTTGCCAAATCAATAAATAAAAAAATCTCGGCTGCAGGGAACAAAAAAAGGTTTGGAAAGTATTTCACAGTGGTCCCAGTCTTTCAGCAACCATCTTTGGTGGAGGTCCAAAACATGTGATGGGTCTGTGGAAATTCTACTGGAAAACTGGCGGTCACTAATGCACCAATGTTCCAACGTTCACCACTGGACAGAAAACCAATATTTCCACCAATGTGAACATGGTCCTTTGTCCCCGGAGCAGGCACGGAAGAAGACGTGGTTAATTCCATCTTCACCTCCACACAAAGCCCTTGAGAAGATTGTGTTTCATAAAATTCTATCAAGAGATCTGAAGGGACTTCTATCAAACAGGAGATTTGGAGGTGTTCCACAATATGTGCCTAAAGTACAGGCCAAAGAGATTGCATTTCGGCATCGGAGGGATGAAATATAGGACATTACTAGCGGTATTAGCGCATAACGAGAATGTGGGACGTGAACAATCTAGGACTGCAGTTAACTTAGGGATGCTTCGCTACACTACGGCCTTTACGAAAATAAGCAAAAAATGGGCAGTCAAACCAGTATATGAGGAAATGGAATTCGATTTTGTTAAATATCTTATTATTAATGTCGTAGAGATGCATACTTATGTAATTGCGCGCAAATCTGTTCAGAGCACTCATACATTGCCACAAAACATTGCCAACGTGCCATGTCCACCCAAACCAGAGCTTGTTGAATGGTTCAAATCCTGGTACAAATGATTACCATCTGTTTTTATTTTTGCCAAAAATGTTTTTATAAAGTGTTCTAATAATGTATGCAATTTCTCTTTTTAAATCTATCCTCTTTGTCTCTTTGTCCATTGTATGGCACGATTGCCATACAATGTAACACTTTGCTTTCACATTTCACAGTTTTGTCGAGCTACTGTGGGACCTTCATTTATCGTGGTAGGGCCTGATGGATAACAGTGTGTAAGAATCTATGGGTTTCTGCAGTTGCCTTACCATTCAGTTCCCCAAACAGCTGAATAGCTGCTTGTCACACAAAAGGGTTGAGACCTAGGCTACATAAGATACTAGGCACGCAAGAAGTACTGACTCTGAAAACATGCCATGGGGTAGGAGGCTGTGAGATAAGCAGAGGTGGGGCTATTACTAGACACACTTTGGCTCTGTTTTTGTGTTTCCTCAACTACAATTTTGGAGTAGGGAGCATTCTGTCATTGGCAAGTTTCCCCTACCCCTCAGCAGTGCCGCGAACAGCGAGCAGTGACAGCCCCCAAATTTTTCCTCCAGGGCCCATGCTTCACAATTCCAGTTCTCCTGGATGCGTTGACACGAGATGTTGCAAACTAAGAATGTATGTTCATTGTGAGTGAAGGTCACCAGCTTTGAATTTTTGCTTGGGAGCTGAGGAGGCCCACGCATCGCGCACACACAGTATAAGGTTCTATTGTTTTTTGACCTTGAGAGACAGGGACCATTCCGAAGGGATTGAATTGAAGGAGGGGTGTAATAACGTAAGATATGATTAGGTTGTCCATTGCAAAACTGGAATTTGTAAGAGGATTTAATTCAACACTACAGCTAAGTCAACGCCTAGTCTATAATACTGAATGAAAACCCTTATTGATATATCTTTATGTCCAGTTCATGCGTTCTGGATGACTACCCCTATATAACACCCCTCTCTTGGAATCCCCCTGACCCCACTGAGCCAAGAAGTAGTTCTGTTTTGCAAGTTAAAAGGTTTATTTGATAATTTAAACAATATATATATATCACGCTTTATAATAAATTAATAATTGAATAGCACACTTAATCTGGTATGATAAAGATTAACAACGGAGAATCTGGCACTAACACGCTTCTCTATAATCAATAAGGAGTTGACATGAAATGGATAAGGTAGCACACTGGTAAATAGGAACAAAAGTATAATGTGGTAGAGGATGCTTTATGTAAGCTCAGGTGGATGCAATATTCAATGAATGCAGTACAGAAAATACTCAATATGATTTCAACCAAACAATGTAATCACTTTTCTCTGGCAATCCCCTCCCCCCCTTGATGCAAGGCAAGGAAATGGAAGGAAAACACACAGTTCTCAGAAATGCAATCAATGTAAATCAGTTCACCCCAGCAAGCTTACACTACAGAAAACAGATAGGAGTTTTGAAAACACAGGCAAACTGCTTTGATATGTGCTAGCAATGGATGAGAAATATGCTGGAAATGCTTTTAATTCCCTTTCAGAGGTTCAGGGTGAGTGGTATCTAGTTAATATTAGTCCAGGCTCACACTAGCAATGAGGCAGGGATAGTTAGCAGGTTAAACGAATTTCTGGCAAATGGAAGGCAAGCAGCAGCAGTTTTTACATGTGAAGAAATTTGCAAATCGCGGTAAAATTCGCGAATGCGTGTTCCGCGATTGCGGTAAAACTATAAGGGGTAGGAATGCGGTTCTAGGTTCGTAGGAAAGCCACGATTCTAACCTTTCAGATGAAAGTTATTGCAAGTCTCTAGCGCAAACGGTTGCGGAGATATGAGCGATTTTGTGAAGGTCGTTTTTCAGATTTGAAATTTTAAAGTTCAAAAAGACAAGTGCAGCTTGCAACTAGGAAATGACAAGTGACAGCTTTACAAATGACAGGTGACAGTTAGGAGACAGTTCTACTTAGATTAAAATAGGATTGAATTATATTATTTTAACTAAGAGATTGGTTCTGCACAGTTTTGCTATGTACTCACACTATATTCTTGAGTGAAATGGGCCTCATCACGGATCTGGTCAGGGTTTTAGACTCGCCTCTGGTCTCTGCACTTCACAGTGATCTGGGTCAGCTCTCTCTGGTTCTGCTAACAGGTCAGCTCTACCCTGCTTCTGGTCTGGCCTGATGGATTTGAAGTCTCTATGTTGCTCTCTGAAGGTTGATGAATTTGAAGTCTGGATCTCTGGATGTTGTATGGTCCGGCAGAGCGCGTTGCAGCAAATGGAATTGAAGGTCCCTATCTGTCCTGCCTGTCTGCTTTTATGTGTTTAGAATGTGGGTGTGTTCTAGCATCACTGACCCTACCTCTCTCTCAGCTTCTAATTGGTCAAACTTCCATTTATCATTTGATTGGGGAATGAACTGTGAGTCAGAGGGATGTCATTTGATGGCTTGCAGATAGGACACTCCTCTGTCAGATTACACACAAATCTAGATTTGAAACAAATACATATTTGCAGAGGTACATATTGTTTTAAAATCATATGCACCCATCATGCATTACAGGAGGTATACCCTGTTCAAACTCTGCTCTTCCTGGGAGCTTGCATTCAGAAATGGCACATATTTCACTTTTTAACTGATTTTTCAATTTCTGACATTGACCCAACTTTACATACATGTGCGCAGGGAGTATGGACATTAACTGATGAAGTTTCAGACTTTTAACATGCATACATTTAGAGTAATATCCACTTTTCCGCTAAAACCCCCCTGAACATACCACCGGTTCTAAAAACCTCTTAAACTGTGGGCAGAAAAATCACAAGAATTATGGTATCATTTATAAAATTTTCACATGTCCGCTCTATGAGTTATTCATCTTTTTAGAGTTATGTTCTGGCTCCAAAGGGGTGTGGTTTCCTCTCAGCACAAGGTAGAAATACTGGTTTATCCAGTTCTGCCAAGCCAGCTTGCTCTCACAGGCAGTGCCCCTCCCCTTTCCTCAGGAGGAAGCCACTTTTTACGACCATTTACGACTCCTGCCAATAAAACCTTTGCCTGAGCCAGGACAGGGCTTTGTTCAGAGCTCCTGTAGAGCACAGGTAATTCAATTATCAGATAGATGGCATATCCTTAGTGTGAGCAGCAAAAGGGCAGCTAGGCCTGGGAACACAGCTGTGACTCAAGTTTCACTCCTGATGGGGTAGTTGCCAGGCAAATTGGAATCTCTTTAAGCTGTCATTTCTGTTCCCCAGTTTCTGCATTCAAATAAAACTAAACATTTTCACATATGCAGCTAGAAGGCTGATTCTAAGTTTAAAACTATGACATTTAAACAATTGCAACCTATGTGACACTCAAAAGTAGGTCACTCAGTCAATTTAAACATTTAGATTTTTTTTAGTGTCTTTCAGTCCAAATTTACTTAAACTGCTGAAATCCACAGCGCAGCCAGTCTTGTTATAAACCTTCAAGTCACTTCAGAATATAACTTTACATTGGATCCACCTCTCAGTAAGTCTTTCTTTAGCCTGCTTTGGGTTCATTCAGTTTTACACAAAAAAGTAAAATCTGGTGTGGTTTTAAAATGCCGGCTTTTGGATAGTGGTGAGTACTGGTACTGCACCCATTTTTGGGATTTAAGAATGAATTCCCCACAATTCTAGGTTGCATTTGGCAATCAGCATTGCCATTCCCAATGGTTTCAGACTACTGTGCGGGTAGTCCAATGGTGGTTTTAGGCAGTGTCCTTCTGTGCCCATAACATCGGCAAAAATGGGTGGCAGCCTATTCTTCCTGCATTTCCCTGTGCATTTTCTGGGAAGCTCTGGCCATCATGATGTTTTCCATGTCAGTACTGCACAGTTTTGAGGTAGGGCCCGGATGCATGGGTAAATACATCCCACAAGCCCCCCTTCTTGCGGTGGCCATCTGATCCTTCACTAATGGGACCCGCAAGATCTGGGATGTAGTTCTCCTCTTCTTCCGATAAATGGCACAGTTCAGCATCTTTTCCTCCATCCGGTCGGATCGATCGGTTCTCCTCGCCGGTCCTGATGGGAGTATTGGGCGGTCCACTGGGCCCATTGGATCTTCGTTCCCGGTCTCCGTATCATCCTCCTTGGCCCGTCTTCAGGTTTTCTTTCTCCTAGGACGACAAAGGAAGAGCGGCAATACCTACTCATAGACGTTTTTCCACCACTGTTGGGATAGTTGGGCAGCATATGCATTTTATCATAACGAAACATTACATTCTTATTTTGAAAAAAAAAACAGTATAACTAAGAGACAGTTTCATGCAAATCACAATATTTTAGAGACTAGATGTGGTATGTTTTATGGTTGGAACTGAATTAGTCTGAGACAGTACCCGCTAGGATTCCAGAGGATTCCTCCAGTTGTTGCAGAGTGTGCCTGGGATGGCAACATTTCAACTGGTTTATGTGGACCCACTTGTCTTCCCCCTCTGCCGAACCGCCTTTGGGGATGCGGATCTTGTAGGCCACAGGGGAGATCTTGTCGATGATCTCAAAGGGTCCTTTCCATGTAGGCAAAAATTTGCGCTGCTTGGCCTGGTTCCTTTGGAAGTTGTATAGATAGACCCGGTCCCCCACCTGATATTCCTTCCTGGAAGTTTTCAGGTCATAATGGGTCTTCATGCTATCAGCCGATCTTTCTAGATTCCGCTGAGCATAAGCAAAAGCATGTTGGAGGTGTTTCCTTAAATTCTCCACATACTCATGAGTAGTGGAGGCATTTATCAGTGTCTGCTCTTGGGTCCTGTAGAGCAAATGCTGAGGAAGCACCATCTTGCGCCCAGTCATCAACTCAAATGGTGACATTTTGGTTGCAGATGAAGGGGTAGTTCTGATGGCCATTAGGACCAGAGGTAATCGGATATCCCAACTTGGCCCAGAATCTGCCACAAACTTCTTTAATATGCTCACAATTGTCCGATTATATCTCTCTACTGCCCCAGAAGAAGCTGGTCTATAAGCAATATGCAGCTTTCTCTTGACCCCCAGTATCTCCCACATCTTTGTCATTACTTCACTGGTGAAGTGGCTACCTCTATCTGACTCAATCCTTTGAGGTAGACCAAAACGGGAAAAGATGTGGTTAATCATCAAAGCAGCTGCAGTTTCTGCCTTGCAATTTGGGGCTGGGAGACATTCCACCCACCTGGTAAACAAGCATGTCACAGTCAACATGTACTTATTCCCCCTAGCCGAGCGAATCACAGGGCCTACAAAGTCGATTTGTAAATCTGACCATGGCAGTGTCATCCCCCGCTTTTGTAAAGGTGCCCGGTGTGTGAGGGATGTCGGCTGAAATTGTGCACACACAAGACAACCCTTCAAATATTGGTTGAGGTCCTGGCCCATGTGTGGCCAGTATGCAACCTCTCTTAAGATTTCCAGTGTTGTGTGAAACCCCCTATGACCGGCGGTGGCCGCATCATGGGCGTGACTTAACATCAGGCTTCGGAATGAGGTAGGAACCACCCACTGATCGTGGCCAGCTTTGGATTTCCTTACCAGCAAACCGTCTTGGATCCGGAACATTTTTGGACATTTCATCAACACTCTTAGGTCCTCTTTCCCAATGTAATCGGTATCCGTCAGGGGAAAGTTCTCAGGGTCCTCAAGGTGCTGGTAAAATTTACCAATAATTGGATCCCCCTTCTGAGCGGTAATCAAATCAGCATCAGGGGTCTCCTTACTCCATTGTGCAATTGAAAGGTCGTTGTGAGCATTTGTCTGGGACCTAGTGATGGCAGTAACCTGGATTTCCCCCAACAGGGACTCAATCTCAATTAGATCCCCTTGGATGGCCCCGGTTTTGGCCAGCTGATCAGCTAAGTCATTTCCCGTTTTGTCTGGTCCCTCTACTTTGGAATGACCCTTGATCTTTTTCCAATAGATGGTCATCTCATTCGATGTGACCAGATCATCAATGTTTTGGATCAACTTCCCATGTTTCAAGGGTTTGTTGTTAGCACATAACATGCCTCTGGTTTTCCAATTAACCAGGTGCTCCACGAACCCGTTCCGTACATAATCCGAATCTGTGATTATGACCAGTTCGTGGAGTTGATGCTGGACAGCAGTGAGGATGGCCTGATGCACAGCCATCAATTCTGCCACCTGACTACTTCGGGGACCAATTTTGTATCCAGCGGAGGGTTCTGGGGACTCATTCACCCATGCATTCCCTACGCCGGCCACCAGTTCTTTCTCCCCGTCGTTGTCAACATGGTAAGAGCATCCATCCACATAGACAGTGGGCATTCCCTCACACTTGTCCTCTTCAAAGACTTTGTGGGGGGAATTAAGGTATGCCTCCATGTTGTCCTTTATTTTTAGACTTTCGTCCTCGAGACAGTTTTCTCTGGCACAATCATGCAAGTCAGCCAGACCTTGCGCGGGTGGACTCTTCTTGTTTTGGCCATATCTGACCTCCACAGGAAAGCCTTGCATTGACAGAATCCAGGAAGTAATTCAGGAATTACTCACATTTCCGGCCCGGATTCTGTCACTTTGGAGATATTGCAGAGGCTGGTGTGGAGTCTCCACTATGATGTGCTCCCCCTGGATAAACGGGCGGTAATTCTTCAATGCCCACACCGTCGCCAGGAGTGCCTTCTCACAATCGTTGAATTTTTCCTCCACAGAGGATAAAGTTTTGCTCGCATAGGAGATTACTTTATTGACCTTGTCATGCTTTTGGTATAATACTGCCGTCAAGCACGTATTAGAGAACCCTGTCTCCAGGAAGAACTCTTTGTTTCGGACAGGGTAAGCTAGGCAAGGCGCTTGTGAGAGGCTTCTCTTGAGTTGTCTTACTGCCTCGGCTTGTTCTGGACCCCATTCCCACTTGACCCCCCCCTTCAGGAGATGAATCAGGGGTCTGGTGATCTCTGCGTAGCCCTCAATGAACTTTCTGCTGTAATTAGTCAGTCCAAGGAGGCTCCTTAGTTCCCGCAGAGTTGTGGGGTCTTTCAGTTTCTGAAGTGCTTCCACTTTCTTTTCCTGGGGACAGAGGCCCTGAGGAGTAATCTCATGCCCCAAGAAATTAACACGGGTTCTACACCACTGTGCTTTCTGAAAGGAAAGTTTTGCTCCGGCGGCCCTCAACTGTGTCAGAACATAACGGATCTCCGCTATGTGTTCCTCCACAGATGAACTTTTGATGAGGACATCATCTACATAAGCCAGGTTACCCCTCGCACCCAGGTCGGGCATGGCCTTATGTAGGAAAATGTTGAATTCATTGCCGGAGTTGAGGTATCCGAAGGGAGTCCGGGTCCATGTGTACTGCTGGCCCCCAAAGGTAAAAGCCAGTTTGTATTGGTCCTCCCTGCTGACAGGCACGGTCCAGTATCCATTGGTCAGGTCTATTGCAGTGAATACCTGTGACCCCTGAATCTGGGCCAGCCCTTGGTCAATGTAGGGCAGAGGCCATCGGGAAGTATGGACCCGTTTGTTGAGCTCCCCAAGGTCGGCGCAGAGTCTCCACTGGCCGTTTGGCTTTAATATTCCCAGCACCGGAT